>NC_140589.1:1448173083-1449373083 GCF_964204655.1 Triturus cristatus
CATGTGGTTTGAGCAAATGATGGCACACATATAGATGACAGAGAAGAAGTCCAATGTAATCTTCAAATCTTCTAATCAATCACAGTGCAAGTTGCCTTGCTACAAAATGTGTACACCCAAAGTCTGTGTCTGTCTTCCCCGGGATCAATCCATGTTCCCTTTGTACTTGGAAACAGCACTATATATCTGCAAATGTCACAACTCTGAGATGTCCAAATGAAGATGGCATGGTGAAAGAACCAAAAACAGATTCAAAAAAATATTACCAATCCCACAGAACATAATGGCCACATTACAAAGTCAACTTTTGGAGGACACAATTGCACAAAACAATCAAAGATAAAGGGCCAGATTCACAAAGGTAAACTGAGACAAAAGTCTAACTTTACGACTTTCGGTATTCACAAAGGGCATTTGCTTGTAGTAAAGCTAGACTTCTGTCTCAATTTTGGTCTCAGTTAAACTTAAGACCAAAACCTAAGTTCAACTGAGACAAATGTCTAACTTTACTACTCCCAAATGCCCTTTGTAAATACCGAAAGATGTAAAGTTAGACTTTGTCTAAGTTTACCTTTGTGAATCAGGCCCAAACAATGTAACTGAACACAGTAGTCAATGTGCTTAAACTTTGATCAACAAACACCTTTGGCCTGATTACCCTGAACTTGCCCTTCCCAACAAAATGCCACTACATAGTTCTCTCATCACCACATTTAATAGCTGGTGTAACGGTGAAAGAGATAACATGTACAGATATACTTACACTCATAAGAAGAGGTTGTCAATGACATCTCGATGTAAGTTAGCCCCTTCCTCTTCACCACTATCATCTTTGTTTGGCATCTCAGGATCCTCACCCAGTGGCTCTTCATAGCCTCCATCCTCTGCGATGCAAAGGCTGCTCCATCACAGGGAGAAGTAGAGCATGCAGCAGGCCACGATGATTTGGCACACCTTATCGGGTGGGTAGAGGAGGGCTCCACCAGATTAATTCAGGCAATTAAATTTGGCCTTTAGGAGCCAAAAAGCCTGTTCCACTGGCCTCCATGTTTTTCCATGGGCCTCATTGAAATTGAAGTAAAAAAAAGGCCACAATAATGTTACACAATTCAAGATTATGCACCTAGAAATACCCACAACAATATAATGAAAGATTGTACTGACCAACAAGCCAGGCCCTCTGAAGTCCAAGTTTGGCAGGACGACAGGGCTGTTCTGTAGTTTAAAGGAATCATGGGCAGAGCCAGGAAAATGTGCACAGATTCTTGTGATGTAGAAATCCCACAAACAGACAACGTGCACAACTTGCACGTTGATTGAATGGAAGTGTTTCCAATTTGAGTAGACCTGTTCTAGGGCGTGTGGTGGCACTCAGGCAATATGTGTGCCATCAATTGCTTCAACCACATGTGGTAGACGACCCAAATCATAAAAGTCCCACTTCACATTGGCTATCTCCTGCTGCCATGAAAAATGAATGATGCGTCTCATCATTGAAGATTGAACTTCTTGTAGCACACCACTGAAAGTTGGTTGTGACATTCCACCACATACTGACAGAGTGTATTGGAAGGATCCTATGGCCAAGAAATGAAGTACTGCCATGAGTTTGACAATTGGAGTAATAGATGTTTGATATCTGTTGTGAGGCTGATGATCTGTCTCCAGCTTATGAAATAAATCTGGTATAGTTTGCCTATTCAGTCGGAACTTCTTGATTATATATCTTGCTTCCATGGTAACAAGGTCTGGAAATGGGCGGTATACTTTTGTTACATTTTCAACAGCAACATATTTGATACTTGCAAATGAAGTCATGTACTCATACAAAATATATATGGTTTAACTACATATTTCAATTAAAAATTAGCTTTTTGTTCTTTATTCTTCACAAATTACATTTATAGCCTAAAATAATTGAAAAATGTAAAAAATATGTAAATAATAAATTTTAAATGTGTTATTTACAGGTTATTTTTTTATATAATTTGCTCATCAAAAAAACAGCCAACAGAGGTGTAAACAGGACTGTGCTAATATCCCTTTCAGCACACTAACGCATTACATATAATTGTTTTTCTCAAAAGAATGAGTGGCCATCAAAGTTTGTATATGTGAACAACTATCCCCCATTTTGAGTGGTGGTGATGCACTTGGCAGTTACAAACACACTATTTTGAACTTCTGAAATGGCGGCTGCCTAACCTCGCAGATAAGACATTTGGAATCAGACAGGTGCTGCTATTGTCAACTGCATAGTGGGCAATGAACTCCACCTCGGAAACAGTCATAGGCTAATGGTGTTGAAAGTAACGTGCAAAGACCAATGGCTGTGTCCGTCAATACTGACGATAGTGTACATAGCGTACATGTGCATGTTGGTCGGAAAAAAAGCTTAATTGCCTCCTAACACTGCTGCCATCAAGATCTCCACTTTTGCTGCTGTTTTTCACCTCTAGGAGAAATGTTGCTGTGACAAGCAGGTGAGAGAGACCCAGCCTTCTCGCAAGATGTGCTGGATTTACTGGCACAGGAAGTCCTCTCCCTGTATGACCAGCTCTTTGGCTTACCAGAGGTGTAGATACATGTCTGAAATGCATATGGAAATCTGTCTAACAGGTTTTTTTCCATTAACACATGCTACAATGTCCCTTTTGAGCTCCCTGAGTGAAGTGTAGTTGGTGATATGAACTGTCATATATTTTTTCCCTTGCAGGGGACAATGATGGTGGGGATTTTTAAGCACTTTAGCATGCTATAAAAAAAATCTTTAGTATGTGCTGTGTGTTTAAAGCCCTAGAGTGGAATTGGTGTGTACGGAGAGATATATCTATGTATATGTGTGATTGGCATGTGCTATGTTCTAAACTCACAGTAAAATATATTGGGGTAAGCTCTAAATGCCCCGCATCAAATGGGCTACAACCAACGTAAACAAAGGAAAGGTTGTAATGCGGGAATTAATAGTTACCAAAGTGATTACCTTAACTAATCACTGGCAATCTCTGCATGATTACTGCAAATGTATTCAGTAAACATCAATCAAGCTTATATTTATACCCACCTACAAAAAATGTCTGAGTTCTGCATAATGTCAAACAATGACAAATGTGCACAAAACAATCCACATTATTATACATACAGAATATACATAAAAAAACAACTCATATATATACAGAACAATTAACACAAACTCTTTGCACATACGTAGCACACATACCACAAAGCTTCAACTCCTAACCGGACAAATAACGCATTTTTCTTTTTACTTTCAGTCTTCCTATTGTTTTTTCAATTGTGGCTGTGTTATTTATTTTTCACACAGTCTCAATTTGAGATAGTCTTTGGAATGTGCACACATAAGGAAAGGTTTTCTCCTATTTGAATGTGAGTACCAGTTAACCTTAACTAGGTGGAATCAAATTTGTAGAGACTCCTCCAACGCAAGTGTCCGGCCTCTTCAGGACAGAAGAAACACAAAGTACTTCACAGCCCGGTGGAGGGACTGATCGTCTGTGGAGTAGATATGCTCTGTGGATTTCAAATTCCAAATTCCAGGGATGCCAAGAGAGGTAAACAAATTCCAGACTGCGCTCCGATAGATCCGAGCCTGGTAAGGTGCTTGAGCCTACAGGAGTGGGAATCCAGGCTCCGCAGCTTCATGGGGCCTTCGGCCAGAATAAATATATGGCAGAAAGAAGCGGCTCCAAAAGATGGACCCTCGAGAGGTCATCTGGAAATAGCAATGTCCACCAACTTCAAGAGCGGGATACCATGCTCCGCTATGTAGTATATCTCGATGCGTCCGCATTCCAGAGTAAATCTACATGGAAAGATTCCGGGGAGATTGGACATGTAAAATGTTCTGAACACACATCACTGCAATTTGAGAACACATTATAGATTCTAAAAATGTTTTATGTACAAACAAAATGTAAATGATGTTAGCTACATGTATCATCCAACAACTCACTCAGCCTATGTCTGGCCTCTCCAAACAGTTGCATGGGAGCTACCAATAGCTCCCAGATCTCTTCAGAATAGCACACAGCCTAGCGGGTATTTATTAGATAGGCATAGCATCCTTTTCCCATTGAAAATTTAAGGTAATACTTAGTTGATGTCACATTATGATCATCAGGCTACAGCTAACAAGGCCTGACAATGAGCAGTGCTCAGTCAGAATAATGGGCCAGACTGGGGCCAAGTCACAGGGACAAACAACTGAATGCCTGAGGTACATCTGTCATAAACATATATCCTGCCAGGTCAAAATATGAGGTGTACTTAGAAATATGCCCCTGAGCTCTTTTAAATGGACAACAGTTGAAAAGGGAGAGTTACCTAACTACTTGACCTAACACTTCATTTCCTTAGACTCCCATTTTAAAGTGTGTCATGTCCAAATTGCGGGGTCCTTCCTCCAAACTGTGCCATAAGTATTTATGTTTAGCCTTCAGTAGTTCACAATCTATTGCACTGATCAGAAGTAGGTCACATCAAAGAATATGTAGGAGCCCCCTTGGCCAGAAGATGTCACATGTCACAGGCCAGGATTGGTAAGTGTAGACCATGTTATGGGCTGAGGGTAGGCAACAAGTCGCTACACAAATGTGCATTAAGATTTTAGTCAGCAGGTGATAATACACATGCTGTATGATAACTATGCTAGTGATAGATGTAGCAACATTGTGTTACATCAATACAGACAAACAAAAAGTCACAAAACCATTGTTTGTTCTATCATCTCTGGTATTCATACAGGTCAACGCCCATCAGAAGCAGGACATCTGGAAGGCCATCTCCAGGAAAGTGCGGACTCTGGGGGTCTTCAAGTGGCATCCACTGCCAGGAAAGGTATAAGGAACTATGATGCTGTACCCGAAAGTCATCTGAAGTCCAACTCGGCCAGTGGTAGGTGAATGCGCCGCACACTGACCCCACTAATGGGCAGAATTTTTTTGGTGGCCTATCCAGCACAGATAGCAAATTGAAGGTCCAAGAGCAGCATCAAAAGGGTAAGTTCTTATTGGAGTTTCACATGTTACTTGAATCATTTTATGTTACAGCTAGGATTTTTCCTATCAACATTAATGGTGAGCCATATCCAAAACACAAGAAGAGTTCTTGATGGTGTACGTTTTGCTCAATGTATTTGATGATGTGCTTTGTCTATTGATATGTTGGAAAGTATTCCACCTCATTCCTGTTCATTACCAATGGACTGTTCTGAGCAGAAACATGGCTGCCTAAACTCCACATATACATCATGTTGTATGATGTCATGAGGAGTAGTTGTACCAAACAGGCAAATAATGTTTATTGTGTCAGGTGTGATGCTCCTTCACTATTGGTGGTGAATAATGGTAGCCCTATTACACAAAGCATAGCAAAGCATATTAGGCAGTTATGATACAGTGGATGTACCCAACGTCACATTGGTGAGTTGGGATTCCACACGAACAAGAGTGAGCTTGTGATCCAAAATGACTAGTGGCATCAGTATTATTGGCTACATTTAAGAATCAAAACATATCCAAATTGTAATTTGCATCAGAAATACTGTTTCATACATGTTAAAAGTGACAGATCTCATTCCTTCACAAATATATGTGTGTAAGCCAGTCTGTTTTTTAAATAAATATTTGTGATAAGCATTCCATGTTTGAAGAAACACAGACATGAATGTGTACAGATTGGTGACAGAGTAACACATACCCTAAAGCATTTCTCAATGTCCTTTGTCATGTCCAGATGATGAAGCAAAGATGGAGTAAATGGCAAAATTAAAGGGTTTTTGCAAGATGGAATGTTCAAACACATAAATTTAAAAGTATCCCTCAGGAAAACTCAAAATCAGGCCAAACTCATTAGGCAACTGTTGCAATGCATCAAGGTGTAATATGTGTATTTTGTGATTTATATGTGAGTGTTTGAAGTAAGTATTATGTAGGAATTAGTACATATAAAAACTACTGTGATGTTCTAAAACCTTTTGCACCACAGTTAAAGGCAGCATATTTATTGAAACAATTTCACAAAGACACAACAAAGTTAAAATTAGGCCTGGCGGTAAATTCCGTTCTGCTCACAGAATTTGCGGAATTTGGGTAATTTCGCGTTCCGCGGAGAACGCAAAATTGGCAAACATTCCGCAATCTACAGCCTCGCAGAATTTTTTGCTTGTTCGCGCTTTAAAAATGCGTGTTCGTGAAATATTTCCCCCGGGCACGCAAACAGCATTCGCGAACAGGAAAAAAGCACCACGAACGGGCGGAACAAGCAAGAGGTTTTTTACCATTTCGCGGAGCTTTGCATAGTGTGACTACGCACATTCCACCCACCCCTACTTAAAATACCTATATGTATTGCAGATTGAAATGTGAACATGTTTTGCTGTGTACTGCAGTGTATTACAAATGTTTCAAGGGATATGCATTTACTTATGCTTTAGAAGTCATTGGTCAGTACCCCCAAATCTTTGTTTCTCATTGTCTTCAACAGCCTAGGTATCTACATAGTAAGTGATACATTGCTAAGCTAGTTCAGTACAAAATGCATGTAAAAGTTTGGACAATTGACATACTTTTATTCATATTTTACTTTTTGAGTATAAACAGTATGCAGATTTTAGGGCCTTGTTAATATAATGTATAAAGGTATTTATTTTTATATTCTTTTTGGTGACATAAGTTAACTATTCTAAACTACAAAGGCCAACCATTCAGAGGTGTGAAACAGTTCCTGGAGCTACATAATAATGGCTAAGAGACAAGATCATGTCTGATACAGGAGCTATCATGCGGAATGACATGACTGTCATAAAATGTTTTCTGATAATGTTGCGTACATGCATTAGCTTATTCTAATGTTGCAGCAAAGTTTGAAAGCCTTGAAACAGGTGAAATCTGAAAACTTGGAAACTGTTTTGTGATCAAAGGTCATGACCAGTTCTGTTTACACAGATTAAATAAAACTATTGTATATGCCATTTCAGCCTTATCCGGGGCAGGTGAAGGAGAAGGTGCCAACATTGACGTGGAAGCAGCTGCTCACAGTGGTTACAGTATTGACACCAAGAGGCCCAGTGGCCCGGAGAGTGAGGGGAGTGCAATAGAGGACACTAGTGATTCTACATCTTCTTCAGAGGCCTCCTCCAGTCAGCACTACCTAGTGGTGGCAGACCCCTCTGCATTTGTAACACATCCTTGTCTGCTACCCAGAGTACCTTCTCCACTCTCCCTTTTGCTCCCCCCAAGTTGGCCAAACCCACCCCCCTAAAAGGGGTGGCATCTTCTTCGCTCTAGGCACCTCAACCCCTGCCCATGTCCCCCTGGCTTCCCTGAGTGAGGAGGCTATTGACCTCCATAGGAATATCTCTCTCAGCAAAACTGCACTAATGAATTCCATATAGGAGCTAAGCTGCCAGATGCAACAAATGGTAGCCTATCTGAAAGGCATTCACAGTGCTATGTCTGGCCTACAGAGATCTTTTCAAGGTCTAGCATCCTCACTGACTGCAGCATCAAAACCATCCCAACCTTGTGCCCCACTCCCCGCCCCATACCTATCCAAGTTCCGTATTCTCAGACCTGCCCTAAGCACACTCACACCTTTGCAAACACCCACTCACACATACACAAGCAGCACACCCACACATAAGCAACACAAAAAACACAGGTGCACATCCAAACAGAAAGACATCAACCTCATCATAGCACAACCACAGAAACTGCACCCATCACCACATATATATCTGCCATCATCAGCACAGACACAGCACCCACAACCACAACCACAGACACATCCACCACCCAGCACAACTCCAGGCATTGCATCCACCACCACAGACACATCCACCAACCCAGGCACAACCACAAACACTGGACCCACCATGACCAGCAAAACCCCAGACACTACACTCACCACCACAGACACATCCACAATCACAGCCCCAACACTGCATCGTCCACCACAGACACATTGACCACCACAAGTAAAGCCCCAGTCACCGCACCTACCATCACAGCCACATTCACCACACCCAGCACCTCCACAGGACACACACCCACAAAACAAAAACAACCACTCTCACCCATACAACACAGCTCAACAAAGCAAGACACTCCTAAACCTTCATGACATACACCACAGCCACATATACCTGCACTCTCAGTAGACACATCCACAACCAACACATTCACTCTTTCTACCTCCAAAATCCCTCCTGACCATTCTACCCGTTTTCCCTGTGAGAGTCTTCTGTTTGTCTTTGTCCTGACCCCTGCCACACCCACACTCACCCTTCATAAATGCACACCTACTGCTTCAACCGCCAACCCATCCCTTCCGCATCCCAACCCACCCTTCAGAAGAGAGGACATACCCCTACTACCCTAAGCTATTGTTAAGAAAAGCAAAGGCCCCAATCCTAAAAGAAAGTTCCACGCCTCCCAAAACCACACCTCCCCAAACCCAAGACCACTCTCCCAAAACAACTACCCTTTCCAAAAACCAAGGGCACCCTCCTAAAACTACAACCCCTCCCAAACCCAAAGGCACACTTCCCAAACACAAGGGCGCCCCTCCCAAACTCAACCCCCCTCCCATGTAAATCTTGGGGTTGGCTGGTTTGTCCAATAGATGCCCCTTCCCGAGGAGGTTCCCCTTGGCAGTGCATTTGGAGGCAAGATTTGCTCCACTGTTTAACAGTGATGGTGTTGGCCTTATGGACTGCCATTTGGCTGTATTCTTATTTTGAGAGCTGTATCTCAATTTGTGTCATTAACACACAGTTTAGATTTGATCAATATTGTCCTGGCATTATTTTTCATTGGCAATTGTTTGATTCCTAGCAATGTTTCAGTGTAAAATGTGTAGTACTAATATTTCTTTAGCATGATAACAGGAACTGCTACACAGTTTTTAAATGTTTTCTATGTTAAGTGCATACACTGGTTCACATGGTATGTGACAGTCTGTTGAATTGAGGTGCAGACATTCAACATAGTAGTGGGCACTTGCATTTGAATATTTTACTACAGGTGTGTTTGTTTCACCTTGATTACTGATAAGTATTTTCACATATGCATTGCACCTTGTAATAGTGTGTGCAATTAGAAAATGTTGAATGGATGGATATGCAGAGTGCTTTAAATCTGGGACTATCATTGATTTTCCAGGTAATCTATGAGGTTAGGGTTACAGATTGTCTAGTGCAATTTCTACATGAGTTTACATTGCACTTATCTGAATGGTGTGTGATGCTTTTTTTCATTATCACCATTTTTGTACTTTATTTACACACACCTGTTTGGTGAGTTTTTGATTTTCGGTTTGATATCCTTATTTTTGCAATTTTGGAAGGCAGTGGCACTAAATGTATGAACACAATGTGATCATAGAAGTGTGTTCCTTTATGTTTCCTAAACGTCAACATTAGTGACATATGCATTGCACATTGGTATGCTATTGCTTGTGTGAATAATTTAATAATGCATGAGTTCATTGCATATATGAACAGCCAAGTAAAAAAGGTAGTACCAGGTAATGAGGGGGCTTAACTTTGGTTCCGGCAACAACGGTGTTGATTTGCATTGTGCTCAGCCAGCAGCAGCAGAGGCAGGATGTGTAGGATTGAATCCATGGTAGTACAGGAAGTGAGAAGGTGAGTAACGGTGAGTTTATGTCTTATATGCGTGCCATTCCAGCAACTCAGGTGTGGAGGTTTCCCCGTCACAGTTGCATTGGTAGGAAGGCACACTGTGATTGGCCTGTTGGAGGAACTGGCGGTTTTCCATCTTACAGCTGCTTTTGCCTATCCTATCTTCAATGTTGTCGAGATTTCCTGGCGGTGATGGCAGGACCATGGTGTTCTCTAATCTATGCAATAGCGAACATCTAAATAGAACGGGCAGAACACAAAGTCAGCGGGCAGGATAATTGCCGAAAAAGCAATGGAAGGACCTGATCCGCCAAGATCTAAAGCAGGCCCTTACAGTCAATTGTAGGCTTTGTAGTGAGCAATCAATGTTATCTAAGTCAGTAATGGACTTCTTCAGACCATTTCCTGAAAAATGAGATATCTGTCTCCAATGCCTAACCCTGCATTTCCATGCTCAGATGTAAGTAAAATTAAAAAGGACTTCACTGTACAGTTTATGTATGTCACTTTGATGGGAAATACAGAGAAACATAGAAAGGTAGAGGGACACCATCATTTGCCTTAATGAATCCCAAATGATGATTCATGAAATGGATGTGCAGGCTTAGTTTAATTTAACTTGAAATGTCATGCTTGAATAATCATTTGATTCAAGATAAATAGTGGGGGTATTACTTTATTAGCATTTTGGTAATTTGCATGCCAGCATCTCTTGGTTCTCCTGAAACCTCTCAGTTAACCTAGACTAGACTAAGACTAAATTATTATTTTTATTTTCTAGTTCAATAGGTCTGTCTTTTTGGGGGAAGAAGAAATAAAATATGCAAGTCTCTACAACAACATTCAGAAGAAAGATCAATGCCAAACTACTTCTATGAGGAACAGGAGGACTCAAACTATGTCCACTTCTGTGGACTGGAAATGGAAAGGGATGCATTACTTACAATATTGCATAACAGTGGTTTGGGTTGAAAATTATAAGTGGATGTCAACTTGGGGTGGAAATGTTGATGATGAGCATAGCTACATTTTGTTTTGCTTGGGTGATCAATTATTCAGGGTTCTTGTAGCTATTTGTCATTTGTATACAGTATAATTTTTCTTAACTTCTATTATATTGTAAATATATTTCAACTGTATGTACCATTGCTATTCAGGACTTCAACCGAGATAACTCTAACTAGCTTGGGAGTCGGTTGGCCATTTACCACTCACTATGTTCATTAACTGTCACTCTTTTCATGATAGATGTGCTGTGCTCCTGGACTTGCTAAAAGCAGTTTTTCCTCTCTAAATTGTTATCTAATTGTCTCTAGCCATCCAATCATTAAAGTCCTAATCCTCTTCCCCCATGTTGTGAGATCTAATGTGCTGTTATCTACTTCCTCCTTAAACGGTTCTCGCACTTGGAATGGTGGAGGCGGTGCATGAATTGTTAAACTGTTACAGTGGGGGAGGTTATTAAAAAAATTGCTCATTTTCCCACACTATCACCTTATCTAGTCTAGAAGGAACATCATAGCGCACAGAATAAATTATAACAATGATAGGCCAAGAATAGGAACTGTGTACTTTTTCTTCCACAATATATGCCTGAGGCGATACAATCTACCTGATCATTCTATTGTAGCCAAGCTTCTTCTGTGAATTAAATATGCATTACCCTTGCTGTAATAAATTGCTCCGCCTTTGCACTCTGTTAATTTATGCTGGTATTTGTCGTTGATTTTCCACTCACTCTGTTTTGTTTCATTTTGTTTCAAGTTTCAGAATGTGATTCCTTCTTTCATGGTTCGCCTGCTCCATTCTGATTAAGAATAACCTTGTTTTTCCTGTGATGTTTTACCTATTGGACCTGTTTGGGACACCAGCAGTAAGCTCTTTTGGAAAAAACACCTGCACCAACAGCAAGTCTTCTGCAGGTGACAAACAATACATTTTTGCTCAGGTAATAACAGTGAAGTGGGAGGGTTTTTTTTAGGGCTGGACAGGTCTTTGCAGTAAGCGTAAAATAAACAAATCTCCTGTTTGCCATTGGTTGTTATAGTATTCCTCCTTAGTGGCGAGTGGTCAGTGATGACTGCAGAGAGGAGACCAAGTGAGGACAGTAAACACAATTTACTACGACTGACTAATTTGAGGTTGGGCACTCTCAGGTGATATCAAGTCATCAAGGGAAGAAGCAAAGGTACTAAATCAATCCAATACTGATTGCAGGAAGGTGGACTGAAGACATGCATTGGAGCTAGCCTGGAGGTAAGGGAACTCAAGTCAAGTACAGAATAGAGAGTTGACTAGAGAGAGGAGGATGAGGTTGGATAGTTGGACATCTTTGTGATGGACCAGGTTTCGGGCTCAATGTCTGCTGTGATGGTACGAAGGTAGCGCATCCTTTTTTGTAGATGTTATGCGAAAAAGTGCAACAAACTGAACAGCGAACGAGAAAACATAGCCATAATACATGATAAAAGCCTATAAGTAGGAAAATATAAAGTGTTCATTTTACATTTTTTAAATCCACCCACTCGACCCACAACAGCCCCCTCAAACCACACAAAACTATTCTAATAAATGTAACTCTTCCCTAGCTGTCCCACCCTTAACATCAACATCAGGCCTACCCCCTTCCTAAACCTTGAAAAACTATCCTAATAAATCTACCCCTATCCCAGTTGTCATACCCTCACCATCCACAACAGACCCCCCTTAAGCCCTAAAATAATATCCTAATAAACGTACCCCTTTCTCAAATGTCTACCCTCAACCACCCACAGCAGATCCAAACCCTGCCTATTACAGCCCCTCTATATCATCCCATCATATCATAATCTCACTCTTGTTTGTGTCAGTATCTCCAGGCCTTGAACAATTTTTTGGAGGAGTAGTCCATTTGAGTAGAGAGGGGGTCATACTGCTCCATGGGACAGCCACACCAGCTTAGTTGCCTGTAGTGGCTATGGTGATGGTGCTGGACATTGGAGGCAACCTCCACCAGTGCCTCCTGCTCCTCTTCCGCCAGGATCACTAGGTGGCAGAAGACCAGCAGTTTGGCTTCCATTTTCTGGAGATGCAGCCATGCCACTATCTCTCTCCAGAGATGGCCCAAGGAGTTATCCTGGGACACACAGGAAACGGTAGGTGGGCTCTAAAATGATCATGGACACTGTTGGTCCTGTGCTGGATGTTCATGTTGGATACAATGTGGCAAGTATCCATGTTGATTGGAATCTAGCAGTGGCGTAGCTAGACCTTTGCCGCCAATGGCGGTTGGGGTGTTTGCTGCCCCTTGACGGCTGCAGGTGAGAGCAGGGAGTTGTGGCGACGGTCCATGAATTTGCAGCCCCATGAATACAGCTGCAGGTAAGTGCGAGGGGTTCACTGCCCCCAAAACTCATGCCGCCCAGGAGGGACCCCACTCCTTTCCTCCCCTTGCTACGCCACTGGAATCTAGTTAATAAGACTGCTTGTATGTCTTGTGCTATACATGTTTTCAGCTAGAGCATCGGACCTTGTTCACCTATTTGGTGTACGGGTAGCTCCCGTCACCATCTAGGTTGCTAACTGCCTCCCTGCTTTTTACCATACATTTCATTTTAATTCAGCCTCAGGCAGACAATTTTCTTCTTTAAGAGTTATTGTTGTGCTATCTTTCTATAAGGCTTTGTGTTAAAATAACTGTAAAATAACATTATGTGGCTGGTGTTATACCTCTGGGTTTCTGTAATGTACAGCAACACTTTTACCAAGCCTTCCCCTTTGCAATTCCCCGGTGGTTAGTACCAATATCAATTAAAGTTCCATTGCTTTTCAAAATGATAAATTGCATGTTCCAGGTTCAGTCTTATGGGAATGTTCATAGAAACTAAAGCCCAAATCACAAATCCCCCTTTTTTGCCTTATTTTTATGAACATACTAGCTGGAACATATTATGGTATAAACATGTTCATTGTTATCTCTCCCCTAGTAGTTACCTACTGGAAACAACATATCATGTTTCTTTACGAAGGAGACCCACTCGCTTTTCCCTAGTTTCTGCCTGAGTCCTGTTAAGTTCTAATTTAGTAAGCTGCAGGTCACCTTGAATGTTTGCATGCGGGCAGTTGTGTGGTTTCATGGTTCTCTCTTCAGGCCCTGCAGTGAGCTTTAAGTCCTACTGGGTCTGACTTGAGGTGCTGGCTAGGACTATAGCTACCCAGGTCTACTCTCCAAGCTTGGAGATTTTGGATTTTATTATATTGTCTTGCTTCATTTTCTTCAATTTTCTAAATGGATGTTCACTTTGAATGTTATAATTTCTCACACTGCTATGGGTTTTTATAAGAGATGATGTTTTTAGTGGTGTCTCACATTCTTCCCTTCTCTAATACTGCCAAAAATGCTTCTTTTCTTTATTTTGCTTCCCAGTTTAGGAATATAGGCCTGCATCTAATATTTTTGTTGCCAGAAGTCTGGAGGCCCCAAAAGTCTCTGATGGTTCTCCCAGCTCGTCTCCATGCTTCTTGAGGAACCTAACTGTGAGCATGTTCTGCGAATATATATATTCCGGGCTAGGCCCACTTTAATTAATTTTAGTATGTTAGCTCTACTTAGGATATCATAGGGTCCCCAGAGCAGTAAATTAGTGTGTACAAAATTACTTGGTTTTGGTTTTGATTCAGTTGGCAATCCTCGTCATCAATATTACTTTAGCAGATGTACTATCTCATAGGGTCAATTAATATAGGGTCTCCTTGCTGGTGGTTACGTTCTGTTTATTGTTTTTTTCCTGGCACTGAGTTGACATAGCAACAGGTTGCTATCATTGACAGCTCCACTCACTTAACCAACAGCCAATTGAAGGTGGGTCTTTCAGTCAGTTGTTCTGTTTCTCCATTGCTAAGGGTGGCAGATAGAAGACGTCAGGCTCTGACCTTGGATTGACCTTCTTCTTCACCTTTTTTGGTATTTGTGTGGTGTTGAGGTAGTTATATGGCTTGTGGCCCTTATCCTTCATGGTGGAGAAGCATTTTGGTTATCCCCCCAAATCATCCTCTGATATCGGACCATCAATTTTGCCTGTGATTTTATTTCCCCAGTCATTCCTGAGTCTTGCAAACTGTTGTCTTGTATTTCCTTGCATTTTACACTTTAAGGAACTTCATGGTGTGAATTGTTCAGTTTGCACTGCATATTTGACCTGCGTTGCAGTTCTTAAAAGGGATATCACTCTTAATAAGATTGCTTTTATTTATTGTCGCAGGACTTGTGCTCATTGTTTCTTCTTTGACCATCACGGTCTTTCTACTTGCCTTTGCTGTTAAATACCTTTTTCTTCATTTTTGTTTGACAGTAAACGTCCTTATGCTACCTTTTTGGATAACATCATAGGCCTCAGGTATTGTTGTGACAATATTGTCTTGTCGACTACTTTTTTCTGTGCTGAGTGCAATTTAGTGACCCTTTGTCCTTTCGCAGTAATTGGCTACTTCTCTGACAGAAAATATAATGGAGACTTTAAGGTGTTCTTCGGTTTATTGTTTATTTCCACAATTAGGCAAGTACATGTTTCCTTAGGCTTGCTAGGCTCACTAACTCACGGTTCTGTGTTCTTGCTCTTTTCATCATCGTCTCATTCTTATTCTGCTTTTCCATTTATCATAATATACTCTACAATAGTGTTCACAGTTGCATCAGGCTTTTTTTGTATCAAGTTTACTGCTTAATTTAAATGTCTCTTTTGATATTTTGAGGGAACTTAATCTCTAGTTTAAAATAATTAGTTATTTTGTACGATGCTTAGTTTTGTGAATTTATTCGTGGCTTTGCACTAGTGAAACTGGCAGGTGATTAGCAACTTTGAATGGGACCTGGCCAGCATGAATGGGACAATCCACAGCAGTGTACCCCACTTTCTTCTCTGACGTTTGTCTTGTAAAGAATGTCTATTAGTGTGTGCTCATTTCTAGCCCTAAATTCTTCTAGCAGTTTTCAAGATCTTAAGGCCACATGTATCAAGGAAAAAAACGGTCGCAAACAAGCAGATTCTCAGAATCTGCTCCTTTGCGACCGGTATTTTTGCATTTGGGATGCATCATCCCAAATGCAAAAATCGAAAATTGCAATTGCAGCTAAGGAATCACAAATTGCGATGCCTTGAATGTAATGCAAGATGCCATTTAAAATAGTGATTTCGCAATTAGGGTCCGCTTTTACCGGAAAATTATACCTGATGGTAATTAGCGAAAACTTTGAAAAATGCACTAGAGTGCATTTTTCAAGGTTCCATGTTACACACACACATGCCCTTGGGGCATGTGTGTGCGCAACATGTGTTCACATATCAATTTCAGGGGGGCAACAGGTTGTCCTTTTGGCACCCTTGCACCCTTGGAATTGCATGCGCAATTTGCGAGTACCTATCGGGTGCTCGCAAATTGTGCATGTAATTACTATTGATTCCTATGGGCCTCTAGGCCCATAGGAATGAATGGGTAGCAGTTCCTCAATTGCGAGTCGCAATTGAGAAATGTTTAGGAATCGCAATTTTTTTAAGGATTCCTACATGCATAGGCGTTTGCGATTCTTTATTAGCAAATCCTTATTTTTCGCTAATAAGGAATCGCAAATGACATTTTTAATGCATGTGCCAGTATGTCTTGTTGTTCTCAAAATGTAAATCTAATGTGTTCTTCCCTTCAATAGCCCTAGTCCCGTGTCAAATACACTAAAAAAACTATTTATGAACATTGCTACATGGTGCAAGGGTGCCTCTGTTGGCGCTAGGCAGCACACAGTGCTAGGTGGGGGCAGAACTGCGCCTTTTCTTAGTAGATATGGTGTGTCTGCTCTCTCCAGTTCCCGCAGTACACCAACTTTGCTTGCTGCCCTGCATAGCATTAAACATTAGTAAGTGTTTCAATCAGCTTTATTCGGTGCAATACATGTCACCATAAAAGCAAGACAATTATTATAAAAAGCATGCATACCACATCATTTACACAGTTTAAAAAATACATTTGTAATATCTGTGCAGCTCATAAAGTGCATATTTACAAGTACAATGACCAGAGCATACTATCCTGCAGATATAATTTTTAACAGATACAACTATGTGACAGCTCACAAGAGTGCTGGTATCATATCTTTAAAAATTATAGTTAAAACAACACACATATATCGGTATAACAAGGTAATCCACATACAGATCAGAGCGTTAAAATGTAAAACACTTCAATACAGTGCCTTCAGCCATTATTCAATCCTGGTTGCCCTCTAGTGTTTCTTATTTTCAGTGCAACTTTCAGAAAACTTGTTATACATGACAAGGTCAATGGGTCTTCAGCCCTTTGTAAGTATAATAGAGCGGCCCTGGCTTGTCTAACCTTGCCATTTTTTTAAATTCTTACTAAGTAATAACGCCTGGGAAATGAATAAAAAGGGCATAACAATACAAAATGAAGGGAATCCTGCGGGGATTTACTATCGCAACCGCAGGGTCCTTTCTGCTCAACCGTGGCGGTATAACCCGCGGGATCTGCCAACAAATGATGTATAAGGTTGAGCCTAAAACGAGTAAATAAAAACCTAATTTCTGCATTATATATCAGACTGAGATATGGTTCCATGCCACCTACTGTTTTAGTGGTGCTGTGAGCGCAAGCTAAAATCTTCCTACCCTCAGAATCAAATCTACAGTCTGCAGCTTTCCTCAGGAGCAAGCTCTTAATTCTGTCCTTATCTTGGGGTGTGATTGTGGTTGGGTTAGTAAAAAGGTCTAGACATTCTATTCCTTCTAGTGTCAGTTTTACATATTTAAACCACTGGATGCGCATCCATTTATCCCTACTGATGCAATCTCTAATAATTTGTCTCCCCAATTCCGCATCCGGATTGGACCAGATCCTCAGCCAAGCCATAACGGGCCTGGCCTTGATAAGATCTTCGATGTACGGCCTCCCTAATTCGGCATGGGTGATGTAGGCTGGGGAGCTCTGGGGCGTTTTGAGTATTCTCCGCAGGAATTTATTTTCCTCAACTTGTATTTGCCGTACCCCTGCGAAGCCCCAGACTTCTGCGCCGTACATAACTTTGGGGCAGCAAATGGCGCCATAAAGATGCATGACCTGCTCCGGCGACCACCGACCCAACCTACGGCCATAATTCATTATTGCTCCTGTTGATGAGATCAGTTTTGTACACCGTTCTTCAATTAAAAATTTAAAATTTAAAAGCCCATCAAATAAAAGACCCAGGTACGAGAATGTTTTTACTTGTTCAAGTATGTGAGTGCCTATCCGGTATGTGAATTTTTTACACGGTTTCGTCCCGGCTATTAAAACATAGGACTTAGTTAGATTGGCTGCCAGGTCTAGAGTGTCCATAAAATCAACAAAGCCATCTATTAAGCATTGCAGACCTCTTGGGGTGCATGCCAGAAGGACCGCATCGTCTGCGTATAACAGCACTGGAATTGGGCGTGACCCTACCCTTGGAGTGTCAGCGTTCAATTTGCACAATGCCTGTTCCAAGTCGTTTATATACAGGGAGAATAAGAAGGGTGCCAGAATACAGCCCTGTCTTACTCCACTCGTGCAATTGAAAGGTGCAGTTGTATTTCCCGCCAAATTGAATCGTACTTTGGCGGAGGTATTCCAATGGAGTGCTCTCATAATATTTACAAGGCCTGGCTCTACTCCTAATCTAATCAAAAGACTCCATAATTTTTCTCTGTTCACTCGGTCGAATGCGGCCGAGAGGTCCATAAATCCCAGATATATTGATTGATCACTGGCTATAGTATATTTTGACACCAGTAAATAAAGATTCAGGCATTGATCCGTAGTTGATCTACCGGTCCTGAACCCATATTGTAAATCCGAGATTATATGGTACTCCTCTGCCCAGTCCAGTAGGCGGTTTAGTACCATTCTGCCTAAGATTTTTGCGGTTACGTCAATTAAGGAGATAGGGCGATAGCACTGCGGGTCATCCTTTTTGCCTTTTTTAAAAATAGGCACTATAGTAGCTGTTGACCAAGAGCGTGGCATACCAGTGGCCACAGCTGCATTGATCACACGTGTCAATATTGGGACCCAGAATTCTATGTTGAATAAAAAGAGGTCTGGTGGTATCCCATCAGGGCCTGGGGCCTTATTATGTGACAGTCCCAGAATGCCCGCTTTAGTTTCTCCAAGGGTGAATTCGATCACTGTCCTCCACGGGCAAATTTTCTCTTCAGCCTCCGGGTATTCATCTAAAAAGTTATATAATTTTTAAAAATGATTAAACCAGCGCTCTGGTAGGATAGTTGTAGCAATTACTGATGCTGCAGAATCCTGAAAGCATGGCTTATTTATGGTTCTCCAGAAAGTACTTAAATCCCTCCTCTCCGCAGCTTCCCTTAAAGTTTCCCAAGTTTGGGACTGTAAGGCAAGTCTCCTGCACTTAATGGCCTTTTTATAGACAGTCCTGCAATGTGCTATATGTGGTTTGTTTCTAGGTCTCGATTTCAAACTTTCCTTGAGGTCTTTCTGTGCTCGTGAGCAATCTTTATTAAACCATCTAGGCACATTAGTTTGTTTCGGAGGCCGGGAGGTTTTTAATAGGCTCTCTATGTGAGTGGCCATAGATTCAAAAGCTTTAGTCACTGTACAACCATCAGCCAGGGGATCAGAGCAAATTTCAAACTCTTTGCCCCCTTCCTTAATTAAGTTCTTAAAAAAGGCGTCTCCATCAATACGAGACCACTTTAAGCGCCTCCCCTGATCTGTGACCTTCTCAAGACTGCCTTCCGGCGTGCTTCTTATTTCTTTGTTGGAAGACCAATTTTTAATCCATAATGCAAGTGGATTGTGGTCACTGAATATACTCCAGTCGACTGTGGCCTCTTTTATCCATTCCCAAAATAAGTTGGAAACTAATATGAAATCTATTGTGGAATTACACCCCCTCCCTTTAAAAGTTGTTGGAGGACCGGAGCCTTCATCTACGCTCACTAAATCAAGTGTGTGTTTTAGTGAGTGAGTTTTCATCACTTTCTCTAGCTCCCTCCCCCCTTTCGTGTGTTCAAAGTGCAGACGTTTTGTCAAGGTGCAACCGGACCAACCCCCCATGCAAGATTTTAGGTTTTGGCACAAATGGCAGTTTAGGTCACCCACCAAGATTATATAGGGAGCCACTGTGGACTTACTCTGCTCTATAACAGCAGACAAGTGAATCTGCAAATCATGCAATAGAGAACCTTCCTTGCTCGATGCTATGGCGTTATAGAAACTAACAAGGATAAAACTCATTTTATTTCTTTGGAACCTTAAACCCAGGAAGTAGTTAGATTTCCAGTTCAAACTGGACCACACTCCTTCCAGTTGCAGGTCCACATATACAATTAACCCCCCAGAGGGCCTACCTGGAGCTAGTTTTTGTGCGGGGACAGCAAAGCAGCCATATCCTTCTAGCTGGAAGGGGTTATGGTCCACCGCCCACGTTTCCTGGAGACAAATAACATGAAACCTGGTCACATATTCCCTCCATTCGTTGTTCTCAAATTTGGAGGACAGGCCAGCTATATTCCAGGATAATAGACCAATGTCACCCAACCTTGGCTTTTCTATGGGAGCAGCAATAATGGGGGAAGGAATATGCAGTCAATCAACCCCCTCCAATCCAGAGAGTGAAGTAAAACGGTTGGAAGTGGGGATATTAAAAGTGGAAACTACCATCCGCTGGGCACTCTGATTTGTTGGGCTCACATAATTACCTATCAAGGATCTTGGGTAAAAATAGCTTAAGTCGTGGGTGGATATACCACCCTCATAACCCTCTGATAGCCAGTCTCTGATATAGTTTACCACTCTTTGGTCTCTAAAATTGACGATTATAACATCTCCTTGTACATTTTTAGGTCTTTGTCCCACCCAGTTCAGCCTTCTCACATGAAGAATCTCTCCGTCTAAGTTGGGGGGTAATGGTCTATTCACTCTTAACCAGTGCATTACTTTGTTCTTAAGAGTTTGATAACCTTCAAATTTCTCACATTCTATCACAGGAACCCCAGTGAGTGCAATGACATATGGAGCTGCCTCTGGCGGGAGATCAATGTGTGCAGAAGGGCCCCTAGGATTTTTATCTATGTGTGCTCTCTCATCACCTTTACTGGGTTCATAGGTCTGACTGTTTGGAACACTGCTACACTTTGGCTTCGTTATATCTGTGTGCTTGTTCTGTGAGGCTGTGCTATTCTTATTAGAAGAAGAAAGCGTCTCAGCGCCTTTTACGGGGTTGTAGTATTCCTTGTTGTTTCAGGTGTTGGGCCTGGGGGTTTCAACGTGCAGGTTTTCGATGACAGTTCCCTCAACAGATTCATATTAGTTGTGCCAGTGTCTTGCAAAGACCCCAACTGCTCTGTTAGTCTCTTTACCCTTTCCACTAAAGGAGATAATAGGGACTTAACTAATTGTTCTATGTCCCTCATTAGATCTTTATATGGGTGCGCTGGCGTATTACCTGATCCAGTATTACGTTCTGGTGAATCAGTTATATTCACAGCACTTGTCGCACTATTTGAGGGTTTAGCGTGGCCTCGTTTTCCCTTATTTGCGCCACGTTTCTTATTTTGTTTTGCAAGACCAGGTCCTGGATCCTTTATTTTAATTGTACTTTTCTTTTTAATGAGATGTTTGTTTACTGGGGTTGCTAACTGCTCCTCGAGGGAAAGTTCGTTTTGTGAGCTTATACTGTTATCTAGGGTGACTGGTTCCCTAGATCCTAACTGCGAATCTGTTATATCTTGTAGTTGCGGGGGGATACCTATATCAGCATTTAGTTCTGGATCCTCAGTATGTATGTTGTGATGTGAGGGGGTAGTAGCTAGTTGGATAGCCCCCAACGAGGAACGTTTCCTCAGTAACTCAGATGATAATCGCCGTTCGGTGTGCACAATTTCTCGTTCTAACAGTGAGGCAGCCCTTGTAATGAACTGATCTAGGGTGCCTCTAACGGATCCCCCCACCGACGATTTTCTTCGCGTACTAGGCCTGGTGTTCATGATAAGCAATATAATAGTGAGTCTTATTTAGCAGGCAACTCCAATGCGGGCTCACAGGTAGTACACTTAATTGGCCCACAAATAAGTTCAATGTCCCACAGCGAGATAAGCCTACTTCTCCTCCTTTTGCTCTCCCGACGCCAATGTCTTGAATTCCTCTTATTGTACAAGAACCACAATTGGCAGGGCGTTAGGTTTCAGCCTACGTGGTGATTTTGAAGCGACACCACTCCACCCAGCTCCCGGCAAAGTAAGGTCCACGAACAGACAGTCTCAGGTAAAGGTTTACATCCACACAATGAGACTCCAATACTTACTAATTGAAGTCCCACCACAGATGTTAGGGGGGATGCCCAGCCCAGCCTTATCCGGCCTTTGACGGGCAAGGACGGGCCTATTAGTAAATATGTCCCTTATTGTGTAGGATTAATGTACTGCTACATTCGCCAGAAATCAGCCAAGGCCCGTATAGGGCGTGCTACCGGGGTGGTGATTTGGGGCGGGGGAGGGGCAGGGTGGGTGTTTGTAAAATGTGGCATACGGCCGATTTCAGGTAAGTAATGAAAAAAATTAATCGAATGTTGTTGCGTGCGCTGCATCGCATTTGGTGATGCAGCATGCGCAAAGAAATTTGTTTTTTTGTTACTTACCTGAAATCGGCCGTATGCCGCATTTTACAACCCCCCACCCTGCCCCTCCCCCGCCCCACGTCACCGCCCCAGTAGCACGCCCTATACGGGCCGTGGCTGCCAGAAATTATTGTTAAGATCATGCAAAGATTGCCCTCTACAGGAATTTGGGAGAGGAAAACTCACACTATATTCCATTTCATGTGACAGTCAGCAACATGATGATTTCAAACACCTGACGCGACCCTTAAAAGATCAATGATGCATGTGTTTATCAGCGACATGGCCCCCATAGCCACCTTATCTATCTGCACTGTTTATGTATGCCATTCACTGTCTTGATGAGCAATATTAATCTAGTCAATGCTTCTGGAGGCATAAATGAGGGTTCTTCGGGGGATAATCTATTCTGGCACTTCCTCCACCCAGATTCTTAGTTATTTTTTACTTTGCAACTATTGCATTTTAGCAATGTTTTTGGTGTTCTTCAATCCCTTAATGGGTGTTGCCAGGAACATTTACTATCCGCTGGACCACATTGTTCTTCCTTTGTACAGTTTTCAACAAGTGCTTGAGAACTATCTGAGACCTTCTCCACAAGGCTATTCAGTCCTTCAATATTGGTCTTGGTCAATCTGCTCCCTGCTAGCTAGCCATAGCTGACAGGCTTCAGCTGATCCTATTGCACGCGTATGGTATTGTGCCTCTTCTTCCTACTCTGTTCCTGAATAAGGGCCTGGTTTAGAACGGACTAGTAATGGAAAAGCACTTGGAGGCATATCGACAACGATTAGAGATAAACATCGCTAAGCGCGTTTAGCGATGTTTATCCTATCGCTGGATTACATCACCGTGATAGCGCTGTATCAACAACGCTTTTCACAACGGCGATAAGAAATCCAGCGATAGCGGGGAAATCGCAGTTTTGCAGGGAACATCGCTGGTTTTCCAGCGATGTTCCCTGCAAAACGGCGATAACCTTGCTGATACGACCCTGTGGTTGTATCACCATTATCCACCCCCCTATGAAAAGCATAGGTAAGTCAGGATTTTAGCAGAATTTAGTTTTTGGCGAAAACTGCGGTTTTGGACAAAATCTAACGTGTGCTAAAATCCTGTGGGCTGTCTTGTAAACATCGCGATGTGAACATCAGCGATATTTGCAAGGTAGTCCATACGGGGTACGCCCAGTGACGCCCACTTTGCATCTCTTTAGAGATGCAAAGGGAGGCGTCGGGAAAAAGGGTGCTAACATGCAATTATGCATGTTAGCACCCTCTTGTAAATAGGGCGATAGTTTTACCTCCGCTTTTTTGGCTTTTTAGGCCACAAAAGCGGAGATAAAGCCCTTGTTACTATGCCCCCAAATTCCTGGTAATGTTTAAATGTGGCAGAGAATACAATGCTGGAATTTCCTCCACATACAATGGTATGGTGGAGTGATTTCTACTTTTGGATTCTCGTTTGGAATTGGCACTTCATTCAGAGTTTGAGAAATTGTCCTTCTCCACCAAACTCTTAACCCTGGTTGTGGAGAGTGGTTGCAGTATAACATTATTCAATGTTTGGTCACAGCTTTAATTGCATTATGTAGCAATATCTTCTATTTTCCATTTTTTTCGCTCCCCCCATTGCAGCATTGTTATTTTTTCCTTTTTAATGTTGCTTTTTTCATAGGCGTTGCTGGATTGCTCTTAGCCTCTATCTATGCCCTGACTTTTCCAATTACCATGTTTTGTCAAAACACCCAAATGTAAATGCGAGAAGCGTCCCCTGCCACGGTTTCTGTTCAGTGGCTCTGTTCATTGCAATGAACCCTCTCAACCTCAGACACTTCAGAAATCAATCGTGCACATTGCTCTACAAATATGGTGGTAGCTGTGTCACGCCACAGCTGTTTTACAGCTGAAGCCAAAGAACATAATAAGTTTCCTTTGTTGTTTTTTTTATATTTACCAATAACAGACGTTATGTGCACTTTGGAGTAGCACACTCAGGATTAATGATTGCCACCCTCATAAAATTACTAAGGCTCACAGCTGTTTATGGCCTCATATAATATCGCAGACTGTACTTCCTATTGTAGCTCAGTCTGTGAAATGCTACGTTTACAATGTGATAATGAGTGCAGGTGTGTAAATCCATACAGGGTCCCTTAAATGTGTGTGTCAGTGCTCAGCCCTCGAGTCTCTCATGAAATCCAGATGCCATGGGGTGTTACATTAGAGGTGCAGCCAATGCACCACATCTGGCTAGCCGATAGAATTCGTCCACACAAATCGTTTCTGGGAGGGTATTTCTTTTAACATATTTTTGGTTTGTCTAAAATAGACACCAATTGCAGTTTTAAAATGTTTTAATTTGGATTGATCCAACATGAAGAATCATGCAGGGTAAAAAAAATGTACACCTGTGAAACTGACTTTTAAAATGTGTTTTCTACACATGGCACAGGATCATACAGATATTATCTAGTGCCAAATCTAGACTTTACAATATTTGGAAAAATATCGCTAACTTAGTGCTCTTGAATGTACCATTATGGATTATTGCATTTGTTCGTTATTTCTACAAAGTTTAAACATTGTTTGTACTGTTCCACTTATCAGTGCATATATCTACCATTCAGCAACACTACACAACTCACATGGTCTGATTTACAAAGTTTTCTTATGTATCTGCCTACAGTTATACGTTTTTGCTGCATTTGGAGTATATGTCTGGCTTTCTGGGGTTTCACAAAAAATCGCCGAAGCACTCCTGGAAATCTACTGTAATCTTTCATCTCATATAGTGGAAAATAAAGTGTAAATGTGTATTGGTACATACGATCTTTTTCATCCACATGAAAAAAAATGTCCCTATAGGTAAATCCACTCGGCTAAACTCAAAGGCAGTATGGGTTCTCTTTTCTCACATCCTCTGAAGGCTATTAGAGAAGTAGTTTTATGCAAAACGCTTTTGAATATCCACATTTCGAGCTGTGGGTTTTCACTGCATTTTGCAAGGAAGTCCTCCCTAAAATCGCCACCTTTTCCGCCCTACCTCTAAATTCGTAACAGTGGAGTATACGTCCACTGGTCATCTCTGCATACTCAGTGCCAATGCAGGGTATGGTTATATACCGCTTGTTGGACTGGGCCCATTCTGCAGGTCACCCCAGATTTTTGCCTCCATTTGCTGAACCCTTTTTTGTAGGCTTTTAGGACTCTCTGCACTTTACTCCTGCTAAGTAGTAAAGTGCTTGAGCTTGCCTTTGAAAACATGGTGCAATTGGTATACATCTAATTGGTCCTTTTAATTTACTTACATGTCCTGAGTATATGGTACTACTGATACCCAGGGCCTGTAAATTAAAGGCCTCATTTTGCCACTCACTAAGGTAGTACTGTAAAGCCCGTCTCAAGCCTGCCACTGCAGCCTGATGTGCACTTTTAAAGTTTCATTTCGACCTAGAAAAATTAACTTTTTTGCCAGGCCAAAACCTTAATGTTTAATACTTATAAGTCACCCTTAAGGTAGACCCTACTGGTTCATAGGGCAGGGTGCACGGTATTTGAAAAGTAGGATATGTGTTCTTAAGTTTTACATGTCCTCACAGTGAAAACTCTTAAAGCGGGTTTTCACTGTAGCAAGACTATCTCTCCCACAGTCTAACCCTGGGATACCTTATTACACTTAATACGTGATATCTTCAACTTGGGAACAGATGGAGAGATTCTTAACCTACTCATCTGAATTGTAATTTAAAACCCTCTTTAATAGTAAAGTCACATTTTATGTCACTAGTCTGAAAATGACATAAGAAAGTTGGAGCTTTTCTGACTACGCCAAATGTGCCTTTCTGCCAGAGTCACATGACTGTGAATTGTTCAACTGTGGAAGGTTGTATATTCCTTCCAGACATGAAATGAAGGGCCTTGGGTGTACGACAGGTTGCTCTTCTCCTGAACAGGATGGCCTGGGGGTTGTACTCAGCCTTTCATGAGCTTCAAAGTGTTGCCTAAGGGCTGTGCCCACCCCCTTCCTGACTTCTAAGAATTCCTGGCCTGCCACTGGTCAATGCAGCTCACACCTGGGCCTGCCTTCTCTTCGTTACTCTAGACAGTTTGTAGCCAGACCCGAGAAAAGGGGAAGCTTAGCCAAAGGGGACTCCTCCCACCCACAGGTTGGCACCCACAGAAACTCCCATCAGAACATTCCAGGACCTGTGGAAGATTCAGAAGAAGGACTGTCCTGCTTTCTGAAGAAAGAAGACTGGACCTCCTTGTCTTGAACCCAGGATCTCTAGAAGTAACTCCAAGGGTCAGCTGGATGAGCCCCTGTTTGCTGCAGGCAGACAATAAGCTCCCAGGGGCCTTTTTTGATCTGCCCAGCTGACCAGCACCAACTGGACCTGCTTGAACCCTGTTGCTGGTCTCTGCTGAAGTGAGTACTGATAGATACTCTCATGTCCTGGACCCTTGGCTGACATCAGAGTGCACTCCACCTGCTTCTAAACTGTAATGCAGGTGAAAATCCAGAAGTTTGGATCACTTTGCGACTGTGAACGGGCGCTTTGTGCCAGCAATCATCTCCTACCAACATGGAGTTCTGATGGCAACCTACTGTTCACGCCAAAGAGTGATCACCCATGCCTCCCACCAACGCAAATCTCCAGCGATAACCTGCTCCCTGCACTGACAATGATTTCCTCTAGACCCCCACAAATGCATGGCTTCAACTGAGGCTTCTCGTCTGGACTTGCACTTTGAGAAGGTAACTTCTTCCCCAGGACAAGCCTGGTCCCTGTATCTGGCTCATGCACCATCATAGTCGGCCTGAACTTGTGCCTTTGATGATGTACCATTTCTCATTTCAGACCTTTATCCCTGTTTTTCCTTATCCCCTACACCTTCCCTCATCTGGACAGTCCAACTCTCTGTGCCCTCATTTTCAAATTTAACTCCCATATTATTCGTTGCACTCTCTCCAATAAAGAAAAACTGGCTGAATTAAATAACACGGGAAACAGCCACTACAACGCGGCCGTTTCCACGCATACCCTTAACCATGCATGCATTACAACGCATGCGTGGTTACCACGCATAGCCTTTACCACGCATTCCTTTACTCCTTGATACGTAGTAAAGGCATGTGTGTTAAAGGTACAATTAAAAAAAAAACATGTGCGTTTCAAAAAGGGGGCTTGGGGGGTCTCCCCCCCCAAAAAAACATGCACCTGTTTCAAAAAGGGGGCTGGGGCTTCTCTCCCCAAAAAACGCACCTGTTTTCGTCGCCTTCAAAGTCAATAAACATTGATTGTTGAAAGATGAGAAGGCAATCTGCGTCGTTAGAGGAAACAGAAAGACACTTCTGCTTCCTCTTTACGGAGTGCAACGCACCTCGGAAGAGCTTGGAGAGGAGAGGTCGTGGAGAGGTAAGAGGGATTTTAGTTAAAAAAAAAAATTAAGGGATGAGGGGGTTAAGTCGCGCAGGTGTAAATTTTTAGGGTTCAGGGGAGGGGTATTTAATAGAAGGGTTTGTGGAAGGGGGAATCGCGCAGGGCAAGATTTTTAGTGTTCCGGGCAGGGGTATTTCTTAGAAGGAATGGGGAGGGGGGTCACACAGGGGTACAGGGAAGGGGTATTATATAAAAAAGAATATGAGAGCTGGAGGGGGGAGGGCACAAGGGAGCAGTTAAAGGAATTGGGGCAGGGATCGGAGATAACCTTTACCATGAAAATGCCATTTTCATGCATGGTTTTACAACGAAAAGCATTGTAAAGGTATGCGTGGTAAAGGCATTTCCGTGGTAAAGGTTATGCGTGGTAATGGCATTTGCATTGTAACGCGCACGTGGTAAAGGCATGCATTGCAACGGAATGCGTTGTAACGTCATACAATCAATTTAGTTGTACTGCCATTACCTAACATGATACATCAAGCACAGGTGGTGAAAATTAGAAACAAAAATGGAATAAGGGGGCATGGTGAGCATACCTTGACCCTGCGGTCCACAAAAAAGCAGATATTGTTTCAGAATTTGCACATCCTAGGCCAGATTTCCAGATTTTTATCAAAGTGGCACAGCTCAGCTGTGGGGTGCCAATGGCTATGCAGACCAAATACTGAACATTTGCTTGATGTTTGACCAATTACCCTGGCTCATGGACAGGGTCATAAGCAGCACGTTTAGAGTGCAAGTTATGGTTTACATAGTAGGTGTATGAGATATGGTTTCCAGTGGTTCTCTGTGGTTAGATTGGGATCATTTTTCTGCCAGTCTGCCTCCCTATCCAGGGGAAGAAAGCCAACTAGACACCAGGGAATTGTTTTTGGGAGGAGAGCGGCCACCCGAGCATGAGCCTGTGCCGACCCTACCCTTGGGCACAACACTTTTCCTGCCCATTCTAGGCAATTGATGATGGTGTTTACCTCCGTCTGCATCCCCGGAGGGCAGAAGGCCCACTATCCAGCTGGGAAAACATATATCAGCCTTTCTCTCTCCCATCACCTGATCACAACAGTCTTTCTGCCCCCCTTGAGGGTGGATAGGGTTTCGTCCACAATCTTCCCCTCAGTGGGAGCAGAGGACCCACTAGGCACCAGGTACAAAAAGGCAAAACAAAATGGATAGGGGTGACCCACCGAAGCATCGGGCTGTGCCCCTGCCACAGAACAGGCACAACAGTATTTCTGTCCCAGGGTAGTGGGGATGAAGCCTACTAGACACCAAGGACAAAAAGTATTTGGATTTTAACAATGGGGCAATAAAGGGGGTGGGGCACTCCACCCTGGCATCTGGCCTTGCCTAGACCACAAAATGAGCAATACCTCCCACTGTGGCAGGGAGGGAGTTTACCTCAATTGGGGTAATTCCTCCACCCCAATCGGGCCAAGCTGCACAAGTGGTGTCTCAGTTTTATCAGGACAAGTGTGGGAATGCTGGATGATTGACATTTTGTGGATCCGCAGAGAATCATGAACTTTTCCACACAGACATTTGAGGAAAATGTGTGATGTAAGGAAATGTTTGAGGATTGCAGGGCACTGTGGACTAAACAAATGCCATGGGATACACACAAGGCACACCAACCTGCACTATCCCGGATGGCTATTTTTGAAAAATGTCTGTGTCTGGTAGGTTTCCCTGGGTGGCGGTAAAACCAGGGCCAAATACCAAAAGCTACCTCTTTGACAAATCAGATAATTTCTTTTGACAGAAAATGTTGACATCTCCACCTTACGTGTTGGGGCCTGTTGTGTGATGGGCTTTGTGTGAGACATGCACGCAGGGAAGCGTTTTTATCAGGAGAAGTATGGGAATGTTGGGTGGTAGGACGTTTGTGGATCTTTGCGGGTTCCTGAATTTTCCCTCACTAAAATATGAGGAAATTTCATGAGCGGGCACTAGCCCGGGACACAAGATTGTGGTAGCGCTTTTATTGGGCTAAGCGTGGAAACATAGACTAGTATAACGTGTCATCATGAATTAAATTTCTACCCATTATTGGCTTCCAAATGTAATCCAGTGTGCACAAGCTAGCACATTTTGCAAGCCCTCCTAATCGCATGATAGTATGGATAGCCATCAAGTGAGAGGTGAACAAATCCCACTAGTCCTAATTTCAATATCTGGAGCACATTCTAAAAACATAGGTTTCCTTCATACCCAGTTTTCAATCTTTAGATTTTACTGTATGAATTGCTGCATCTTCAGGCACACAATTCAAAAATCACTGGAAGCTGCATTTGCATTGTTGTCTCTGAGTAACATATGTTTTGTAACCACCAACGAACAATATCAATCCCTGCGTCCTGAAGGGCCTCACAAGTGCAACATTATGTTATTTTTGTAAATTGTCATCAGGGAAAAACAATTGCAGATGAAAATGTTTTCACCAATTGCTATTCCTACTTATTTTCGTGATTTTTTTATTTCAGTAATTATTTTCTTTTGGAAAACCATAAGCAATTTAAACAAATGAACCACTGCTGAATTCTGGATGTTTCCAGTTTTCAGACGTATATAGCTTTCTGTGCTTACCCATGGGTTTCATACTTGCTTTGACCATATACAGCAAGTAGGTTGAAAGAAAAAAAATAGGACAAATGTACTACCTGTTGGAATTTTTTTTAAACTATAGTAAAAAAATAGTTTTCTTTGTCAACTGTACTTGTGCTTGAACGCTGGCAAGAGGGTGACCTTAGCAAGCAAAGATGTTGTTGATGTCATTTTTAGGGTAAAAAACGCATATGCTTTCCAACACTGTTTTCCCATTTTTAAACAAAAACAACATTTTAATATATGTTGTCAGTATTCTCAGTTCCCAGGTTATCTTTGGAATCCCTAAGAAGTGGGGGAAAAGGGGACATAAATTTGGCCTGCGTACCTTTTCTGGGGGGGGGGGGAAGTTAGAAAGGTTTAAGCGCAAACTGCCCCAAACATCCACAAAATTTTTCAACATCAGGGAGATGGGTAATGCCCTAGTAGTCAAGTGGTTAAAATGTATCTGTTTTCATGAAATTTTTCTAGATTAATAAATAACTTCAAAATGACTGCCGGCATTGTTAAAGCAAGATATGATAATTATAGTTTTATAGTCAGTGCATGAACCTGTATAACTCGAAGTGTTTAGGGATATTTTATTTACCTGCCAGAGGGCATCATTTCTTTTGTACAAACTCCATTGCACTAATTTAAGAATGCTTCCCTTCGAAGATGCCTTTCACATTTAAGCACAGGTGTCGTCTCACTGAAGTACTACCACAAGCAGATGCAGGGGTAAGAAGAAAGCTAAGGCTGAAGCTGCTCCAATGGTTGAATCTTTAAATAATTAAAAAAAGGGGGTACAGTGTATTTTTTTTAATTATTTTAATGCAGATTTATATCGCTCAACCCGAAGGTATTGGAGCGCTTTACATGAGCCCCGGTTACACACTAGGACACGTTCAGGCACGGGGAGATTAAGTGATTTGCCCAGAATCACAGCATGTGGACGCGACCCAGAGGCTCGAACCCTGGTTTCCGGCGGACCACATCCTCTCCCCAATGTAAAGCTGCACTGGAAATTAACTTGAAGTTGAAAGTTAAGCAGGTTGGGAAAAGGCCTTGGTGGTATTAGGCATTTGTAGCATGCAGCTACGACAGCTTTCAGATAATCAAGCTTGCAACCGGCTGGTTAAACACAGACATCTGAAACCAAAGCAGTAGACTACTCCACTATCATGGTGGGAATGACCTGCAGACATGCATGCAGGCGTGCATTTAGCTATTTAGTCATTTACTATGAGTGTTTGAAGTGATCTATGGGTTTTACACAGATCTCTGAGGGCTCATTCTTCAGCGTTTTCATACGTTTCACACTTTTTCTGACTGTATTGAGAATTGATACCAAAGCTGATATCTGGAGAGTGCACTGCAGATGGTCTCTGTGCCAGTACTGGCCAGTTGAGGAAGGGGTGATTGGAAGGTGCACCATTCTCTCGTTCAAGAAACCTACATTGTTTGAAAGGCAAATACTAGTCTCTCCTCTATTTCTCCCTGTGTACACCTTCCTGGTCTATCTCTCCCAGGTCGTCCGAGAAGCCCTGTTTGTCACCCGCTGTCCCACCCCTCAGGGTTGTCTTTGTGCCTGTTCTTCAATATTCTTGTGTGACTGACTAGCTTTATTCTCATTGGTCTCTCTGTTCGTTCTGTGAATCTCCTTTGTTTCTGGGGACCAGTCAGTTCTCCTATTACTCTAGTAATAACCCTGTTTATATGTTCACTGTGTCCCTCACCTATTATTTTTCCTTGGTTTCTTGGTATCTCACTGTTTGCACTGCCTTGTGTGTCTGCCTCTAACTGTTTCCGTTTCCATTTCTGAATGCATGTGTGTGAGTCTGATGTTTCTCTCTGTGGGGCATATTTACAAGCTGGCGATAAAAAATGATTACCCCTTTTGCGGCCGTTTTCGGCCAAAAAGCGGCGGTCATTTTATCGCCTAATAAGCAAGGCCACGCTAACGCGTGGAACCTTGCTTTAGCGTGGGGATTCCTAACGCCCAGCTTTGCATCTCTAATGAGATGCAAAGTGGGCGTTCCTGAACTGACATGACAGGAGAAATGTCGCTAAGCGACATTTCTCCTATCATCAAACCCCACGCTATGAAGCATAGCGGCAGGAAAAGTAGCGATAACCCCTGTTATCACTACTTTCCTTACGCCTGCTTCAGGACTGACTTAGCCATGATATCCTATGGAAGGTGGATATCATGGCTAAGTTTGTGAGTCCCTATCATCAAGCTAACGCCACATTGTGTGACATTATCGCTGGGTTTCCAGCGATAATCTCACGTTAGGCAGTTAGCGCTAGGATTTTTATCGCTGAGGAGAGAAGCGTTGCTAATAGCACGCTATCTCAGCGATGAAAATCCACGTTACCCGGCGATAATTATCCTCACGCTAAGAGCGCTGAGCGATAATTATCGCCGGGTGTTGCTGATATGCCCCCAAGTCTTTTAATGCTTCTTTCTCTCTCCTCCCTCTTAAACCCCTGGTGACTTGGTGTGTCTTCACTGGCTTATCTTTTGTTTCTGGTTGCCTATCTTTCTGTTTATTCTTCTCATACCTTTATGTGCCAGTTTTTCCTGTCACTCTCTGTGACTCCCGTTTCTTGCCTCTATCTTACATGTACCACTGGTGTCTGATGGTAACCATATCTCTGTCCCTGCATTCATGTGTGTCTGTCGCTCCCCTGGTTCTCTCTGTTGCTTGGTGTCATTCTGTCCCATCCATGCTTATTTCAGTAACTCTGGGCTCCTTGCCACACTATCCCACCAATGTTTCTCCATCTTGGAGTACGTATGTAGCATTTTGCTTTACAGTGCGAAAGCTTCTTTGAATCTCCACCCATTTGTTTCTAATTGTTATTCCTGGTGTTAGCCAAGACCTTTTAATTTAGTAAAACTATATATATGGCATACTTATGCTGGTTGTGAGCCAGTCATCTTCATCCATAGGTCTGTTGTTTTAACATTCACAGTTTACTTCCACACAATACAGTATACAGCATGAGACAACGGCACAGCTCACTTTAACCATTGGCTAGCATCTCTGTGAGTGATGACATTCAGCTCTTTCACAAGGACTATGTCCACACACATAGTAGTTCCAGTCAATGCCAAGAGCTGCTATGCCAATGTGTGCTTTTTGATGCAAAAAAAATATTTGTGCTTTTTCACATATTTTTTATATTGGCAAGGGTCTGGCATCTCCCAAAGCAGTGGTTTATAAAAGCCACAGCTAAACAAAACAAGCAATACCAAAGCAAATAGACTGGCAGCCAATGCCAGAACCTTTAGCTTGGCCAGTGATTGTTTTCTAATTTTTGTAAAAAAAGTTTGATATATTTTAAAACTTTTCCTCTATACTGTCCAACAAGGCGATCTCGGCCCAAATTGTAGTGGTTTTCACCAAGTGTGTGGAAGATCAAATATTGTTATAAAGTTACTAGTAGTATTCATTTGAAAGAAACAGATAGATAGATAGATAGCTAGATAGATGGATAGATAGATAGATAGATAGATAGATAGATAGATAGATAGATAGATAGATAGATAGATAGATAGATAGATAGATAGATAGATAGATAGATAGATAGATAGATAGATAGATAGATAGATAGATAGATAGATAGATAGATAGATAGATAGATAGATAGATAGATAGATAGATAGATAGATAGATAGAATAAATGATTTACAAACGAATTAAGAACATTTACAAAATTAGAAACATAAAACCAATACTTGTTCCTCTAAAAGTAACAAATAAACAAAACAGTTACAAAATAACATGATGAATTAATAGACTATTTAATGGTAAATGTAACGTTTGTACGTATACGGTTATGTTCGGTAAGCAATATACCGGTAAGGCTTTATTGACTTGACTTCAATATAGTAACATATGACCCGCACGCTTCTCTTATTTCTATCAGACTCATCACATGTGGAGCCACATGTGTGGCAAATGTAAATCCTGGTCGGGGACTGAGAGAGGAGCATAAACCCCCTTCCACTGACTGGATTGTGACTGGTCATTGGGAGTTAGGACAACTTAAGTAGATTTATGACAGGGTACCTGGGGCTATTACGATGGCAACAGTAGTTAATATAAGGCAGTTCCTGGGCATATAATGGCATGATCAGGAATCGACGGTGAGTACATGAGTGTGTGATTGCCTGACAGTCAGAAGTTGAGGATATTCGTGAGTATTAAGCATGTTCTCAGCACATAATGTCAACACCTGGCAAAATAGGGGAAAACATTTGACCTTTGATGGCAATACACACCTTATGAGGTGAAGAGGCAGTTATCAGATGCTTGAGGGTTTATTTCATGCGGTGCCAGGATTTACTGAAATGACCCTGCATCTCACTTTTCATCACACCACCACACGCCATCTTACACTGGGACTGTCATGGATTACATTCTACATGGATGACCAATACTAGAGGCTTTGCCAATTATTTTTTCTGATGTCCCCTCCTCTGCATCACTGAAGATTCTTATGTATTTGCCCTAAACTGTTCATGGAAAGTAGTCGCGTCCATTTATCACCTTGCCTTAATCTACATTTTAAAAGCATAAACAAATGGCATATGCATTTTGCTTGCTTCTTTTGCTTCATGTAGATAAACACTGTCACATCATTCGTGTATTTATCACCTTGCATGGGTTGTCCTGGGAGTAGATACTATTTCTATGTTTCATTTAGACAGAAAGACATTGAGTAGGAAATGAACAATGCTTCACCCAGAAGGGCAAATAAGGCTCGTTCTCCTGTAAACCATCATCGTCCATTTTATCCTCATCAATTATTGCTTTCTTTCAGTTCACTGTACGTTTTCGTTTGCCATCAATAATTATTGAGCTCTGCTCGTTGGTGTCTGCTGGCTGCTATGGTAATAAACTGTGAGCTGCAATAACCAGACAAAGGCTTTCAGGCCATAACATGCGCCTCCATTTCCACTTTAGTGTTTCCCAGCCTCTGCTGAGAGGAGCGCCATATTTCCCAGACAGAAACAGGTAGTCAAATGGGGGGTGTTTATTCAGTGAAGGTCAGTCTTTCCTATTCTGAAACTTCTAGCAGATGTGATAAGCAGTAAATTGCAGATCTATCACTTTTCCTGCCTGTGAGCGTGTGTGTGAAATCAGCAGAATGCTGCCTCCGGATGATTTATTGCCCACTTTTGACCAACTCTTATCAGGTTCCCAGCAGCCCTTTCTGATGCAGCTCATGTCTGAATGACAATAGACAACCAGCGCCATTATGCTCCAAAATCTCTCCCTGCATTCTAGACACCTAAGATTACATCTGGGCTATTGATTTATTGCTGCCATTTCTTCCACAGGGACCCGTTTGCTCAGGCTGAACAAGACAGACTATTATTAAACTGTGCAAACAACACCCTGTGAACTTGGTAAAGGAATAATACTCATTGGCAGCCACCTTGCTGCCAATCCTGCGACATATTTAACTTTCATAAAAACGCTATCTCGTTCAACATGTACATCTGTTGGACTGAAATCTGCACCTGTTTAAGTTGTCACTTTAGAACAATGATTCTAATCAAATAGCCCACAGGTCGTCACATATAATTTAAATATGCCAACGCATATTTAAATATTTCTTTTAAGTGATTAAAAGAAAAGCTGAGTGACTTTTGAGGTTTTATTGCATTTCCAAAACGTTAACAAACGTTGCAATTATAGATTACTGACGTAGGCTTTTAAATTTGTTAAAGGGGTGTATTGATAAAGGCGGAAATATGTTGTTGATGCTCTTGTTGCATCCTTGGTCCCCAACCAATCATATTGAAAGAAGCGCATCATCACCTGGAGACAGGCACCGAGGTCCCTATAAAAAAATCTTAAGCCCCATATTAGGACCTTTATAACATGAGTCATCCCGCGTCCTTCCCTTCAATTCACCCAAATGACCGGGATAGATGACATTGCATTATCCACACATTGACCACCGAGGGGACCGCAGGTTTAAACCTTTGTCCAACACTTCGACCATCACAATTTTCTTTTTATTGCTGAAGGTCAGAGGAAGGGCGCAAACGGAAGAGTGTAAACAGCGCACTTAAAACCTCCCTTTCTTTTGCTTCTGCAACTGCCTTCATGAACCCTGAAATCATAGTAAGGGTACTGTAATGGCGCACAAAAACACAAGCCAGGAAACTGCTGCTACCCCTGACATACCCCGAATAACATCCATTTCCCTCTTTCTGTTAAAGTAATGCCTTTGTGGACAGATTGACGGTTTTTCCCCAAAAGCACATGGAGCAATTCATGGAATTCAGTAGAATATAACAATAGCTCGGGCTCATCATGGCCTTGGCTGGAATGACACATATGGCATATCACAGTACTGACAACTTACAGGGGTAAATTATGCATTTACTGACATGATGCAGGGGGGAGTGGACGTCTGGCAGGGGACAGCCTGCCAAAGTCTGCTGAATTTCCTTTTAGGTGATGGTATAGGACCTGATTATGAGTTTGGCCAAACTCGCGGTAGAGGTGCGGTGGCATCGGGGAACGCCCCATTACATGTACAGTGGTCGAATTTCGAGAGAACCTCTGCAACCTCCAGGGATCCGCGATCCCTGGGGGTAGCACGGTGGTCTGAGGCCACAATATGCTTGGTGTTCTCATGCTGGAATGCACTGTGGCTGTCCCACGGCGTCGCCTTTGTAAGACCCTTCTATGAGTCTTTGAAAGGCAGCGCCATGGACCAGCCTCCACAGGACCACCCACCTGGATTACAACTTGCAATCCAGCGAGTGGTCAGCGGTGAAGTTTGGCGGTGTGGGAGCAGGGCGGTGGAATGTTGCTTCACTGCTACACCACCAAACTCATAATCAGGCCCTTAGACTTTAGTGAAAAAATTGAGAGGCAGTAGGAGTCCAGCAGTTTAGACAGAACTCCAATATGTTTATTCAATTTGTCTTTTTATTTGGAGAGTTTATTCTGGATTGAGTGGGTCCATATCACATTCCCTGCATATAAGTTCAGCTATGGTGAGAGAAACAGAGAGAGGGAGAGAGTGTACATGTGAACTTTTCTGGTGACCATTTCTACATTTAGGGATATGATGCATAGGCAGGGATGGCCTGCAGTGAGGCTGATCTCCTATTATTTTGTTGCATTTTTAAAATATGTTTTTGGGTGTCATTTTTGTTTTCATTGACATTACGTAGGAACAGTGTGGACTTCCATGGTAGAGGTCTGCAAAATATTTGATATTTTGGGTACATCATTTACGGATTTAGTGGCATGATGTAGGATCAGGTAGAGTATGGTAGGGTGTGAGGGTACCACATGTTGCCTTGTTACCATAAACAAATCCCACACACACTGTGAACCTCCTGTTTGAAGCCAACTTCAATGCATTTGCATGGCTTACCTGCCCAGTGGCTTTGTTTCATCTAAATATGGTAGTATCATTTTATGGAGTCAGTAAAACAGAGAGTAGTCTTGTGTACAATGCTTTCCACATTGCCAGAATTTCACTGTCCAGACCTTCATCACAACTGAAAAAAATGCAATCTACTGATCACCTCTTGTGTGTGAAATCAGTACAACAATTGTTTTAAAGCAAGAAAGGAAGACATGTAAATGAACTGATTTCCTTTCATGGACCTTCTTACTTTATATTGGCAAAACCTACATAGCAAAGGAGGCAAAACAATAAGGAGATACCCAACTCCGCGACACAGATATGGTAATTGGGTGAGCGTGAACCACAGAAACACTGGGATCGAGATTCAAAGACAGCGAGAGGGACAGGTAAGCAGGAAAAAAGGAAGACAGTCACAACTAATTCTCCACTTGCCAATATGAAGCTGGTCAGTTTACATTGGGGGAGACTTAGAAGATGTATCATATCTTTGAGAAAACAGCAGCCAGACGTGTGTGTGAGTCTACACCAGTGACAAAGTGCTTTGTACAAATTGCAAGTAACACGTAACTCCAACCTAAATTTACACTGCTTGCATATTGGAATTTCTTTTTTTGTGGTCTAACGTTTCACCCCCACAACCACATATAGCCTTGGAAGTAGCTCCATAAATTCTCATACAATCATTGGAGTTGCAACTGGAATCTTTTTTGGTACACATCATACAAGTTGCATATCGCATCGTCCAGGTGATATTCACCTAAAAGATGTTCTGTTCCATGTGGAGGGTTAATTATATCTCCCTTCTCCTTTCCCTTACGGGGCTAAAAAGAATGAAAAACGTAAAATGTGCAACTAATCAAACAGGCACATGTAGTCAGCCTTTACAAAAGAAAACATCAAGCAACAATCAGTATTGTTCTCCTAAATAACAGTGTGATGGTCTACCAATACCATTAGCAGCAGCGGCGTATCATCCAGAAGAGTGATACATGATGAATATGCTGACACCCTGGTGTGGGAAAAGTGGGAAAAGTAATGAATAATGAATTAACAGGCAGATTTGGAAAGAGAAAAACATTCTCAACTCCTTGAATGAAAGGACATTTCTAAACATTCCTAATGAGACAGTTGCCTAATTATCATTCCCTTGATTCTTTTTTTGAAGTCTGTTATGTTGTTCCCTCGCATAATCCAACTTTGCTGACCCTCTTTCCGTTTTTATGTCTGTTATGCAGGAAAGTTCATTCCCAGTATCAACAGATCAGAGTATACAAAGCAGATATATATTAAGTAATTAATTGAAGAAATCAGGCTAAATGAAACCATAAGTGTACAATAATATTATTATATTATCATTATAGTTATGGGTGACTATACATTATAAATGTTTTCTGAAAATTCTAACATTATAGTTGGTATAATTAGCTTTAATATATTCCATTCACAGCTGCAAATTGAGCACTACAGACTACTCACATGTGGGCAAATTATTTTAGCTGCTCCATGCTTTATAATAGTTATGCTAATGCTGCATGACAGATTTCAACCTGGCTGGAGGACATTCTCCACCCTATATTTTTATTCTACTGGTAAACCAGTGAGCCAGGAACCAACAAGTATCAATTGTATGCTTGGAGGAGGGAATATTAATTACAATAAGCAGCATCTTAGTGATGCAAAACCATGATCAGGTGCAGTCTCAAGTTCACATAACTTTGTAAATACTGCTCAATAAATTCTACAATTTTGATGCTTTCCACAAACCGTGGCACCAGCTGCAATCTCCAGAATGGCATCTAGAACAATTGTTTTAGTTATGTATCAGGAAATGTACTAAGATGTTCGGCAATATAATACACCATACATACAAAAATTTTATGAATGCTTGATAACTCAGAACTGTTCTTAAACTGTGGTCCGGGGGCTTTAGGGGGTCAGCAACAACTACTCAGGGGGTTTACGACTGCTTATAAAATTAAATATTATTAACAGATTAATTAAATAAAAAGATCTTAAACCATTCCATAAATGTGAAGAAATTTGAAATTGGAGGATAAAAATTAAATTGGTGTCCGCAGATTGATTTGTGGGAGCAGTGCAAATGCATCAAACCAGATATAGCATAGGTGATCTTTTGAGGTTCAAATCATCAAATTTGCTTATCCAGGTCCAGGCTTCCAGTAATGACTCAGTTGGGCCCACAGATTCCAATGATGTTGCAGTGGGGGGTCCCCGGTTTCCAGTATTGATTACGTGAGGGCAGAAGTCAAAAGGTTAAGAACCACTACGTTAGGCTATATCAAGAATTAATGCATCTTTACATTTTGTATCTCTACACTCAAACCCTAGGCCTTCTGCCCATTTAAAATCATTTATTTTATTTCATGTTTTACACTAATATGGGAGTATAATTTATAATATTTGTGCAATATGTCTTTTGCTGTTCAGCTTAAAAAAAGTGATTGATAAAATTATTGGGATAGTATTGCTCCTTCGACTTTTGTTCTCAATTGAACGATTTTAAAGAAATTACCCTAAGTTCATGTTCCATTTTTGTGTTACAGGGTCAAGAAGCGCAGTGAAGTCCCTCGGTTGATGAGTGGAGCAACCTCCTTTATTGTCTTGGCCTCCCACCCCTCACCACCATCGATGGGTTCCATTGGCAATGTCAAGTTCTTCCAAAAATAGATGCACTCTTACTTCCTGTTTAGTCATTGCTTCTTCCCCTACCATCTGGCAAGAGTACAAACAAGTGTGAAAGAAATAGTTCAAAGTTTGTTTTGAAATCATGAACAGATTCAGGCTATTTCTTTGAAAACCAGGGTCCATAATCCATTTCTCTAGAAACTAGAGATCTGGGTGCTTAATAATCAACATCCATATAGTGACATCTGGCTGCTCCAATATTATAGTTCAATTTCCCAGCAAAGATGCCAAGCACAATGAGGAAAGTTAAACCTGAATATCCAAGGTAGCTTCTGTTTCTATAGACACACAATTGGTGGCCCACTTGGCAATGTAGTTCACTGGTGCTCTTCTGTGCAGCGCATTTCCAAAACGTGTGCAGCCTGAATCCATTCAGAATCCAAGAAAAAGTCAAAATAAGATTTATTTGATTTTTGTGTAAAAATTATAAAAGCATACAAAACATGATACACTATCAATAACAGGTTAAAATGAGGCATACATAAGTAAGTTACAAAATAAAACCAACAGAAATTACATTGTCGACTCGCTAGTACAAATATTGCAATGAGTATAATGATTCTCATAAAATAGCTGGAACATTTTGGGAAAGCAGGGAGTTCCTGAGCCAAATTATCGCCCATAAGTAACTTAATATAGTACAGCAAATAGTTAAAGTGAGCAAAGTTTGCAGAAACAAATAAACTGGGCGACATTGTGAACATTTTAATTACCTCAGGATGGATACTATTAAACTCTTCCTTAAATCCTTGTAAAATGTACAAAAAAAGACAATGTGCAAAGTGCTCTGGTTTGATGTGTTATCACAAGGACATTTGATTAAAGTTTCAGACCAGTCATTTATGCTAGGGAAGCTTACCAATCGATGGAAAATGTCTAATCTAAACAGAGTTAAAACGAACCTGTGATGGGCATTATGCACACATTTTAGATATGGTCGGATTTCTAAAGTGACCTATATCACTTGATTGCTAACCACACTCGGCTTAAGAGGTTCAGAAGTCAACTTTAGGTTCTAAAATATTGATAAGCAGGCCTTTTTTAATTATTTTCTGATGATGCAAGCTAATGTGCCTGGGAGGATATAGTATTCAGGATGCCCCACTCCCATGCACAATTTTAATTATACAATTCAGCCATGCAATTTCAATAAATGAGGACAGTTTAAGACAATCCCTGATGACTTTGCAATCTAAAACTGTGTAATTGTTAGTCAACATCTTATGTCAAAGAAGAATTTGCTGGATTCTGGCTGTGACAGATAGAAAGGGGGTCCCCAGTTGAGAGTGTCAAATAAATGTGGAACAGCTCTTAGGTACTGAGAGGAGATTCCTAAAAATTGAATTTTCCTTCAGTTGGAGGGGTTGACTATTGCTGTATACCCAAACGCCCGCCCCATAGATCACTGTTGAGAAAAAGTCGGCTTTGTAGATTACTAACATTTTAGACTGTAGTAGCTTTCATATTATATATCTTATTAACATTAATTGCTTGTTTCCAGCAACCATGCTTCTCAAACAAAATACCCAAATTGGAAAATGAAGAAGTAGAATTAATCTTTGTGCCGCTGATCGTGAGGTCACAACACTTTGCCGGTCTCTTTCCACATTTAATTACTTGTTTTACTTAAGTTAACTAATAGGCCCAGATCCTATATATAGTCAATGAAGCAGGTGAGTAACCATTGTAGACCTAGGGTAGTACGGGCCATGAGTACGGTGTGTCCATGTAGAAAAGGGCTGGAATTGGAAGATGGACATTTTGTGGGAGATTACCACAGTTCTACGCTAAGACGATACCCAAGCTGCTAATATAGAGAGTAAACAGGAAGGGAGCGAGGACACAGCCTTTTCTAACTCCTCTCTCTATATTACATAAGCGGGTGCAATCTTCATTAAGGCCATACTGTACCCGGGCCCTACTCCCCAAGTACAACTCCCTTAGAAACTGTATTATAGGTAAGCCCACACCAAAATCTGTCATAATAGGCTTCATGGTGTCATGTAAAATGCAATCAAATGTGCTTGATAGATCAACGAAAGATAAAAACATGTGACCCCTTTTAATCAAAGTGTACCTTCATACTAAAAGGCTGAGGTTTAATCCCTGTTCAATTGTCCCTAAACCATTGCTGAAGCCATATTAGAGGTCAGAAAGAATCTCACTGTTTTTGGCCTCTAGTCTGTTCAGTATGATATGACCTACCACCATCACCAAAGAATCAAGTAGTGAGATGGGATGGTACCAGGCTGGATTAGAATGGTCGCTTTTCTTGTAGATGGGAAGAAATAATGATTCTAACCAAGTATTCAGAAAACCAGAACTGCAACACGCCCTCTGCACCCAGGTTAATATAAGGCCCCAGCGAGATAAGTTTGCCTTCAATAAGTTGAGGGGTATGCCATTGGGACCTGGTGCTTTCCCACTCTTGCTGGCCATAAGAGCTCTATTAACCTCATCTAAAGTGAATGTAAGATCAAAAGAACTATGAGGCCTTAATCTTAGTTGCAGGCATGATCAAAGAGTCAGTGTCAAGTGCTTTGGGCCGGGCCCCTGGTATCTTCATGCAGTTTAAGGGCGGCTGAGATGCGGTGTCAGATGGGGAGGTAAAGATACTGCAAGCTGTAGTGTCTTGTACACAACCACTAGCCACCTTGTCTGCAGCAGTTAACCTGGGAGACTTGTAAGATTCAATATCTTGTGGCTGGTCTAGAATTAAAGTATCCATTGTACCTTTATACACGTGGTCAATCTCTCCTACACGCTATTTCCTTTACGATTACACCCAGAGCCCCAGTTAGATAGTTCATCAGTGAGGTACACTACTTCCCAGGGAATTTTGTTTTAGGCAAACTAACAGTCCTTTCTCATTGCAATACAGTAGGCATCAAAAGACTTTATCACTTACCTCCTCCCCATGTCACTGAAGAGAGTCACCACCACCACCCATTGGCTTTTGCCAGAACTTGATCACAAACCAAACAATGCCCAAGCAATGAGCTCTAGATACTCAGGGAAAAGCATGCTTCAGCTTTCCCCCAGGTTTCTCTTCATCTGTTTTTGCTTTTTTCTTTTCATAGGGAAGCCTTGGTGGACCTTGGTGAACAAGGAACGAGGTGTTCAAAATGGTACCTGCTCCACCCTGCCGCACGCTGACCTGGAGTACAAAAACAAGCTGCCACCCTGCTGCACGCTCAAGAGTCACCTGGCTCCCGCAGGGAGATGGACAGAGTGGTGGAGGCAGTAACAGCAGTGGGCTGTCGACAAAGCAGAGAGGGCAAGATCAAGCAGAGAGGGCAAAGCAGAGAGGGCAGAATCAAGGAAAACCCACCGCTGCAACAGCAATTCCAGCGTTCTTCCCTGACAGTCTCTCAGTCTCTCACAGGCTCCCCTGTGGCTTTCCACAGAGCTCTTCCTCACAGCATTGGCAGATGACCTAGCCTGTGGGCAGGCATGAGCATGGCGGGGAAGGAGGACACGCAAGCTCAATTTCAACTCCACCAGTCCTGTTCCTTATAGAGAGAGTCTATTCAGCATGTCATCCTCATCCTCCGTCAACGCCCACACTCTGTACTTACAGCCAGGCTTTTAATTGGTGGAAGACAGGATTGCCAATGGTGACTTAGAGGTCTCACAATAGTCTATATCCTCCAAATGTTAAGGCCTATTCATTGCCAGGATGAACCCTGTCTGATAAAGATGTACTTTACTGTGTCTAACTGTCAAGTTACAAGATTTTCCCTTTGGAATCCCAATCCGCCACTGTAGTTCACCAGCTGTTCATTCATGTACTCAACATCCAAAGAGTCCCAAGGCATACATTTATAACCCCAATCTGAAATAAGGTGAGTGCCACAAATGATTCTCAAGGTTTCACTCAAAGCTTTAATAACAAATACTTGTAAGTATAAACAAATAAGATTGGTATACCAAAAAACCTTTCTCAGATAAAAACACATCACATAAAAAAGAACATTTATATCCGCTTAAGTTAAAAAAAATCTCAACAGATCAAATGAGAAATAAAATCAGCACTATAATGGGGAAGACAAAGAGAGAAAACACATAAGACAATTATATCTGTCATAAGATCTTGCTAATTTGTGTAAATTAGTGACGAAGGCACATGATTATGACAAAATCCTCTTCTAGTGTGCCCTCAAATATAGCACAACATGAGCACTGACGCGGTTTGATGGATTAGTGCAGTTATTAACCACCTTTTTCAGGACAACAACATTTCTCACCCAAGAAAGTCTATTCCTAAAAATCCCCTAGAAAGCAATCGTCTTTCATATGGAGTTGTTCCAGCAATCATCCGGTTCTAACAAAATTAATAATGTCAGTCCTAAGCTACCAGTACAGCGGGGACCCATTGACCATCATCAGGCCAATTTCTTCAATGTGTGTAGAGTCTCCTTCTAATTCACGCCACAAGGATCGTGGTAAAATATGGCTGAGCTTAGATAACCATTCAAGCCACAGACCCCTACAGTGGACGCAGTAGTCCACTAAGTGACCAGACCCATCCCACATGAAGGGTCTAACTTAATAAAGCACCTCACATGACAAGGGTCATGAAGCTATTGTGAAGATGCATTTGCCCGTGCACCTGAAACACACAGTGATTGAGCAAGGATCTGCAACACTCAGTCTGCTGAGGTTTAGGTAAGAGTGTGGAAGGGTAAAACACGGTGCTATCGAAGAAGGAAACATGATATCTTCAGGGTTTAAAACACTAATGCACCAGCCACGCATGGTTGCAAATTACACTTTCCCCGTCATCTCTTCAGAGAGATACCAGTGCTGGAATGTATGATACCAGTTGGCAATAGCAGGGATTTCAAGTTGGTTTCCTTGGAATGGGGAATAACATGTGGCATCTGGAATACTTGGTCCAATTCTGCAGATTTTCTTGGCCCATATTCGTGAACATATACCACCTGCTTGAAACAGGTGGTAAATGTTCCAGGGACTTCTCCTCTACATGGTGCAGGTGGTAACTGATCCAGGGGCTTTTTCTCTTGCCCGTGGATGGACGAAAGGGAATCGTACAGGGGCATGAGGGAAAGGATGCTATTTCTTCAGCTGGGGAGCATCATTTCTTCCCCATGCTGAAATATGCCAGTGGAGAGTGCCAGCACAGCAACTACCTGCAGATGCGCAGCTCCACTGATGGTGCAAGTCCGGTGTCTCTGGGCCCGTAATTACCATGTCCAGAGTTTGAGGACCTCATACTCAAGGATGCAGAGACACCGCAATACTTGCTGTTGACTGGAGTAGTATCCCCTTTGATGATACCGCTCCGGGCAATTCGTAATAGGGCCCTACATTTGATAGTCACAAAACACAATTACTGAACATGCACTCTGTGCCACATACAGATGCAGCAAAATTAGTATGGGCCAATTACTCTGTGCTGTACATAGATGTAATATGTTAACAGTTGCCAGGGTACAGGTACAGATGGGTTAAACATTTCTCTTATGCATTCTGTTTGGATATCTGTAGTTTAGCTAAATGCAGCACTGATGATGTTTGATTTATCTATATGGTGAATGCAGTTCCAAAGCACGGATGAACCAATAGGGAGAGACTTCTGGTCGGCACTGGGCACAAAAAAATCAAAGCACATTCTGTGGCTCTTCACTGCGCATGTGAACGTTGTATAATATGGTACATATTGGTAGAATATTTGATGTATCTGTGCCCAAAGTGATACAGTGAGCTTATTCTTTTTCATTAACATGTTTCCCTCTATACAGATTACGTTTTATCAATTTAACCTTGTGCATTACATAAGTGCAATAGTCATACACACACCCACTAACTCTAGAACTCCATTCTTCTTGCAGACAACATTGACTTCTATATGGATCCGGGTTCCCATAAATAAGACAAAATTCACGTTACACTATCAATAATTTTTTCAACAATTGCAAAGTTTGTCAAGTCAAATTACTTTCTTCATGTTTATTAATACATTGAGTCAATGTATATACAGGCAAGGTTCCAACCTCAAATGTTAGAGAATCAGACACATTAGTTTTTTCAAAATATTTCCACTGTGATTTCGCAACATAGCCCCACAAAAAAGTGTTTTAAAGCCATATTACCCATTAATGTTTTGAATGCTGCACCTCTTTGTCTCACAAAAGCCTGAATGTATTATTTCATAACGCATGTAACTGCACATGGTTTAGGAAAAAACGACAACGTGCATTTTGAATCTATTATAGGAGAGACACATTTAAATCGTGTATTGATTTCTTGCACATTTCCTTATCGAACAAGTGCCATAAAGACACATATGCTTCACCTTCCTCAAATAAAAATGCAGGGTCTTTTTTTCCGTGTATTATTATTCTTTTCTGCAGATACACAACAGTATGTCAATGTAGCCCTAGCTGAGTGTCTACTCTAAAAATTGCAAGTAATAGGTGTCTTCAGAGTTTTTTTCAACATAACATTGTCAGAAAAGACATGCATTTTTTCTGCTAGCAAAGAAGGTACTACTGAAAAAATGTTAAGTGAGTAAAATGCTCTTTGTAAATTCCAATATGGAGTTTGGGAGAATATTTTTCTGCAAAAAGTAAACTTTTAAAGAAAATCATAGTGAAAAAACTGAGTTGAATGCTTCATTGATGTTTCCTCAATTCATAATTTTCCTGCACCACCCTGTGATCATGATACCATATGAGGGAATCAACATGGCTAGTCTTAGGTTTGTTTAATTACAGCGTCTAATTGTAAAAATTATTTAAACGGAGGTTACCAGAGTAAATTATCCATTAGGTGATATGATTGCTGGCCACATTTCTCCAGTGCCCGACCGCTATGTGTGTATGTCTATTTCTGTATTTCTCAAGTGTGAACCTAGCTGGCTAGCAACAGAGCTCTGTACAAGGGCCAAGCCCCAGTGGGGATATGTGGCGTAAATCCAGGGGCTGTGATTTCATGGGTTGGTTATCATTTGTTCTGCATGTTTGCACAGCATTTGGGTCCTCAATAGGGAATGCTGGTTGATCAAGAAAGTTGGTCTCCATGGAGCCTTGCTCACTCTGACCAGACTTGAAGACGGGCACCTTGGAAGTGGTTGTAAGAAGGGTGAATTCATGCTTATTGATAGCAGATGTGATTGTACACTAGTTACCATCACTGGCACACCAAGTACTAAAGTAAGTAAGGCAATTGCCTAATACTGTTGAGACAATAATTATGATTTCATTAAGTTACCGTGAAGGCATATCTGTACTACACTCTGCAAACCTGGCTAACAACAATACTCTTTCTGCCTTTATAATGGGCCTACATTAAAAATAAAAAGAAGTGATTGGGGAAAGCAAGATGGGGGCCAGGTGAGGACGGCCGTTGGCCCTCCTTCCTAACTGGGCTCACTTTATGTTTAGTCTGCTCCCAATACAGCCCATGGATGGGAGTGAATGAGGGAATATGCTCTGCTAGCATATCGCTAACTGTCTGGCTACTCACGGACGTAGGCTCAGCCTCGCTTGATGGTGCTTTGAGGCACTTGATTAGCTGAGTGGTTCGCTGGGTGTCAGTGAGGGTGTGACACGAGCCAGTGTGTTAAACGGCGATAAAGAGTGTGAGAGTTTAATCCTGTTGTGTCAGCAGCACACTGTTGGCTGGTATGGAGGCTGGGCTCCAATGTCTGGATTTGGTCTCAGAGAAGAAAGCTGGAGGGACACAGAGTCTCAAAGCGGGGTCCTATGGCCCTGTAAAGCAGACAACGTAGTAGACTACTTCAGGAGATCTAAGCAACTACCAGACCCTAATGCGTCTTATAGATGCAGTGACCTGGTTCCTATAGCATGCCAAGGTATCTTCTTCGAGCCCTCTAGACCCCAAACTGTTTCAGGATGGCCGGGATGGAGACTGCATTATCTTCTGCCATTAAAGAAGCGGCTCTGATGCCGCCAAAGGGAAAGCTGACTACTGGTGACACCCCCAGCTTGGGACACCCGGGTGGATTACCTGAATCTGCCACAGCAAGTGGTATGGCTGCAGCAACTTCTATGCTGGGGCGAAACTGCTTAACACCTTAAAAGGGGGCACAGCTGGGAGTGCTACATGAGCCCTTGAAGGGTTTATATGCCAGAGCATCAAGGGGGAAATTGGCATAGATGGCAACCCTGCTGATAATATCCTCTGCTTCTGCAAGCTCCTGTTTGTACCAACACTAAGGCAGGCGGAGATGTGAACTCAGGAAAAAAAGAAAACTGCTCTCGGGTCACACAGATTAGTCAGAGGAGGAGGGCAAAATAGGGAGAAGTTGCTGGGTAGTATACTAAGTGATATGAGCAGCCTGGATGAGATACTGCTTTGGGACTATTCTGTATTGTTCCGCTTGGAGGGGGATATGATGGGGGGGGGGGCAGTTCAGCTCGAGCCAACCTGGATATTGTCTCACTCGAAGCGATTTATCAAAACATTATGGCTCATCAGGAGGAGACTCGTACAGGGAGCTGCAGAACACAATCTGCATATCGAAAGTTACTGGGTGCCATTCGTTGGGTTGCTAAGACCTGCTCTGAATTGTCCAAGGGAATGGTGAAATCAAAAATTGGTATTTTAACATAGGAGAATGAATCAATAGCACAAAAGAATGTGGCAGAGTTGCTGCAGTTTCAAATGACAGATACCCAGTGGAAACTGGAAGATTTTGAAAATAGACTTAGGCAGAACAATCTCAGAGTGCTGGGTATCCCCGAAGGTCTGGAAGGAGTGGACACTCCAAATATATTGTGGGGCTTTTTAAAGGAGCTTTCCCGGAACTTTCTGATTGTAATTGGGACCTAGAGGTTCAACAGGCTCACAGGTTTCATATGTAAGCAAAATCCTCAGGTTTTGCAGGAGGAAGGAACGCCAAGGGCCATATTAATATATTTTGGCAATTTTTTACTGCACCACCCAGTTTCTTATTTGGCTCGTCTGGATCAGAATCTATCTTTTGGGTGCTGTGTGTTCTTTATGAGGCCTGACTTTTGCCACATTACTATGGAGAGAAGCTGGCCTCTCAGACAAATGATTCAACCATTTCAAAATAAGGGAGCACACGTTTATTCAATGAATTCAGCTAAGCTTAAAGTTATTATGCAGGATAAGACCCACTTCTTCATGTCAGAAGTAAAGGCAAAGGAAGGGAGCCAGGACTCAAGGGGATCATCACATACGGGAGTTACAACAGACATGGACATTTAAAATACAGAAACAAAGAAGAAAACAATAAAAAGGAAACATTTTTAGAGCACCAGAAGAAGCAGATATTCTTGGGTAATATGGCCCATATTTTTTGGCAATAGGGGCTGAGGCCATATTCATCTTTTTTATGGGGGTTTTGAGGGAGAACAGCAGGGTGACTCAAGAGTAACTGGATTTAGAGGGAGACCAAATGGCGTGTCTTAAGTTACGAATTTGCACAATCAACGCTTGCAGTCTTAATGATATGGTTAAGAGGGACAGGGTGGCATTGGGTCTGAGGATTATGAAACCAGATTTGGTATGTATACAGGAGATCCATATTCCTTGGAATAAACGGGGGAATTTTAAGTATTTGGGCTTTTCACTCCTGGCCTGTACACAGCAAAGTTTGACAGCTAGAGGGGTGGCTGTTCTTGCATATAAATCTAGATGCTCTGTTGGCTACACATCTTTGGATAAACTTATCCAAATGGATATTTTTAAAATGCGGGTCGGTAATTGCCCGATTTGCACTTTGCTCACTATATGGTTCTAATGTGGATGACTCCCACATCTTCAATCATCTGAGTATGAATGGGCTTCATGGCCACTCCCCCTTATTCTATGCGAAGATTTAAATATCTATCTGGATGTAACGAATGCTCAATCTGGGACAATCATACTCAGGGAGAAAGCCTGCAGAGTATGGAGCTCCACAGCGGTTGATTATGGATCATGGCTGAACTGATGTGTGGAGCAGATGTTGAGCTCAAGACCCAGGCTTTACGTTTATCTCTTTTCCGCATGGTAAACTGGTATGGCGTGATTCTTTTTTTGTATCTACTATACTGCCTGGTCAGGCTAGGATAGAGATGTATCCCAGGGCTCTCTCAGACCATAGCACACTGTTTTTAGAGAGCCCAATGACTGGTATTATCAAACCTCAGAGATGCTCGACCTTTGACAAGGAAACTTTTGTCTGGTACAATATATCTAGACCATATGCAAAGATGGATAACTGAGTTCTTGGAAATTAATAGAGGGATGGCCCAGGATGGACTGGTGTAGGATGCCTTAAAGGCGGGCATTAGGGGGGAACCCTTAGTTTCAACCTGCATCAACAGAAGCAAAAGCAAATCGAGATTCTGACCCTATATAAGGAATTATCATCAGCAGAGAAGAACCTCACCTGGAGCTTGACTAAGGGCATGGATTTTCAAGAGATCCAGCAAAAAATAGCCAGTTTAAAATCAAAGTTAAGTACTTTAGCAGAAAGGTGGCTGCTAAAATTTACCACTATAGGTCAGAGTGCTATGCGTATGGGGAGAGCACCAGAAGACAATTAGCTAAATGGATTAGGCAAAAGGAGGTGGAAAAGGGGATACTGGCTATAATGGATAGCGACCTATATATCCCCACTCGATATTGTTAGGGTCTTTAGGGATTATTATTAAATTCTTTACACAGAAGAACTGGAACTTCCGCCAGATGGTTATGAGGATCTATTTGTGGGTTTGTATAGGGTTATATTAAATGATGAGGAATGGGCTACCCTTGATGCGCCAGTAACCTTGGAGGAGATATTTGAGGCAATTAATTCTTTAGCTGCAGGTAAGGTAATTGGCCCAGATAATTTGTCCCTCAAGCAGGAACAATTCTACCTTCGTGGGCAACATCTAAAATAATTGTCTTTAAGAATAAAGGCACACCATCCACACTTCCCAGCTCATATGGGCAGAGTTCTTTCATAAATTGTTATGCCAAAATGTATGCAAAAGTATTGGCAAATTGGTGGGGAGGGTTATCTCTGCATTAGTAGCACCGCAACAACACCACGTCAGAAGGGTGATTAACCTCTTGATGTGGCCAAGGCCTCAGGGTCATCAATGGGTTTAGTTTTATTAGATGCCACAAAGGCCTTTGACCACGTGTCATGGTGGTTTCTCTGGGCGATGTTAAAGTGGAAGGGGTTCAGCAATAATTTTATCAAGGCCATTAAAGCACCATATAAGGTGCCCAGGTCTATGTTATGAATAATGGGGTAGGACTCAGATAGCATACATATTGTACGAGGCACAAGACAGGGCTGTAAATGCTCACCTTTGTTATTTGCACTATATAGCGACCCCTTTATTGCAAAACTTGAAATTATTCCATTTATTAAACCGTGTGTCATATATCAAGTAGAATATAAAGTGCTGCCTATGTAGACTACATTGTGGTGGTAACAGGCGACCCCCCAGTGGCCCTCATCGTAATTGAAATTTTTGCTAACTAGTTTAGGGCACGGTCATGATACAGACTAAATGAGAGAAAGACCCAAGTTATATGCACTGAAGCAACAGGATTTAGCGATCAGCGGGTGGTGACTGAAACAGTATACTTAGGGGTCAGAGTCACAGCAACCCTAGATAAAATGGTAGAATTGAAAATTGCACCATTATTCTGTAATATTAATCACCTGCACTTTTCACTATTAGGGAGATGCAACATTTGAAAAATGATTATCTTATCAAGGGTGTTGTATATTTGTAGGACCTTTCCTATTAAAATCAGCAAAAATTGGCTGACTAAATAGGAAAGTGCATGTTTTAGCTTTTTGTGGAGTTATAAGAGGCCAAGGAGGGCAGCTAAGTATATGACTTGCCAAATTGGGAGGTGGATGATCGGTCCCTAATTTTACCTTTTATTATTGGGCCTGCATGTTACAACACATGAGGATTTTAATTATGAGTGAGTCGAATGGAATACATTTGGTGGAAACTTGGGAACTCAAGCCAAGGGCTGCCTTCTAGAAAATGTTGAATCCAGTTTCTATAAGAAAATGCAATGTAAGATTTTAAAAGCAGCATATAACGTTTGGTGACAGATAAAGTGAAGGTTAGGTATTGCCAAGCTTAATTTGTATACTCCAGAATCAGCCTTGTCAATCCTCCTATTAATATTTCTAGATGCAATTGCAGGAAGATGGCCACAAAAGTGAATTATGGTGTTGGGTGATTTATTTCTTGAAGTTCAACTCCTCTCTTTTACCTAGCTGCAAGAGGTCTTTGGCTTGATTAAGGGATACTTTTAAAAAAAACTTTAGATTTGTGGTTTTTTTCAGAGAATAAAGGATCCGCTCTCAGTGGGTAGGATCCCCTTGGTTGAGGCGGTAAGGCAGAGAGACAGAAGTGGTGCAATCTATGATTTTCTGATACAAAGCCTATCTGATAATTTGAAAGTGCAAAATACAAAGGGCCTAATTACGAGTCTGGCGGTCCGAGGACCAGTAGACTAACAGGGGGATGGCGGTTTAGCCACCGCCGCACTGGTGGTTCAACAGCCCTATTACAACCTCGGCGGTCGGACATCTATTGCACAGCCACAACCCCCAGTGAACACATGTTACTCATGTGATTTCAGGAAATGAGGGGGAAAAGGTCCCAATCCCTTACTGACCGTAAAATAAGCATAAATCCTTCTTGTGCTGGTTCTTGCCCGTAACAGGGGGAAGGCCCCTATCCCCCTAATTTAAGGTAAAGTTCTGAAGGTGTGTCTGGGCAAGAGTTTTGGTCTTATATTTCAGGGGAAAAGATTTCCAAATCAGTACAATTTGATCCGATGGAGTGAGTCATTTATTTGTACTTTATTCATAAGAATGAACGTAGAGAAAGAGATGGCACAGCCAACACGTGTTTCGCCCCCTACATGGCCATCCGGCCTGGGTCTTCCTCAGGGCTGTAAGTATGCAATGTAAGAGAATGAAATATATAACATGTGGTTGGTTAAGTGAGCATATCGTCAGGAGGTGCAAAGGATAGGTGATGCGGGGTTAGTCAGAGGAAGAGAGGAGGGAAGGAGAGGAGAGGAGAAAAAAAGGTGTAAGGATTTAGATGTGGAAGGCGTACGTTTACCGAAGTGTATTGGTGGGGATGCGAAAGGGAAACGATTCAGGGTGAGAGTGAGTGTAAGTTTAATAATCGAATATAGGTTAGTATAGAAAAGACAAGATGGAACTGTTTTTGGCGTTCCCATTGTTGTGCTCATTTTCAGAGGCACTGCCATGGGACCGCCATAAAAAAGTCCGTCAGCCACAAGGAAACTTGTAATCTGTCAGATGGTGTGCACACGGGTTTGGCGGTGTGGGAGCAGCCCGCCGGCATGGTGGTCTGCTACCGCACCGCCAATCTTGTAATCAGCCCCTAAATGGGAAGCAGATTCGGGATAGAGTGTCTCTACTGTCAGTAATTATTCGAATTAGTCAAAAAGGTGCTGTTAACAGCCAGTTTGAGAAGCCAACACTTCAAGATGATATTCAATCTATACCACATCCAGGCTATGGTGGCTAGATGGGGTGGTAGGTTTAGCGGCAAGTGGAATAGGTGTGGGTCGGAGCAGGCCAAGATTGTCCACATGTTCTTCTCATGCCCTAAATTAGATTCATTGATGCTAGGCAGTGGGAACTTTATGTGATCAATCACTGGGGGGCAGGTTCCCATAACCCCTGAGCTGGTGGTTCTGGGTGTGATAGATGGCACGGAGGACAATGATGTACTAAGGAGAGAGGCATGTTTGTTATTTATTGCTATGGTGGTGGCCCGCCTCTGTTTTGCATCAGAGTGATTAAGTCCACACCCTTCAATATTTTTAATGTGGATGTTTTTTAGCGGCTTACAATATGGAAACTAATGTGTAGAAATATAAAGGGAACTAGAAGAGGTTGTGGGGGGCTAGGATCTGGTTGTTGATTACTAACTGGATGGAAGGTTTTATTGGACAATGAGTGAATGAAGGTAGAAGGCTACAGAGATAGCTAAAGCATGTTCCAGACCTGTTTCCTCAAGCCTGTTTAGGATCACATGGCCCTGATGCTATTTCTTTTTTTCTAATTGAAAAGCCTATTGGCTCTCAATGTATTTATGAATGTCCTGCTAGGAAAACGCAGTTATATTTTATAATAATATCTACATGGTTACTGATTTGTTATGCCCAGAGTACTGTTAGTTGGCACTTGCACTTTACAACCGGTTGTGACAGTCTCCTGATGTTGCTGCTGACATTTACAGGTTGCTGCTAAATTATGTATTGTGATTATGTACCTGCACCTTATAGCAATGTTTCCAGATATGCTTCTATCCTTTAGGACATCGATGTTACTATGCATAGGCACTTTTTAATCTAATGGGCTTGATGGGGATCGGCAGAAGGGCTTTGATTCTGCCTGATATGACTTTCACAGCACATTATTGAAGAGTGTAACTGAACTTGACTTTGAAGCAGTGTGGCTCTTGGTTTTAGAATTTGCATTTGCACTTTAAGACTTAGAATGAGAAATGGCACTGTAATACAAGTGGTATGTCAATTTTGTTACTTGTATAAATTACGCAATTTGTTTGTTATTCTTCCGTGTAATGTCTGCTGAATATAATGGTGAAACACTTGGGCAAAATCAATCAAAAAAATATATATATAAATAAAAAGAAGTGATGATATATTTGCTGCTTCCTGAGATGTGTTGCACATCTATCTAATGATCAGGTCCAACACAAATATTTTTTGTAATAGACATTAATTTCCTAAAAAAAAAACAACGCTCAGGGCCTGATTACGAGCGGGTCACCTAATTCTGACCTGTACGTAAAGCCCTGTTTATGCATGGGTCAGAATTATGAGTTTGAAGGTATTTAACCCATCTGTTAATTATCTGGCGCTCTAAATAACTCAACCTTCATTAAAGTCCAACAGTTCAAACCCTTCAAAATGTAAGGACAAAAAGGCTGGCGATAATAACCGTATCATTTGGATTTTGGTGCGCAAAAAGCAAAATCTGTATGGTTTTCCCCAATAATTTGTAGTAGGTGTTATTTACCGCACCCGATAAATAACATACCTTGTGGTATCATTATTTATCAGATGCGGTAATTAGCACATAAGCTCGTAATCAGCACTGTAGACTTTTTTTTGCCGCAACAAGTGTAAAAGCAAATCAAACATGGTTATATTCTGTAATTTCACCAACTTTAGAGTAAAGTTGAAATATTACGATATTTGTAATCCTCACTTTCATGGAAAAGAAAACACTGAGCATATATGGAGGAAATCTGGGCAATAAAAAATTATTTATGTGGACAAGATATAAATTGCCGTTAAAAAAAAAACCACACCAGGTGATCTTGCCATGATAAGACCTTTATAAGGCTAAGATATATTTTAGTGTATGGTTTAGCCATTAACTTTCAATTACGTGTGGTAGATATCTTTGTTGAACAGGATCTTAAAGAAAGTCTAATAGGCTGACATACGTTCCGCACAGTTGTATACTGTGTTTCTGAGGATCTAGCTGTGTTTTGTGGTCACTGGGCGCACGACAAAAGAGGAGTACATGTGAAAGGACGCAGCCCCCGGGCTTATGAACTCCTGAAGTGTTTACATTTGCTAGTAAATTGCATTTGGACGTTCTAACTCAGTAAAGTCTGCAGAAAGCTGTGCAAATTGTGTGTGACAGTTCACGACCGAAGCTTTAATCAAGCACAAATTAAAACACATACGAGAACCACAACTTACTTGGGATGCCGCACATAGAGTGGCCAACCGAGTTCTGGTTCAATAATTCAATATATCATATAACTACAGTGTAAATGATAATTTAATCAGAAAAGAAGATAGTAGAGACTGTTTTGAAAAGTAACTTGAGAACCCCCGTTTGAACATACCAAATATCGTCTTTATTCAATTAACAAAAGTCAATGGTTGGCGGGTAGATTACACCACACTTTTATTTTCAAAGTAACCGCGCTCTAAATTGGAGAGCAAAACATTTGATAGGAAGTCTTGATGATGTGGAAGATAAAGGAACGAGGCATAAATACTGCTATTTGTTCTTTGTGGGATGCATGTCATGGCAGAGATCTTGGCGTAAGATTAATCTTTGCTGATTAATGAGAGGATACAGTAAAAAAATGTCATGGGTCTGTGTGCACTCTTGCATTTGGCTGAAGGAGGCATACTACCTTGTTTGTATTTTATTCTCATTTTAGTCACATTTAATTTACGTTTTTGACTTCTTCCAAGGTTAAGCTTGGCCTATTTTGTTCATACTACTAGATTGCACAAATTTAATGTTAATATAGAAAGGTCGCCCTGAGGTGGCATTGTGTTACAGCTATTGTTTGTCAACTAACAGGGTCATTTGAGGTTTGGTGGTCGGCCAGCTATGCTGTCGGATTTCCAGAGGCCCTCGCTTCTTCTCTTTGTCATAAAAGACCACATTAGTTGCAGTTTCAATAAACCAGAATGCCAAGAGGGCTGGCATTGTGACACGGCAAGTACAGCATTACATTTTGAGGCTTATTTACAAGCCCCTCGCAGCCGCGGCCAGTGGAGGGAGTTCCGTGGGGCGGTAAGGCGGGGAGGGGGAGGGGCAGGGTGGGGGGTTCTAAAACAGGAATATGGATAATTGCAGGTAAGTAAACAATTAAATAAATAAAACGAATTTCGCAGCGCGTGCTACGAAATTCGTTTTATTTATTTAATTGTTTACTTACCTGCAATTATCCATATTCCGGTTTTTTGACCCCCCACCATGCCCGTCCCCTGCCCCGCCTTACCGCCCCACGGAACTCCCTCCACGGGCCGCGGCTGGCCCCTCGCGCCGCCAGTATGTCACTTTTTCCCATATTAAAAGTGATGTAACGGTGGCGCAAGGGGCTTTTGAATAAGCCCCTTTGTCTTGAGAAACAAATCCTCAAAACTGATTTGTTTCTAACAATACACCATGACAATGGTCTTAACACATGGAGAGTTCTTTCCCAGTGTGTCTAACCAAGAAAAATGGTAATGGTCTTGACACATGGAGTTTTCTCGCCCATTGTTTGTTTTCCTTGACTTGGACCACCATGCCACAAATGGCAGAGCCAGACAAGAAAGATTTTCATCAGGAAACCTGCCCTAAAAATGTGGACCCCAGATGCATAAAAAGCAGCAGCCCTGTGCAAATGGGCCACTGTCTTTGATTGGCAACAGCAGCAATCTATTAGCGGTACCTCCAGTTCTAAACATAGGGGCCGATTACGATGTCGTTCGGAAAGGCTCCGAACAGGATTTGGTTTACCTGAATCCATGTCGGAACCTGTGTTTCTGACCAACTCGGAAACATTTCTGACTGACCGATTACGATAGAAAATAATCAGTCGGTCATTTTGAATCAGTTCAGACCAGCATTTGGAGAGTTCGAGTCGGTCGGACCCAAATCGTAGAGCTCCACGGGCCGCGCTTCCGAGCAACCCATTACGATGTCAGATTTTGACAGCCATTCCAACTCGGTCTGTCTGACATGGATCGGCTGTCAGAAACTGACTTTGGGGGCCTGTAGCAGGTCCCCCTTCACCCGGAGGCCTCTGAATGGGCCCCGTGGGGGTACCCATGGGACACCTCTTTCCAACCATGCACAGTGTGGCAGGCACCGTTAGGTGCCCGCCACAGGGTTCAACGTTTTCCGCAACCATCCCTTTTTTCAATGGGAGCCTGTGTTGTAGGTTGGAACACAGGCTCCTGTTGAAGTCAATGGGAGTACGACCGAACAGTGTTCGGAACCATCAAAATCGGTCGGTCGGACTCCCCGATCCCGAGTCGATCGGAAACCATTCCGACACTGAGTCGGTCGGAATGTTTTCCGACCAACATCATAATCGGCCCCTAAGCGGAGGAACCACAGGTTTGATTGCAGAAGAACTACACATCTATTCTAGAAATTACACTTACAGTTAAAGTTACATTGCCACTGTGTTTCTGAAGATTATACATTTGGAGCCTCAAGTACTAAACTGTTTTGCATCACAAGGCCTCTGTTTTCAAAAGCATAAGATTTACAACCACAAAACAGTGATCCACAATGTCTAAAATGTACTGTGTGAGTTTCAGTGGTGGCCCCTCCATTAGGGCGGAGGAGCACCGACTCCCTTGCCACCACTCTCAAATAAAACAATAATAAAATGGGTTTTAAACCTGTTTTATTATTGTTTTATTTTAATCCCTCTGGACCTGCACAAGTTAACAGTGTTCAGGCCAATCCTGCTGCTACTTTCATACAGCATCAGAATTGGCTGTAGTGCAGTCTGGGAGCCTGTGCCCAGAAGAAGAAGAAAGAAGAGTGTAATGCGGCGGGCGGCGGCGTTCAGGTAATTATTTTTTAATTTTTATTTTTTTGTCCCCAAATACACCCTTTTCCCCATCCCCTCCTCTGGCCCGCCTGCCACATTGGCAGGGGACGGGCTGCTATTGGTGAGTTGGAAATCTCTTTCCAAATAACTTCACATTATGTCCCTTGGCGTGAAAGGGGTGTCCCCACCCTTCTAACCAACTACAATGAAATGCATGAAAGGAAATTCTACAAGTCCATTCTCCTCTAGACATGACAATTTCTCTTGAAAACAAAGGTTTTTCCTCTACAATCTAATTCAAAATGAGGCCCACAAAGGGTGTTCCATAATGCTTCCAAATTTCTATAAAATGTATGATTTAAGTCTTTTGAACTATTAGATCCTGACCATAGCAAGTTAAACGGAATTTAATGAAGTATTATCTCTTGTAGTTATGGAGTTAATTACTGATCAGCCATGTTCCCCATTAAGAATCTGGGTATACACTAAAGGTGAATGGTGATTAGGTATGTGAATGCTAAAATATAGACATGTTAAAAAATTGAATTTGGTAATAATTAAGCTTATTCATAGACGCTCTATGAGAATTTTTCATTTTTCTAAAAATATATGGAGAATAATTGCAGAAATATTGGGTCTTTAATAACAGGTTGCTAACAGTGCATTATGTACAGAAAATCTCATTTAGACAGCTTTGGAAAAGCTGCATGGAAGTTATCTAAAATGTATGGAGAATACATGCAAAAATATTGGGACTTTAATATCAGGTTGTTGACAGTGCATTATATACAGCAAATTTCATTTAGACAACCCCGGAAAAGCTGCATGCCAGTTGTATATGGGAGAGTTATTATTGAAATCTATATTTGATATGAAATGCTTCTGAAATGCTAAAAACATCTGAACGCTTCATCGTCATGGTTGGCAATGACGTAAGCTGCAGTTAGACAAGGATGTACTTCCTAAAAAATATGCTTTATGGCACACCCATGTTGCCAGCACTGCCAGCATTCTGAAGTTGAACTCAGATGCTCTGTCTGCAAGTGTGTTGTGGCCCAATGCCATGCATGTAGATTTTGAAATATTTCTATTTAAGGCGTGCTTTGTGCAATCTTTTGCTGTGGGAGGCAAGTAGTTTCTCCAAGGTCAGTAAAGTTAATATGAAGTGGATTCCACACTAGTCCCTGTTTGGGTTAAAAATTAGTGGTCAATGTTGATTCCATAAAGATGTGATAGTGTAATTATATATTTCTAAAATGATGAATGGTGCATTCTAAATTTGAGTTAATGGCAATGAAAGGTTAAAAGGTATTGCCATTGAGTATGTTGTTCTTTCAGAGAATTCCCCTGCCCATCCATGTTTTCCACCGAATTTCCTTATGTCTGATGCTTATGGCTCCTTTTCACCAAGGGGTGCCTTTGCATGGATTCTACTGTTGATCTACAGCGCCTTATTAGCATTGTGCTAAGCATGTGCTGCAACTGAAATAATATGATTCTTGGTCAAGTCCACCTTTTGTGTCCCCATCTAAAAGCCTCCCATTTCACCTTCCACTCAAAGAAGATCTCTATGGAGAAGTACCTATAGTGGTGTTTCAAGTGAGGGTGATAGGATCTATGTGAGGCAGTCTATCTGGCAGGCTAGTCACGATGAAGTCATATACAGTAGACTAAAGCTTCCAGCCAAACTGTGGGCCTGATTCGCAAAGGTAAACTTACAATTTTGTGTAGGTTTATGATTGTTTGCTATTCATAAAGGGATTTAAGAGGAGAACATGGCGGCCGTGAGTTAGAGCGGTCGCTGCCGCCGTTTGTGTTCCCACTTTGCCCTGTGAAGACATGCTGTAGCAGGGATTAGCCCACAACAAACCCGCATCTTCTCCTTCATCTTCCTTCCCTCTTTGCCCCCCTGAGACTTACCAGGGGTATGCATGTTGGCTCGACGGGGGATCTCCCTTGGTGGTCTCCAGCGGCCCTGGAGCTGAGGAGGGGCCGAAGGCTAGTGGCGTGGGGTCTCCTCAGAGGCGGCCTCGCTCGAAGCGATTCCGTAGAGGTTGGCGGCAGAGACAGCACAAGGAGAGCTACCGCCGCTGTCTCTGCTTCGGAAAGGAACGCCATTACGAGGGAAACGGGCAGAAGGACGGAGACAGAGGCGGCGACGGTAAAGGAGGTGCTGGATGGGGTGCCGACCGAGGCGAGGTGTAAAACGGCATGTGTCACCTGCGTAACCTCTGTGGCTTCGGGGAAGGAAACAGAAGAGAGTGAGGTATTGGGGCACCAGAGGGGTACGCGTGAGTTTTTAGAAGTGGATTTCTCCTCCCGCACTCCGTGTTCCCCTTGTTCCTCCCGATTAGAGGATAAGGAAGGGGATGCCTCGGTTACCCTGTGCACCAGACAAGCACAGCCCAAAAAAACTAATCAGCCATTTAATTTAAAAGCAAGCAAGACCACAAAAACGAAATCTGAAAAGAAAGGTAGGAAACAAGGTGCAGCACAGGGGCTTATTGTGCAAGGGTCCGGAAAGGGCAAATCCTATATTCGTTTTTTAAATTTGTTTTTTTTATCCTCATCTCACCAATAAGCATTAACAGAAAAGGCCGTCATCTTGATCTATACGCCCTGCGGCCACTGTTTGCGCTTAGGTCTAACCAGACCAGCCCCATTGATGTAGGCTTGGTGTAATCATAGGACAGAGAGGGGGTTTGCAAGGAGGGGGGGGGGGAGCGGGGGCAACCAGCACCGTTTATATCAATCTCAATTTCAGGCCCCAGGACCATAGGGGTTGCCATATGTTCAACTAACTTTCCCTGCCCTTTCCCTGATCTAGTCGAGCCATGGCAAATGCCGCCTTATACCAGTCCTCCCCCCTAGGAGGACCCTGATCTTTCCACTTCATACATATCTCATGTCTAGCTAATAACACTAGGTTTAGCAGGAGACCCCGCTGTGACTGTGATAAATTATTCTCGGATATTCCAACGTCTCCGAAAATTATCAGGGAGATATTTATCCTGATACTAGTATTAAAAATGTCACAGAGGGCTTCCCCCACTTCTTTCCAATATCTACTCAAAACAGGGCACTCAAAGAAGATATGTATGTCATTGGCACTCAGGACATTGCATCTTGGGCACTTGGGGGATGATAAGGGAGCAAACCTGGCGATTTTAGCAGGAGTATAATAAAGTCTAATTACCACAAAAAAGTGATTATTTTTTAAACTAGCCGGTTTAACATATTTATACAAAAGTTTCATAGAAGGTTCAAAAAGGTCTACTGCTATCTCCTCGAGGGGGGACTGGTTCCAAACTGCATGTTGCGGAGGCAGTTCTTTATCATCAGAATCCATAAGTTTTCCATACCATAAAGAGATTTCTTTTTTTTTACGGTTAGGATTCTGCAGAAGATGTTCTGTTTCCCAGTCACCACTTATATCCCCTTTTTCCGCGTTGAACCAAGAACTCAATTGCATATATTTAAACCGGGAGAAATCACTTCCGACCCGGGACCTTAATACCTCCCAGGGATAGATCCCTTCTTCTGAAATCAGGTCTGACCAGATTGTAATACCTGCACTTCTGATAGGAACTGCAAGGCTATCCTTCAAGCAGATCGGGGTTCCTGGAGAATCCCAAATAGGGGAAAAATCGGAATAATACCCAATCCCCCATCTACGTCTCACCTTAACCCATACCTCCAAGGCAGCCCTTAGTACCTTCAGACGTACTCTCTTAAAAAACCTTGGCGCCCCAAATTTATACAAGAAACTCTCCTCACCACACCCACCCTCTGTCCTAACCATTTCACCCAATAATCTCCCCCAAGATGATTCCCCCGGCTTAGCAAGTAGCATCCTAATATTTTTGAACTGAAAGGCTACAGAATACCACCTAATGTCGGGGAGGGCCAACCCCCCTCTAACAAGCCTTCGTCTTATCTTTTTCCAGGTCAGTCTAGCACCCTTATTGGCCCAAATAAAACTACCAATTTTGCCTTGAATTCTATCAATACCTTTGCTAGGGAAGGACAGAGGAATAGTATTAAAGAAGTATGTCAACTTGGGCAAGATAACCATCTTCACAAGATTGGAAAGGGCAAATCCTATAAAAATATCATAAAGCAGTCCCTTGAAGGTACAATAACCCTAGATATACAGGGGAAAGGAGAGAGCTCTCTGCCAATAAGTCCCAAAGGTAACCCTGAAACCAACCTTTCACGTTTTTGGGAGAACAGAGGTAAGGGTACCAAGACAAACAGAAAGAAGAGCCATCCGGCAGACGCTAAAATAAAAATAACTCTGTCGCTAAGGTCTTATTTCAAGGTCCTTCCACAGGTTCTAGATGAGGTCAAACAAGGGAAGACTCCAGGCAAACAATAAGACCTCCTGTCCTAGGCCTGATGGAAGACACTGAGCTAGGAAATAACTCTGCCTCTACCCCCACCCCTACCCCGATACATATATCTACACCTGTTCTCTCCTCAAACCCTATTAAGTATCCGGCTAAACGACCTGATCCGTTGAATATACCAGAGACTATGGGGAAAGTATAATTATGAGTGCAGCATTAACTACAGAGAGTGCTGGAGGAGAAAGTTCAGCAGTGGGAAACGGAGCGACTAATGGCAGTGAAAATGGGAACAGCGATAGTAACAAGCAGAGTAGGAGCAGCATAGAAACAGGAAGGGAAGGTCCTCCGGTAGCTCCTCTGGAGGCATTATTCTCCACTCTGTCTTTAGACTCTGGAGAAGAAATTCGACCTTCTGGACTCTAGGATGGTGGTTCTAGAAGACTCAGGAGAGCGGCTCAAAGAAGACCTGGGAGCAGCTAAAGCTGATATAATAATGCTTAAAAAGGATGAGGCGTTGATCCGAGGTAGGTTGGAATCCTTGGAGAATAACTACAGACGCAACAACCTGCGCATCTTGAATATACCGGAGGGTAAGGAAGGTGAGGACCTTAAAGCTTATCTTTTTAACTCTCATAAAAGATTCAATACAGATTGAGGACTCAGAAAAAGACCTATCGAGAGACATACAAAGGATCCATAGAGACCCTTACAGGAGGCACCCTAATCAAACTAAACCTAGGAAGATCTTAGTTAACTTTCTAACCTTCTCCTTGAAAGAAAGAATACTAACAGCCTTTCTAAAGCAGAAATCACTGAAACCCAGAGACTTTGCCTTTGAGATCCGATCGGATCTTTCACGCTCTCCCTTGGATCGTCAATGGGAGTTGGGCAGAAAAATTGAAGAGTTTAAGAAACTGGGGGCTGTTGTCCAGCTAAAGTTTCCTGCACAATTAAAAATCATGTACAATAACAAAATGTACAATGTAAAAACAGTGCAGGAGGCAGAAGAGCTTTCGAAAAATTTAAAATAGCTCTTAAAATAACATCCAATCTTGGAAAACTACCCCACAAACCTTTAAGAGTCTAAGAGTTGGTCAATTGACCATGTTAATATACATCTTCTAGACCCACATATATCGCACACATCTGCAAGATTTACAGTATGAAATAGGATAACAAGATGTTAGAAAAATATTAGAAATAGTGAGAGCCTTATGGGAGTTTCAGTTATATATGGTCCCTGACAATTGACAAAGATTAACCTCAGGGCTAAAGTGGGGCACACCGGTAGGCACAATCTGGACTAAGTCCAGGTAAATGGGGGTAGGGTTCTCCAGGGAGGGGATCAGTGGTGGGGATGGAGAAGTGGAGGGAGGTCACGGGTGGGGAGCATAGGGGTAAAAAAGAAAAAAGAATTCTCATTCGCATCATAACTCCGGCGTTATTTTTTGGCTATCGTTTTTGACTTGGTGTTGACACTCAGGAGAAGGTAGATGGTTTGGGGTTCAATCTCTTAATCCCCCATGAGAACGTTACAATATCTATCTTGGAATGTAAATGGTCTCCGGGTCAAAAGTAGGAGGGAAAAATTCCTCCAATATCTTAAAGTCTCACCTGCACAGATAATTATCCTGCAAGAAACACATTTTCTGAGGGTAGAGATTACTGCCATATGTAGGAAGCTTATGTGGGTGGAACATTGTGTTAGTTCTGATCAAAATACCAACATCAGGGGTGTAGCTATTTTAATTAAAAAACAAGCTAATGCCTGTCTCTTAACAATTATGACAGATACAAGTGGCAGGTGGGTCATTGTTAAGCTATCTGTAGAAGGTGCACCCATAACAGTAGTAGGTTAATATGGTCCCAACCAAGATGACCCTTCTACACTAAAAACTATTTTTTCAAACCTTCTGGGGTTTCCTGCTTCGGTTATTCTTGCGGGGGATTTCAACATAGTGTTGGATCCTCAAAAAGATCCAGTAGTAGGGCAAACGTCCTGTCTCAATCTAGGACATACCTAAAGATGATGATGAAGCAGAATGCCTTATCTGACATCTGGAGAGAAAGATCAGGTACCCAACTAGGTGTCTCCTTCTATAATAAAAAATATAGGCATAAATCAAGGATTGATTACATCCTTATCAGTAATGATTTAAGGAGAAAAGTCAAAGATATAGGCTATCTGACCCCCCCACCTTTCGGACCATGTGGCGATCTGGATAGAACTAAAGCTATTAGGCAAAGAACAACGAAGGGTGTGGACATTCAATCGCACACTCCTCCTAGACGAGGCTGAGAGAGAGTATTTATCCCAGGAGACAGAGTTCTTCCTAAACATAAATGTAGGCTCGGCGGAGCCTGCAGTGATTTGAGACACCCTGAAGTTGTACTTGAGAGGCTTGATAACAAATAGGACCTCCTACAAGAACAGGCAGTACAAGGAAGAAACGATATCCATTGAGAGTGAAATGAAGGAGGTAGAAAGGAAGTTTAATAATGAAGCTGATCAGGCTACTCGCCGGGCACTAGAAGAGAAACTAAAAACCTGGAAGACCAGTAGGAGGATACTATTCAGGCTAGAATCTCTAAACGATGGGAAGTTAGCAAACTTGCCCATTTTGAATACAGTGAGGGGGCCGGTAAATTATTGGCATGGAAGACCAAAACTGACTGAGTTCGTAACCTTATTAAACAGATTGATGACGACTATACTAAATCGTCGACAACCAATGACGAAGAGGTAGGAGAAGCTTTCTTCACCTTTTTCAAAGATCTGTATACTGAGGATAAGGATGTAGACAGCATAAGCGCGCATGAATGGCTAAATCAGATCAATCTTACTCCCTTAGATTTAGCCCAACGAGAGAACCTAGAGTCTGAGATCTTACAACAGGGGGTCAGGAAGGCGCTATCAATCTTCAAGATAGTCAAGGCTGCTGGGCCGGATGGCCTTCCTATGGAATTATATAGGCATTTGGGAGAGACAATAATTCCATCTATGACAACCCACTTCAACAAAATTTTGGTAGAAGGGGTTAGACCTCCCACTTCATGGGGCAAAGCGAATATAACTTTGATTCTAAAGCCAGGTGAATCTCCAAATAAATGCGGGTCCTATAGACCTATTTCACTCCTAAATAATGACTACAAGATCTTTTCTAGAATACTGGCAGATAGTCTAGGTGTAGTAGTAGGAAGTCTGCTCCATGCAGACCAAAAGGGTTTTTTGAAAGGCAGGAATCTTTTTGACCTCACCCAAGACTTTATTGGTGCCATTGATTTTGCCTCTACTTTTTCACTTCCCTTGGCAGCAATGAACCTGGATGCCACCAAGGCATTTGACAGGGTCAACTGGAACTATTTAACAGCGGTACTTGAGAAGTTTAATTTTGGGCCAAAATTCTGCCGAACCATCAATCTTATGTACAGCGACCCTTCAGCGAGACTTGTGGTCAATGGAAACCTAACTAGACCCTTTAAAATCGAAGGAGTAACCAGACAGGGCTGCCCCCTCTCCCCGCTCTTATTTAATATGTACATAGAACCATTTGCTATACACCTCAGGGAGGAGACAGACATTATTCCATTCAAGAGTGGAGTGTGGGAGAGGAAGGTAGCTCTATATGCAGACGATATATTAATGTTATTGTCGAATCTGGAGCTATCTTTCCCTCATATTATCCGTCTAGTGCAGGACTTTGGTCAGGTCTCAGGGAATGAAATTAATGCTGACAAAACCGAAATTATGACATGGAATCTACCAGAGTGTCGACATTGGGTTAAAAAGTAGATGCGATATCTGGGAGTGAAGATTGTCCAGGACATCAATAAGATTGCAGAAATCAATTTTTTAAACATTGTGAGAGAATGTCAAAAACTCATGAAGTCCTGGGCACACCTTCGCTTGACAATCATGGGTAGAATCAACTTAATAAAAATGGTAATCTTACCAAAAGTTACTTTTCTCTTCAACACCATCCCGCTATACTTTGAGAAGCAGGTCATAGATACATTTCAGCAATCTATTAATTCATTTGTGTGGGCCTACAAAGAGACAAGAATAGCGTGGGAAAAGCTGAGGCGCAGGAGAGAAAATCCAGACATTCAGTATTATGCCTGGGCCTTTCGGCTAACACATAATAGAATGCTACTAAAATGCCCGGACTCATCAGAAAGGGGGAAAATGTTTTTAGCAATGTTAGATCAAGTATGGTTATCACGCGAGGGCTTTCTTTTTAGATATGGAGGTCAGACGTTTTTTAAGAAAACAAGGTTGAAGGTATTACTGAGTGCAGCTCAAACTTTGGCTAGAATTAAAAAATCAACCGGCCTAGAGTACTGCTCAATCTTGGCTCCTTTGTGGGATAACCCGGGAGCTCCAAGCTGCTTTAAAGATAAATTGGCAGCCCCCCTCAAAACAGTGGGGTTCCTGGTTTGGGGAGACTTGGTCTCTGAGGGAGCACTTCTGCCCTGGGCATCATTCGATGAGAAAATGGAGGAACGCATGTCTAGATACAAATATTTACAATTAAAGAGTTGGTTTCAGAGTTCTAATAAACCTATAGGTATGGGCAATATTCTCGAAGAACATTTGGTACAGAAGCCAGGAGGAAAGAAGGAGGTATCATTCTTTTTTTGGACTATTGAAGAGACCATTGATGGAGATTTCAGATTAGCCGAGGAACTATGGGGAGATGCTATCCCGGATATAGACTGGGCAGACTTCTCGCAAATTTCCTTTAACACCTTGTTTTCAGTTGTGAAACCAGCCTGGCTAAGAAGGAATCACTACTTTACCACACATAGGGCCTATCTCTCCCCGGCGAGACTTACTAAACTATCTAAGGGTCCCCCTGCTAGTTGCAAAAAGTGCCATATGGAAAGCGCCCCAGACACACATAAGTTCTGGGATTGCCCAGCTATTTCAGAATTCTGGAAGGAAGTAAAAACCACTCTTACAGATATTCTAGGGTGCCCAGTATGCATCTCCCTTAGGCATATCATTTTTGGTATATCAAGTGAAGTCATAGGCTGAAGCAGAAGTTTTTTATTCTGTGCTGTTCTGCTGGCCAGATGTGAAATATGCAAAAGATGGGCCGAGACCATATCCCCCACGCATTCAGACTGGCTGACCTCTCTACATAAAACCTCTAGAACTGACTTAGCTAGACTGGGAAACAGCAGGAAGAAAGTCATTTGGGATTGCTCAATAAACTGATCTCCTGGTTAATAGCGATAATCTGCTTCACATTGATAAAATAATTTATATAATTTACATAATCCCTTGATCCTATGATTAAGCCTCACGGGAAGCTCTCAGAATGTGTCAGGCTGTGTGGTGTCTTCTCAGTATCGATCTCCAATTGAAAAAAGACTCACAGCAACAGTCACCGTTTTTGAGAAATCAGAGGAGAGCATGACCACCCTCTCCTCGACAATGAGAGGTCAGCAACAGGGAGTAGGTCTGTTTGCCACTGGTAAGCGGGCGACAGAGAGGCGGGGTTCACACCTCGCAGGCCTACGTCTCATAACTGAGTAACAGTGGCAGCCGACCAGTCTCCTAGTTGTCTGGGGTTGAGAAGCGAATGAGGAGAAAATAAATAAATAAAGGGATTTAAGAGTAGTATCTTTATGAATGTGGAGTTTACGCACTACCTATCTTTTTAATGTGCAGAGACTCCGCACTTGTAAAGATATTACTTGTTAATTTCTTTGTGGATACAAAACAATCATAAATTTACACAACAGTGCTAGCTTACCTTTGTAAATCAGGCACTGTGTTTTTAGGCACAATTTAAAATGTTTCAAACTAGGCTTGACTGTTCCCCAATTGCATAATTAGATTTGTCCATCTCTTAGTCCAATTAGGTTTGGTAGCAGTTTTAGTGGCATAAACCATCAAGGCCTGTCTCAATGGACAGATAACCTCATTTTTCAGACACACGGAGGGTCTTTCCTATCAACTCCCCCTATGATGCGGACTAATCCCACTAATTCAAGTGTCTATATGTCCAATTTACATCAAAATGTCACTATACTGCAGTACCAAAATTCCCACCAGAATTTAAAAAGGTTAGAAGAAATTATGGGGAAAAAAGTGGAAAAAGTTATGAGAAAAATATGAGAAAGGAGAGAAAGCACCTCACGGTAGCAACACCAAGGAGGGACTGGCTAGTTGGTACTCGCTAGCTCACCCTCTTATCATCATCGGTTGCTTTCTCACCAGAAAACAGAAATGTGGTCCAAAGTAATTTTTCTCAAAAGTGAAGCAAAGAAACAGTGAAAGGAAATAGAATATGCACTGTAGGTGTGAATATCACAAGCGTGCCGACCTGGTACCCAAAGGAAGAGAAGCAGAATTCCAGTTCCCAGCTATAAAAATGAGATCCTACTCACTGGCCGGTTATAGCTTTATTCAGTGCCGTGAGCGTCCTCAATTAAAAAATGGTTCAACTTAGACCATTATTATATCCAAAGCGCCAACATGTTTCGTTGCTACCACTTTGAGCAACTTCATCAGGGCTACGGGGATGACCAGTCTTTACTTCACTTAAAGTTATCACTTGGTCTGCAGATAGATGACAATAAAAAGACAAAAACGTGCCAAGAGTAAATAACCCCCAATCTCAACCACACTCTATACTCATACTGCTGGTAAAAAGAAGAAAATAGTTACCGGGTAGTTGCTATTATCTCTCGTACCTGCAACCACCTCGATATGTGGTACGCGCCAAATGGTCGCGTATTCACAGGGTGACCACACAAAGTTATGGCACCTGTAAACAATCACAAGCATTAACGTGCTCATCACATGTCGCATCTCCACTGCACCTCTCCACACATACATTCTTTTTGTATGCGGGGTGTCTAAAAAGCAACAGGGCTTACAATACTCTCCCCGCAGACCCTCATATCTTAGCAATGATAAAACCAGAGCCACCATCTAGCCTGCTCCTATGGTGAAATATCAAACTTATGGCCACACAGTGGTATCAAAGCACGTTCCTTATCATGGCATTCGTGCATCAGTGGCTATCCCAGACACGAGTAAGGCTTCCGTTATGAACGCTGTCCATTTAAAACACTCTCATTCGCCATCCATACGCTCTTACCGCTACCGATAAATATCGGCATTTAAAAGGCTCCGTCCTCGCTAACTGGAGCATCGCGGGCGTACACAATTTAACCAGGGCACCCCTGTCCCAGTTTGCGGACTTCTTTTTCAGGGAAGCAGTCATCACACAGCCATCCTATGTGCAGGATACCACTGATATACTTAACATCCTTAGTACAGTGGTGTTTGACCCCAGGGAGCAATTTTTAGTCACAATCGATATTGAATCCCTGTACACCAGCATACCCCAAGACGCCACGCTGGTGGCAGAAGCGCAGGCTCTTGGGGAGCTGGGATGGTTTTAATGCACTCCTCATTCTTTCGTTCTGTAGTGCATTGAACTGGCTCTTACCAGGAATTTTTTGGAGTACAGGACTCAGCTGTACCTCTAAGTGTCGAGCACGTCAATGGGAGCTACATTTGCGCCGAGTCTGGCCTGCATTTATGTAGGCCAGTTCGAAAGCAATGTGATCCATCATGCCTCCAACCCCTTCAAAGAGAATATTTATCTTTGGAGGAGGTATATTGACGATGTCCTCTGTATTTGGACGAGCTCGGAGGACTCGTTAGTGACATTCCTAACTTGGTTAAATCAGGCGGATGCTTGCCTGAGGTTTACTTGGTCTTTCAGCCACTTCTCTGCTGTTTATCTTGATGCGGATATAACAGCAAGGGAGGATAAGTTGTTTACTTTTGTCCACCAGAAACCCACAGATAGGAATTCTTTGCTGCACTATCGCTCGTTCCATCCTAAAGCGCTCCATGATAATCTCCCGGTGGGAACATTTTTGAGATACCACCGTAACTGCTCCTCCACAGAGAAGTTCATGGAACAGTCGGAAGAGTTAGCCATCAAGCTTGGAGCGAGGGGTTACCCCTCCAAGGTTATTAAAAGGGCACGTAAACGTCCACTAAATACCTCACGTGATGCTCTCTTGGAGAGAAATGTAAAACAAAAAGATGAGTGCTTACCTGTGGTCACCACTTTTAACCCCCTGTTCACAAAAGTGAGGCAGATAATAAGAAAACATTGGTCGAACACCTCAAATGTCAGGCAAACCTACACCTGTGGGTAACATTATATCGGACTAACCACACGTAAGGTGAAAGTGCGTATTCAGGAACATCTCAGCACCCTTACAGCAGGCAGATTAACAACACGTCTAGTTCAACATTCTTAAGACATGAGACATGAATTCAGGGCTCTGAAGTGGACAGTACTTGAAAGAGTGGTTGTAGAAACACACATCGCTGACATAACCTTAGCAAGAAAAGAAGCTAAGTGGATTTTCTATGAACAAGTAGATCGTTGTGGGTTGAAGGAATCTATAGAGTGGAATAAAATCAGTAGATACTGAAGCTAGCTAACTGCGATGTTGTGTGGTTGTCCCCTTGAGTTAAGCCCTCTGTTGTAAGATGACGCGCCTATATTTGTGGACACTAATTTCCACTCGTGGACATATGCCCGTGGCTTAACAATGTATAAATAATTTTTTGGTTCCACTTAGGCCCTTTTTGTTGATAGCATTGTTAACGCACAGGGAGGTGACTAAGGTTTGGTATTTACTAAGGACCCTGAAATTTATGGGTGTTCATGCATTAACTTCTCCTTTACTCATGTGTTTGTGCTCGTTGGCACTCACCATTGAGTAGTATGAATCACCCTCCTCGACTGTAACAAATTGGGGCTACTGGCATTTGAATGTAATCATTGAGGATTAGATGCCCATATAGTATAAACTTGTAGTGGCGCACCTTAAAGGGGGTCATATTTAGGAATATACAATAGTCAGAATGATTGTGGGGTGTTTAGCGCGGGATTGTGGTGTCACTCAGCACTCACAGTGGCTCTTTCCCCCTTTCCATCATGGCACCCGCATGGACCCGCATAATGGGGCCATGTGATGACTATGTGGGTTAAACTAATAGTGGCGCTCTATTAGGGGTCATTTACAGGAATATACAATTGACAGAATGAATGTGCTGTGTTCAACGCAGGAACGTGGTGTCCCGAATTGCATACAACGTTCTTCTCCCCATTCCATCATGGCACCCGCATATACTCGCGTACCGGTGTCATGTGACGCCTTATGTCGCGTAATGACATCTCGCGGGGTGCCCTGGTTAAATTGTGTACGCCCGCGATGCTCCAGTTAGCGAGGATGGAGCCTTTTTTAAATGCCGACATTTATCGGTAGCGGTAAGAGCGTATGGATGGTGAATGAGAGTGTTTTAAATGGACAGCGTTCATAACCGAAGCCTTACTCGTGTCTGGGATAGCCACTGATGCATGAATGCCATGATAAGTATCGTGCTTTGTTACCACTGTGTGGCCATTAGTTTGATATTTCATCATAGGAGCAGGCTAGATGGTGGCTCTGGTTTTATCATTGCTATGATATGAGGATCTGCGGGGAGAGTATTGTAAGCCCTGTTGCTTTTTAGACACACCGCATACAAAAAGTATGTATGTGTGGAGAGGTGCAGTGGTGATGCGACATGTGATGTGCACGTTAATGCTTGTGCTTGTTTACAGGTGCCATAACTTAATGTGGTCACCCTGTGAATACGCAACCATTTGGCACGTACCACATATCGAGGTGGTTGCAGGTACAAGAGATAATAGCAACTACCCGGTAACTAGTTTCTTCTTTTTTACCAGCAGTATGAGTATAGAGTGTGGTTGAGATTGGGGGTTATTTACTCTTGGCACATTTTTGTCTTTTTATTGTCATCCATCTGCAGACCAAGTGATAACTTTAAGTGAAGTAAAGACTGGTCATCCCCGTAGCCCTGATGAAGTTGCGCAAAGTGGTAGCAACGAAACATGTTGGCGCTTTGGATATAATAATGGTCTAAGTTGAACCATTTTCTAACTCAGGACGCTCACGGCACTGAATAAAGCTATAAGCGGCCAGTGAGTAGGATCTCATTTTTATAGTTGGGAACTGGAATTCTGCTTCTCTCCCTTTGGGGACCAGCTCGGCACGCTTGTGATATTCACACCTACAGTGCATACTCTATTTCCTTTCACTGTTCCTCTTCTTCACTTTTGAGAAAAATTACTTTGGAACACATTTCTGTTTTCTGGTGAGAAAGCAACCGATGATGATAAGTGGGTGAGCTAGCGAGTACCAACTAGCCAGTCCCCCCTTGTTGTTGCTACCAGAAGGTGTTTTCTCTCCTTTCTCACATTTTTCTCATAACTTTTTCCACTTTTTTCCCCACAATTTGTTCTAACCTTTTTTAATTCTGGTGGGAATTTTGGTACTGCAGTACAGTGACATTGTGATATAAACTGGACATATAGACACTTAAATTAGCGGGATTAGTCCGCATCATAGAGGGAGTTGATAGGAAAGACCCTCCGTGTGTTTGAAAAACGAGGTTATATGTCCGTTGAGTCAGGCCTTGGTGTTTTACAATATCTCGAGTGGGGGCGACCTGACTTATTTTCCCTCTAGGCTCCTTTCTATGTTGAAGCAGTTTTAGTGGCATCATCCCAAAAGCATAATAAAATCTCTGTGCAGTCGTCATGTTCATAGTTTGCATCCTTCCTAACACTGATGGTGACAATTTATACAAAGCAGCTACATCAAATGCAATTTTATCTAGGAGAGGTGCTATGTTATTTTTAATCATTTTTTCCAAGCTACTAATTAGACAAATAGTCAAATATTTTAATAGGGATGCCACCCACCGGAAGGGACTCCTTGCAGTAATGCTGAGATTTCTGCTCTGGTCCACTTTAGACCAATTCATTATACCCCAAAAGTCAGGAGAAAGTTGATATTTGAGACATAAATTCTGATATGAAAATGTTTTGGTCTGCCAATATGACTATGATATCCTCAGTGTAAAGCATAATTATGTGCTCCATAGCAGTTAGAATACCCCCACTATGTGTCAGGTTTGCCCTATCCCTGCTGCTAGTGCTTGCAACACTAACAAAAATAAGAGTGAGGGCAAAGCCTTGTCTGATCACTCTCTCTATAGACAAAGATTGTGAGAGGAACCCACTTCAATTAATCAGCACTGCTAGTCTCCTAAAAAGCCATCTAAAGTTTCCTAACAAATAATTCCACTGGCCTATTGTCCCCATGATCTGAAAAGTAGCCCCTATCTACGCAAACAATGGGTTTTTCTATGTCTAAAGAGATGCCAGTTTAGAGTCATCACTGTTCCCGATTTGCCATAATAGATGTAACAGGGTTCTGAGCTGGTTGTTAGATGAGCAGCCTGCGACAAAATCCACTTAATGTGCAATGGCTGCGCAGCAGTATCACTTTGTGCAATATACCAGCATGCATCTTGGCCAAACTTTTAACATCAGTGTTGACCACAGATATTGGCCTGTATTTTGCACATAGTAAAGGGAGTTATGGAAGCTAGCACCTTGTTGAATTTTCCTTTTTATCACCTGCATCCAGGTAAAGTTTTTTGGCCTTCTTTATCATTTACTACTCTGTCTGGAAGCCATTGTCTTCCAGCGTTTTCCCCATAATCATGTCATCAATGGTCTTCATTATTTGTTCTTCAGTGATGTGCCCACTTAATAAGTTAAAAAGTTCTTCTCTTTGTCTTTTAGAGTCAGGGATATGAAGTTAATGTCTTCATTTGCTATGTCTGTGGAGTTATATAGGGTCTTGAAGAAAGGTGATTTCTGGTGTCAACTAAAGGGGTTGTCTCACAAAGGTACTCTGTTCACTACAGATGATCAGCATGGCATGTAGGGATTCTTTCTGATTTAATTGAGCTGCGGTCAATCTACCAACCTTTTACCCATGTTCGGGTTCCTGACAGACTATCGATTCCAACAATATCGAGGTACATAATCGATTACAAAAATATTGTTTCTGTATACTTCTAATGGTAAGTATAAAAATATTGATAACAAATATTGTTTTACACAAATTTCGTTTAAAAAACATAAAAACAAGTTTCAAATTGTAAATCGTAATTATTTAATATATAACATTAATATAATGTAAATTAAATACATTTAAGGAGCATTTAATACTATATAGAAATATATACTTATATTTACATGCACACATAAACATATGTGAGTGTATATTTGTATATAGATATATATAACACAGCTTCAAATTATAAAGAATACCAGAATATATAGCAGTGATTTAAAAATATACTTTACATTATATTACTTTTCTCTTTACTAATATAAAAAGCATATATATATATATATATATATATATATTCACTTAAAAAACCATAGGTTTCACACATGTTATAGTTAGGTGGACATTTCACTCGTAAAAAACCAATGAAATTCCCCCGTTATAGTTAGTTCAGATAACTATAACTCGCGCGACCGCAATCCACTGCTGATGACATCACATATTACATCACTCATGACATGGTCAGTGGCATCACTCATGACATCACTGATGACATCATCCTTTTGATAGAGTGGCGGTCGCGCGAGTTATAGTTATCTGAACTAACTATAACGGGGGAATTTCATTGGTTTTTTACGAGTGAAATGTCCACCTAACTATAACATGTTTGAAACCCATGGTTTTTTAAGTGAATTTGTAAGGTTTTTTAAATGCTAATTCCTAACTATAACGTGTGTGAAACCTATGGTTTTTTCAGTGAATTTGTACGGTTTTTTAAAGGCTAAGTTATGTATTTATTATTACATTTTGTATATATTTATTTTACAATAAACTATGTATTAAAATATTTTTTGGGGGGGGTTTTCACGGTGCGCGCACCCTGCGATTTAAAAAATCTTTTTTTAAATGTTTTTGTCTGCCTTCGGGGTCCTTCAGGGACCCCCTGACAAAGACTAGGGGGTCAGGAACTCTCTACCCTGCCCCCTTTTCACGTTTGCCACCTTCCTTTTTCACTCTCGCACTCAAAACAAACAAAATGGCGGCAGACACTTGCTGATTTCGACTGATTCGAACGTTGACTGACATGTAACCACCAATCAGAATTACGCTCGCGCACGTTAGGGTGCGCGCACCGTGCGCGCACCGTGCGTGGCTATAGATATTTATGTACTTTAACTGCAATTTTCTCAGGAACTACTGAACAGATTGACTCCATATATGCAAAAGGCACATCCCTGACCTGAGGACTACCTCTTTGCCAAATTTCAAGTAATTCTGTTCAGCCGTTCGGGCTGTACCTTCGACTAAAGGTTCTATGGGAAAATGCATAGGGAAAACGCGTTTTGGGACCCCCCTTTTTTCTCGGCCCCCGCTTGACGAATCCCCCCGAGACTTTCAGGGTAGGAGCTGAGCGGAGCGCCCCATTAGTTTTGAAAATTTCGCGAGGATTCGTCAACTGGCGCCAAAGTTATTCAAAATAGAATTTTGAGATTTCCTATGGAAACACGGTCCTAACTATAACTATCTACTGGCAACCGCCAGTAGATAATATATGAAACATAAAAAATTAAAAAATATAAAGCAAAATACTAAATAAACTACAAAATTAAATAAATATAAGAAACATTTACTAAAAATATCAAAAAAACAAAAGCATACAAAAATATATATATAAAAATTATAAAAATTAAACAAGTAAACAAATAATAATATTAGATATACTCAAACATCATTAAAAAATAAGAAAATCTAGGAATAATAAATATACTATACCCAGTCCATTCTGTACAGCAGTAGGGAAAGAGTTGAAGGGTAAGATTTACTATCCCCAATTGCGTATATTAGAGTGGCATACAGTGGAGTGGCAAATAGTGGTGTGACAGTGGCTGATTATGATTTTGGTTGGACGCACATCCGACAGGCACCGTAGCGGAAGCAGGATCGCCCAACAAGGAGTCGGAGGTCCTTCTTCTCAGAATACAATCTGACCTCCGTGTTGGCGGTCAGATCCTGTATTTTTTCCAATGCGGCTTGTGCTGCTGTTAGCAACACAAGCTGCAATGGAAAAAATGCAGAGTTTAAACATCCTTGCACTGTGTGGCAGGCACAATGCAGTGCCTGGCACATGGTACAGGGATGTTTAGGCCCCCCAGGTTCTATTGCGGAAGGTCAGGGGGATGGTCACTTTCTGCCTGCCTTTGAATGGGGGCGGACTGCCATGAAAAGGCAGCCGGAAACCGAAATTGTAATCCTAATGGTTGATCAGAGTCTGGCTCCGCTGCCATTTGTGGATTACATTTCTGACTGCCGCTCCGACGATCTGTGTGAGTCTGTTGGAAGCGAAGCTGTATTCCCCATGGGTTTCCCTCCAGCAGCCAGTATCATAATACGGCAGGTGGACGGAAACCTCTGATGTAGGGCAGAAAGCCTCCGACGAGCTGTCAGATGGCTTTCTGCCCAACATCATAATGAGGCATATAGAGTGGCATAGCATAGGGTGGAGTGTCGTATAATGGAGTTGCATACAGTGGAATAGTATAGAGTGTATTCACGAACAGTGTATTCGCGCACAGTGAATTGGCGTTGGTTGGAGAGCCATAAGGTTCAGCAGCATACAGTGGAGTGGTGTACAATGCAGTGGTGTACACTGGAGTGTGGTAAAGTTGATTGGAGTACAGTAGAAAAGCACAGATTAGAGTGGCATACAGTGTATAGTCAAACAGTGGAATGGCGTACAGTGGAGTTTTTTAGAGTGGGCAGACAAAGAGTGGTGTGAGGTACAGTGTGGAGGGTTAAACTGGAGTAGCCTTGAATGGAACAGCATTGAGTGGAGTGGCATATACTAGAGTGGCATATAGTGGAATAGCATGTTCTGGACTGGGGTAGAGTGAAGTGGAATAGAGTGGAACAGTGTAGAGTGGACTAGTATAGGGTAGAGTGGCAGAGAGTTGAGTAGCACAGAGTAGAGTGGAGTGTGGTGCAATGTAGTGACGCACAGTGGAATAGCATAGACTGGAGTGGCGTTGATGTGAGAACTGTATAGTGTAGTGGTGTAGAGCAGATCGGGTAGAGTGTAGTGGGGTAAATTGTAGAGGCGAACAGTGTAATAGCATATTGTGAGGTGGCGTAGATTGGAGTGTTCTAGAATGGCATGGTGTGCAGTGGAATAGAATAGAGTGTAGTGGCATAGAGTTTAGTGGTGTGCAGTGGCATACAGTGGAATAGTGGACAGTGGAGTGTTGTAGAGTGGAGTGGCATAAATTTGAAAAGGGTAAAGTTAAGTGGCGACTATGTGTTCAGTGGAATAGTGTATAGGGGAGTAGAGTAGAGTGGAGTGGGGTACAGTGGAGTGGCATACAGTGGTGAAGCTAAATGCAGAGTAGTTAGGAGTGGAATAATGTTGAGTGCTACTGGCGTACAGTGTAGTAATGCAGAGTCCAGTGGCATATAGTGGAATGGCTGACAGTTAACTGGTGTAGAGTGGACTGTTGTGCAGTGAAATAGCATAGAATGTAATACAGTTGAGTGGATTGCATCAAGTGGAGCCGTGTAGAGTGTAGTAACGTACAATGGAATGATGTACAGTGCAATAGCATACAGTGAATTGTTGTAGAGTGGAGTGGTATATAGTGGGGCGGTGTAGAGTGGAGTCAAGTAGTGTGCAGTGGAATACAGAGGAAAAGTGTACAGTGCAGTGGCGTACTGAAGTGCCATAGCGAAGTGGCATAGAGTTGAATGACATAGAGTGTAGTGTTGTAGAGTGGAGTTGTGTACCATGGAATAGAATACAATGGAGTAGTGTAAAGTGGAGGGTCTACAGTCTAGTGGCGTATACTGAAGTGTCATAAAATAGAGTGCCATAGACTGTAATTGCGTAGAGTGTAGTGGTGCTGAGTGCAGTGGCGTAGAATGGAGTGAAGTACAAAGGATTAGAGTAGAGTGGAGTCACTACACACACTGAGCTGCAGGAGGTTGAATCCCCCTGCCAGCCTGAACTCTTGTAGTCCCGTATTTTAACCATAGCATAGTGTCCAGTTAATAAAGGTTGCCTGGAACACTCATAGCTATTTTTACTACACATACTGCACCCACTCTACTCACCACTTGATGCCCCTCCACCTCTACACATAGGGCTTCCTGGCATGCTATTCTAAAGACCTCTAGCAAAGAGCCCCCGTGCAGTACCCGTTGGGCACTGCAGTATTGGCTCAACGAGGAGCTGCCCTAGCATGACACCTCTCGGGGTGTGTGAGGGCCCTTTCTCCTTATTGGAGCTCCCCCCTCTGATCCTTCTCCTACCTGAATTCCTCACCTTTCCCTCTCCTTCTCCTTTCCCCAACCACTTCCCCCTCCCCCACCTTCCCTATTTCTCTTTTCTCTCATCCCCCGTAGGAACTGCATACCACTCTTTGATCCACATATTATTGGGCATGTTTGCTGGACCTGTCTCCTAAAAGCCCTTGTTCCTCTATTTGTTTATGATTTCTCAGATCTGGAGTCCATCAGACTAGCTCTTTGAGCCAATCTGGGGTTCCTGGGTTCAAGATGAAGTTGTAGGTCCAGTTCTTCAACACCAGGGAGGAGGGCAGAAGCAGTAGGTCAGCTCAGCAGGGAAGCAGTTACTTTAGAGCAGCAGTCCAGCAGAGTGGCAGTCTTTGTAGCAGCACAGCATTCTTTCTTTCTGACAGAGTATCCACAGGTCCAGAAGTGTACTGAAGAGTTGGTGTCTGGGGTCTTTCTTTCATACCCTGATGTCCTGGTTTTGGAAGATGGGAGAAGCTTCTAGACAGTGAACTTGAAGTGCATGGAATGTCCTGCCTCCCCTGCCCTTGCTCCAAGCTGGCTGAAGTGACAATGCAAGGTTTTTAAGGCCTTTCTCTGAAGGAAGAGCACAGTCTATTTCTGTGTGAGTGGGGCTACGCTCAGCCCTGCCCTTTCCTGCCAGCAAATAGCCCATGCAGACACTCCTAATCCTTCTATAGAGTGTCTCTCTGGTAAGAATTCACAAAATCGGTCAGTTACACACAGTCGTGGGACCCAGGCCAGGCTATAGGCACAAAAGGTCTAAGGAGAGACAAAATGGAAACTATTTAAAAGAGGTATTTAAAAAAGTGTGATCAAAATCTCCACTCTATCACTAAATAGAGATATTCACCCTAATTCCAAAGACACCAAATATGGACTGGTCATCTCTTATCATTTGGAAATTACAGTTATGAATTGTAATAAGGTAACTCTAATGTTATCCTATAGGAGGGATAGGCTTTGCAGTAGTGAAGAGTGAATTTAAGAGTTTTTCACTACCCGTGCATGTCCAACATTTTAAATACAGTGCACGTTGTCCTTCGGGCTGTCCAGGGCCTACCTTAGGGGTGACTTATTTGTATTAAAAAGGAAGGTCTGGGCCTGATAAAAAACGGTATACATTTCCAGGTCGACATGACAATTTAAAACTGCACACACACAAGCTGCAATGGCAGGCCTGAGACATGTTTAATGGGTGGCACAATCAGTGCTGCAGGCCCACTAGCAGCATCAAGAAACCAGTGGTATTTGTGTGCTATATAAATATCATTAAAATAACATTTAATTTACAGGGCCTGGGTATATGGACTAGGGACTTACAAGTAAATTTAGTATACCAATTGGGTATAAGCCAATCTAACATGTTTTAGGAAGAAAGCGCCAGAACCTTAGCTCTGGTGAGTAGTGGTGCCCATTGTCCTAAAGGCCAATAAAAATAAATTCAGCAAAATGGAGGAGGAGAGGCAAAAGGTTTGGGGAAAGACCACCCTAAGGATGACAGGTCTAACACCCGCCTTTCCACCATGAGGATGAAGTAAATTACTCTGTCTTTATGGTGGGGAGGCCATCCCCCTTATTTTATAAATGACCGCCAAATAGGTGGTCATTTATAAAGGCATTTGCAGCAGCCGCTGTGACGGCAGTTCCTGTCAATTCACTTTACTGATTGCTACAGGACTGCATCAGAACTCTATAGTATATCTTTTTAATGTAGTACACCTGCAATGGTGCGTGGTGCTGGGAGTGAAAACTGCAGTTCCGACTCCACGTTACAGCAGGCAGTGTTATGAGGGTGCAGTACCACAGGATGTCACTAGCTGTCCCTTGGGACCTCTTTTGGTCACATATGGTACTGTATCCTGCAAAATGGCTAGGCAAAGGCTAATGCGTAGTGGTGAGAGCTGCCAACTGGTGAGCTGGGAATTCATGCTTGAGTTTGCTGTCGGCTCAACATCCAGTTATAATAGGCTGATGGCTTAATTTCCTTGCGCCCATGGCTAGGTGCCCTATACAAATAAAAGCATTTAATGTAAAATAACATAAGAATTCAATGCAGTGATCTCGGAAGGGGGCACACAGTGTCGTGCAGGGGGGTAGGGGTAGACAACAAAGGGATATTAAATGAGGGCACTGCATTGCAAATTTTGAATAAAGTAACCAAAAGTCAAAAAACAATCAAAACAGCAGTGGCCTTAGAAGGGTGGTGGGGCCTGTGAGCAGTGTTGTTGGAGGGATCAGGGGGAGGCACAGGGAGAATAAGGGACATGAAGCAACTGAATCAGTGTTGTGGGAGGGGTGAGGGGAAGACACAGGGAGATAAAGCAGCGGCAAGCAAATGATGCGACAGAAATTTCATTGCACAAGTAAACCCCTGAACAGTAAGAACACATGTAAGAGGGGCAGTCCTCATTGGAGGATACACAATTCCAAAAGGAGTGTGTAATGGGGTATCAGAGTTCGGGGTCTGACAAAGAGCGAGGTCCACACCGACTCGGGTTAATCTAGGTTTTATTTTTCCTAGTACACATTTCCTGGGGGTAGCCAGAGTCCACAAAAGAATACACAGTTGACTACAGTCTCTTCCTGACGCTGTGTACTCCTTCTTTCCCGATCTTCGGTCCTAGAAGGTATGTCACTTCCGGTCTTCTATCCCTTCCGGAGTTTCGTAGTCACTCGGGCAGAAGAAGACAATAGGGATGTGTTAGACTGTCCAATTACCTGAGGTGTGGGGAAAGAGTGTGAGGGATCACCAGTGGGTTTAAACTATCGATTGAGGGCCGTGAATAAGTGTGGGAATAACACCGGGGAGGAAACCTTCATGAGAGGGACACTCTAGTCACTGTCCATTTCCTGTTTCCCGACCCACCCCACCAACCGTTCACGTACCTGGTGAAGCCATGCTCCTCCAGGAATGTGGCTGGGCGCAGCGTGTTGTCGTTGGCCTCCTGACTTTCTGCTGACGAGTTGCTCCTTGGCGTTCTCGCTCTTTAACTGCTCTTCGTCTCCTGGCATCCTCTCTCCTGGGGCTTCCCCAAACTATGGAGCTTCATCGCTTCCGGGATTTTGTGCTTTGCATCGGGCAGAACGCTCCCACGTGATTGGTTCTGTGTGGGATACGTCATAGGGCTGGGTGGAGTCCCAAGCAGCCGGCTTCCCCTTAAAGATACAGGAGTCCATGAAAGACCCGTTGGCCTCCCACATCGGATCAGTCTCTGGTTCCCAGTCACCGGGCTGTAATGAAAGGAGACAATGGTTTTCAGGTGAGGCGGACAATCCCTCCTCCATTATGGAATCACCCTCTTCGCCCCCTGCTGGTCGTGTGGGAAGGTAGGCTCGTGATAGAGTGACTACTAAGTGTATTCACCAATGAAAAGCCAGCATTTCTAAAGTACAGCAACAGGAACCAATTAAAAATATGGGTGTTTTTTTCAAGCCCATATCCTAAATACAGCATGTCTCGAAGAGACAATGCAAGCGCTGCATAGGCGAGACCTAAAAATGATTACATGTCAGCCCATTAAAATTGGTCAGGCAGACATGTATCCATTTCTTGGATGGCCCTTGCTTCCCAGGGCCATTGGAAAAGTTTGGGCATGGTGAAGAAAGAGTAGGTCAATCTTAAGGTCCGCCCACAATTATATTTGTTGGAAGCACCCCTATGTTGGCAGAAAGGTAACTCTGGCTCCGTTGCGACGAAGTTCCCTCTCCGCCAATATATAAATCAAGCATGTTGATGTAATGCAGCAGAAAAAAATTATATTTGGTGTAAATGGTAATGTTTAGTAGTATGTGTGAAGAGAGTAAGTGTTAAAGTTATAATTTTTAAAATACTTAGTTAAATATTGCGTTTCAGTATATCTCTGTAACTTAACCGTGTACCGAGGTACATGCGCATGATAAAGTAGTATGTGATTCATTAATGGCTGTGTTTACCTAACGGAAAGGGCAACCATGCCATTTTCAGCACATTTTAGTTGTGTTCTGCTTCCAGCATTGCATTGCGTTCTGATTTAGGGTCTTAGATCTAAATAAGTAGTAGGTTTTATTGGTGTTCCCTAAATAATGCCACTTTTTTAACATATTAATAGGTAGAACAATCTATTTATAATGTTCTATATATTTTGACAGCAGTTTTTAATTTTTTTTAGCATATTCATTTTATTTTGTACCGTGGTACTCCAGAGGCAGTACCACAGTACTATGTACATTTTTATTTTTAAATATATAGAAACATTTAAATATTTTTTCTACCCATTACCAATTAAATAAAGGGTTAATAGGTAGGGGAAAATATCAAACCTAATACTTACCTACATCTCAGGGTGAAATGCAGAACACAGGCAAAGTGTACCTTAAAGCAAAATGGCTGCCTTTAACTTTTGTAGAGGCAGTAATTAGCCAATCACATTATGACCTGTAATTGCTATGTACCCAGCAGTGGCTCTTCCGCTATGGCAGAGGAGCATCGCCCCCCTGCCAGGATCCTTAAACACGTTAAATAAAATAATGATCAACTAGGTTTGGGGGTGAGGCCGAGTGGGGGGCAGGCATGAGAGGTGGTGTTTAGCACTGCTACTCAGTGCACATGTCAATCTGGTGGGCTGTTCCAGGACAGTCAAACCCTCATGCGCAGTGAAGCTCTCTCCAACCCTGCTGCATTGTCTGTTTGGAGAGCAGCAAGCACAAGCTCCCAGTCTCACTGGGAGCGCAACTCATCAGTGCTCAGACCAATCCCGAAGCTGCTTTCATTAGCATGAGAGCAGCATCTGGATTGGACAGTAGAGCCTGTGCTTGCGGAGAAGAGGAGCTTGGAAGAGAGCAATGAGGCAATCGGGTGATGCAGCAGGTAGTTTATCTTTCTTATTGTTTATTTGTGTCGTCTGTCCCCCCTGTGCCCCTGCCCTTTTTCCCTGCCCCGACACTCTTCCGATGTACCAGCCGTCACTGTATGTACCACAGTACTTCTGCGAAATACAGAGAAAGTTTCCAAAACAAATGGGATAAATATCACCAAAGGCCAGATTACTACTTTGGTGGTGCAATGCTGGGTCCGTCCCACCGATGCACCGCCGAAACCGTGGTCAGACTGCCCACCAGATTAGGAGTCTCCTCCTGTTTGGTGGGCTGGTTTTTGGCAGTGCTTCAGAAAATTGGCACCGCAATGGGAACGCCAAAAACAGTATCTGCATGGCATGGACTGAAAAGTAGTATGGACTGAACTAGTGTGCATGCCCACAGGAGCGCACATGTTCCCCCTCTATGTTTCCTCTAAGCCATGGTGTTCATGGAGTAAGAAACCCCATGACACCTCCGGGGGAGAAGAAACTCGTAATATGCTTGGCGGGACCACAGTGGTCCCGCTAAGAATATTGCGGACTCCTCATTGCTGCAACACCGCCAGGGAATGGCGGTTCCTTGGCGACTACAGTGGAGACTCTGGTGGTCCGACCACCCAAATCGTGATAGGGCAGTCGGGAGACCACCACGACCATGCCCCCATGAGTCTTTCAGTCTCTGGACCACCAGACTCGTAATCGGGCCCTAAGTTAAAATGCCATATAACTTAAGAAATGCTTACACTACTTACCTGTAGTACCTAACAGGATCACCTGCGCATCATCATGTCTAATCCTGCCAAATTCCATGCAAATCCCTCAGTCATTTTTGCCTGTCCGAAAAACTCTGCATCCTCCACCAATGTAGAAAAGGCAATAGGTCTGGGAATTTTTGCCGGGATTCATCAAACAGGCGCAAATCTATTAGCAACGAAAATTCCCAGTAATTCCTATACATGGGAATCCTAACTATAACTACTGAGTGGCTTCTGCCACTCTGTGATGTATGCATGTATGTAGGTCTGTATATGTATGTCTGTACCTATATGTATGTGTGTGTGTATATATATATATATATATATATATATATATATATATATATTCACTGAAAAAAACCATAGGTTTCAGGGATGTTATAGTTATTTGGACATTTCACTCATAGAAAACCATAGAAATTCCCCTGTTATAGTTAGTTGAGCTAACTATAGCTCAAGCCCCCGCAATGCACTGCTGATGACATCACATATTACATCATTCATGACATGGTCAGTGACATCACTGATGACATCACTGATGACATCTTAAAAGACATCACTGTCCACGTCACATAACCAGTGACGTCTGTGCTGGATGCGTGTGCGGTGGGTGTAAACCAGCCCTCAGGGAATGGTTGCTGCTATCATCAACTACAACAGTAATCATTGGATCACACACAGAGATTCAATAATAAAAGGGTCAATAGTTTGTGCTGCAGTAAGGTAGGGACAGTAGATGTAAAATAATACAGAAAAGATTCTATCGTAAAAGAACCATAACTTGTGGTATACTGAGATACAGGCAGTAGATCAAAAATAATACACAAAAAGATTGTATCATAAAGGGTCCAGCAGTTCTAGTGCACTCAGATAGCCACATCAAAAGCATTCAGCATGTGCACAGCCAGCGATGAAGCGTGCTGCGAGCGGGCCGTACTAGCAGCAATGTCTGTTGCCATCAACACTGCATCATCTGCAATAGTGACTCGATCTCAATTGTGAACACTGCTCTCTGCAGTGTAGGCCAGAGAGAGCGGTCAGCAAAGACCCACAGCTACGTAAGGTGGACTTGAGCTACACAGTTTGTCATACGCGAAGCAAGAAAAAGCATGTGCGGAGCCTGCGATAACGCGTATGCATGGTGCGGACAGAGCACACTGCAGCAATGTCTTTTCCTACAGGACTGCGTCATCTACAATACCGACTCGATCTGAATTGTGAACACTGCTGTCTACAGTGTAAATTGAAGGCATTAGTCACACAGACATCCATTAATACTTTTTCTCACTTCCTCTTCCCAAAATACAACATAAATTACAGAAAACTCAGCAATAAATAAATCAAAACAATTCAAATTACGATTTCTACTGTCCACAGTGTTCTTTTGAACTTGGAAGATGAATTTCACCATTTTACTAAACATATAACTAATCTAAAAAAAATTCTTCAAGCAAATATACTAAAAGAATATTCTGTATATTTCAAAACGTAGTTAGTTGCCTACTGAATTCTGTAACTAAACAATCACAACTCGATCTGAATTGTGAGCCCTGCTGACCGCAGTGTAAGCCAGAGGCAGTAGTCATTAACACCTCACAGCCATGTGCTGTTGGATTCGGATGCACGGAGTTGGTTGCACCTGGTCGGAGGGGGTACACAGAAATCATCACAGACTTTAACTTCTGACATCCTCAATCATATAATCAAGACCCTGTTTTACTGTTCGGGCCTTCTTTACTGCGGTGTAGTCAACTACAGTCAACCAAGCCCAATAATCATGTGCAGCAGTTAACTACAGAAGCACAAACACTGAATGATGCACCTCAACAGAAACAGTTCTGTGAAAAGCAAGGAGCAGTTAATATAGGACACCATCCATTGTGGGATCAAGACACCGTTCCACTGTTAGGACCTAGAGTTGATTGCACCTGTTCAAAGGGAGTACCTTCATTTCCACTCTGAGATGCAGTTCTAACATAGTCCATTGTGCGATCAAGACACCGTTCCACTGTTGGGACCTAGAGTTGGTAGCACCTGGTCGAAGGGAGTACCTTTATCTCCACTCTCAGATGCAGTTCTTACATCGTCCATTGTGGGATCAAGACCCCTTTTCACTGTTCGAACCTGCTGTTCAGCAGTGTACTCCAGCCACTACAGTCAGCCAAGCCAAATAATCATGTGCAGCAATTAGCTACGGAAGCACAGAGTCTGAACACCTCAACGGAGGGAGTTCTATAAAAACTCAGCAGCAGGTATTATAGGACATCGTCCATTCTGGGATCAAGACACCGTTCCACTGTTGGGGCCTAGAGTTGCTTGCATCTCGTTGAAGGGAGTACCTTCATCTTCACTCTCAGATCCAGTTCTAACATCGTCCATTGTGGGATCAAGACACTGTTCCACTGTTGGGACCTAGAGTTGGTTACACCTGGTCGAAGGGAGGACCTTCATCCGGACTCTGAGATGCAGTTCTAACATAGTCCATTGTGGGATCAAGACACCATTCCACTGTTGGGAGCTAGAGTTTGTAGCACCTGCTCAAAGGGAGTACCTTTATCTCCACTCTCAGATGCAGTTCTAACATCGTCCATTGTGGGATTAAGACCCCGTTTCACTGTTCGGACCTGCCATAGTGCGGTGTACTCCAGCCACTGCAGTCAGCCAAGCCTAATAATCATGTGCAGCAATTACCTACGGAAGAACAGAGCCTGATGCACGTGAACAGAAGGAGTTCTGTGAAAACCCACTAGCAAGTAATATCGGACCTCATCCATTCTGGAATCAATACACCGTTCCACTATTGTGACCTAGAGTTGGTTGCACCTGCTTCAAGAGAGTACCTTCGTCTCCACTCTCAGATGCAGTTCTAACATCGTCCATTGTGGGATCAAGACACAGTTCCACTGTTGGTACCTGTTCGCCTACTGTGTTAGAAGTATACAGAGCACTCCACGCTGCTGGGCCTCAAACTGAACGCTGTGTGCCTGTGTCGCGGTAGCCAGCGTTGATCTGAGGAACCTTCCGACCTCGCAGACCTCGCCCCAGGAGCTTCCGCTGGCACGTGGTTGGCCCTCTTTCACATAATGCGGTAGCGAAAGGTGAACTGTGGGGCATATGTGCATCGCAGCGGCCACAACGGTTTCTGAGTACCAGCAGCATGAGAGCATCATTCACACAGCCACCTTCACTCACAAGGTCAACCTCGTGGTGGTGTAAGCTGCGCAGACCTGGCAGACACGTTTGCCATTCCGAAAGAGAACCACACCCAGAGATACGTGCCTTTTATTCATACCCCTACGCTAGCCTTGCGTACGCCGAGCCAGCCCACTATGCTAAAGATTTTGGGGGGAAGGGCACGTACACGCTATGTTTTAGAATTTTCCCTACTGACTGTACTATTATGGTTCCGTCCACTATCTACTTCACTCAATAGATCATCATTGTATGTTCACATGTACATGTCTGTGCTCTGCATACTCAAGTATGTCCGGCACATCCCCTCAACACTTTGCATTGTATACTTTTATATTCGAGAATCACTTGCCACCTTCACACATACTTTGCTCCCATCTCTCCCCGCATTCTGCATTGTGTAACAGAGGTGCTATGCCATGTTTGCTTTGTGTACATGGCTAGCCACAGTTCCCACAGTACGTAGTGTTGTTGTGTCTGATAGGTGTACTTGTTGTTTGTCATGTTGTATGCGATTATATAAGGTAGCGCGTTCATTCACAAGCAGTGGTTTCTCCCATTTACATATCACTGTCTTCAAGAGCATACAGAGGTTTTTCTCACAGCTGCAAACTGTGACAACAATGGCAGTCATTCATTACTATGCAAGAATTTCCAACTGCACGACACTTCTAAGCTTACAGCCCCCAATGTTGCCTGCTTACTTGAAAGCACGCCAACTCCCACAATCACACAGCTTTCTAACGGCAGTTATCTGCTTCTCAACAACATGCACTCCTACAGAATGTGAGGTGGCATACCGTATGTCCTTACTGTTTCAAACCGAGTAACTTCCTGTAGCAATGTCTATTCCCACCCACACAAACTAACTCCCAAACTTCAACTTGGCCTTGAATCCCTACTTTGCAAACAGATTTCATTAAACTAACCAAACAAAAGTGCTTTTCTTCACAACAGAAGTGTCCCTCACTTCTGCAAAAGAAATGTATTGCCTTCAGATAGCACGAACTTCCAGTAAAATACAGTCCCTTTTAAATTCGAACCTCCCATTACACTTTGTGAATTGTTACCCAATTTTCAACACATCTCACACTCAAGGTCTGGCACACCTTTTTAATACGGTCTCCTCCGGCCTTCTCACAGCCTTTCAAACTGTTTTTGGTTTAATTCCACACTTCATTCATTCGACCATCTCTGGAATAACAGGAACAGTGCCCAAAATTCTCGCTCTCTTTGCGGCCATCCTACTACTATTTTTGCTTGTAAAAAATGACTGTGCTCCCTGTGGTAACACGCATCTCCGACAGAATACGCCTCTAAGTTAAGCTACATCAATACCATGAAAAAACAACTTTTCCGCTGCCTGCCTCTATCTATTATCGGAGCCACCTACAACATGACATTTATTTACGCATATACAATCTGCGTGCAACCATCTTTCTATTGCATAACTTGCCCATTCGACTGGCGAATGGATGTATGCCTTGCCAACATCCCAACAATCACTCCCAAAATCCAGCAGGTAATGGAGTATCTTGAAATCCATGAACTCGATTGTTCAGGCAGTAGAGCAATGGCGGATGCAACGCAAAAAGGTATCGTGGCATAATGGCATTTCTACGCAGCCGTGAAAGATCTACTGCAACGTACGACCTTTGACAACATCGCAGATTGCCTGCCAATTCAAATTGCCGCTCCAACATTCGAGGAACATTACTGTCCCTTCGAAGATATGAATTGGATCGCTTCCCTTTTCTCACACGATGGCAACAATGACCTCTTGGAACACTACGCATCTCAAGCTGCTGAAAACCGTCCGGACTGCAATCTCCAAGACTTGTAAAAAGTTCAAGTTCTTCTTGGATTGATTTTTAAAAACTTTTTTTTTAGTTTTTCCTTTCAATTTTTTAATACACTTCAATTGAACTATTTTCATATAATAACTTTCTAAGTATGTTCAGGCATTTGAACCCTGTTTTCATTATTGCCCCTTATGTCTCCAGTCTAACCAGGGATGGGTGATGTATGGCTTATCCAAATACGCTATTTACTTCCTTGATTAGTCGAAACCCGACATCCATTTTAAAACCATCTCTATTCTTTGTGCACACGTCTCTCTGCCTGCCTGTTATCCACGATGCACTTTCACACAAATTTACTCATCCTCAGCCTCTACTCACGAGCTGGCGATCAACATAAAAAAACACGACATTGTTTAGGAACTGGTTGGCACAGTGTGCTAATCGTAGCCTACCTTTATTTTCATTATAGAATTGAGTCATTCATGTCTAATAGCTATTGTTTATGTCACATGGAACTGTTACATGTAATGTGGAATTCACTAATGCAGCAGCTTCAGATTTGAATATAACATAATCGGTTGGAGTTTGCCTCAGCTTGGTGCCTTAGCTCTTTGCAAAAGATTTTTTTTTTAAAGAGCTGAAGACACTAATGTATGGTTTGACAAGAAGGGTACCTAATTTGCTTCTCAGAAGCACAATTTTGTGTTCCTCCTCAAAGTTCCGATGTGACTAGAACTATTACCAATTCTGACACGCACCAGATTGAATTTACCGTACAAGAGATTGCTGACTGTTCTACTGTTGATAACAAAGCAGTACCATGGTATCGAAGAAGTTTGATGATTACACTTTGCAATTTATTTTTTGTTTCTTTTCTTAAAGGATACTTGTGCTAATCGTATCCTACCTTTATTTTCATTATAGAATTTCGAGTCATTCAAGTGTAATAGGTATTGTTTATGTCACATGGAACTGTAACATGTAATGTGGAATTCACTGATGCAGGAGCTTACGTTTGAATACAGCAGAAGCGGTTGGAATTAGCCTCAACTGAATGCCTTACCTCTTGCACCAGTGGATCCATTTATGGCACTTAAATAAAGACCTCTTTATATAACTTTCCGACTCCATCGCTTTATTACACATAGCCACTTTCTTAGACACACCTGATTTCAGCATTTCTCTTCTGTGGCATTGCAACATTCTGCATTATATTCTTCACGATTATTTCTTTATTCCTCCTTCCTATTACACACACCCACTTTCTTAGACACACCTGATTTCACCATTGCTCTTCTGTGGCATTGCAACAATCTGCATTATATTCTTCACGATTATTTCTTTATTCCTGCTTCCTAAAACACTGCATTCGAGTCTTCAGAAAGTAGAGGTGAGTAGTTCACTTCCCACTCCCTGTATCGTATAAACGCATACTAACACTACTTACACAGGTATGCTAAAGTGGCCAGTATCCTACAATGCCCACACACATCACTTTACAGCAATGAGCTCATGGCTTACGCTCACTGTTTCATCCCTGAGTCTTCAGACCAATATCAGTGAGTAGTTTGCTTCCCACTCTTGCTATACTCTAAACGCATACCAACACCACCTGCACAGCTATCCTACAGCGGCCAGTATGCTACAGCGCCCAGACCACATCAGTTTACACCACTCAGCCCACGGTTTAGGCGCACGCTTTCATCCCCGAGTGTACCGGCACCTCACCTCAGCACCATCTCACTCTGCGCAAAACAGCACTTTCACACCGGTAGGGATAAATACTTCAGCACATCAGTTTACAGCACTCAGCTCACGGTTTAGGCGCATGCTTTCATCCTCGAGTGTACCGGCACCTCACCTCAACACCCTCCCACTCTTGGCAAAACAGCACTTTCACACTGATAGGACTAAATACTTCGCTTCACACTTCCTGTATAGCACACCCTTAACACCCCACAGACATTACAGTGCTCATACCCTCCCCTTTCCTACTTTTTTCGCCCTTTTTCCCCCTTACTCATTTCAACGGAATCACAAAATGGTGGCCAACACTTCCTAGTTGCAAACACTCGCACCGCTCACAGCCAATAAGCAGCAAGCTCGTGCTCGTAATGCCTCAGCCAATCAGATGGCAGAATTCCCAAATATCGACATCTGTAAATTTCAATATTTCTTTAAAACTACAGAACGGATTTACACCAAATAAACAAAAGCATGCTTTCTAGACCAAGACCCTGCTACCTGCCACATTTGGGGCAATTCCGTTCACCCGTTCGACCTGTAGCCTTGTCTAAAGTTTCCTATGGAAATTAACATGGAGAAAACACGTTTTGGGGCCCCCTTTTTCTCGGCCCCCCCTTCATGAATCACCCCCCAATCTTCCCATATACGAGCTGATATGAACAAAGAATTAGTTTAGAAAATTTCATGAAGATTCATCAAACAACGCCAAAGTTATAAGCAAAACAAAAAATGCTCTTCCTATGGAAACTTGGTCCTAACTATAACTACCTACTGGCGACTGCCAGTAGGTAATATATATATATATATATATAATATCTACTGGCAGTCGCCAGTAGATAGTTATAGTTAGGACCGTTTTTCCATAGGAAATCTGAAAATTCTATTTTGAATAACTTTGGCGCCGGTTGACGAATCCTCGCGAATTTTTCAAAATAGGTGGGGCGCTCCGCTCCGCTCCTACCCTGAAAGTCTCGGGGTGATTAGTCAAGCGGGGGCCGAGAAAAAAGGGGGGTCCCAAAACACAATTTCCCCTTGCATTTTTCCATAGGACCTTTAGTCGAAGGTACAGCCCGAACGGCTGAACAGAATTACGTGAAATTTGGCAGAGAGGTAGCCATAAGGTCAAGGAAGTGCCTTTTGAAGGTCTCGTGTATATCTGTTCAGTATTTCCTGAGAAAATAACATTTAAAACCATATCAATATCTATACGCGCGCACTGTGCGCGCACCCTGCCGTGCGCGAGCGCAATTCTGATTGGTTGTTAGATGTCAGTAAACATTCGAATCGGTCGAAATCAGGAAGTGACGGCCGCCATTTTGTCTCTCGCAGTCTGAGGCAGTGAAAAACAAATGTGGAGAACGTGAAAAGGGGGCAGGGTGGACAGTTCCTGACCCCCTAGCCTTTGTCAGGGGGTCACTGAAGGACCCCCAAGGGTGAAAAAAACATTTATTTTTTTGTCGAAATTGCGCGGGGTGCGCGCACAAAGCGCGCATGGTGCGCGCACGGCACGCACAACGCTTCGTGGGCGCTCGGTGCGCGCACGGTGAAAAACCTGAAAAAAAATAATATTAATAAATACATAACTTAGCATTTAAAAAACCGTAAATATTCACTTAAAAAACCATAGGTTTCACACACGTTATAGTTAGGAATTAGCATTTAAAAAACCTTGCAAATTCACTTAAAAAATCCATAGGTTTCACACATGTTATAGTTAGCTGGACATTTCCCTCGTAAAAAAACAATGAAATTCCCCCGTTATAGTTAGTGCAGGCAACTATAACTCACGCGACCGCAATCCTCTGCTGATGACGTCAGATATTACATCCCTGAATACATATGTGTCTTTCTGAAAAATAAATATTTGTAATATATGTATAGCTAAAGATTAATGGAAGAAGACATGGGTAAATAGGTGTCTAAATACAGTGATGTAATATCTGACGTCATCAGCAGAGGATTGTGGTCGCGTGAGTTATAGTTGCCTGCACTAACTATAACGGGGGAATTTCATTGTTTTTTTATGAGGGAAATGTCCAGCTAACTATAACATGTGTGAAACCTATGGTTTTTAAGTGAATATATATATATATACACACAAACACACATATATATGGTGTTCTTGTTGTCTTGCTTGGGCTACCCACTCCAATATTATAACTTTGGTATTATTGAGAACATTGTGTGTGTGTGTATGTATATATATTTTTATATTTCGTCCAAATACTGTCCCACAGTTAAAGGCGCAACCAATGACAGGAAATCCAGCTTAGTCACAGGATTAATTTATTTAAAACCAGCTCAGCTTCCGAACACTTCCTTTCTTCAAACCCTACGTGTTTCGGAGCTTCAGTGCTCCTTGTTCACAGGTCGGTTCACCGCTGGCAGATACGTCAGGAGGGGTTCCTAATGGCCCTTATACCACCCTTAATGAGCACCTGATGTAGTCGGCTTACTGGGACTTGCAGTCCTGACGTTCAAATAATACCATTGGAAAATGGATGTTTCTGACTGCACTATGATTGTGGAAGAATCCAAATTAGGGTAACAGAACGGCCTACATATGGTCTGTCCAACATAGTAATGAGGGCCTCAGTATTTCTACTATTTCTAGTCTCCTCTGTGCATTGACAATCTGAAAGGGCAGCTGGAATATTAGTGCATTAGACATCTGTGTGAGAGTTGAGGGGACTTGTACCAAAACCAAGGGGGAGATTCACAAAATCTCCACGCAACACAGCACAGCCCCAGTGAAGCTGCACTGCTTTCCGTGATAGGGAGGGAGCAGGAGAGCACCATATCTTCAGGAATATGTCTCTCTCCTCCACTTTCCCTTGTGCCGGTGCTGATTTCAGTGGCCGTGTGCCATGCACACACCTTAGCGCCGTAGCGCTAGGATTTCTTCATGAGTGTACCATAGGTTGTATACAGGAAGGGTAACCTTCCTGTACAAAATACTATGCTAGGCACCATGCAAAACTTTTCCAACTTTGCATACATGCTGCACAGTGAAAGCATTTCTCCTTCCTTGCACCTAGTTGAAAAGGGTGCAATTTTCTCACGCTAAAACCCAATCTACTATTTTTAGTAAATTGGGTTTAGCGTGCGAAACCATGGGTGGTTGCAATGGAACGCCCATGCACCACCCTTAGTACGCCCCCATGGCGCGAAGTAATGCGCTGCTTCACATTACTTTCAAGTTATTTCCAGCGCTAAACAAGTTTATCGCTGGAAAGTTAATTAGGAAAAAAATATTTTGCCCCATTTTGCGTCACTTTTGTGACGCAAACACATGCAAAATCGTAGTAAATCTCCCCCAAAATTTCTTAAGATAAACATACCGATTCTTATGTGTAATACTCAATAGTCGCTAGAATAAAGCGGCACTGTGCTCACAAGTATGATGCTTACACCTGATGAATAAGAAGCTTGTGTCTGGCACAGGCTACAGTGTTTGGTTGAGAAGGTATTGTTTTAATATATGTAGTTCTAAAACCTAAAAAGTGCTACCTCTTTTTGGTCCAAGAATGTTGGGAAGTATGCTTTATCAGGGCCCACCATGGAAGGCGGTGGCCCTGGGCCCAGAGCCAAAGGGCTTGTGGTGCCACGCTGCAGCACTTTCTTGTAGATCTGCCCCTTTATTTTTGAGTCTGTTTGTACTGTCAATTTAACTGCTGTCTATGAATCAATTTCATTCATATTATTTGGTTTGAAAAAGCAGGTTCTCGAATCAATAGTCATAAATCCCTATGGTGTCACAAATGAAAGGTTCAGGACAGTTTGATCTGTGTTAAAAAAATCAACATAACATTTGTGAAGGAAAAGGTTTACAATATCTCACAGTCTTGGTCTGTGCATCTTATTAAGACCTTCACCAGAAAAGCCTAAATGGTGCATTTTATCTTAATCTTGTCACTAGAACCCTCAACAAGCATTGGTGTAGCCAACAGATATGGCTTGTATTTTGAATCCTCACCTAAACATCAAAAAACCGTGCTGCAGTGAAAATCAAAAAAACAAGCAATGGCCAAGTAGTCTGACATTGTATTCACAATGCATGCCAGAACAGACATGCAGAAATGCATTTCAGTGTGGTAACACGCTTTAAGTAGGCCCATTGGTTTTATCAGTGACCAGCAGTTGTGATAGAAGTGGTTGCAGAGGAATTGTTGGATTTATTAGCAGTGCTAATATTGGTGACGGTATTTATGATGGTGGTATTGGTGGTTTGGTATTGAAAGTGGTGATATTGGTTGTGTGGTGGCTGCATTGATGGTATTGGTGATGGTATTGTTATTTTTGGTGGCATTAATGCTGGAGGTTATGGTGTGGTGGTATTTTTGTATTTTTGGTAGCATTGTATTGATGACATGATATTGGTGGTGTTATGGTATTGGTGGTTGTACTATTTGTGATGGCATGAAATTGATGGCATAGGTGGTGGTGTGGCATTAGGATACGGATTGTGGTGTATACTAGTGGTGGCAATTGTTTTGGTGGTGGTACTGGTGTTGATTGTATTTGTGGTATCAGTGCTGGGGTGGCATTAATGTTACTGCTGGTGGCTTTGGTGGTGTGAAAATTATGCTGGTGATAATGAAAGTGGTATGGGTTATGGCAATGTTGATAGTATTGATGGGGATGGTATTGGTAAAATGGTCATGGTGGTGGGGTTATTGGTAATGCGTTGTTAGTGGTGATGCTGGTAGTGGTGTAGTATTGGTGATGGTATTAGTAGCAGTATTGGTATTAATGGTGGAAATCTCACATTGATGGTATTGGCGGTAGTGGTAGGATTGGTGGTAGTATTGGTGGTCTTGGTAGTATTAGTGGAGTATTGGTGGTGATGTGGTATTGTGGTGGTGGTATTCTTAATTGTGGTAAGATTTGTGGTATGTTTGGAGGTATGTTTGTGGTATTGGTGGCTTTGATGTTGGCGAAATTGGTGGTGTCTGTAATATTGGTGATATTGGTAGTATTGATAGGGTATTTGTATTAGTGGTGATAGTGGTGTTACATATATGATATAAAGAATGAAAATTTCAAAAATTGTGATGTCTGAGTCTGCTTTTTAAATGTGAAATAGTCCCTCATGAATTGCAATGCAAGCAATCCATGGAAGGCAGAATCATACACCAAACAGCAAATGCTATGAGAGGGAAAGACTAATTACTCCTTTTGACAGATCTAAGGTTCAATCTATGTCTATTTAAAATAATTAGGGGTAGATTTAGAATGTGGTAGACAGGGTACTCTTTCACAAATATGACGGGGTTTGCTGTCCACCAGATTCACTGTCCACCAACCCTATTTAGGGTCAAGAGAACTTCCAGCTTTCTGTTGACTGAGTCCCAGTGGCTCCATCGATGGAAAGCTTCCTCCAATGGCCCTTACTCAAAAAACGAATATTGACACCCACACTCAATGAAAAAAAACTCCCTGAGTGTATGGGCCTAACAGTTATTCGCTTTTTTAAAACAAACTCCAACTGTGGGAGTTTGTTTTTGAATGGTTGCTTTTGAAAAGCAAAAGCTTTGGTAAACGTTTGTTGAATGGCCATCAAAAACGACTGAGGCCATCCACCAGACTTTTTGTACCTTGACAGGAACAACCATTATGGTGGTCCCTATCAAGTTTTTAAATTCACTGCTGGACAAGTGTTGCTCTCTAAATTTATCAGATTCTACTTCATCAGGGTGGTGGATATAATGTTCTCTGATGACTGTACTGTGTCCTGCAAACTTTAATTAGTAAGAACAGGTGAGAAAAGACAGCTAGAGTTGTCTTGCATTCAACCTAAAAACAAGCATTGGCATAGCCAATAGGTCTCGCCTTTGGGACCTTATAAGTGTTTAGCCATGCAACGGTTGCATAACTAAATATTTATAAGGTCCAAAAGCGAGACCTATTGGCTATGCCAAGCGGCCGTGCGGCCGCGAAAGTGATCACAATCGCGATCAAACATCAAAGCGAAAGTAATCGCGGTAAAAGCGGCGCGTGCGCCCGAGCACATGCACTGTAGCTCTAGGCTGGCCTGGTAGCACTTTTTGGAGCCCTCTCAATAAGTCTCACCAGACCAGCGCATGCGCTGGGTCAGGTGAGACCTAATGACTACATTCTCCACGCATTGCATCTTTTCAGTATGAATGCATCGCTGAACCTGTTTTGTAGCTCAGATTGATGAACACCCTAATAATCCACGTGCTATTGTGTATCTACCTTCCAGAGCAAATGAACAACTGAATTATAAATACATTCTTGTGCCTTCATTGAAGTGGCAGACACGTTTCCTCAGCCATGATGCATTTTAAAACAGGAATGCAGCCAAAGAGAAATAGAAGTTTTACTACGCACATTGAACGTGATAGAATGCAAATATATCAGATATGTAAAAAGGGCCATCACTTGCTCACGTGCTTTAAGAACCACTGTAGATCAACAGCCACAGTAGCGAAAAGGTGGTCTAAAAGATTGAATGTTCCATGCATTCTGGCTTACTGCAAGAGCTTCCTGGCATTTCTCAGAAAATGCTTCATGACTAGGGGGCATTTTTACAAAGAACTGACAAGGGCAGCGCCACAAGTCATTTTGCTGCACTGCCCTATGCCAATTCGAAGGGGCAGGAATAAACCGTATTCACAAGATAGGGTGCGTTCCTGTCCTTTCAGCCAGCACCGGTGCACAGTTAGCAGCCGTGCAAGGGTGCCTGTGTTGTTGGCATGATTGTTTTTGTGCAGGAAGGGATACCTTCCTGTACAAAAACAATCATTGGAGCTGTATTCCTCTTTCTATTTGTGCTGCAGAATGTTTATACATGGAAAGAGGAAAAAACAAGGACATATAATGATATTTCTTCTTGTAACTCCACCCCAGGGGAAGCACACTGTTTTAACGCATTCCCAGATTTACGAAATGTTGTAAATGTGGAAATGTGTCAAAACCAAAGTGTTTTGCATGGGAACACCGACTGCAATGCCCATGGCACTCCTCCCACATGCAGTGTGAGGCAACGTAGGGACTTGCGCTGCGTTTCCTCACTGCGCTGCGTTGCCTCACTCCATATCTGCAAGGCCATGAAAAGCCATGCACTCTGGCTTTACGTGGCCTTGCAGATATGGCTAAGCCCTGTGCGCCACTGGGGCATCGCAAAAAGTAACATTCTGGCGGCGCACAGGGCTCGTAAATAAGCTCCTAGGTTTCTTAGAGTGGGAATAACCGATTCAATTTACATGCTTAAGCTAATTTGCAATTCAACACAGCATATGAAATTGCACTGAAAACATTGAGTGGCAATGTTTTGGGCAATTTAAGATTCTATGGGGAATTTAATTTGTATGTATCCACTTGTTTATGGCTTCGAATGGGAAATTAATTTAAAGTAAACAAGTGCTGAGTGTCTAATTCCTAAAGAAACTCATTTCGTTTAGGTTGACAGCGGAATGACATTTGGGGTATCAACTAATACTCTTTCACAATCCTTCAAGCAAAGTCTTGTTTGTCATTTAATTTCCTCCTCGGTGCCGCCAGTGCCAGACGGGGTCCGGCTGAGACCCATTTGCGCCTGCTTCCAGGCTTAGGGCTTTCTCGAGTTCATGAAACAGCACTCATAAGTCATAGAACCACAGTATTTAGCTCTTGCAGCTGACTGCAAGCTTGATTTATTTGTCTGAAGGCATTTCCTGGTTGGTTTAGTTTAAGGGGCCATGGTTTGTTGTCAGCCCGCATGCTGTTTGCGTCGCTTTAGGTTGGCATGAATATCAGTTCGCTTTAATAATTTCAAGGACTTCTTCTGCCTGCAGAGCTGACCAATCGAAAAATGTTGATTTTCTTTGCAGGGGAACACTTCTTAAAAGCAGTGAATGAACACCTTTGTTCAAAAAGTTACATAGTATGACCAGCAGATGATTAAAACATGGGATACTAACATCTACAAGTTCGGCTAAAGTGTATTTGCTTCCAGGTCAATTCCACCTAAGTGTTGTACCCATTATAACCTGTGTCAACACAGTCCTTCCAATATGGGATGTGGCAACGTCCAGGAGACAGATACACAGCACAGGGCCATATTTATGTCCAGGTTTGCGTAGCTCTTGCATCAAGCAAAGTGGAGCAACAGTGACGCCAACCTAAAGTCATATATTTGAAGCACATAAATCCACTTTGCATGGCTTAAAAAAATATAGAGTAATGCAATGCAGTGCAAATTACTGCATATCATTACTCTGCATAAGGTAGGCGTTGCATGGGCATTGCGTGGGTGTTCCCACACAACTCCCATGTTTTTTGATGTATCAACAGATTTACCAAACCTGGTAAATCTGGGGATGCACCAAAAAGCTACGTCTATCTGGGGCAGGCCTAACGGGGAGAAATATTTTTATTTCTCCTCGTTTGTCACTCATTGTTTGTGTGCTAGAAAGAGGAAAAAACCTCTCAGGACTGTTTTTGTGCAGGAAGGTGCACCTTCCTGCATGAAAACAATCCTGTGTACAACACAGGCACCATGGTGCAAGGGTGCCTGCGTTTGCGCTAGGTTGGCTAAACACTGCGGGGCAGATTTACAAGCCCCATGCCCCACATTCACGCCGCCATTGTGTCACTTCTGTGAGCGGCGGCGTAAACCATGCACCACGTTGCGCCTTATTTACAACGTGACGCATCTAGGGAGATGCATCATGTTGTAAAGCACTGCACAACATGAAACCTGCGTTAGGTTTCATGTGGGCGTTCCAGCCCAGGGTGGGCGTTCCGTCACAGGAACACCTCGTGAAAGTGACACATTGAGTCACTTGTACGTCCCTGCTGCGTCAAAACCCTGCACCTGCTTGAAGCAGGCGTAAGGAGTGATGCAGCATGTTAGGCATAGGGCGCCCCTAAGCATTGCTGGAGCCGAGTCGCGCTTGCTACATGACTCCAGCAATGCGCCGCCCTTATGCCACAGGATGCGACACGCATCGCCCTATCCTTGCGCCGCGGTGCGCCGCAGTGTAAATGTGACGCATTGGTGGTGGCGCAGGGAGGGAATTGCGTGTCACATCTTTTCAGGCGCATCCCTGCTGATTTGCAGAGATGCGCCAGAACTCGTAAATCTGACCCTAACAGTGCAAGGGGAATGGACAGGAATGCGTAGTTTTGGATAGATACGGTGCATTCCTGTATGTTCCCTGTGATGCAGGGCAGTGCAGCAAGATAACACGCTGCTCTGTCCTGTGTACAAGGGTCATAAACATGCCCCACAGTGTGCTAATTCATTCTTAAATTCTAGTTCAACTACAATCCTCATACTTGGATGGAGGGGTGTATTGCTTGATTTTCCCGGCCTTTCTGTATTGTAGAGCGATCAATATGACTTCAGTCTCTTTCCATCCAAGTCTAAGGACTAGAGTAGTGAATAGGGCCTATCTATTAGACACTTTGACACAATCCCGTGCTCCTACCCATAGCTCAGGGCCTACATACATAGCCTAGGGGATAGATTCGTTAGCATTGAGGATAACTTGCCCTATAGTGAGGGTATTTCATAGAGCTGTGCTGAATTCAGGCCTGGTAGGCCTCAAACGGGAGAGACTCCATCTTTCTTTCTGCTCCGGCAGCTTGGGACATTTCTAGAGGGAGGGCGATGTTTTAGTTACGGGGTGTTATTCGCTCGGAGAGAACCGGTTCAGGCCGGCCCTTATCGAAGGATTGTATTTTTCTTCATGCCGAGGACACTACATCAGGCCGGCCGGCTGGGAAAGTGTCCTTGGTACGGGGAGGTACAGGAATTTGGTGGGCGGCAGGTTTCGAGCTGGAAATTTCCATGAGGGAATGCACTTCTATATTAGTGAAAGTCTGAGTTAGATAAGGGCACTTGCTTCTAGACCATAGGCGGCATCTGGCCGTTAGCAGAAAAGCTATTACTTATTCCAGGGAAGACAGATGACGAACTTGAATCTAAAGAGGAGAGAGTAGCCGATGGGGAAGAGGTTCCAGTGACTCGGAGAGGGAGAAGGGAGTAGACCCACGACTGCGGAGGGGTGACTTCCAGGCGAAGCCGAGGCATAGACGAGAAGGGAACCTAGATGACCATTGAGCACAGGCTACATACAACCAAGGTGACGTCGACCCCTTTTTCTTTGAAGTGTATAACTTAACCTTTTACTTTCCTTGCAGGTTGTATATATGATGTATTTTGCAAATGTGCATGTGGCATTTAAATAAAGTATTTGGCTTGTCGTGAGTTAGCATGTGTTGTGTGTCTTTATATAGGAGGATAGCCTATTCTTTCAGTCAGAATTAACGCAGCATGAACAGAGGTTAATCCCGGTCAGGTAAGTGATAACTGGATGAGGGGGAAACGAGCCCCTCAAACTAGAGAACAGGTTGTGCTCAGCTAATAGTCTTTGTGTGATCTGATATATAGTAATCCCGATTCCCCTGTCGTGTACTACGGTAATAATAGGATGAGCTCGTGCTAAGGCTGCCGTCTGGTAGGAGATTCTGGGTCTGACTGAGGCCGCGAGACTGTGTGTTGCTGCCGGCTGGGTAGGAGATTCTGGGTCTGATTGAGGCCGCGAGACTATGTGTGTTGCTGCCGGCTGGGTAGGAGATTCTGGGTCTGATTGAGGCCGCGAGACTATGTGTGTTGCTGCCGTCTGGGTAGGAGATTCTGGGTCTGACTGAGGCCGCGAGACTGTGTGTGTTGCTGCCGTCTGGGTAGGAGATTCTGGGTCTGACTGAGGCCGCGAGACTGTGTGTTGCTGCCGTCTGGGTAGGAGATTCTGGGTCTGACTGAGGCCGCGAGACTGTGTGTTGCTGCCGGTTGGGTAGGAGATTCTGGGTCTGATTGAGGCCGCGAGACTATGTGTGTTGCTGCCGGCTGGGTAGGAGATTCTGGGTCTGATTGAGGCCGCGAGACTATGTGTTGCTGCCGTCTGGGTAGGAGATTCTGGGTCTGACTGAGGCCGCGAGACTGTGTGTTGCTGCCGTCTGGGTAGGAGATTCTGGGTCTGATTGAGGCCGCGAGACTGTGTGTGTGTTGCTGCCGTCTGGGTAGGAGATTCTGGGTCTGACTGAGGCCGCGAGACTGTGTGTTGCTGCCGTCTGGGTAGGAGATTCTGGGTCTGATTGAGGCCGCGAGACTGTGTGTGTGTTGCTGCCGTCTGGGTAGGAGATTCTGGGTCTGACTGAGGCCGCGAGACTGTGGTTGCTGAGATCGCAAGGCTGTGAAGTCTTGGTATCGATATATAATAGGAATTCCCTGTCCTTAGGTGGTACATATATATGTGGTTATTTAGGTGTAAAGAGACCCTAGGGAGGGGGTAACGTTCTGTTTTGGGTCAGAAGGGCTCTGTAGAGCGGGTTCCACCCGATCCGAAAACCCAAGCAGAACATTTGGCGTCACGAACTGTTTACGAAACCTGTGTGCGTTGTGTTTGTCTTGTGTTTGCTTTCGGCGTGTGCGTGGTTTTCTTTGCATTCTTTTTTATATATTTACGTGTATAGTTTTTTTCTCTCTCTCTTTCTCTCTTCCTTTCCTTTCTCTGCGTTTCTTTTTCTTTCTTTTTCGCGATGTTTTCTAAGAAATCTAAATCTACTCTTAAATTGTCCGTTGATATTCCCGGATGGGATTCAACGCCTTATGGTGCCTTGGCCCGTGAGTGGGCTGACTCTACTGGTCTCAGTGAAAATTGGAACTCTTCTTTGGAGTCAGCGGAACCGGCTGACGTGATTACTTGTTTGCAAACGACACCTGTATTGAAGGGTGAGGAGGTTCCCGCTTTGGGGCGCAGAGGTTGGGTTATTCTGTCTGCGTATCGGATTCTGCATGAGAGATTATTGAAATTGCAGGTCTCTCTTAAGGATGTGGAATCACACTTTGTTGAGATTCAGAATTCTAATACTTTATTGCGGTGTCAAAATAAGTTGCTTTCCGACAAACTTGACACTTACCAAACGGTTGCCGAAAGGGCGGCTGTGCGGATTGCTCGTTATAAGTACAAGAATAGGCGTGGTCGAGTTTCGACGCGTAAGGTGCGTTTGGTCGTGGCGAAAGCTGGACTAGATTGGAACCCTGATGAATGGGATGGTAATATCTGGGACTCGAGTACATCTTGTTCCTCGGGTGAGGAGTGTGCTACGCATGAGTTTTCTCGTTCCCGTCATGAAGGTAAGTCTACTTCTCGCACCTCTGATGGTGCACCCCGTGATTGCGCTCGTTCTTCGGGCGGGATCGATGCTTCTTACACTGATTGTCCCTCTACTAGTACTGCTCGGGCTCCTTGTGATGCTCGTCCCGTGGTTTCTGCGCATCCGGTTTTTCGTCGGAAGTTGCAGCAGTCTCCCAATGCTCCGCAGGGTGTTTCTTTGGACTGTTTAGAAGATTTTACCCAACAAGAAATTAGTGATATTTTGCAGCGCTTTCGGCAGCGAACTGGTGAGGCCTTGCTCACATGGATGGTACGCCTTTATGAACTAGGCGCTGCTGGTATTATGTTGGATACTGGCGATTGTTTGAAGTTTTGTTCTTTGAGTTTGGATTCTACTGTGCAAGATCATTTTCGTAACTATAATGGTGGTGGTCAAATTTCTTTGCTCCAATTGGCGACTGAGGGTTGCAATTTGAAGTATCCTACTGAATCTGACTGGCCTGTCAATGACAAGCCGTGGTATACCTTGCGTGATGCTGCGCAACGTCTTAAGGAGGAAGTGATGAAAACGGCTATTTTTCTGGGCACTGCTGACAGGTTGCTTGATGGGATGTTGACTTCTTCTGTGCGGAATCGTATCATTCGCTCTTCCCCTGTTGCCTACAAGCAGGTCATGATGACTTTGTTGATTAACCAGACTGGTAATGTGCTATCTACGGTGTTGGAATCGGTACGCCAACTCGGTGAGTTGGGTGAGTGGTTTAAACCTGAACGTCAGTCCCGGCCTGACACTCGTACCCCTGGTGAATATAAATTTACTAGACGTGATATCTTCACTGGTCTTTTGGCTGATGGTGTACGTCGAGAAGACATTGATGGTGAGACTACTGCTCGTTTGTGGGAGATGTTTCGCAAACGGGGCTTAGATCGGAAGGAGGGTGCCCGGCGTGTTCGAACGACTGACTGTGACCGTGGTTGTTCTGATGGTAGCGGTGATGATGATCACCGTGGGTGCTCTGATCGTCGTGATGATCGGCGTCCTGTACGTGATCTGTCCCCCCGTCGAGAGCGGGACAGGGAGAGAGAGGGGGAAAAGGAAAGGGGGAGAAATGATCATGCTTACAGCAGACGTAGAGATGATAGGGATCAATCCCCTGAGTTGAGAAGGAGAGAGGATCGATACAGTTTGGCCGATCGAAACTCGCAGTACAATGCAGAGGACAGGAATCCATTTCGTAATAGAGATGGATATGAACAGGATGTACCGATACCTAAGAAACGTGAGAGTCTTTATCCTGATTTGTCCTGGTACACAGAATGCAGTAAGAATGACTAGGAAATAGGTCAAGCTCCGGTACACAGATGGGCTCACAGAGATAATAGACCCTATGTAGATATTGATATTTATTGGAGACATCGTAATATCCAAAGGGCCCGAGCATTAGTTGATACAGGAGCGGAGGCCACTCTTATTCATGGAAAATCAAAGAAATTTACAGGGCAGCCTTTTACTATTACCGGATTAGGAGGAAAAGAAACCCCTGCAGTTCAAACTTTGCTTGAAATGAGAATAGGTAGAATCCCTAGAAAGGAATATTCTGTATTAGTGGTGCCACTCCTAGAATTCATAATTGGAATTGATATTTTGAAGGGAATGACGTTGCATCTTGATGATGGGTGTTACCAATTTGGAACGACGCATTATATCTCGTCCAGACCTATACGGGTTGGTCGTTTAAGGATGCCCCCCATACAAGTTCCCCAGGCGACCAAAGTGGTTTGTCAGAAGCAGTATCGTATTCCGGGTGGTCATGAAGAGATTAGTACCACCATTCAGGAGTTGGTTGATGCAGGCGTTATAACTCCAGTTACTTCTGCTTGGAATAATCCTGTTTGGCCGGTGCGTAAAAGTGATAATTCTTGGCGCATGACTGTTGATTATCGAGAATTGAACAAACACACGCCCTCTTTGACTGCTGCAGTACCGGATGTTATCACCCTGATTGAAAGAATCCAAACACATCCAGGTACATGGTATGCGTCCATCGATATTGCTAATGCTTTCTTTTCTATTCCAATTGCCCCTGAGTGTCAGGAACAGTTCAGTTTTACGTGGAACGGGCGTCAGATGACGTTCAGAAGTCTTCCTCAGGGCTATGTGCATAGTCCTACAATTTGTCACCGGCTGGTGGCAGAACATTTGGCTGAAGTTCCAGTTCATCCCAAAATTCAGATATGTCATTATATTGATGATGTTTTGATCCAAGGCGAAACACAAGAGGATGTTCAGACACAATTAGATAGAGTCATTGAGTGTCTGCGTGGGAAAGGTTGGGAGATCAATCCGGATAAATTACAAGGTCCGTCTCAAGCTGTAAAATTTTTAGGTATTAATTGGCACGAGGGACACCGCGAGGTGATCCCTCAAGTTAAACAGAAGATTCTTGATTTTTCGGTTCCGAGGAATAGGAAGGAAGCCCAGAGCTTCATTGGTTTATTTGGTTTTTGGCGCCAGCATATTCCTCATTTGAGTCAAATATTGGCCCCTTTGTACCGAGTTACACGTAAAAAGAATGCATTTGAATGGGGTAAGCAACAGCAAGATGCATTTAGTCTGGCGAAAGAGGCAATTCAACATGCTATGGATCTATGGCCTGTACGTGATGGTGATGTGGATTTGAATGTGTCTGTGCAAGGCCCTTATGCAAATTGGAGTCTGTGGCAGAAACAAGGCAGGAGTAAAGTACCGTTAGGGTTTTGGACCAAAAAGCTACCTGATGCTGGTGAGCGTTATACACCCTTTGAGAAACAGCTACTTGCTTGTTATTGGGCTTTGGTGGATACCGAGCAATTGACTTTGGGACATGACATATTCTTGCGTCCTGAAATTCCTATTATGCAGTGGGTTTTGAGTTCACCAAAAACTTATCGAATTGGGCATGCTCAGGAGGCGAGTGTGATTAAATGGAAATGGTATATACAAGACAGGGCACGTGTGGGTCCGAAAGGAGTTGCGTCTTTACATGAACAAGTGGCGCAAGCACCATCGACTGAGACTGAGAGTGAGTGTTCCGTACCTTTAGAACAGGAGTCTCCTGTCAAGTGGGGTAGACCTTTTGATGATTTGTCCGTTGAGGACAGGAACCATGTGTGGTTCACAGATAGGTCAGCGAAGTTTATTGGAACGACACGGCACTGGAAGGCGGTGTCTTATAATCCGGTCACACAGAAACTGTTGAGCACAACTGGTGAAGGGAAGAGTAGCCAATTTGCCGAGCTATATGCTGTTTACCAAGTTTTGAAACAAGAGTTACCTGGTGTATGCCACATTTTCACCGATTCCTGGTCCACTGCCAATGGACTGGCTGTTTGGTTGCCGACCTGGCATTCCCATAATTGGAGGTTACACTCCAAAGAATTATGGGGAAAAGAGTTATGGCAAGAGATTTGGGAAATGCTCCCACAGAGTACTGTTACCATCTTCCATGTGGATGCTCACACCCCAATCGACTCCCTTGACAAATTTTTTCATAACATTGCAGATGAGAAATCTAAAATTGCTGAGGCAGTAGTGGCAGACAAGATCCTGATATTGCGGGATTGGCGAAATGGGCACACCAGAAGGCAGGACACTTTGGAGAGAAGGCCACTAGCAGGTGGGCTGCTGATAGAGGAATTTATATTCCCCTGGATCTAATCAAAAATGTTATTTTACATTGTCCCGTCTGTCAACATATCAGACAGCGTAAAGTACCCCAAATTGTTAGAGGCCATTTACATCGCGGGAAACTGCCCGCTCAAATTTGGCAGATTGATTACATCGGACCCCTTCCCATGAGTAGAAATTGTCAATATGTTTGCACAATTGTCGATACATATAGTGGCTTGCTGGTAGCTCTTCCATGTAAGCAAGCCACCCAATTGAATACCATAAAAACATTAGAATTGATTATGATGTATTATGGTGTGCCATTCCAAATTCAATCTGATAATGCATCCCATTTTCGTGGAAGATTGGTACAGGAATTTTGTGTGGAAAATAATATTGAATGGATATTTCATATACCCTACTACCCGCAGGCCTCAGGCCTGGTGGAAAGATTGAATGGCCTGTTAAAGGATCAGTTACGAAAGTTAACAGATGACAAGTATAAAAATTGGCGAGATTTTTTACCCCAAGCACTATTGATCCTGAATAATCGTCCTTTTTTAAATGCTGAATCTCCACTTATGAGTTTGTTTCCCCCAAAGGTTGAGACTATGCCTAATGTAATCAATGAAACTGTGATGTATTGGGAAATTACTTCCGGAGCTCTGGCTCCATGCAGAGCGACCCCAGGGTCGGCAGGTTTAGATTTGCATGCTATGGATGACACCGTTCTGGAAAGTAAAAATCGGGTCATCATTGCTACCGGTGTTGGTATTCATATACCACCGGGGAATTTTGGGTTGATCGCCCCTAGATCGGGGCTGGCTGTAAAAGGCATCCAAGTACTTGGAGGGGTTATCGACAGCGACTATCAGGGAGAGATTAAGGTACTTCTGCTAAATAGCAGTGAGAATGACTTGCTGATACACCGCACCGACCGAGTGGCTCAATTACTCATTATGCCTGTTTTCAGTGGTGAAATAATGAAAGGCACTGCCCCAACTTTGCTAACTGTACGTGGCCAGAAAGGCTTTGGCTCTACGGATAACCCTGGGGCCAGGGTTTGGGTGCAATCGCCTAAGAATCCCCCTGAACAAGCAGAGGTTATTGCCACCGGTCAGGATAATACCATTTTGGTTATGAGGCCAGGGAAAGATAGCTGGGAAGCTGTCCCAGCTGATAAATGTTATTTACGAGAATGATTAATGCCTGTATTTGGTTCTTTTTCAGATCATTCTTTGGATTGTTGCTGCAGGATGTGTCGGCGGTGGACTCCTTTCGGGCTGGTACGACGAGAGAGGAGGGATCCCATCAACCCGGGATGAACTGGGAACCCGAGTGTTGCGTTCCTTCAATGCGTGGGATTCGTCATCGAACTTTTGGACGTTACTGGCAAAAAGAGTGACTGATGCCCCTCACTTCTGTTTGACACCGATGAGATCTGTGCACGATATTCTTGCAACTTGCCTAGTTGCTGTCCCCGCCTCGCTGGAGACTTTAATCAGTATCTTTAACATTTCGAAGGCTCGTCCGAATATTATCCTGGGTGATTTTGCTACCCATGTATATTGTCCTTTGTGTACTGAACTGCCGAATGAGCAACTTCCCATCCAGTCCCAAATAATTACGTATAATATTACACAAGGTGACCTATGCTTCTTTCTCACATGTAATCCTAATGCAATTTCTGAATGTCTACGTCTCAAGTTAAGAGGCGCCACTTCCTTTACATCTCACGAACGAACTTTGTGTTTCCAGAGGACACCGACGACATGTATCTCAGTCCAGAACAATATGACTTGCAATAGTTTGGTAGTTACTCCCAGTCACTATCGTGCGATGTTGCTACCTGCCGGATGGCTTTTCTCATGTGGTAATGCTTCCTGGCCCTACGTCCCCGCAAACATTTCCGGCGGCCCGTGTGCTATTACTAGATTGAGTTTATTAATGTTTTCCTCACATCCGAATGCCAACTCTCGTGTGCTTCGAGATACAGTGATGTTACAGGAGGCTTGTGACTCATCTTTGCATCTATATTCCAAGTCTGAATACCTTAGTCTAGCTGTTTCAATTATTGGTGTTCCTGCTTTGGCGGTTTACAATGCCAAATCCATTGGGAAAATGGCTTGCTGGATGGTTAAATCTATTAATCATACTTCTACAGTCTTATCTGACTTGCTATTAGACGCCCAGGGTGAACGTAGAGCCATCTTGCAAAATAGAGCAGCCATTGATTATCTTCTGCTTAAACATGGACATGGTTGCTCAGACTTTGAAGGCCTCTGCTGTTTTAACCTATCTGATCATACACAATCCATTCGTGCACACATAGATAAATTGCATGACTTAACAGATGAAGTTAGAAAACACATTGATCAGGGCTGGTTTGACTGGCTCTTTAATTGGTTACCGGACATGCATATGCTACGCCACATATTAGGTGGCATTTTGATTGCTATTGCTGTTTTGATTTCTATCTGTTGTTTTATTCAGTGTATCCCTTCACTGCTTCAATTCTGCACATCTGGTACTAGACATAGATCGGTTAGTTTTGTTTCATATTATTCTTCCACCGATGTCAGTTCTGTTTAATAAGATGTATAATAGACTGAAGTCAAGGGTGAAATGTATTGCTTGATTTTCCCGGCCTTTCTGTATTGTAGAGCGATCAATATGACTTCAGTCTCTTTCCATCCAAGTCTAAGGACTAGAGTAGTGAATAGGGCCTATCTATTAGACACTTTGACACAATCCCGTGCTCCTACCCATAGCTCAGGGCCTACATACATAGCCTAGGGGATAGATTCGTTAGCATTGAGGATAACTTGCCCTATAGTGAGGGTATTTCATAGAGCTGTGCTGAATTCAGGCCTGGTAGGCCTCAAACGGGAGAGACTCCATCTTTCTTTCTGCTCCGGCAGCTTGGGACATTTCTAGAGGGAGGGCGATGTTTTAGTTACGGGGTGTTATTCGCTCGGAGAGAACCGGTTCAGGCCGGCCCTTATCGAAGGATTGTATTTTTCTTCATGCCGAGGACACTACATCAGGCCGGCCGGCTGGGAAAGTGTCCTTGGTACGGGGAGGTACAGGAATTTGGTGGGCGGCAGGTTTCGAGCTGGAAATTTCCATGAGGGAATGCACTTCTATATTAGTGAAAGTCTGAGTTAGATAAGGGCACTTGCTTCTAGACCATAGGCGGCATCTGGCCGTTAGCAGAAAAGCTATTACTTATTCCAGGGAAGACAGATGACGAACTTGAATCTAAAGAGGAGAGAGTAGCCGATGGGGAAGAGGTTCCAGTGACTCGGAGAGGGAGAAGGGAGTAGACCCACGACTGCGGAGGGGTGACTTCCAGGCGAAGCCGAGGCATAGACGAGAAGGGAACCTAGATGACCATTGAGCACAGGCTACATACAACCAAGGTGACGTCGACCCCTTTTTCTTTGAAGTGTATAACTTAACCTTTTACTTTCCTTGCAGGTTGTATATATGATGTATTTTGCAAATGTGCATGTGGCATTTAAATAAAGTATTTGGCTTGTCGTGAGTTAGCATGTGTTGTGTGTCTTTATATAGGAGGATAGCCTATTCTTTCAGTCAGAATTAACGCAGCATGAACAGAGGTTAATCCCGGTCAGGTAAGTGATAACTGGATGAGGGGGAAACGAGCCCCTCAAACTAGAGAACAGGTTGTGCTCAGCTAATAGTCTTTGTGTGATCTGATATATAGTAATCCCGATTCCCCTGTCGTGTACTACGGTAATAATAGGATGAGCTCGTGCTAAGGCTGCCGTCTGGTAGGAGATTCTGGGTCTGACTGAGGCCGCGAGACTGTGTGTTGCTGCCGGCTGGGTAGGAGATTCTGGGTCTGATTGAGGCCGCGAGACTATGTGTGTTGCTGCCGGCTGGGTAGGAGATTCTGGGTCTGATTGAGGCCGCGAGACTATGTGTGTTGCTGCCGTCTGGGTAGGAGATTCTGGGTCTGACTGAGGCCGCGAGACTGTGTGTGTTGCTGCCGTCTGGGTAGGAGATTCTGGGTCTGACTGAGGCCGCGAGACTGTGTGTTGCTGCCGTCTGGGTAGGAGATTCTGGGTCTGACTGAGGCCGCGAGACTGTGTGTTGCTGCCGGCTGGGTAGGAGATTCTGGGTCTGATTGAGGCCGCGAGACTATGTGTGTTGCTGCCGGCTGGGTAGGAGATTCTGGGTCTGATTGAGGCCGCAAGACTATGTGTTGCTGCCGTCTGGGTAGGAGATTCTGGGTCTGACTGAGGCCGCGAGACTGTGTGTTGCTGCCGTCTGGGTAGGAGATTCTGGGTCTGATTGAGGCCGCGAGACTGTGTGTGTGTTGCTGCCGTCTGGGTAGGAGATTCTGGGTCTGACTGAGGCCGCGAGACTGTGTGTTGCTGCCGTCTGGGTAGGAGATTCTGGGTCTGATTGAGGCCGCGAGACTGTGTGTGTGTTGCTGCCGTCTGGGTAGGAGATTCTGGGTCTGACTGAGGCCGCGAGACTGTGGTTGCTGAGATCGCAAGGCTGTGAAGTCTTGGTATCGATATATAATAGGAATTCCCTGTCCTTAGGTGGTACATATATATGTGGTTATTTAGGTGTAAAGAGACCCTAGGGAGGGGGTAACGTTCTGTTTTGGGTCAGAAGGGCTCTGTAGAGCGGGTTCCACCCGATCCGAAAACCCAAGCAGAACAAGGGGGGAAAGTTGAAAGGAAGCATATCCCTAACCACTTCTTGTTTTTTTGTCACTGCAAATGGGTCCTCTCTGGTGTCTGTTGCTATGTGTGTGTTTTTCATCACTTCTTTTCAAGAATAGTGTCCTTGATGGATGGAGGCCACAATGGGGTTCAGAACTCTACTTCCTTCAGCTCTACTGAGCATTGAAAGAGAACACGCCTGACAATCATGTGTGGGTCTACAGTTTGTATCTAGTACATATATACTCTTATGGTTACCTTTACTTCCTGCATCTTGACACTCTCCACTGAGGTCCTTTGACAACCTGTGTCACCTATGTCACCTTCAAGGGATCCTTATAAATGTAGGGTTAGACACAACTGTTTCTTGAACTAAAATCTCTTTTAATGTTCTCTGCTGGTCATAGTTCCTGTTTCATCACTCAGTTTAGGGAAGTAATCTTCCTTGAGGAATAATCAGTTGAGTTCTTGGAGGAGGACCAGTGGTGGGTGGCATTTACCGGGGCCTGGGGGGTGGGGCGGGGAAGCGGGCGCACGTGCATGTAAAATTAAATTTAAAAGAAGGCTTACCAATGACGTCCATGGTTCCGGAGCTCTTCTTTGGCCGACGGCCATAGGAACTGGATGCTTCAACTCCCTCCAATCAGAGCGCTGCTCTAATAATGCTGATTGGAGGGAGAAGCCTCACTCAGCACTCCACAGTGCTCTGGAGGCTTTGGCTTTCTCTAACCCAGCTGTCTTAACACAGCTGGGTGACAGAGATGTTTGAAGTGCGCATGTGTGGCTGGCCGTTCCAAGTACTTCTCCCTTCTTTCTGATGATATGGGTCTACAGGATTTTTTACTTGGTCCTCAAAAACCACATTAAAAAGCGCTTTCTGTATGCAATATACAATGAAGTATGGGAAGTTTCACAGCAGGAATCTGCTCAAAGACTGCGTGAGACTGACAGAGCAAATTTGGAAAAGGCTCTAGCAGTAGTAGACAATGGTATGACTTCCTTATCCACTAGGATATATTCTCTGGGTAACATTGTGTCATCTGCTGGCGACATCATACAGAGTGACATGTCCCTTTTGCAACATAAGCAATCGCAGCTTAGGTCTAATATGTTCCTAAGTTGGACTCTACAGACATTACCTATTGGTCACGTCCCTTAGAAACACCTAAGTGCCAGTGGTTTGTATTTACCATAAAATCTAACTAAAGAACAGACCATTATGGCTAGGAAAGATGCAACAAACACTATGGTAAACATAGAAAAGTTGGAAAAATTGCCATTCACTGTTGCAGAAATTCCATCAACAGATTGGGTAATGCAGAGGTCTATTTCTCTGCCAATCTCAACGCTTCACTTTATGGTCTGCGTACAACACCATCGAGTGAGCAGATATGAAGTGCTAGGAGAGAGGTTTGTACACGAGTCATGGATCTTACCTTTCACATACAGATGTAAGAAGGGTGACACAGAGATTTTTCATAGCAGTACAGGCTGCGAGAATACTCGAGGCCATTCTCTAGTTTCCATGGAGGTTACACTCCACGGTAGATGTAATGCATTCAAGGGGAACTTGTTGTGTTATCTGAAGGGTTCCTTTCTCCAGCTGCTGTGATTCATGCAGCATTATGATTGGTTTCCAATAGTATAAGTATAAGTATAAAGAAGCTTGTAGAGCGCTTGAATGCCAGACGGCGTCTTGGTGCTAAAGTGTGTGTGATCGCTGACGGAGGAACAGTACTAATGGATATTAAACAGCTGAGACTTCAGGGCCTTCCTGAAATATATGTAATTCTTTTGGAGTCGCATACCCAATGGTAGCTTGTTCCATATTTTGATTGCACAGTTGGCAAATGAGCGACCGCCCCATCTTGCTAGTCTAAATCTGGAGGTGCAGATGAGGCCAAGACTGGCTGAACGTAGATCACGAGAGGGGGTATAATGCCTAAACCTATCCCTTCCGTCAGTTGCACCCCCGCCGAATCATGCCCGGTGTACTAGACAGAGCGCCTTAAACTCAATTCTCTGCTGAACCGGGAGCCAATGTAATGATCTTCTTCCCTTAGAAGTGGGATGTCCCCTAGGTAAATTCAGAATGACACGAACCGCCGCGTTTTGCAGAGACTGGATCTTGCCAACCTGGTATTTATCAATACCCAGGAACATAGCGTTACAATAGTCCAGTCTGGACATAAAGAGAGCGGCCATCACCGTCTTCTGCAACGCCTGCGGGATGAAGGGGAAGAGCTTACACAGTGTTTTTAGCAGAGGAAAACATGAGGAGGTTAAACTGTTGACCTGAGCTGACATATTCAGCTTATCATCAAAAATCACCCCCAGGTTCCTCACCTTAGTGACCGGTAAGGGACATTGCCCGGCCTCAGGTGGCCACCACAGAGTGTTCCACAGCGGAGGACCCCTACCAAACTCCATGACTTCTGTTTTCTCGGTATTTATTTTTAGGAAACTCTGGCGCATACATTCCATCACATCCGTTAGACTTGCATGAAATGTGGCCGCTATTAACTCAGGATTGTCCGTTACTGATATCACCAGTTGTGAATCATCAGCGTAAGACACAAGAGTAAAGCCATGTTTCCTAACTACTCTGGCTAATGTCCTGAAATATACATTAAAGAGGAACGGGGAGAGAGCAGAACCCTGTGGGACGCCACACGGCAAGGTAAAATTACCTGAGTGTAGGCCCGACCAGTTTAGGCTTTGCTTTCTATCATCCAAGAACGAGGAGAGGAGGGCCAAGGCCCGCTCCGTAATCCCTATCTCTTTTAATCGCTGTACCATGACCGCATGATTAAGGGTATCGAAAGCGGCAGATAGGTCAAGGAGGACAAGAATTGCCCTCCCTCCTCCGTCAACTACTGACCGAATACCCTCCGCTGCCGTTATTAGGGCCGATTCAGTGGAGTGTTTAGGCCGAAAGCCATGCTGGGACCGATCAAGCAGGTCGTGTTTATCTAGGTGGTCAGTCAGAACTAAATTTATAGCCCTCTCCGTAACTTTAGCTATCAGTGGTAGGCCCGAAATGGGTCGATAGTTTTTAAACTCTGACGGCTCCAAAGAAGCTTTTTTAAGAAGAGGCTTGATACTGGCCGTCTTCCAGGTAGCTGGATAGGTCCCCGCGGCCAGTACCTGATTGATCAGGGACGTGAGGGTGGGAGCAATCCTTTCAGCCACCAGATGCATAATGTGCGGAGGACAGGGATCGGTAGCTGAGCCTGATTTTATAGATCTTAACAGATCCAGTACCTCCTCTTTAGACAGAGGACCAAAGGAGGTGAGACTGCACGCCAGGTTCTCCTCCGTGCATGGTATCGGCTGCTTACAAGACGCAGATATTGAACTTGATGAATTGACCAAGTCATCATAGATTGTCAGCACCTTATTTTGGAAGAAGGCAGCCAGCTGATCACAAAAAGCCTGGTCGGGACTAAACAAATTGGCCTGCTGGGGTTTGGCCAGGAAAGACACCGATTTGAAAAGTTGTTTGGCAGAGTTGTCAGCATCCGAAATTTTCCGAGTAAAATAGACTTTTTTGGTGCTCAGAATAGACTGCTTGTATTTATTCAGGGCATCATTATAGGCTGCCTTACTAACCCTACTATATTCCACTCTCCATTGTCGTTCGCGCCTTCTTCATTCTACCTTCAACTTTTTAAGCTCTGGTCCATACCAGGGGGCACCCGGTGGGCGTCTATTACGTGTATCAACCTGAAGGGGAGCAACATGATTAATTGCTCCAAGAATCCAGTCATTGAACTGAGTAGCTGCCACCTCGTTGTTGCTGTTCAAAGTTGGGGGAGAGTGGCTATTGATGTTGAAGATCAGGGCTGCTGTGGGACGAGACCGGGAATTGCCTATCTGGTGACAGCTTCTGCGGTTGTGACCTATTGTACACAAGTACTGTTTCCACCTGCCCATACAGTTAGGATGTGATAGTTTGGCCTTTGATTAAGGTTTCTAATGTGAACATTGATGCTTTAAGCAGACTGAGAGCCTCTCTGTTTCAGTAGGACGTGGCCTTTATATCTGCAAGGGAGATGTTTGATCTTCAAGTTGCAAGGTCTTCCTCTGAGATACAATTGTTCCTTTGTACCAATTACCCACAACATTTTGGAGAGCTAGTGCATCGCATTTTTAACATTTCCAATACGGCTGGGATAGCACACTTTTTTAAGACAATTTGCTCCGGGTTAGTTATAGGCCTGTGGCATGAAATTCCACTCAACTGGTGGAGGTTGACGATTTTCCTACTCCATGCTCTGCGTAGCATGCAGAGTTCTGGAAAACTCCTCATAGCTGAGTTTTTTTCTCACTTGCGCTTGTCAACTTTAAGTTGGTGAGCACAAGTGAGGAAAATCTTACTCCAGACTACATCCTACAAGAATTCTCAATGCAGGCGTTCGCGGAGGGTCACTACCGCTCACGTTGAGAAACCTTTTGTTTGCGTTGGGGAAGCTGCTGCCCGAGTAGAACATCTACTCAAGCAGCAGAAAGAAGCAGCACCCTCTTGCTCTGTGCATTGTGCCATTTGCGCTGATTTTACAGCGGGGACAAACACCCAGTGCTAAAAATCAGCATGAAACAGTGCGATGTAACACACTCTGCCACTTGCGGAACCCACGAAGTGTGTTGGAGTTTTTTACACGGAACTCCGCAAACTCCACCCAGGCTTAGTTGGCTAGCACGTTCCAGACGGTCTTCAGAGTTATTCCATCTTTGACACACCTCGTGCTCTGAAGCCTTTTTGGAGGTTTACCACAGGTCCTGTTCCCGCCTGTCAGAACACTGATTTTATTTTATGAGCTCCACAATGGATGTTCCATCATGCCGTCAAATGGGGATGTCACTGCTACACATGCTCCTGTGTCATGAGAGAATGATACAGTTCTTTGGTGCACCCTTGCTCCAAGAACTATACAACAACTGATTTTAGTCCTTTCGGTCTGTCTGGCTACACTGGTGCAGCCCGTATTCTGCTGTCTGCTGTGCACGTTCGCGTGTGCCCTGGACATATGCTTGGGAGTGCAACAGGTTCAATCTACGGACATATAACTAGGCCAAAGCGAAGTTTGCAAAGGTCCACTATGTGACACTCCGCAATGTGAACAAAAAACTCTGCCATGCTACGCAGAGTTCCGCAAGCGGTGGAGTGCATTAGGTTGCACTGTTCACACTGATTTTTAGCACCGGGTGTTTGTCCAGCACCAAACAATCAACACGAAAGACACTATGCGCAGCGCAAGAGGGCGCTGCTTCTTTCTGCTGCTACTATCCGCAAGCGCCTGCATTGAGAAATCTCACTGTGAGGTGGCCTAGCACTTAATTTCCCTTGCTCGCGCTTGCCAACTTAATGTTGGTGAGCGCGAGCAAGGAAAAAACTCAACTCCGCGTGTTTTTTAGAGCTCTGTGTAGTCCATGGAGCGCAGAGTGCCAGAAACTCTGCAAACTCTGTGAATGGAGTGAAGTTCACCGCCCAGGCCTATATAGAACTCCTGGTGAGTCCCACTTGTACCGTTGCCCTTTGCAATTGCCGTTGCTTCTAAATGCATATTATGAGCCTTCCTGGGATGCTTCGGCTCCTGGAGATTTGGATCCTGGCTTGTCCTCTGTGGATTCATAGCTGGCCGTTCCTCATTCACTGGCTGCTGATGGGGTTAGATTTGAACATATTTGCTCTATGCAGCTGGTGCGATTGGTGCCCCCTGGAACATTTTCTGTGATTTCTGGGAACATTGAAACAATCGGACAGTTTTGAGCAGTGCAGATTTTTTAATTAGGCCTTGTTTTTTACTGTTCTAAATTTCTTTTAAATTGTACCTTTTTGTTCGTTTTTATATTGATTTGACTGCAATTTTGCTTTCTGTATGCTTTTATTACTAAAGAGCACAATGCTTTTTAGAAATTTAGGTTTCCATCACCGTATGTTATTTTTAATATGTATTTTTAGGAAGCTTTTTATCACCTTATGTCCAACGAGTGGGTTTCATGCAGTCACAATAGGCCCGAGTCGGTACACCACCATTTTACATGCTCAATGCTTTTCTTAAATGCTGACATTTGACACACATTTGCTTGCGTGCCTGTACACGATAACATTCTCTAAAATGGCTTTGATTACATTTACACTTCTTCATAGGCATATTATCGAGTGCCTTGAGCATTCTGTACAAGGGCTACGTTCACTGCGCAAAATGCGGTTCTTTGTTATTGTCCATTCAGCAACAGGGCTATCATGAAAAAAGTCAACAACAACGGCCTGACTGGGATTTCGGATTACATTAGTGAAATTTAATATATAAACAACATCACTCCTTTGTTAGACAGAGGTTCATTTTGCTGACACTGTCAAGGTGGTCCTATGCCAGAACTGTAGCCCAGCTGATTCCTGTTTACCTCCTGAGATGGATGATGCCCAACTATAGATCAAGACTGGCTCACTGATGAAACTCACCCACAGAGAACAGGGGAGTTAGATCACCCTACAGGGATTATGATAGATTCACCACCCTAGACACACTTTGTCGGTTCACTGACATAATATCGATGTTAAAAATATTGATGACAAAAATATTGATGAAAAAATATAGAATGCAAAATATCGACTCCCTATTCTTAAACAGGTAAGTACAAAAACATTGAAACAAAAATATTGAAGTAAAAAATATAGATGTAAACAATCTTGATTTAAAAATATATATAAAATATATTAAATAATAATACTATTTTTAACAACATAAATTACATTTAATATACATTTTAACTAAATATAACAAATAAACTTAATAAAAAAATAAACACACAAACATAATAATTTATACATATACATATATATTACTATTATCTTTTTTCATTTTTTAACTTAAAATAATATAAAAATAATATATATATATCAATAATTTAAAATAAAAAAACATAATACATTCAAACATTAAATTATAAAAAAAAAAAAACTTACATTTCGCAATACAATAAATGCGGTGAGTAGACAAAATATCGGAAATGTAATATCGATATACAGAAATATCGAAGTCAAAATATCGATGGAACAATATATCTCTGTCAAAAATATAGATGTAAAAAATGTCGAGATTGTGATGTGTAGTAAAATATCGAGGTATAGTATATCGAAAGACATAATATCGTGTAGTAAAAATATCGAAAAAGTATAGTATTAAGTCACTTTGTGATTTGTTAAAAATTATTGTTTAGAAGTGTCAGCAAATGTTTATTTAAGTGTATTAAAAATAACAATTTTGTTTCTATTAATATAATTTTTTAAATTTTGATATATAATTTTAGGAGCGGGATGTTGGGTTTATAGGGGATAAGGGTGGGGAGTGTTTTAAAAATATATATTTGAAATTAAATATTTTAATAAATGTTTGTAGAATTTAAATTTAAATTTTGAACAAAATTCTAATATTTAAAATGTAATTATGAAAAAAAAATTTTTTAGTGGGATGTTGTGTATATAGGGGTTAAGGGTGGGGAGTATTTTGGAAATAATTATTAAATTTAATATTTTAGGATATAATTATTGAAATATTATTAATATAATTTTTTAAATTTTGATATATAATTTTAGGAGCGGGATGTTGGGTTTATAGGGGATAAGGGTGGGGAGTGTTTTAAAAAAATATATTTGAAATTAAATATTGTAATACATTTTTGTAGAATTTGAAATTAAATTTTGAACAAAATTGTAATATTGAAATTTTAATTATGAAAAAAAATATTGTTAGTGGGATGTTGTGTATATAGGGGTTAAGGGTGGGGAGTGTTTTGGAAAAAAATAATAAATTTAATATTTTAGAATATAAAATTTGAAAGATTATATTTAAAAAAAAAAAAAAAAAAAAATTTGTTTTCAAATTTTAAATTTGAAAATTGTAATAATAAAATTAATGTAATAAGTGGGATTTTGGGGTTATAGGGGATAAGGGTGGGGAGTGTTTTAGATATATATTTAATATTGAATTAAAAAAAAAAATTCAATTTTGTTATGAAAATTTACAAATAAAAATTTTACTAATAAAATTAAAGAATTTATGATATAATTTTTGAATTAGGATATTTACAAAAAAAAAAAATTCAAATTATTTTTAAAAATTTAAATGTGGAAATTGTCATAAGAAAATAAATGTAATACGTGGGATTTTGGGGTTATAGGGGATAAGGGTGGGAAGTGTTTTAGATATATATTTATTATTTAATATTGAATTAACAAAAATTTAAATTTAAATTTTTGAATTTAAATTTACAATTAAACATTTTACTAATAAAATACATGTAATAAGTGGGATTTTGGGGTTATAAGGGATAAGGGTGGGGAGTGTTTTAGAAAAATATTTAATATTTTATAAAACAAAATAGAAATTTCATTTTTGGGTTTAAAAAATAAAATGTAAAAAATTACTAATACAATAAATGTAATAAGTGGGAATTGGGGGTTATATGGGATAAAGGTGGGGAGTGCTTTCGAAATATATGTAATATTTTATATTTGGAAAATATAATGGAAATTTCGAATTTATTAATAAAAGTAAATTTTAAACTTTTTAATAATAAAATAAATGTCATAAGTGGTATTTTGGGGTTATAGGGGATAAGGGTGGGGAGTGTTTTAGAAATAGAATTTTCTTTTAGTATTAATAAAAAATTCTTTACATTTAGAAATGTTCTTTGAATTAATATTTAACAATTTTAAGAAGATAATTCATTTAATAAGAGTGATGTAGGATTTATAGGGGATAAGGGTGGGTAGTGTTTACAAATTAGTAATTGTTTGAAAAAATAAAAAATATATAGTCACCCTAATTCAATATAGATTTGAGTGGGAATAGTACATTATTTATGTTCACTGTCCAGCACCTACTCTAATTTTTTATAGACTGGAGTGGGAATAGTAAATTATTTATGGTCAGTGTCCAGCACCTACTCAAATTTATTATAGACTGGAGTGGGAATAGTAAATTATTTATGGTCACTGTCCAGCACCTACTCTAATTTTTTATAGACTGGAGTGGGAATAGTAAATTATTTATTGTCAGTGTCCAGCACCTACTCTAATTTTTTATAGACTGGAGTGGGAATAGTAAATTAGTTATGGTTAGTGTCCAGCACCTACTCTAATTTATTATAGACTGGAGTGGGAATAGTAAATTATTTATGGTCACTGTCCAGCACTTACTCAAATTTTTTATAGACTGGAGTGGGAATAGTAAATTATTTATGGTCAGTGTCCAGCACCTACTCTAATTTATTGTAGACTGGAGTGGGAATAGTAAATTATTTATGGTTAGTGTCCAGCACCTACTCTAATTTATTATAGACTGGAGTGGGAATAGTAAATTATTTATGGTCACTGTCCAGCACCTACTCTAATTTTTTATAGACTGGAGTGGGAATAGTAAATTATTTATGGTCACTGTCCAGCACCTACTCTAATTTATTATAGACTGGAGTGGTAATAGTAAATTATTTATGGTCACTGTCCAGCACTTACTCTAATTTTTCATAGACTGGAGTGGGAATAGTAAATTCTTTATGGTTAGTGTCCAGCACCTACTTTAATTTATTATAGACTGGAGTGGGAATAGTAAATTATTTATGGTCACTGTCCAGCACCTACTCTAATTTTTTATAGACTGGAGTGGGAATAGTAAATTATTTATGGTCAGTGTCCAGCACCTACTCTAATTTATTGTAGACTGGAGTGGGAATAGTAAATTATTTATGGTTAGTGTCCAGCACCTACTCTAATTTATTATAGACTGGAGTGGGAATAGTAAATTATTTATGGTCACTGTCCAGCACCTACTCTAATTTTTTATAGACTGGAGTGGGAATAGTAAATTATTTATGGTCACTGTCCAGCACTTACTCTAATTTTTCATAGACTGGAGTGGGAATAGTAAATTCTTTATGGTTAGTGTCCAGCACCTACTCTAATTTATTATAGACTGGAGTGGGAATAGTAAATTAGGTATGGTCACTGTCCAGCACTTACTCTAATTTTGTTATAGACTGGAGTGGGAATAGTAAATTATTTATGGTCAGTGTCCAGCACCTACTCTAATTTATTGTAGACTGGAGTGGGAATAGTAAATTATTTATGGTTAGTGTCCAGCACCTACTCTAATTTATTATAGACTGGAGTGGGAATAGTAAATTATTTATGGTCACTGTCCAGCACCTACTCTAATTTTTTATAGACTGGAGTGGGAATAGTAAATTATTTATGGTCACTGTCCAGCACCTACTCTAATTTATTATAGACTGGAGTGGTAATAGTAAATTATTTATGGTCACTGTCCAGCACTTACTCTAATTTTTCATAGACTGGAGTGGGAATAGTAAATTCTTTATGGTTAGTGTCCAGCACCTACTTTAATTTATTATAGACTGGAGTGGGAATAGTAAATTATTTATGGTCACTGTCCAGCACCTACTCTAATTTTTTATAGACTGGAGTGGGAATAGTAAATTATTTATGGTCAGTGTCCAGCACCTATTCTAATTTATTGTAGACTGGAGTGGGAATAGTAAATTATTTATGGTTAGTGTCCAGCACCTACTCTAATTTATTATAGACTGGAGTGGGAATAGTAAATTATTTATGGTCACTGTCCAGCACCTACTCTAATTTTTTATAGACTGGAGTGGGAATAGTAAATTATTTATGGTCACTGTCCAGCACTTACTCTAATTTTTCATAGACTGGAGTGGGAATAGTAAATTCTTTATGGTTAGTGTCCAGCACCTACTCTAATTTATTATAGACTGGAGTGGGAATAGTAAATTATTTATGGTCACTGTCCAGCACCTACTCTAATTTATTATAGACTGGAGTGGGAATAGTAAATTATTTATGGTCACTGTCCAGCACCTACTTTAATTTATTATAGACTGGAGTGGGAATAGTAAATTATTTATGGTCAGTGTCCAGCACCTACTCTAATCTGTCTGGTATTTAATTAAATTAAATTACATTGATATAACAATAATAAAAATATATTTAAGTGAATATTATTTGTATTGTATTATTATATATTGGATTTGTACTAATTAATTCAATATTTATAGTTTAGGATAATATATACATGTAAAGTTTTAATGTGATATGTTTGGAATATTTAATATTAATATTAGGAAAAATATATGAATATTTTGTATTGGAATAATGGGTAATGGCATTCTGTAATTTTATAATATTTATTGATTTTTAATTTTTTATAAAATAAATATTCTATATGTTAAATATTCATAATATAAGATTAATATTAATAATCAGAGAAACACAATTAATAAGACAAAAACATTGTTTTTTTTGTAGTTTTTTTGATTTTTTTATTGTTTATTCATTTGAGTAAGATCATTCAGAAATAGCATTATTTACATTGTAATTACATTCAAACATATTGAATATAGGTCAGAACAAATGTTATGTACATTAAGTATATTTTCTAACATTTTTTAGTAAATTATAAATATTATTAACAATGTTGTACAATGTAGTGTTTTAAATTAAATTTAACATAGTAATAGGTTTTGTAAATCTTTATACAAAACTTTTCACAAATATTTTCACATATATACACATTTTAATATTTGTAGTACAAACATGTTATACCTTTTTTATTAATATTAATATGTAAAATATTAATATTAATTATTTTTACAATGTTTTCAAAAAATACATATTTTTAACACAAATAACATTTTAGCATTAATGAAAAAATATTTTAACAATTTTTCATACATTGTTCTGTAGTATTATCTTTTTAGAAATTATAATAATAAATATTTTAAATTTTAAAATATTTATTTATATAATTTTACACATTAGGAACATTTGTTGACAATTTGTAAGTAAATGAAAAAAATAGGTCTATTTTTCTAAATAATATAAAATATTTGTGTGTGAATTTACTGTTTTACCTGATTTATTTAGGGGTTTTTAGTATAGTTAAATGTTTTATTATGTTTTGGACACTCTATTTTGTAACCCGGTAATGTTGTTTTGGGTCATTTGGTTTGAAGGGAAGCTCGCGGTTGGGAGTTACTTCGCGTCGTGAAAGGTAAGGTTTGTTTTATATGTTTTAGATGGTTTTAAACTTTATTTTTTGCCTAGTTAGATAATGTTTAGTGTAGCTGTACATATATTAGTTATATTTGGAAATGTTATGTGTTAGAGTTGCGTGTTGTGTTTTTACGTGTTTTTAACGATGTGTAGGCATGTTTCAAAAGTTAGGTTTAAGGTGTTTAATGTATATTTAGAACTGTTTTAAATCTAGTATTATTGTTAGTAAGTGTTTATGTGTTGTTTTATGTGGGTGGGAATGTATGTTGCTTTGTTTTTACAATTTCTTTTCTAGGTTATTCGTTTCGGATGGACTCGTTTTTTTTTTTAAAGAAGTGTGTGTTCGTTTTATTGAACAATATGTTTTTTACACTTCTTTAAATGTTTCGGTTTTCATGGATCGTTTTTTAATATTTTTAGCTATTTTCGGGTTTTTCATGGTTTTTCGAAGGATCTTTGGTGAATGGCTTATGGATTTAATCGCCAGTTGTATTTTTGCATTTTTTTTTGGGAACCTTTTTTTTTAAATTTGGATTGTGTAAGCAGGAAATGGATTTTTTAGACTTTGGAATAAACTTGGTAAGTTAATTTATTATTATTTCTTGTGGGTGGGTATTGTTTAATATTATTGTTTTTTTTTATTTTATTACAAATATTATTAATATGTGTTAATATATTTTTGACAATATGTATAAATATGTTACACACAGTAATTATTTTTGTAATAAGATAAATATATTTTATGTGTTTGATATTATTGAAAATGGGTAATTAGTCATTTATTTGTATTTGTACTTTAAAGAAGTGTTTTAGCTATGATGTTTAGGTATTCTAGGCCTTTGGTAGTAGGGTACAATTTTACTTGTTGCTCTAGATATTTATACATTTGTTTAGTTTGTTTTGAGGTTTTTGGAGTTAGCTGAGTTATGGATTGTTCCATTCGGAACTCTTGATAACTCTGTTCTTTTTGTAGGCATGATATAAATCTTTCTAGTGTTGGTTTTGTTCTGCCTGTTGATTGTAGGAAGGCGTTATGCCATCCTTCAACTGCGTTATTAGTTTTGGATTCTCCATTTAAGGTGCTTCTGTATACGTTCCACCAGGGAATTAAGAATTTAGGGTTTCTTCGGTGGCCAGATCTATGTAGTCTGCCGACCCATGTATCTTCGAAATAGTCCAATAGTGAACTTAGTTTTTCTTCATTTTGTTTGTAGAAGGCGCTGTCTATTAAAATGTTGTAATGTTCTGTTACGTCTGTGTCAGGTACATAAGCTAGTGCTATGAGTTTTTTTATTTGATATGCAAAAGATGAATTAGTTGCATATTCAATGCTTAGGGCTGATTTTTGCATGTGTCTCCATAGGCATTGATTAAAATGATAGTAACAGCCTTGTATGGAGGTATGGGGGTGTGTTTTTAATATAGAATTAATCATTGCATGTTCAAAATCTAGGATTATTTTTTGTGGGGAAAAGTCATTTGTTTTTTGTTTGATTATATTTAATAGTTCAGTGTATGTGGAGTTATGTTTGTTTGGTAATAATGTGTAAATTAATGGTATATTGCAATTGTGATATAGGACATGTATTGTATATAGTTGGAAAAAGGGTTTGGGACATATGGTAAAAGTCCCATCCATCATCCAGTTATGTGATTCTTGTAGTTTACAGAGATTATTAGCTGTTCCAAATATTATTATTCTTTTGTCATTGTTTTTATTATCAAAAATGACAAATGGTTCTTTGTTTAAAGTTATACTTTGTTCTGGACTTAGAATAACTTCACTATATGTGTGAGGAATTGGGGTTGAAGTTGTAGTGGTTTTTTTAGTACGTGCTATAGTTCTTTTGAGTGAAGTTACAGATGGCATTTGTGTAGTAGCAGTTTTAGGAATTTTGGGAAGCTGCTCTTTTAAAATTACACTAGTAGGTTTTTGAGAACTTGTGCTAGCTTCCTTTATAGTTTCTAAAGCAGATCTGACTTCTATTTCAGTAATGTTTGGTGGGTGGTTATGTTCTCTAGTGTATAATACTGTTGTTTGTCGTGTTGTAGCACGCCCATAGCACTTATTAGAGTAGTATTTAGTGCATTTCCAGTTAACTTTCAAACCATACACTTTTTCCTGTGTGTAAGTGTATCCCATATAGCATAGTAACATTTTTCCCTTCTGGCTTGTTATGAATTCAGCTCCTTCAGTCATTTTGATGTAGCTTTATCTATGAAAAATATATATTATAGTTATTATATATGATGTTATATTAATTTTCAGTAGAAAAAACAAGATTTAGTTACTATATACTTACAAAGTTGGTTTTGATGTGTTTGAGTAGAATGCTCTTGATTCTTTCTTTGTGGGATTTTCCTCTAGTATTTTCTTTGTCTGGAAAAGAAAAGGAAATGTGTTGTAATAATTGTTTCTATTTTTTTATAGGGAATGGTTAGGGGCTTTGCAATTGGGATTTAATTAGGGTGGTATTTTAATCTATTAGTTGATTTTTTGTTGAGAAATACTTACTTTTTAGTTGTATCTTTTTTGGTGCTGTTCTGTATTTTGTTAGTTTCTTTTGGAGTTTCCTGTAGTGAAAACATGAAATAGAAAGAAGACATTAATTTATTTATAGTGTATGTATATTGTAATTACAATTTATTCGATTTCAGTCTTTATGAGAATAATATAGTTAACTTACTTTTGATAGTTTTAAACATTTCCTCTATGTTGATTTTCTTATATCTGTAGTTGCAATCCGGTAGATTTTCCTCTTCATTCAATTTCCTTTTTTTGGTTTTGGACTGTGAATGAAGTAGAACTTCTTTTTATAGTGCTTTGGATGTTGTAATATGTTTTTTATTGGTTAGTTTGAATTCGGAGTGTTTTTATTGGTTAGTTCGAATTTTTTTTTTTCTACTAGTTAGTTTCCTAATAAGGAAAACGCTAATTAGTGGTTTTGTGGTGTATTATTCTATATGTATTTTTCTAAACATTATATTATGTATTGGATGCATGAATTGATAAAGTATAATTTAATAATATAGTTGTTTAATGTAGGAAGGTTGTTAATAATGTTTTAGTAAAGAGTTAATTATTTAAATCCATTTTTAAATGTAGTAAATATATAATTGTTTTATAATAATTTTGTGTAGAGATAAAAGACATTATTTGGTGTTTATGTTGTTTGATTTTAGGTTTTAATTAAGTGTTATATAGTCGATATTAGTAAAATGGAGATATTTTAGTGGTCGATATTTTAGTTTACGATATTTTGGTATGAAGTATATGTATATTACTGAGCATCGATAATTTAGGATTTCGATATTTGTGTTGGCGATATTTTGTGTACCTATATTTCTGTAGTTCGAAATTGTGTGTTCGATATTTTTGTAATGTTTTAAATAAGTATATGATGTCGATAATAATGTGATCGATTTTTTTGTATCGATATATTTGTAGGTCGATTTTTAGTCTTTCGATATTGTGTCAGTGATTCAATAAATGCAACGTTAAGGAAAATGTTGGATGGCAAAATGATTACATTTACTACTCCAACTCCAGTGAGTGCAACAGTAGGGAACGTGTTGGATAGCGGAGGGGTAAAAATGTATATTTCCACTCCAGTAAGACAAGCAGTAGGAAAAGAGTGCAACAGTAGGGAAAGTATTGGATACCGAAGGGGTAAAAATTACTATTCCCACTCCAGTGAGTGCAAAAGTAGGGAAGTTGTTGGATAGCGAAGGGGCAAAAATTACTATTCCCACTCCAAAGAGTGCACAGTAGGGAAAGTGTTGGATAGCAGAGGGGTAAAAATTACTATTCCCACTCCAGTGAGTGCAAAAGTAGGGTAAGTGTTGGATAGCGGAGGAATTACATTTACAATTCCAACTCCAGTGAGTGCAAAAGTAGGGAAAATGTTGAATAGCGGAAGGGTAAAAATTACTATTTCCTCTCCACTGAGTGCAAAAGTAGGGTAATTGTTGGATAGCAGAGGAATTACATTTACCATTCCAACTACAGTGAGTGCAACAGTAGGGAAAATGTTGGATAGCGGAGGGGTAAAAATTACTATTCCCACTCCAATGAGTGCAACAGTTGGGAAAGTGTTGGCTAGCGAGGGGTAAAAATGACTATTTAAACTCCAATGAGTGCAACAGTAGGGAAAGTGCTGGATACCGGAGGGATAAAAATGACTATTCCCACTCCAGTGAGTGCAACAGTAGGGAAAGTATTAGATAGCACAGGGTAAACATTACTATTCCCTATTTAAACTCCAGTGAGTGCAAAAGTGGGGAAAGTGCTGTATAGGGTCGTGGTAAAAATTACTATTCCCACTCCAGTAAATGCAACAATAGAGAAAGTGTTGGATAGCAGAGAAACAAACATTACTAATAACATTTAAACAATAGAAAACATTTAAAAAATCATAAAAATAAATAAACAATATTAACCCCTTCGGTGCTCATGACGGAATGGTTCCGTCATGACCAACGGTTGAGCTGTGCTCATGACGGAACCATTCCGTCATGACCACGCCCGCGCAAGATTCCGTCAGCACAGCGGCGGAATCTGCGCAGCATCGAAGGGGTTAAAAAAATACGATTAAATATAGTAAACATATAAAAAAAGAACACATATTATAATATAAATTACATATAACTAAAAGCTACAAATATTATGTAAAATACATTTATAAATACATTTATAAACACTTGGGTGCCGATTCCGATCCTGTATTTTTTTTTTCCCGTACGACTCGTATCCGTATTTTTTTACGTACGAATCGCACAAGTCCCGTACAAACGGCGAAGTACGATTCGTACGTGAAAAATACATACGAATGACCTCGTGAAAAGTCTACGAGACGTCCCCGGACAGTTTTACGTACGAGTCGTAAAACTGAAGTCCGAGCGCACAAGTCCGATCTGTACCGGCGTCCCGAATACACAAGCGCATGGGAAATGTCCCGTACGGAGCGAACTTTGCACGACCCCTACCCCGGGTACACTTGTGCCCGGGGTACGAGTCATACGGCCCCCCCAGCCTCCCACCCCTCTCACGTATGTCCGCACCGTACCCCCCACCCCCGTATGTACGGCGCGTACCCCCCATCCCCTGTATGCACGCGCCGTACCCCCAGCCCCCCGTATGTACGCGCTGTACCCCCAGCCCCATATGTACGTGCCGTACCCCCAGCGCTACGCACTGGGGGTATGGCGCGTACATACGGGGCTGGGGGTACGGCGCGTACATATGGGGGGTGCTGGGGGTACGGCGCGTACATATGGGGCTGGGGGTACGGCGCGTACATACAGGGGTGCTGGGGGTACAGCGCGTACATACGGGGCTGGGAGTACAGCGCGTACATACGGGGGTGCTGGGGGTACGGCGCATACATACAGGGGGGGTTACGGCACGTACCGGGCCCCCTTTTCCTCGTGCATCGCGGCGTACTTAGCATTTCTGGCACTTTTTGGCTCCCTTAAAAATATAGCCGTGCGGAGTGCTGTGGGTATGAATCGGACTTGCTGGTCCGTAAAACCCTGCCTGACTCCGTGCGGACGTCGTGTACGCGCTGTCCAGGATCGGAATTGTATGTATTTTTTAGCCGTACGGTGTTTTTTACAATTCGTATGGAAATGGTATTTCTGTACGAATTGTTCTTGCTGGTTTGTACGGTGGAATTCCCGGGTACGAGTCGTACGGAGAAAAGCTCCGTACGACCATTTGTAACCGGGTTATACAGGATCGGAATCGGCACCTAATTATTGAAAAGGAGCAAATATTAACAAACACAAAAAATATTTAAAGCATAAATATATTTATTTTATTTCTTACCCTATAAAACCACACCAATATAAAAACACTTCAAAAGTTTTATTTACATTTATTTCCATAATTAACATAATTAGCAATCAATTAAAAACAAATATTCAAATAAATAAACATTCATTAAATACACATGCTTTAACACTAGGTTATCCACAAAAAACACCTAAAATGAATTACACAATTACCATAATTAATTTCTAATTAATTAATTTAAATTACTTAACAACTAATTTTTCATTCATCAATTAAAAATAAATTACTTCCCACCATTTACAGCTATAAACACCACAACACACATCTTAAACTAATTACACAATTACCATAATTAATTGACGATTAATTAATTAAAATTCAAATTAATTAACAACAAATTATGAATTAATTCATAATAAATTACTTTACACATTTAACACTAACATCTCAATTAAACAAATATTTAATACATTTAATATAATTAAATTACTTCCCACCCTATTCCTCTATAAACCCAGAACCCCCTACAGAATTAAGAACGCAAAATTCAAATAAAAAAATATTGATAACAACAAAAAATAATCTTTAGATTTTGTTAAAATTAATTACTTCCCACCCTATTCCCCTATGAACCCACAACCCGCTACGGAGCAAAAAACGCAAAATTCAAATAAAAAAAATTAATAACTACTAAAATGTTAACACATATAATAAAAATACAAACAATTCTTATACAAAAAAACAGACATCACATACATATACAATATATACTAAAATACATAACATTAATAAAAAAAACGATATTTTTAACAACTATGGGGGTCATTACGAGGGCAGGCGGACCTGAGTCTGCCCACCATCGTGGTGGGAATCGGAACCGCACGCCATGCATGCGGCGGTCAGCACACCCAATTAGAATGCGACCGCCACCATGGAGGTCGGTTTGCACTTTAACATTGTGGCAAGTGCTGCTGACTGCAGCACCCGCCGCGATGTAAAAAATGCATGTTGTGCATTTCACTGCAGTACATGGCAGGCACCACACAGTGCACAAACACCACCCCCAAACACAAGGGGGGCCACAACAGGCCCCCAAAACCAATCACCGCCAGCCTTTCAATGGCGGTTTACCTGCCACGGAAAGGCTGGCTGAAGCCAGCATCCTAATTTGGTGGACGGTGCCTGCTATGCACAACATTATTTTTATGGATGCAGACCGCTCCGCCAGGCAATCGGAACGATTGCCTGTGGCGGTTCCGTGGCAGACGATCTGCGTCCACCACGATCGCAGTCTGGATCCCGCGCCATCGTAATGTGGTGGGGGAAAATTACAGCCTGATGGCGGAAGGCCCGCCACTGCACGGCTGGTTGTGGCGGGCCTTCCCCCATCATAATGACCCCCAATATTTCTGCAAACGATATTAAACACTTCGATATTTTAAACATCGTCATTACTTACCTAAAATTGATATTCTTGACCACGATGTTTTGTCTGTCAATATTTCTGACCCACAATATTTTTACCTCTATATTTTGAAAGTCGATATATAATAGCACTCATATATGGGCATATAATCTATGTAACAGCTTGATGGTTGAATTGTTGATTTTCTTTACCATTCTTGTGATGCTGCATACTTTGCTTTTTTCCTTCTATTGTTAATAGCAGCGCACATATTTTACACAAGAATCATATTACTTCAATAAATACTGAAACGCAATGTTGTTTATTTTTTGGGAACACTTTGGGAATGGATAAGTTACCAAAGAAAAGGGTTCTAGATCTGTTTCCATGATTTCCTTGGGGAGTCAGGGTTGTCATGTTCAGAGATTGCACATTCCACCTGTTACCTTACCAGGTTAGGTGTATAGATTGTGCACTGTGAGCAGGCAGGACTTAGGCCAACATATTCTGGTTTGCAGGGAATCAGTCTTGTACAGTTTTGAAGATTATGTTGTCCAACAAACGCACAGATTTTCTGAGAAAGTATGAACAGGTACGACAGTCTCCTAGTCCGTGTGACAAGTCACCTGTTTGTAGTATTAAGTAGCAAACTAAAATTTATTGTGTCATATAAATACGACCAAAGTTTTGGAAATGTTGACTCCTCTTAATGGATTTATTGCATAAATGATTGATTTTGGCATTGTAAGTTTTAAGCTGTAAGTTATAAAAGATTTAGATTTACAGACCATTACTCAATATTAGAACAACCTTTATTTTCACTTCATGCCCTTCTCTTTGTTTCGAACCAGCGAACCAGGTAATAAGTGCAGCAACCAATGATTCGGATCTGGCGGACCATGGATACTCACAAGGCATCTGCGCAAGGCGCTCCTCTTCTCTTTGTTTAAAATTCTCTCTGTTAGTTATACTATGAACTAATGGACAGGGCAACAGATGCCTAGCCATCATACAATCACTATTGTTCTGAATAAATGATAAGATAGATAGGAACACTCATACACTAATGCAGCCCTTAAACATGGGATAGTTGGATTAGATTACAAACAAAAACCTCCTCAATCTACCTAAAACACCTCTGATAATTCTAGGAACATTAGGAAAAATATACACATCAGGGTCAATCCATAAATCAAAATGACTACCGGCTACCATGAACAGGTTAATATGTAAATGTACTTGTCCGAATCTGACCCATAATGGCAACCAATTCTTTAGACAATTAGCACAAATTAAGTTATAACTAGTGAGTAGAAATCCTTCTTCTTTTTTATTCTGCAGAAATCAAATAATAGAATTGTCAGTATGTAGATATATCTATAGGTGTCACCCTCTCCTATTAGTGTTGGATTGACAACAGCATCTCAAACTGCTTCTTGACATTTTTCCAACCTGAAATGGTACAACAACAAAGTTTAAAGGTTTGTTTAATTTGAACCTACACATAGCTCGATATCTGTGCCCAATGTTCTGACTTGAAGCTACACCCAACCTGACCTGCTACTTGAAAGAATTATTTGTGTCAAGCATACTGAGACATACATTAGTAACACCACCAATGCCAGTGACACAAGCTACATCAGAAAGAGGCTCCCCATTCAGTACAACACCAAATGTTGGCTGCCTGTGTTCCAGAACATGGATGATCTGGCCGGGCAGTTCGAACTGGACTGCTTCTATTGGAGAAGTGTCAAGATTGATCTGAATATGGCTGGGTCCAAACTTAGGTAGCATGATGGACAATAAAGTGAGGAGTTGGATTGCTACCCCAAGCAATTGCAAGTGATTAGACTTATTGCAAGCATTTTTCCCACTGACCTGTTATATCCTGCTTGTGTCAAGCCTTCGCCTTTCTCCTTCAAATTTTTATCTCCAGATGATTCTTCTGACTATGAAGATCTATAACCGCGACCATCAGAGTCAGCTGTAGGCAGATGACTCAAGGACTAAGTTTTATCTTCATAGAGCTCACAAGAAACTCACAAAGGATGTTAGAATGTCTATATGTGGAACAGCAGTGGATATATGTGGAACTGACATTGTCTGAATATTGACAAAATTAACTGGCATGTTGCCTTTCTACTGTTTTGATTTTACTACTATTCTTTTAGATGACCTGCCAAGTGCTTGCTTCTCAGACACACGTAGCGAGGGTGATAAGTCCACAGTTCTCTTTTATTGTTTGATGGGCAAGTAAGTGTGACAGTAAAAGTATGCATTAAGATATGGATCATTTATTTAAATTATACCAATTTTTGGAGCTGGGTCACCATAATTCTTACATTTTATTGGTGGTCAGGTCAAGTTTACACACAACATACTTCAAGATTTTATTTAAATTACTTCCAAAGTACAAGTTAATAAATAGATCAATAGTATTTTTTGGGATTTGTGACCTCACAATATGTGATCACATATCAAAGAGACACAATGAATTGTGGAGGCAAATACTATTAATTTCAGATACATTTGCTGATGAAAAATGATAGAGGGGCCATCCTCAGCATATCTCAGCATTTCTGTTAGATGTAATATCTTGCTTTGCCCCAGCTAAGTAGCTAATGATTAGTAGCGAACATAAGTTACTTCTTTCTAAATATTCTGAAGTTCGACTTAGGGTATTGCACACATGTATATGTGACTCTTAAGTCACCAGATGTGAGTTTTGGGCTGATCATTCTAGTTATCGATTATTATCTTTTGTCTCTCAGGTTTCAAAAAAGTATAGTTATTTATTCTTAAGAAACTTTAACATGATTTGATCTGATGAATACTGATTCTGTCTGAAATTGTGGTTAATAATTTATAATGCTGAAAGTAAATTTACAAAAGCAATTTGATAATACATAAAGTATTATATCTTGACATATTCCAAACCACAATTTACAAATCCTCAGTGGGAGATATACGCTTCCCCTATCTTTTCTGTACAGACATCTCTTACCTTGTGGCGGGAGTCCTGCATACATAAGTATAGGATTTAGTGATAAATCTGGAAGGAGCAAGGATGAGTGGTGGGAAAAAGGGGAATAATCACTAGAAAGAAGGTTTGTGGGGAAGTGTTCTAATACAAAACACACGACCACATTAAGAGAAAGACATTTGCAATTTACAAAATACACAGTTAAACCTACTAAAGTAGTACTACTGGAAAAATAGGCTTAAATGAACTTCACCCAAGCCTTGTAGTAAGTCAAGCTCCATACAGGACCAACACACTACCATAAAATCAACATGGGCACAGATATTGCATTAACACTAAAATAAATACCACGGAAAACATGAACTTCTAAGTGAAATATGGACTGAAATATTTTTAGATTATTAGCTGCAATACAAACACATAAGGAGAAGCAATACTTCAGGTAAGTAATCCCCAGAGACTGTAGATACATTTTTAAGTTCAAATCGAAATTTAAGAGCAGAATTATTTGATGTTAAAAAGTTGAATGCAGCATGAGTTGAAGGTAAAACCTGTTCATGACAATTCAGAAACAATTGAATTGAATTCATTGATTTTGTGTGAAAGTCATGTAGCAGCATGATATATGTTATTGCTATTTCTATCTACTTATTTAACGACTTTTGAATAGCGCTAAAACATATCATGTTTCATCAACTTCAGAGTGCTTAGTTGTGGCTCCTAACAGAGAATCAGCTCAATTTAAGAATGGTCAATGAATAGGATAGTTTTGATAGTCATCCTGGGAATAATTCTAGGGAAATCTGGTTGTGGAAGGATCTTGTGGGTCTGAAGTGGACGAGCCATGGGAAACATGCTTGGTGTCATTGACTCAATATTGCGAGTGGAGGATATTGCTGTAATCCTTCCATTACCCCAGAGGTCGACCCACCCCCATGGATAGTAACAAAAACCCAAGCTAAGGAGAAAAGTGGTAAAGGAACAAATAGATAGCGAGAAAGATGCTCCAGCATGTTGGTAGTTGGAAGATTCAGACTGGGGTCCTTAGACACAGTGTCTGAAGCCAGGATTATCAAGGTTAGATCTCCATCTACAGGTGAGAGAACACAATTTACTAAGAGGTCAAAACACAGAAGGGAAATAAGAAATACATACACAGGCATGGACTTACAAAGTGCAAGCAGGTTTAATGCTGTAACTAGCCCCTGGTGTACCAAGAAACCAACACAGGGGCAGAAGATGAAGCACCGGGAAATACAAACTCAAAAAAAGGTAAGGCGTTATATAACAAAACATAACAGAGTCATATAACAAAGCACAGGTGAGGGTACAGTGGAACTCGGGAAACATAATAAAGGAAAAAACAATAAATGTGAAGGAACCTGTGAAACCGGGAGAGAACTAATGCAAACAGCAAGGAGTCACAACAACTGCTTTCAGTTATCAAACAAGGGAACCCAGTGTGAGTCATGTCTAAGTACTCTATCTGCCACTATTGGCCTGGTATTGTCCCTGAGTGTGCCGGTCCTCTAGTAACTGGGGCTGCAACTTTGACTGTGGGAAATGTAGTTTTACTTATCAAGCAGAATAATGTGCATTGCCCTTTCTGCTATCTCTTCCATGTTTGAGTCTCTTGTGCCTCTGGCAAATAATAATCTAAGATTGTAATAAATCTGACCTTCTGATGAACTAACCTCTCTAACATCTCCATGCTAGCACCTTGAGGTATGCCCAATGAGCTGCCAGTAGTGCGAGGTATAAATGGCGATTGCAGGTATCTGAATTGTAGCGTCGGATGGTCTATTTAATTACCAAACAAACACCATGCCTTTCTTGAAAGAAGAATGGACATGCCTCACAACCAGATATACCCAAGAGGTTGGTATGCCCATACAATGTTATTAGAGGTTCCCATTTGCATTTGTTTGCTTCTTTTTCATTGCATTTTTTTGCCCCCTTTCTATTATTCTTATCCCAGATCTCAGAGTTCTAGATGAAGAGCCACCCTCTAGAAGCAAAGCATGGGTTATTGTTTGGCTTTTTTTCTTTTCATTCTCTGCTTGAAAGTTGTAAGAATGATGCTTCTTTGGCTCCAAACTTCTGGTGAAACTGCTATCAAGGGCTCAAGGGGTCAAGTGATTAGTAGGTCTGGGTGGAATTTAAATTAAGCTGGCATTATTTGCATAACCTGGGAAATTTCACGTTGCGCTTGTTAGACAAAGTTATCTCATTATGCTACTTTTCGTAATTATGCGCTACTCGTGATAAATATATCCACAAGTGGAGCAATTCACTGTAATTTGTGATAAACATTTCCGGCAAATACACAGAAACAACAACAGTTGTTTGAGGTGCTCTTTTTTAAATTCATCTTAGCATCAAAAATTGACCTGAGGATGCAGTTTGTGCTAAAATGTAGGGCAAAATGATGGATTTGTAGCAACCTACACCAGTTATGCACACCCTTATTGGTTAGCAGACTGTTGTTGCTTTACACACACAAAAGAAGAAGAAGTACTGACTTCAATGAGTTCTAGCTGACGCTGGTCGATTGAACCCTACCACAAACCTGTCTGAAAAGAGAAATGTGCCTACAATCCTGTCCTGATGACCTGAGAGTAGCAGGCAACATTACATGGAAGTTTTTGTTCAGCACAGAGAACTGATTGGGACTTTTATACCACCTCTGGGGATGTTAGACAAGCAGCTGTGGCTTACCTAGGGTGGGGGATCCTTGGCGGAGAAGATATCTAGGACTGTCCCACTAGGAGATTTTTTTCCATTAAGAAAAATGTTTCAGTGGGCCCTCTCTATAAAGGTGTCTTCCAAGCTTGTCCCACTTGAGAATTTAGAAAATGATTAAGGGACACTGCACAACAGAGCAGGGGCAGGGCTCACAGCCCCAGACATCAGCGCAGTAGGAGCTGCCCACCGCGATGTTGCACACACCTCCAGGAGGCGCCTATATACAGCCATAGGGGGATCCCACTGTGTGGGATGCTGGCGGGCGCATGCCTGGAAGAAGACCAGGCCAACAGCGGGCTAGTCTGCGCCCATCTGGACGAGGCTGGGCTGGCCCCTCCTTGGAGCTAGGATCCAGAAATCCCTCACCCTAAATCAGCAGAGCCTTGCAGGTAGGACACCTCTAAATATATTATTATGGGGAAACACAAAAATGAAGGTAGTACTGTTACCTTATGCCCCACTGTTAGCATTGACTCTACATTAGGAAGAGGTGTGAGGATAGTCTCCAAAGAGCTAGATCCAGTAGAGCGCAGATTATCACTGGGCCCTGAGAGGTCACCAATGCCCCAAGCCAAAGATGGAAAGCTGCCTGGTAAAACCAAATCTAAGGCAATGTTCCCCTCGCAGATAACACTTAATTCATGCATAGGCAATGAACACGCTCAATATTCGGTCCCTCTCTTGCCTGCACACTGGGTAATGGACCACTGCCCTACAGCTGCTCCAGCTGTAAAGAGGAAATGAACAACTGGTAAACAAATACCCACAAAAAGGAAGCAGCCTAGCTGAGTTGCCAGTACCAAAAATAGCCTTCTTACCTGGATACAACCAGTACGGGAAACATCCATTACAACGCAGTCATTACAACAACCTACCTTTCCAACCCAACTGTTACAACACAACTGCCTTTACATCGCATGCCATTACATTGCATGCCATTACAATGCATGTCACTACAACGCATGCCATTATAACGCATACCATTACAACGCATGCCATTACAATGCATTATAAGGTAAGTAATAGAGATGTATTTAGTATTAGGGTGGGTATGGGTTTTGGGGTACATGGGAATAGTAATTTTTACCCCTACACTATCCCAAACTTTCCCTACTGTTGAACTCACTGGAGTGGGAATAGTAATTTTTACCCCTACACTATCCAACACTTACCCTACTGTTGAACTCACTGGAGTGGGAACAGTAATTTTTACCTCTGCACTATCCAACACTTACCCTACTGTTGCCCTAAAAGTATTATGTGGTGTAATGGTATGTGTTGTAATGGTACGCATTGTAATAGTATGCGTTGTAATGGTATTTTTTTTAAATGCGTTGTTATGGCAGGCGTTGTAAAATCATGCAATGTAATGGTAGTTGCAATGTAAAGACTGCGTTGTAAAAGCAAGCATTGTAATTCATGCATTGTAACCTCATATATTCACCCAGTACAGTCAGCATCAGCCCTTAATCCACAATCACAACACCCACCCCATACGCTGACCCCGGACACTGAGGGAACTGTTGGCCTGCTTGCAGATCCCCTGTTTTTTAATCAGTACTGTTCTAAACTTAATAATATACTGGATGATAAACTCAAGCCATTGCTCTAACATCTGGCCAACATAGAGAAGAGCCTGGACACAATTCAGAACTGCGTAATGGCAGGGAATGAGGCTGGGGACAGGCAGGCCTTGATCGGGTAGACTGACTGAGATATAACCCAATAGATGAGGGTGGGCCTGCATTTACTAGTATGGCAACTGAGTCATCCCCTATAGTTCCACCAACCCAGTGCATATATAATGATAACGAAACATTAAAAATCCTGAGTTGGAATATTGCGGGACTCCACTCTAAACTACTGAGCCCGGAATGGCTTACCTTTAATAGCCAGTTTTATATCTTAATGTTTCAAGAGACCTGTACTACCCACAAAATATTTGTTGATGGTTTTGCTTGCTATTATAACTTAGCAGTACCCTTGAAATCAGGCTGTGTAGTAGGAGGTCTAGCTATCTGGGTGAATATCAAAGCAGAAGGCTGTGTGAAGGCTTTAGAGTCGGTTGATGTGAGAAGTTGGCCTGGTATATGCTGGTCACTAGTTAAAGTGGCCACCTTGCACCAGTACAATTCAACTCTTATGGTAGATAGGTTTAAGACAACCTTTTAAAGAAAGCTATCCTAGTGGTAGCTGTGGAGAGCAGCCTTAAGGCTAAGTCTCAGAGGAATGTAAAGCAGCTTGTTTTACCTTATAATCTCTTGAATCACTAAATGAAAGGACACCACACAGGTATATATATAAAAAAATATATGTATTTATTACTAGACACACTCTACTAATCTCTTTATGAGATTAGAAGTCAAGGACATATGCACAAATCAATGTTTCACCACAAATTAAGTACTTATATGGCTGGGGCCCTAGGGGCGTACCAGACCATATACTAAAAAAGAGGTTTAGGAATGTCGACTTGCAGGGGGACAAGGCCTAGGGCCTTTAGAATCGCTGGGGCCTCACTAATCCACCCAAGGCAGGTAAGTAAAGGACCCACGGGAGACGCGTGCAGTGTGAGAACACAGCCGCGGGTTCCCAATTGATTTCAATGGAGCAAGTCGCGGTTTGATTTTTAAAGTTTTAGGGTACTTCGGAAGAGTCTACAAGCAAGCCACTTACAGGTTAAGTACTTCGAGGGCCAACACACACAGGAGCACTGGAGTGCACGAGTTACCTCACCCAGGGAAACCGGGTGCATAGGTGTCTTTTGGTGTCGGGTCGCGGCGTTGTTTTCAATGGAAGCCAAAGAATATTTGCTGCTTGTGAAGACTGGAGAAGTGTCCGGTGGAATCCAAGGCTGGATTCTGTAGAAGGAAGACCTGAAAGCAGAAGGGACAGTGTTCACAGTTACTTGCCAGTGACCCGGGGCCAGGAAAATGGATGCCCACGGTAGTCGGGTGATTTCAGGTGATTCACGGGTTTCTTGACTCTTCAGCCCCGAGGTCCAGGAGGTGTCGACGACAACCAGGAGCTGTTTTCGGAGTGTCCCACAAAGTCTGCAGCTCACTGAGGTGTCGGCAATCAGATTGGAGCCAACAAGCCTTGGCAACAGCAAGTCTTGTGGAATGTGAAGAAAGTCAGCGGTGCAGACGAGCAAGGTCTGAGGGACTCACCCAGCAAGGGTAAGTCAGGGCAGGCCTGGAGCAACCAGGGGAGCCCTTTTTGGTTTGATGAAGAAGTCTTCAGGGGACCCACAAGCCAGCCGGCAAGGGATCGCAAAGACGCCTCATGAGGAGGAGCCCACGGTCACTTGGGACAAGGTAGGCCTCAGGGGAAATCCTGCTGGAGGCTTGGGCCACACGTGGTCCAATGCACAAGTTCATAGAACGTCATGAAGGGGTTGCACTTGACAATAGTGCACGGTACCCAGGTATTGCTGTTCCTCGTCACTCGTGGGGTCCACTCGCCTCAGGCTTGCTGGGGACTCACAATAGCCGTCGAGAAGTCAGAAAATCCACTTCTGGGGCTGCAGGGACTTTGGACTCCGGCGGGAGCGGGAAAGTTTGCGACCGTTGATTCAAGGTTTTGGTGCCTGCCAGGCAGGGGAGTCACTCCTTGACTCCAAGGGAGATTCTTCAGTCTTCCATAGGTAGTGGAACATCGAAGGTCCAGGATTCTTCTTCAAGAGTGTTGTCCAGGGGTATCTGGTTTTCAATGGCAAGGTTTCCCTATCTTATTCTAAAGGAAAGGGAGGGACTATCTCTATGACCACTCCTCTGGGAGGGTCAGGGGAGTGGGTGGTTACACCCACTTCCCTTTGTCCAGTTTCACACCAGAGCAGGGGCAAGTAGCCCCTGAACCGGTTTGAGCTGGCATATGCACAGAGGAGCCTACTGCTCCCCTAGTGCAGGACTTCAAAGCACTCTAGGAATGCACCCACCCAGCCCCAATACTCTAAATCCTGTCTGGAAGGTGGTTACACCTCCCTGTGACAGGATGCCTATTGTTGGGCCTCCTCCACTGCGAGTTTCAGTCAGCAGCAGGAGGGCAGCCCAGTGTCTGTGCTGGTGGCATCCATTTTGTGATGCCAGTGCTCTTCAGGATTCTACTGTGTTTCCACAGTGGGTACATGTTTATCCCTCTAGAAGGGTGGGATCATACTCCCACACCAGTTACTGGTGTGGGGGTATGATTCCAAGGTGTTTGACACCAAACACAACATGTTTTGATGCAGCCATCCCAAAGTTAGCATTTACCGCTAGGTTAAAATGCACTTAAGAGTATATGGTTTAACCGCATCCACAAACAGCTACAGAGAATAGACTCTGAGGGTTGCAGAGGGGCCCTGCTCAGGCAGAGGCACCCCCTCACATGGAAACCAAGCACCCTGCCCTCAGGATTGATAGGGCCTGCCTTAGGGGTGACTGATAGGTTTATATGTGTGTGTAAGGTGAGATATAGGGAACCTATACCTCAGTGAGGAGTGCTAACACCACCTCACCCAGGCTGCTGTAGCAGGCCTGTGGTGCCAGATTTAGTCTGCTTCCCAGGGGTGTCCTAATACATGCTTCAGCCCCTGGTAGGCCTGTGAAGTACCTATGCCCTTGGTACCTAAGGTACCATATACCAGGGGCTCATAAGATACCACAGTATACAATCACTAGTGCATCTAAAAAATGTAAATTGATACTTGTATAGCGCACTACTCACCCGCAAGGGTCTCAAGGCGCTTGTACGAATACCGCTGTGGAACCCATCCTGGCTTTCCCTGTGAGGTGCCCACTCCTGGGCACCCCCAAGGTGGAGACCAGGCATCCTTAGCGTTGTGGGGGCCGTTGTGGAGATTAAGCAAGCTACTGCCCAGAGTTGCACAGTGGGACTCCATGATTGGAATAGGCACCGAGGCGAGAATTGTCAGGTCCGTGGAATTTTGAGCCCAAGACCCCCCGAGGCGGGGAATTGAACCCTGATCCCGGGCCAGATCTCTGCATCAGGGTCTGCCGCTCTAACCATTGAGCCACACTTCTCCACTAATATGCACTCCAAGTTGTTTAGAGAGAACAGAGAGGTTGGGGCCTTGATTAGCAGGGTCCCAGCCAGACTATAGCCAGAAACCAGTGTAAACATCAGAAAAAAAAGTGGGGGCAACATAAGTGCAGATCCTACTCTCCTACAGTTGATAACAACATCCAGGCAGTGAGGTACCAGAGAGGCCCCACTATATATCTAATTAACTTTTATAACCATGATTTTACGAATGTTCCAAACACCAATTTTGCAATTTTGTTTGAATACATTTTGACCTTACAGAGTGCCATAGGTGAAAGGCCAATTGGCCTTTTTTTGTTTGGGTGGTGATTCTAATGCTAGTTTGAGTACTGCATGCACCCATGTATATTCCCCGAATACTACTGCTTGCATCAATACCCCTTCTTGTGTACAGACCAGATCCGGCATTAGGGGACTTGAGCTGGCATCGTTTTGGCTACTTGTAAATTAAAATGTGTTATGGATGTATTAGACGATTGCTCAGAAGGACTACCTACCTTCAGGGGCCGAGGTTACCTGTCTACAACTGACTATCTTATTGTATCACCAAATCTAGAGGGGTTTCTGCTTACATGGAAAGTTGCTGCATCTGGTTTTGGAGATCACAACCCAATTGAGGTTGTCCTCTCCCTGGCCACGAGACCAAACTACCTGATGGAAATTGGAGCAAATAGCCTTGAAACCTCATCGGATGGTCTTATAGATGGACTATACGCTGCCCACAAATATTACCCCAATAGAGTTAACTCTGTGAGAAATTGAGGAGGTTATAAATCAGAGTATCAGAGGAAATGCCACAGGTCCTGATGGGGTACCTGTTGATCTTTTTAAATATAATCCAGGCGTTTGGGCCCACTGCTATTGAACATTTTTAACAGTTTAGGATACTCTCCTGTACCAAGCACATGGTCAACCTCAATAATAGTACCAATCTTTAAAAAGGGAAACGCTCAGAGCCAAGCTGTTACAGCCCAATCTCATTAATTGCCACTACACTAAAAATTCTGGGAAGGGCCATATACAATCGAATTAAATAATAAGCAACTGAGAAAGCAATTTTTTACCCATGTCATTACGGCTTTATCAAAGATTGGCACGGTAGAGCAGTGTCTCAATCTTAATCTATTGATTGGCAAATATATGATAGCACAAAATTCCCCTATACATCTGGCATTCATGGACCTGACCACAGCGTTCGATAGTATAAACCGTTTGAAGCTGTAGTCCACTTTTTTAACCCTTGGTATGGATGTAGCACTGGTCCACTTTATAGCCTATTTGCACAGAGACATGAAAGCCAGAGCAAGAATAAATACTGAAGGGGCGTGTGCAGGGCAATTGGAATTTTTAGGGGAGTAAAACAGGGTTTGTGTTTTAGCTCCACTTTTATTTATTTTATACATAAATGATCTTCACCCATTTTTACTTACCACTACCCCGGATGTGCCAAAAGTTAAGGGCTCTTTCCTTTTCCTCGCTGCCTTATGCTGATGATGCAGTTTTAATGGCACACACCCCAAGGGCCTTACAACAGTTAGTGTACGGATCTGTAAATGTTATGAAATCCCTGGATTTACACACCAATTTTAATAAATCTTACATAATGACCTGTGGGCCAAAGCAACTGAACCTGGAAACACAAAAGGTGGGGAAGGCCTCTCTAAAATGCACTCACACTTTCTCATATCTGGGAATAACGTTTACAGATAATGGCTTATCAACTGAACATGTTACACAGAGCAGCAATAAATTATCAAAATCAGTTAACTCACTGCTTAGCTTTCCTCAGCCAAGGAAGGGAGAATCACTTCTTCTTTTTCTGCAGATTTTTAAAATACAGTGTAGAACAGCAGCCACATATGGGGCAGAGGTATGGGACATTAATCAGTGTAATTAAATTCAAGTAGAAGAAAACAGGTTTTGCAGAAGAGTATTAGGGGTCCCCATTTCCTCATCTAATTCTATTTCCCATTGCGAATTGAATATCCTGTATATTGAGGATTATATATACGTCCAACCACCCCAAAATTATGGCTCGCTCTATGGAGGAATACGGAGGCAAGTCTCACTAAAGATATTATTCGAGACTGCCTCGCATGTGAAAAAGGCAAGCAGGGAATCTTACATCCCCTAATTAAAAGGTTTGCCACCACTGACTATAGAGAAGTATACAGGAAGTTGCTTCAACTCTCTGATGACAAGAGCATTATTTCTGTGGGAATGTTCTTGAAAACTGCAGTTCGGGCACATATGTCAATGAACACAGATTAGCGGTGGTCTATAGTTTTTTTTAAAGTACATGGTCATAAATTTTAAGCATAATATTTTATATAGAATGTTAGTCTTTAATGTTTTGTGGGATATTAAAATGCTTTTTTAAGGACACCTCCATAGCAGAAAAGAGCAAACTGAATTGTATACGTGAGGGTAGCCTCAGGGTGTTTTACTCACTAACATGGTGGACCGTCAAGTAGGTTTTTGTTTTTAGGTTCAAAGAGCCTGCGCTGCTCAACCCAAAATTCTCACATTTTACTATTGCGAGTGCGCACTGTTAAATGAGATATTGGTTTAAAATGTAACTTTTTTACTCTGTAGTTTTATAGTTACCCTTGTGTAAATTGAATAAAGATAATAAATGAAAAGAAATGATTAAGCCTTGCGACCAGGCAAACCGACAATTGTACCCCAAAGGCAAAGCAAACTCAGCGGGTATTGACATATGGCTGATAGGAACAATGTTGACATCGCTAAGTTAGCATGAGCTCTGCTGCCATGATGCCACTTTTGCGCACGTTACCACATGACTTTATTTTGCAAGACTCTATTTATGCCTTTCAAATGAGAACAGTCTGCTTTGTGCGTTCTCTGTCTGTTCCTGGATTTTAGTCTGAACACAGTGAACAAGGCTGATAAACAATGCCTCTTGTTATTCTGTTCTGCTCAGTCCCTAGCACCTTGACAAAACATGCTAACACAGCTACGCTGCTGAGGACTCGTGCTTTGATATTATGGGAATGAATGGTAGGTTGACGGACACTTTGAGAGGGACCTTTCCAGGGAGAAGAGCGATGCTGTTCCTTTGATGTAGATAAACCATATAGGCACTAAGGTATAGGGTCTGCTGACAAAGCTCAGAGATCTTCTATTATATAATTAAACTTCTTCTTACCAAGAGGAGGGTGGTTAGGCCTTATAGTCCTTTATCCACTGTCTTTATACAATGACATTTCCCTTTATGATATATGGTCTTGCTACAATGCTAACTGTGTTGATTATATGCATTTTGCTGCTGGTAGTGGCTCATATACTGTATTATAGAGCACGGTAGTTAAAATAAACATTTTAAACTATACTCGTGCCTTGGCCACTTCTTATTGTGGACAAGTACGAGTGAGTGCATGCGTGAAACAGTATGTCTTGTTAACACTATTCCTGAGAGAATCGGGAGTGTTGTGTTCTGGGGTGTCTAATCATTTGCATCTTCGTGATTGTTTGAAGAGAGCGAGTGAGACACTATAGTTAGTCTGACCTGGGATTGTGAGTACTGAGGAGGTAGGAAGGCTTAACCCCTGTACATCAAGGTCCCCGTATTCCTGCGCATAGTTCTGTGTATGTGCAGAATCCCTGAAACAGTATGAAATAATGCTTTGTCCCATTTGGAGCTTTTAACAATAGACCGGAAGGCAACAACAGGAGCTGGACCTCAACGTATCTAGCTTTGAGGGCCCACCTGGTTTACCTAACTTCTGCTCCACCTCAGTCAGGCTAAAATCATGCCTCAGGCCTGATCAGCCATGTACTGTGATTTTCAGTTGGTGCATTGTGCTTTCCTGCTATTTTTTGCCTTACAAATTAAAAAATCTTATCTCCCATTCCCATTTATCAGAGTTTGATGGTTTCTGTGTCTTGTTGCTCGTTATTATTTAATTTGTCTATAGTTGTGAGTAATTTTATTATTTTGTGTTCTTGATTTTGGAATGTTTTGTTACTTCCTCAATGTAACACTCATTTCTGTGGGATATTGCCTACTATTGGTGCCAGTACTACCATGGTTGAGCAGAGATTCGTTCAGAAATGTATAGTATCCTAACCAAATTTTCTTTATTAACAACTCAGTTTCTGAAAGACAGTATATGTGAGTATCTACCATTGAAGTTGGTTCACTCCATTAGGCAATATTAAAGCCCAAGCTGTACATTCTTTGTTGGAAATACGCTCATGGAGAAAATTGTTACCTCTTTTTTGAGTATATAAAAAAGTGATGATGGAATGCTTGAATTATTCTCACCACTGGTAATTACTCAAGGGTCCTCCCAATCAAATTATTTTGCACCCCATGTCACCTCAATTTGAACCTACCAATATGCAAATTAGTCTTGACCTTGTGTCCAGCCGCTAACAGCCATGCCAGGTCCTCCAGAAATGGAACACAATTGTTGAAATATATTTGAATCAATCTGTGTAATTGCGAGAAATCAAAGCAATGGTGGACAGTGTTCTAGAGTGATCCATACTAATTCATAGTAGAGACCAAGAGACCTTAAACGGGACCAAGTTCTCAATTACTGAGAGAAAACATGATAAGGTAAAACATATACTGAGAGTCATTGGCTAGAACAGTGAGATCCCCTCCAGCTGGTTGGGGAACCATTCATTCATCCATCATTTGAGTAATCTATTATATTTGTTAATAGTGATACATGTTTTTCTCTGTGTTATCGAACACTATACATTAGCAGCAAGCCTTCTGGATTAGGTTAATCATTGGTTTTCTGGAAAACACATCAGGAACAAATCTCATATGAGAGTCAACAGTATATTTGTATAGGCCCGTCACATTAGTGAGTCACTACCGCACCTAAACTAATTTAATTCTAGTTGCTGACAGGGAAAATATAAAGTATGTGACATGAAAATATAAAGTATGTGTCATGCAGGTAAATTGTATCATAATAATCATTATGAGTTTTGAGTGATTGTATTCAACCTAAGTGACATTACTCTTTCTAAGCTTGCCATTTTCTTACTTTCCTGAAAAATGTGTTCTAATTATGATAGCTTAATAGGGGAACATATATCTGATCTGGGTATTTATTTGAACATTGGTATTAATCATGAGGCCACCAGCATATGACAAATTACCAGGGCTAAAACCAGCAGACGTGTGTTTATTGAGGTAAACAAGTACCGTGAAGAAAAACACGTTTTGCTCCATTACAGAAAGCATATCCCTAAACTGTTGAAATAATTAAGTATCTAATTTACAAAGCTTTTTCTGAGAGTAGGAGAGTTTTTGTCTTGTCTCAAGTGTGGATTTCTCCTGTATTTCCAATTCTTATACAATAGTAATTTCCTGTGTTAAGATGTGCCTTATTTGAGACTTCTGTGTCATTTACAGTTAGATTACCTGCACTAGGACATGCTTACACCAAGCTTGGAGTAAAACAGAACTATCACAGAAAATACCTTCTGAATCAGGCTTTAAAATACATGAGTCATTCCACCCTATACAAGAGTGAGACAGAAACAACTACTCACGGAAAAAGCCTTCTGATTTGGACAGACTGAAGGCACACTCTTAATTGTGCTGGGGCACACTGATACTGGAAGGCTTCCCTATATAGTAATGAATGTCGACCTCACAAACCAATAAACTGTATTCATAGCTTAAGATGAATACAATTTAGAAAGTACTGGCCTGCAACCACCTCATGGCCTTATGCTAGCTGGACCTTTCAGGTTTGCATCACTCATCTTTCAGCAACAAGGTTTCCATGTATGTAGCATATCTTGTCTCGAGCGCCTGCTCTCACTATCTTATAAGAATTGGAGATTCCCACAAACATACTGCTCATATTACTCAATACAACCTGAATGAGTACTGTAGTGGAGTAATAACTTATTCACAGTGCAATGTACCAAACTCAAGGCAAAGCCAAGTTATAGTGGTTGCAATTTGTAAACAGAGGAGAAGATAAAACTGCTAAAACTTGAAATGCAAATTGAGGCCCAGAGTTACTAAGAATTTGCATCATCGTTGCATCCTTTTTGTGGCACATCCCAACGCAAAATTCTTTTTGGTCTTTAAGAAGGGCCTGATTAGGAGTTTGGTGGCGTGAGAGCGGGACCGCCATGCTGGGTGCCCGCTCCTGCACCGCCAAACCATGTGCACACCACCCGCCAGATTATGAATGTTTTTGTCACTGTCGGGCGGTTCTTGGAGGTCCCATGGCAATGCCTATGAAACAGGCACCGCAATGGGAATGTCAAAGACAGAATGGTGCAGTCCATGCGTGCAGGTACTGGGGTGCTTGCACACCCTGCATGAACCCCATGGCCCTGAGTCACAAGGGGGCCCTAAAGGGCCCTCTTTGTTTCTTCTCTGACATAGTTTTCATGGAGTAGGAACCGCCTCAAAAACTGTGGTTGAGAGGAAACTCTCAATATGCTTGGCAGAACTGCGGGGGTCCCACTAAGCATATTGAAGCCTCAAGACCACTGCACCATCACCAGGGATCTTTGATCTCTGGTGTTTGCGGCAATAAAATGACAGTCCAACTGCCTGTTGTCAGACCCCCAGTGCTGGACCGCCACCGCCGAACCCCTGCGAGTCTAGTGGTCCTCAGACTGCCAGACTTGTAATCAAGCCCTAAGTCATGCAAAGCCACTTTGCATGGCTGTACATGGTTTAGTAAATACGAAGGGGTCAATTAGGATGTAGGGTGGTATGGCGGTGGCGATCCGCCCTACATCCTTCCCTGCCTGCCACCCATTTCCCCCCGCCATATAGTATGGCGGGGGGACCCCGGCGGACGGAAAGACCGTCAGTCGGTTTTCCGCCGGTCGACCAGTTGACCGGGCGGAAAAGGGGCTATATATGGTGGCGGTGTCTGCTAGACACCGCCATCCATATTAGCATGGGCAGCGGTGCATGGCTTTCCATGGCGGAGACCCCGCCTTGGAAAGCCATGCAGAGTTTGCTTTCGGGGGCCCGTTGCGGGCCCCCAGGGTATTGGGGGGTGGAGGGTGCACATGGGGTACCTATGGTACCCCCCTGCATTGTCATAGACATGGTGGCAGGCACCTCACGGTGCCTGTCACCTTGTGCATGACAATGCACACAGTGCATTCCCAGCATTGTGGCGGGCGGTGCTGTGAGCAACGCCCACCACAATGCTGGGAATGGAGGATGCCACCGCCACGGTGGTGGTGGCATCCTAATTGCAGGTGCGGGACTGCCGCACCACTGGCGGCTGGTCCCAGCACCACTAGGGTGGCAGGCGGACTAAAGTCCGCCCCCCATCCTAATCGGCCCCAAAGTCACCCAACGCACCACCTTGCACTGATTTGGCTTACTTTGCGTCAGACAACCGTTACATGGGTGGAGTATGGGCATTCCGAAATACTTGTAAACCTGGATTTATGTCAAATTGGTGCACCTACCCAGCACAGGCATAATAATGAGAAATATCTTTAACTCTCCTCATTACATTCCTTTTTCCACGTGTGCTGCTTTCTGCTGGACACAGAAGGAGCTGAAAGCCTCTAAGGATTGTTTTTGTCAAGAAAGGTATCCCACTCTTTAATCAAACACAAGTGTCAGCTATAGAATCATTTGAAGTTCTGTTTAGTTGATTCCAGTAAGCCAAGTGCTGGAACCATATTTGAACCATTATAAGGAAGGTATGCCAGTCTGTGTGAATGGCATGGGCAGTGCTGGTGGGCCATGATAGTGCTATGGTGTTGAGGAGCAGCTTCTCAAGGTAAAGTATTCACAAAGAAAATGAGGGTAGTAAAGCACTTTGACCTTATTCTGCTTGAAGACCATTTCACATCTATGTAGGATAGAAACACACTTGACAAACATTTATCTATTCTGTTTAAAGGACTGTCACCAGGCAAGGCAGGTATCTAGATAGGCTGTATGTCAGAATATTGCTAGTAAAATATGTAATTTGACAGAAATATTGTGTCCTGAATATTTCTTATAAATATCATTTGGTGTGAAAATGAGTAAGTGCACTTACTCATTTTGGTATTCACAGAAGGCACTTACTCATCAATGAGTAAGTGCCTTTTGTGAATACCAAAAAGGGTAATTGCCTTCTGTGAATACCAAAATGAGTAAATGATTGTAAGTTTAGGAATTTGTCTTAAGTTAGTTCTGTGAATCGGGCCCCAGATGTTCTGGCCTTTTTAAATGTATTCTGTCCTGATATGTTGGCCCTCTAGAAAACAATTGTTCAGTGAAGTATTTTCTGAATATTCTGACAATTTTGGATCTACTACCCCTCATCAAAGAGGGACCTGAACACATTTTATCACACAATGCACAATGCTCACTGTGTCGTAGGAATGAAGATGAATCCTATGAGGTCCAGTATCCAGTCTTGGATTGCTTATATTCTCCTTCAGAAGAGACCTGGCCTGGCAGTTTGGGGTGGTTTGTTTCTATTAAACCAGGACTGTAAGAGAGTGGGTTATGTTTTTTAGGTGTGCAGTCGCCCACCTGAAGTAATAATAATGACAGTATCCCATCAGGGTGAATCCCAAAAGTCACGAATTTACCTGAACTGAGCCCCATGGTAACCCACAGAACAGACAGGCTTAACTTAGGGCAATGCGTAAAGTATTGTGCAGTAGCAAAACAGTAATAAAATTGATATTCAAAACAATTTCAATTACAAAAACAAAGTACATTTTAATAAACAAAATGACACCAAAAATGACAAAAATCCGAAAGGGGAATCTTTAGATATGAGTTCTAAAGCTTTAGGTGGCAATAGTACCAAAAAGCAGCAAGCGGCAATTGTAGTCTATGGTAACGATAAAGCTGGGTCTAAGCATACTTTGTGGCCAACCATGATGGATCCTGATGTTCAATACACCCAGCAGGAAGGCCGGTCTAGGATTTTATCTTTAGACTGCAAAATGGAAGTCTGAATCTCTCAATGTGGAAAGCCAGCAGGCTATCTGCAGAAAGGTCTCATCGAAGTCGATAGGCATTGAGTGAGGTCATGATGAAGCTATTCATTTTGACAGGAAAAGCTCAGAGTAGGAAAAGTCATCTTTTGCTCCCAGGCTTGTCGTTGAGTTAGTGAAAAACTTTTGGCATCTTCGCCGATTCAAGATAATGATCTATTAAAGAAAATCGTGGCTTCTGCCAAACATTGAGTACACTAATTTCATCCTATCTTTTTGTATTGGTGGCTTATTCCTCATGCAAAACAGAATACTGCTTTCCTGTGTCACTTGATGAAACACTGCTTTCCTGTGGCTGTTAATGAAATTGTGTTTTATCCCAACAGCTTGGCAGTAGGTAGTAGAGAGACCTATGTGGTACATGACTCGTGGATCCTCTGATACCATGCTCTGAACAGTTACCATCTGCTTGTGGATCTAGATATGAAACCTATATATCCAATACAATAAACTGCACCTGCCTCTGTCTTTCTAAACATAACAGTGGGCCTAAGAAGGAACGTGCTCTTCTTTTAACAGCATCTTCTGTATATTTTGAAAGAGCAAATAAAACAAGTAATCTATTTTATTGGTCGTAAATGCAAATTCATACGCTCCGAAGCAGCATTATATGTCATCCTTTACATTAGCTTGACTCTGTCTTTGTGCTATCCACAGACCTACAATTCATAATAATGCCACCATTTCTTAACCAGACAACATTTCCTTCTCAAAAAAAGGGTACAATGCCGATATTTTCAGATGTCTTCAAAACTGATATTTTTCTTGCCAAAACTATTTGTCCTGGCTCTTTCCTTGAGAACATTTCTTTTTAATGTGGACTAAGGCTCGATTTCTGGACTCTCCAAATCACAAAATCCATTCAGATTTTCAGTACATCCTCAATTAATAATCAGGAGGTAGATTCACATAAAATCCATTTCAAAGGAGACGATAGGTTCAGAACAGATTTCTGGTTCTAAATATTTTCATGTTTTTTGGAAGACGGGACATTATTACTGTTTAAAACGTGCATGACACTTTTGTGTTTACAGCACTTAATAATATTGATTTTGCAAAGCATCAGTATCTAAATATGCTGACTTTTCAATACCAAAGCAAAACTAAGACGGCATAAAGCCTAGCACAAATTGCAAATGTGGTGTCTTTCATGAGAAGCAATTGTTACCAGTTCTCAAAAGTAATCATTTGTGTTAACATTTTATGAGGCCCTCATTATGAGTGGCTCGGCCTAAGGGGGAAAGCAATGCTGCATATGGTGTTACTGGGTCCAAGTGTTCCCAGGGCATCACAAGTTGATTCCCTACTGACCCACTATAGAATGGGGAATAACTAGTAATCAATGTTTCTGTGCTCATCCCTGCATGGGAAGCCATAATGCTGAGCATTTAACAGAGGATAAAGAGCTCCAGAAAGGAGCTGTAGGATTACTCCCTGGAAGAGAAAATGCAGGATTACTACCCCAAGCAAACTGGGAGTAGTAATACTGCACCAGCTGTAATTCTCTTTTATATTACTAATGTGAGTGGATTTACCCTTTCAAGTCTCGCAAACGAGCGATAAAGATTGATGGTAGCATCTAATGTTTTCAGAATGTCATTTCGGTGCAGAACATATGTCTTGTCCTTCGCCTTCTAAACATCTGCCAGAAATGTTTTTGACAGAGAGCGGAAAAGAGTTTCATACTAAGGAGCCTTGGATATGACAGCATCATCGCCAATACCCTTCTGTGCGAAGGATGCAGGTTCACCACTGACCTGTGAGAGTCCATCTGAAAGGTCAATTTAACTGTCAGATCCTGATGGTTTTGGCTGGTAATGGGCTCTGGATGGTTTTGTGGATCATGCATTGTATCTTAAAATAACCAGATCACATTGTTTGTCAGCCAGTGAGGACTTTTCATGTCTGACCACACATAATTCTGAAGATCAGCAAGGTGAGAAGGCGCTGTGCGCACTGTGAGTGATATAAGGCTTTGCCTGAGAGGTTCTTTGCAGCTGGCAAATTAGAACCCGACAGGTGATAGGACCAGCACAATATTCTGATCACCGGAAAATGGGTTAATGTGGGCATATTCAAATCACTTAAGCCTAAACAACAGGACAATCAACATATCAAAGAGTATTGTATTCATGTCTACAGCCATACCAAGCCTAAAACCTGGAGAAAATGGCGGCAGCAGTTGCACAACGAAGGAAATCGTAACATCAAATAAGTGAATTGTTCCATCAAAATAAATGAGTGGTTCTTCAATCAGTCAATAAATACACAAGAGACATGAAGAGGAGCCTTCTGCAAAATGTATTCTTTAAATACAAAACATTCAGCCCAGCCAATGGATTTCGCCTACAAAGAGGATTTCATCTCAGAAAACATATATGTATAACTTGTTAATTATGTCACCATTGAAAAGCTGCTCCCTGTCCATTCATGAATGGTTAATGTCTTGTAGCAAGTATTGGCACTTAAAGTATCCTGTGCTATTGGTCCATCTATCCGCCAACCAGAGATCCAGAATTAAAAAAACAGGCAATCCGCTTTCAATTATCACGCACAGTTCCCCTAGAAGGCAACCATGTAGCCAGTCTTCACATTTGATATATCCGTAACCTTCTATCATTCGTAGCATGTTGCGTCATTCTCTCAAACCTGTAGCTTGATGTTGTGATTTCCTTTTTTCAATAAAATCTCACACTACCCAAATGCATGCATCAACTTAAAATAAATTGACGGGCCTCAAAATTCAGCTTGCCTATAAACTGTATAATGATATGACCATGATGTGTTTAATTTCTAGGTACATGAATGGCAATCAACCAATGAAACATAGTAACCTTGCTTTATAAAAAGCTCTTATGCCTAGGGATCCCATCACAGTGACTGCAGTTGCCTTCAGAAACAACAAATCAGAGATTATAAATCAGATACAAATCTAAGACAATGAGACGCACTGGCATCTCACTAGGCGAATCCTGAGGCTGTAGATGGAATTCTCTTTTCCAATGATCTTCAGATCTAGTGTCTTTGACTACCAATCCTGATGGATCTATACAACATGGCAACATCAGTCTCGAGCACTAAAGAATACAGTAACACATCTGTCATTCATGTCTTCCCTGGGACAGATGGCACAAATGAATGGCCCTTTGAGAGATCTTCACATCCTCCCAAGAGTCTGAGTAGTGTGGATGGAGGAGGGGTGGACCTGCAGATTATGGGCATGCATCTTTCTCCTCAGTTAAGGGGAACACAGTGGTAGAAAAAAACTGCTGGCAAGTGGCAAAATACAAATAATCAACAGAAGGTAATATTGAGTGTATAAATCGTAGCACAATGATCACTACTGTATGGAGGCAGCCATGTTTATCCAAGAAAAGAAATTAACCTCTAGACTGCCCACAGGCTGCAGCATACACAAAAAGAAACTGAAAAGTAATACAAGCAAAGCATTTATTGTTACTCCTATCCAGAACACAGGAGCCCTGTCATGGAACCTGCCCTTGCTAACTATAGTACTATAGGTGATAAATGTTAATAGAAGCATCACTGGCTGAATTGTTTTTAAACATACGTTTGTTGTCATTTTGGTGATCCCCATACAGAGTTGAAGACATTGCATCTGCAAGGCTGTCCAAGCAATATTCAGTAGGCATGTACATCTAAACCATGTCAGGACACTCAATTCAGTGCCAAAAATATACCACAGGCTCACCTGCCGAAGGTTTGGAAACGTGCATCCAAAACCTCCCAACACCTGTTCATTAGCCAGGGACCCTACTAGTGCGTGTACACCAATACGGCCTCTGCAGAGCCTCTGTAATTGAACATGACTACTATATCCTATGTGGCCAGTGAGATATTGGACCAGGAAGGAGGGAATGGGAAAACTCTTAAACAAACATAAAAAAGAAAGCCCAACAGTCACAGGGTGTGTGTAGCCCGCTAGTAATGCAAAGCATCAGGAGAGGTATGTCCAGGGAGTCGCCAGCAGGCCAAGAGTCCCGCAGTATGCATGGGCATTTTTGACAATTCAAAGAAAAAGCGAGTGGTATGAGCTTTCAGGGAGACTGTGGCAGGTGGGGGGCATACTACTGTAAGGATGATGGTCCCGGCCTCTCCTAATGCACACTCGCTCCTTTTCCATCTCCCGAGTCGTCACCCTAGTCTTCACTGGCTGGTTCATTCTGCTAGTCACTCAAGCCCTGAGTCAGCATCTCCTTCTGGATGCTCCCAGCTAACCCCTCCATCCATAGACCAGCTATTGGATGTTGTTTCACCCGCTTTGCGTCTTTTCTAAACAGCATCCATGCCTCTTCCCTAGCCCAAATGGTGACATCCCTAAGTCTCCATAACAGGCCCCACTGCAGACTTCCAGGTCATTAAAATCCATCTCTTGGCTAGTCTAAGAGCCAAGTCTAGGAACCTAGTGCCCACCGTATGAGGTCTGAGAAACCCCCCCAAGAGGCATGTCTCTATCATACTTGATAGTGTGTGACCCAGTGTGATGAACAGTCTGTATAGTACTGTGCTCCAGAACATGTGTAGAGTGGGGCAGCTCCAAGTCATGTGACAGATGTCTGCTTCTGGATATCGACATGTGAAATGACCACGTGGCTTCCCCCCAAATGACCTGAATTCTGTGAGGTGTCAAGTAGGTCAGGTGGACGATTAAATTGAATGTATTTCAGTCTCATATTTCTGGAGACCTTTTGGGATGTGCCAGTATCCTACGCCATTCCAGGTCTCTGAGGTTGCATCACAACACCTCTCCCCATTTGACCCTGAGTGCTGCCAAGCGCATCTGCACTATGCCATTCAGTGCCCTGTAGAACCACATCACCAGGTGTCATGCTGATCCCATGGCCACCAACAGCTGGAGCACTGCGTGGGTCGCTGGTTCTTCTCTGCCCCATCCCAAAGATCCCCAAACGTTGGCACCAGGGCCTCATAGGTCAAAAATTGTCCTGGGGCAAGGCATTCTGGGTTGTCACTTCCTCCAAGGGAATTAAGGTGCCCAAGTGATAGCAGTCTCCAACCGTCACAAGCCCAGTGTCCATCCAGTCTGATTGCTGCAGGGCCATGAAAAGGAGAGCGGATTCCCATGAGGCAATCACATCAACAGCAGGGCAGTGGCATAAAGTGACATACATCTAGTCTTCACTACACAAAACCACCAGCATTTCAGAGCGGCCATCAGCAGAGTACCAGGATGGAGAATGGCCACTGCCAGCTGGAGCAGCAAAGCCAACAGAACTCCTTGATGAAGTGTCAGCTCTATGATGCTGAGTTTGTCTTGGTTGGCCCCATCAAGTCTGTGGATGACCCATTGGAGCTGCACTGCTAAGAAGTACAACTCAAAATCAGGAGCCCCCAGTCCCCCCTCATCTGGTGATGCTTGAGGATATCGAGGGATTCACTATGGAGGCTCCCATCCCAGATCAGCTCCCGGAGCAGGACATCAAACTGCTTGAACCAGGAGGCCGTCCTCCCAACCGGGAGAGTAATGAAAAAATATAGTAAACAAGGAAACATCACCATCTTAGAGGATTGCCAGCTTTAGGGATCTCCACAAAGTGACACACGATTTAAGAGGTCAGAGTGCTCCTCCCAGGTTGCCAGTCTGCAAGTCTTCTAGAGTGTGAAATACCTGGATACCCAGGTACTTAATAGATGAGGTGGATCAGGATAGGCCCTGTGTGAAGTTCAGTGATTGCTGAGCCCCCTGTGTCACCGGGAACAGGCAGGTTTTGGCCCTATCGACCAGAAGGCCTGAAAGAGTTTGAAACTCCTCCAATTGCCTCATCACGCCCACAGCACCAGTAGCACCATCTGCCAGATAAAGCAGGAGGTCATCAGCATTAAGCGATATTATATATTCATAGCCGTCTACCACTGTGCTGCTGTTCCTCCCCTGCCAGAAGCCCAGTAGCCAATGCAAGCAAGATGGGGATAAAGGGCAACCCTGCCTTTTGCCCCTGTATATATCATATTGTTGTGATATCATAACCCTTGCCATTGGATTTAAATTCAGAAGTTTAACCAAGTTGACCCAGCCTTTACCCAGCCCTTTTCGACTCATGACATTGATCAGAAAATCTCACCAGACCTTGTTGAAGGCCTTTTCGAAGTCCACCAACATGAGCATGGCTCCCAGTGGGGACTGTACTTCAGGGTTGTTGAGGACATGTTATAGCCGCCTAAGTGTAAGGGAGGTACTGCTGGTAGGGATAAATCCATTTTGATCCTTGTTGACAAGTATCGGCATGTGAGGCAGTGATCGAATGGCCAGAACCTTGCTGAGGTACTTGAAATCCATGTTTAGCATGGACAGTGGTCAGAACGCCAAGATAGGTGCTCCAGTAACCTTGGTCTTCGGGATCAGGACCACAATTGCGCTTCTCGAAGATTCAGGCAGGGATCCCAGTCTCAGTGACTCTGCATAGAGTGTCTCTAGCTTCGGGCCAGTTGTCCCATAAATGTGGAGGAAAACTCCACAGGGAGTCCATCTGGGTCCGGGGTATTGCCCATGGCCATTTCTTTGATGGCATGTCTAATCTCCTGTACCATCATCCAGGCCCCCCAAGTCCGCCCTGGCCCCAAGGCAAAGTCTGGAGCGGCAGCCAGTCCAAGAAAGTGGTCTGCATCCCTGCTGGAAGAGGCTCTGGGCACTGATAAAGCACCTCGTAATATTCTCTAAATGCAGCATTGATAGCCCCCGAGGAATAGTCTTGTGTCGTTGCCCCTTCAGAGCTCAGTGATGGGCGTGTCTTGAGTATCAGGCCTGATAAGCCAAGCCAGGAGTCTCCCCAGACATTCTTCCTCCTCATGGGCCCGGGACACATAGTTTTTATAGTCATGAGTCAAACAAGCATTATAACGCTCCAAGGCAGCGTTATAATGCTTGTTTGCCTCAAGGAGCCTATGGAGCGCTGCAGCGTGAGTCACCAGGGCATTGTCCAGTCTGTGAGTGTGAAATCGGGAGTTTGCAGCTCCCTATCTAATTCCCTCCTGACTCCCACCGATTGGCCCAAACAGTGTCCACAGACCACCACCTTAAACACCTCCCACTCTATCAGGCCAGTGGTCGTCAAGCCCTAGTTAAGATCAAAATACCCCGCCATGGCATCCTGCAGGGAGTCCATATAACAAGCATCCTCAATGGTCCGCTAGTCAAAGCCACAACATGGGAATCACCGGGCGATCATCTATCAGCCGGAACCTTAGAAGCAACAGGCCATGAAAGGGAGTGGCCAAGGTATTCAGTGTCCATCACATATTGGCATAACCTACCGGAAAATACAAATCTGCCCAATTAAGTATGCAGTTTGCAAATATGTGAATAGTAGGAGTAGTCCTGTCACAACCCATGCTGAGTTCTACAGATATCTACTAGCTCCCAGGTCTGTAACCAATTGTGGAAGCCGCTAGCAGTTCTTTGTGCCTGTGCCACAGGTAGGAGAGGAGTGGAATGGCCATCATTAAATCAGTGACATAATTAAAGTCACCACCCATGAGTAGGTCTTCTACCGCTAGGTGACCCAGAGGTACCAAGAGGGACTGGAAAAAGGCTACCTGGCTCTGGTTCGTTGCATAGATACTTCCCAGTGGGATTTCTCTACCCAGTAATCTGCACTTGACCAAGATGTACCTCCCTTCTTTATCAATAAAGGAGTGTTCCGTTGCAAAATGTGTTCCTGTCCTAGTCCACACCAAGCCCCTCAGGCATAAGCAGAGTAGGAGGTGGCATATATTTAACCTCGACTAAACAGTATGGACGAATCCACTAGATTGATGTGTTACAATCACTATTGCCTATAAAATGTATTAATGGCGGCTCAGGATATGGTTACACTTTGTCAAAAAAACAGTAGATTAAGGTTTTGGGCAGCTAATCGAGGCTCTGGAGGGGTCTCTTCCGGTTGACCAGATGGGACTACGGGAGACCACAGCAGGTTTAAGGCGGGACACTCTCCTATACCAAATTGGGACATCGGAAGAGACCCCTCCCGAGCCTCGATTAGCTGCCCAAAACCTTAATCTAGTGTTTTTTTTACAAAGTGTCTGTAAGTACGCCGACACTTAGACCACACACCTTAGCTCGTGTGTAGGCACTTCACTTTTTTCACGTGGCTATTTCACCTTTACCACTCACTATTCTCACTAACCCGGTCCTGAAGAAAGCCCACTCATTCAGCTTTTTCGGGCTGAAACATGTAGACCACATCACATAGTCAACTAAGGGTAATAACCTCCTAAGCAGTTGCATCACATATTTTTAACCATATCCTGAGCCGCCAAAAATAAATTTTATAGGCAAGGATTCTCAGAGATATTTTTAACAAAACTCACAACACATCACATATTCACACCACACCAGCTCTGCTGTAATCAGGCATTGTAGCACAACCGGGGGGCATTCGGCAACCCTGTTGGGAACCCAATGATGAAGCATGACACCAACCAGGTTGGTGTGTGAGGGGTCTTTTAATGACACCTAAAGGGTCCATGTACTTACCACAATAGTGATTGTAACACATCAATCTAGTGGGTTCGTTCATACTGTTTAGTCTAGCATTACATTGGGGATAAGGACGTACCCCGTATTTCCCTTGCTCTCTCCTTGTTTTCCACCAATATATTTAACCTCTCCACCGGCGCCGCAAGCACTCCACATCCACCCCTGTAAGGTGGGTCTCTTGTAGCATGGCAATGTGTACACTCCTGCATTTAAGGTACCTATGAATGTTATGGTATTTAGTCGCTGACCCTATCCCCCAGATGTTACATTACAAAAGCATGAGTCCCTATTCTTGAGTAGCCATCTAACCAATCAGTATGTGTGCCCCATGCATTCGAACCAGAGCCACCCCCGCATCCAGACCTCCCATAACAGCATGTACTGATGTCTCTGAGACAAAAAACTAACACCCCAACTTTGAAATCTCCAACCCAACAGCAGCTCAGCAATGGCTGGCCACACAAACTCAAGGTATGTAAACAGTGTCATAGACATGACTTCTCCAGTCTCCTGGCAAGGGCCAAGTGGTGAGGGGCAGGCAAAGGTATGAAGCCTCCTCTAATTCTGCAACAGCCCTGGTATAACGTGCCATCCAGGAACAAGCCATGGCTCTTACCCAGCCTAGCAGAACTCCCCTGCCTAGGGGTTACAGGGCCAGTGATAAATGCTCAGTCTCCCCAGTTGTGTCTAGTGAGAATGAGCGGAAGAACCACAAGGAGGCAAGTGCCAATGGCAGAGGCTCCCATCATCTGGCAGCCATCTGGGGGCCGAGAGAAGCACAACTCCCAATTAACAAAAGTCTCAGCCCTGCACCCCTCAGACCAGTTCCTCTACAGTCTGTGGGGTTACCTCCAGGAGACCCCGCCGTCCATTGTTAAACCCTCTGACTCCAACACCGCCGACTGGCGGTCTGAGGAGAAACCTGTTTCTGAGTCTGACATGCATGTAATTGTGATCACTGTCATTGCCTTGAGTGCTGCCACCCAGCCCTTCTCTATCTGCGATCTGACTGGTTTCTTCAGAGTCCCCTTGTGAAGCCCCTGAGAGCATTTCCTGGTTCGACACTTGGTCTCACACCCCTTGAGTCCAAGGAACTGGCAGGCCGACCCTGACCTGACCTATAAGCGTCCAGCCTTTCCCATAACACTCTGGGGCCATCACAGGAGTGTGTGGTACCATCCAGCATTATTTTCAACTTGGCTGGGAAAGATCAGTGAATATTGCAGACCTACCTCCCGTAGCACCTTCTTCACACACAAGAAGGACATTCTTGTGGCCTGCAAGATGGCGTTGAAGTCTGGAAACAACAACACTTTCCTATCATACCCCAGTGAATGGACCCCCCACCCGCTCCCTCTGCAGTATCACTTCTCTATCTTTGTAGTGAAGTAGCCTAGCCACCAGGGACAGGCAGCCTGGCACCAGTGGCCTGACTGGTACCCTGTGGGCCCGCTCCAAGGTGAAGAAAGACATCAGATGATTCAGAGCGACCTCTGGTCTCAGCCAATGCTCAATCTAAAGTACCAAGTCTCCTCTGCTCGTATACTGCTCCAACGGTTGCGGCCCTCTGCATCTACAGCGCAGTGTTCCAAAATGTTCACTCTGTCACTCAGGTTCAGATGCCGGATCACATGTCCAGGCTGCAACTCTCCCACCACAGTCTCCAAGTCTATCACCCTATCCGCAAGTTTATGGTGAACAGCCCGTAAGAGCCCCAGGCCAACCCAGACAGCACAAATGTCTTGCTGAAAGGTAGACATAGCATCAGCAATAACTTTGAGGATCTTATTCAGTTGAGGCTAGGTAGGGAATATCACAGGTTTGGACCCTTCCACATCCACTGTGGCAGGCTGGGAAGGCTCTCCAGTTTCCAATTGGGTGGACAGCAGCCTAGCCCTTGTTTCCCTGTGTGCACAGTAGGCCCTCTCCGGCCAACAGATGCGTGTCTAAGGGGGGAGGGCTCATGAGGGCTGTGTCCCCACCATACCCCTCAGACTGGTCCTCCACAGCACCTATGGACCCAACAGAGATCTTGTACAGAGCCTGGATCAGGTGATACTGCTCACACCAAGACAGCAACGAGCGGGCACAATGCCAACCGTCGGCTGCCCGCCACTGATGTCGAGGGGCAATGTCTGCCTGTTTCAGAGCTTCACCAGGCGAGGTTCACCATCCCAGCAGGTCGGCACTGCATCGCTGGCCTCAGTTACCAGATGGCCCACTGGGCATCCCCTTAGTTACCTACCAGGTTCCACTATGTCACCTCAAATCTGCACCAGACACTGGTCCATGCCTCAAGTCAAACAAGCTCAGCCAATCCTGTTGCTCAGGCCAGGCCCCTAGTTGTTCACCGCTCCTCTGTCAGAAGGAGCACAGGGGCATCAGGGCCTATGGGACACTACCCCCACACACACAGCAGTCATTGCTGCAAGGATTCTCCATAACATAATCAATTCACACTACACCCTTTGCAGGCCAGCGTTGGGTGCTGATTTATGCCTGTGGCTTCAAATTATCTTCTTCATGCCTCCCGGGCAGGGCCACTGACCCTCTTCCCCTGCCACTACCACAGATGCTACAAGCCTGTCTCTTGGAAGGAATAGAGTGCAGGCAAGCCCATTCAAGGTCGCCCCTCACCGCTGCAGGCCATTGCTGGGAGATGGCACGTGCTCTGAGGCTCGAGCTTTATCTCTGTGAGCCCCCAGGCAGGGCCCTCTGTCTCCGCTTCTCACCTCCAGCACTGGAAACCACTGCTCTGCCCCCAAGTATAGGGATCTGGACAAGCTCTCCTACCATCCTCAGTGCAGGGACTTAGGGCACTGGTCTCCCCAATTCTGGCTTGTCGCTACTCAGCTTCACCGCAGTGCAGTCTCGGGGACAGAGTGGGCAACTCGTCAATCCAAGCCCACATCTCTTCAAAGGAGGCTGGTGCCGGGCTCTAAAGCACGCCCTTAGGCATCCAGCAAGCTCATCATGCAGCCTCCCAACTGGGCCCCAGCACGCCAGTCCTCATCACGGCCATGAGGGCCCAGCGTTACTTCCCAACCACAGAGTCCTGGAGGGGTCAGCACTCTCCTTTGCGTCCTTGCCACTGCAAGGCCAGTAGCCACCAACTGTGTCCATCAGAGGGGCTCTCCTCAGATCTCGGCCGCCATCTTTACCGGCTGGGCGGCTGCTGTGACATCTCTCAGACCTTCAAATGCCTCCCACCTCAGGAAAGAAGTCCCTCGGGTTCAACCACCAACTCTTAGCTCATGGGCTAATGGCACGCCCGGATGGTGGTGGGTCAGGATTAAGTACGGGCCAGAATGGAGCGAAGAGCTCAGGCGTCCACCACCTTCCCTGCCCTTTCTCTTCATTCCAATTTGTATGACAATGTAAAATCGAGAAATAATGAGTACTTAACTCTAATTCTTAAGAATTTGTAAATACTTGCTGTGCCATTCAGGTCATATCAGCAAGTAACTTATTAAACCTTGTTTATTGCAGTTGTCCTCTCTTATGTTCAAAAAGCCATCTTAGATTCCTTTATTTATCTTTGCTTTCTGAGAACCTTTAAACACTTGACCTCCCATTAATGCCACTATTTCCTAGAGAGATGAAGAGCTTGGTACTCCTGCTGTTCAGCCTTATGTTCAAAGGCTGTGGTAGAATAATTTTTTTGTGATATTTTGCAAGCTCTATATAGTTAATATTTGATACTATGCTTTATGGGTATTGGGATCCAATTAATTGATGACATCCATCCACTGTTTCTCACTTACGTTTCCTACTGTGAGGGACAGGCACATGGGTGAGGAAAACTTTGAGAGGAAGTATCCCTACATAATCTTGCACTTCCTCTCCACTGAAATGTTTAACTACAATACTTCCTCCCCCTACAACCACCTTAAAAAAGCAGGTCAAAATTCTTTCAAAATCCCGTTCTCTTCCACTCTCTCTATGAAAGTTGTCAAAAACTCAAAGCAAAGGAATTTGAAAGAGCACCTTGGAGCAATCATTGTGGAACAATATCATACTATTTGCAATGGCTGTCTTAAAAGTGACCTAGCATTTTTTTCGGACAACCCATCAACACAAATAGGAGTATTCTTAAAACACTGTAACGAGTCTCACGATGTAGAAATCCCACATAGTCATGTTCCTCTCTCCCTATATGTTTGTTAAAGCTAATATGCAAACTATACATCTTCAAAATCAGATTGGCTTTGATGAAGTCCACAGATGAGAATGTTAAAGGGTCTGATCTATCATATTTGAGCTTTCTCTCCTCAGAAATAGTTATCTCCTCTCTGCCCTGGATTTCCCATCACAAATAATGCTGTCTGCCTCCAAGGCAGCATAAGAAATGCCCTCTTCCTCTTCTCCCCGTTATCCTTGAAAGGTATCTTGTAACTGATGGCCTGTGAGGTGGGGAACTTGTTCTCTCTCTAGTAATTCTCTATTCTATATAGGATGTGATTTATGTTGGTTAGATTGTTTGGGGTTTGAAAAATGATTTGTTGGTGTTACCTAGGGGCTGGGTGAGTGCAAGGTGGCCCACTGTCTGGATATGAGACATTTATTATAATAAATTCTTCAAGAGAAATGTATACTGTCTGATCACTACATTTCAGTTTTGGTGATGAGGACTAACAACAGTATATACAATAAAAAAATGCATTTCCTGTTATTTACTTCACATTCACATTTATGCAATACGCATCAATCTATTGCATATAATGTCACCATCAACATCAAATGTATATTTTATTCTTTACACAGCCTAATTAAGAACACAGTCTATAGTAGATATATTTTCAACACAAGGAAACATAAAAATATAATCATATATTACAATCTACAAGTGCTCCAAATGTGACCAGGTGGCCATCAACAGTGAAATGTGGTGCAAGGAGAGTACCATCTAAATTTTAGTGCTTGCACTTCTGTTAAAAATAAGGGATGTTATTGGACTGCTCATATTAGTAGGATTATTAACAGGGTTTCTTTCTTTAAAAGTGGGATTCAAAACTACTTTTAAGGAATTCAATCAATCCCTCTCTTGAGCTCGCTTTAATTCTGGACGGGTGTTCCATTTTAATCGACTGAATAGTAAACGTGTGATAATCCTAAGGATCAGACAATTAGCTAATAATGTCTCATAATAGCTATCCATTTACCGCCTTTTAAAAGGCTAATTGTTTCCAACTGTGATATGCAGACTTTTTCTGTTCCAAGCTTCAGTGTGCTACAGTACTGACTTCCTACCACCTCAACATGTTTACTTACCTTGCTACTCTTGTGTTGCACAGTGACACACTCCTTATTAAGTCAAAGCCTGATAGACAGCTCAGCTGTCTGGTTTGCTAACGATAACTTCGGGTCATTCGGAAGGTTCTCTGTGAATGCATTCCGCCCACTGCTTAACATTGGCTTTGCTGTGTGTAACTCACATTCGCTTGCTTTCTATTTTCTGGCTTTATTTGTTTTAGGATGGTCACCTTGAGTTCATCCCTTCCATTGCCCACACCCTATGTACTGTATCCTTCCATGATAGTGTTTAATTTCTGAAAACAGAGCTTTAAATCTTGTTCTTATCTTGTCATATTTGCTGTACATTTAAAGACAAAGGCCAAATGTCAGGCCTTGTATTCCAGGGAGCTTGCTGTTTACTTTTCTTTCTCTGACTTCAAAGTCAGTGGATTTATGTGACAATCATACTGGCTTTCTAGGGGTGTGCTGGAGGAAGGCTGTATAATGTTATTTTTCAATAATTATCAATATTTAGCTTGTTATTATTAAAGCTAGGCCGACTGATGAGGGGTGATACCCCAAAACAGGTCCTAGGATGCATGTTTCTGGCTGGACTGTTCCCATGAGGAGCAGGGTTAAGACTGATTTGCATATGGCTGGGGTGGCATGGTGAGAAAAAAAAACGATGAATTAAACCCAGACCTTTGACTGGGGGTGAATGTTTGCTTTGTTCATCGTTCCTTTCATCATATAGTTTTTTGGGGGGTTTGTTGCCCTAAGAGGGAAGGGTATGCCCAGGCGTGGGTCCCATGCTCACAGTGCCACTGGATACAAGTTAGCCTGGCTGATGACGTGTGATACCCTGAACTGGGTCGCAGGATGCTTGTTTCTGGTTCAGGGAGGACCTGACCTGCCATTTAGGGCTAGATTGTTCCCATGAATGAGGTACAGGGTCAAGACTGATTTGCATATGGCTGGTTCCAAACTGGGTGGCATGGTGGTGAGCAGAAAAATAATAGTTTAAAGCCAGAACTGTGACTGCGGGTGAATGTTTGCATTGTTCAGCATTCCGTCCATCATCTGTTTTTTTTTAATTTTTTGCTGTTTCTAGCACACTACAAAACGTCAATGTCTCAGGTGAACAAGGCAGATATTTCAGAATATATTAGAATTTGAAAAGCACAAATGAAGCACTTGTCTGGTAATTCTGAAATGTGATGGAAAATATTTATTATGATCAAAATAATCAATACCCTAGGTGATGACATTTCCACACATTATCATTTGTGCGCTGTCTACTTTTATCAGTAAAGCTGTGTCTGTGTAAATGTAATGGTCATTTCAATTGAAGATTTGTTATATGTAATGGCAGTGCACTACCACACCATGCATACTCCACTTTACCCCACTCCACTCTACTCTGCACAACTCCATGCCACTGCACTCTGCTCTGCACCACTTCACACTATGCCACTCCACTTTGTGCCACCCTACACTGTATCACTACACTCTACTCTGCAATACTTCACTCTACACAACTTCCCTCTACACCTCTCTACTCTACTCTGCACCACTCTACTGTATGCCAATGCACTGTACCTATGCCACTTCAGTCTACTCTAAAACAATCTACTCTATGCCACTGTACGTCATGCCACTGCACTCTGTACCTTTCTACTGCACTCTTCTCCACTTCACTCTAAACTTCTGCACTCTATGTCACTACAACCTACACCATGCTGCTCTACACTACTCTACTTTTCTCTACACCACTATATTTTATGCCACTGTGCTCTAAGTCACTCTACTCTAAACCATTAAACTCTATGCCAGTGCACTCCACACTACTTTACTCAACACCAATGTACTTTCTGCCACTATACTCTATGCCAAGTACTCTGCACCTCTGCACTCTATGCCACTATAATTTACTATGCAACACTCTACTCTATACCACTGCACACTATGCCACTCTACACCCTTGCTCTCTATGTCACGGCACTCTTTACCCCTCTATTCTACTCTGCATCACTGTACTCTACACCAGTGCACTCTGTTACACTCTACTCTGCAAAACTGCACTCTCTGCCAGTGAACTCCATGCGACTGTGCTGTGCACACTGCACTCTGTGGCACTGCCTCAGCTCTGCACCACTCAACTCTACGCCACTCAACTGCATATACTCCAATGCACTCTACGTCACTATATTCTGCATCACTCCACTCTACATCACTGCACTCTATGTGACTCTAATGTACTCTGCACTACAGCACTCCATGTCACTGAAATATATGCCACTCAACTCTACGCCGCTCTACTCTATTCCTCTGAACTTTACCCTCAACCACACCACTCTAGCCTGCACCACACTACTTTATGCCACTTCACTCTATTCTAAAACAATCTACTCTATACCACTGCACTCTACGCCACTCTACCCTATGCCACTCGACTCTTTACCATTGCACTCTACACCTCTGCAATCTATGCTGTGCCACTCCATTCTACACTACTCTGCACTACTCCACTCTACACCACTGCACACTATGCTACTCTACTCTGTCACAGCACTCTATGCCAATGCACTCTACACCACTTTACTCGAAACCAATGTACTCTATGCCACTATACTCTATGTCAATCTACTCTGCACCACTGTACTTTACGCCAATTCACTAGAGGCCACTCGACTACACTCTATGACACTCCGCTCTACGACTCTGCACAATACTCCACTCTGTGATGCTCTACTCCTTTAAACTCTACTCCACTCTAACACTCTACTCCACTCTATGCCCTGCAATGACACTTCTCCACTCTATGATGCTCTACGCAATGCCTTTTATGCCACTCTTCACTCTAGTCTACAACACACTACTCCACTCTATGCCACTTCACTCTATGATGCTCTACTCTGTTCTCTGCCTCTCTACTATACAACACTCTACCCCACTCTATGCCATTCCTCTCTATGCCAATCTACAAGACTCCAGGCTACTCTACTATACAACACTCCACTCCACTCTATGCAACACCCTCTACGTCACTTCACCCTTCTCTACACCTGCTTCACTATTCTCCACTCTACTCCACTCTACGCCACTCTATGATTCTCTATGACAAACCACTCTGCAACACTCTGCTCCACTCCTTGGCACTCTACTCCACTGTATTACACTCTAATGTATGACACTCTACCACACTCTATGCCACTCCACTCTATGACACTCAACTCAATGAAACTCTACTCCATTCTATGCCCTTCCTCTCTATGACACTCTACTCCTTCCATGAAACTCCACAACACTCTATGCCACTCCATGACACTCCACTCCACTTCACTCCTCACCACTCCACTCTGCTCCACGCCACTCAATGCCTCTCTATGCCACTCCACTCCACAATACTCCCATTTATGAGACTACACTCCATGCCACTTCCTTTACACCACTATCTTTTAGCCATACTGAACAGCAGCTATGCTGGTGTACAACATGGTTAAAATATATTGGCAAAGCCAATATCTCTTGTGTAGGTGAGACTTATTGGCTTTACATTGGCACAGTTCTTCTTGTTGTGGGAAAGAGGAGATTTATGCTACAGCTAGATTTTTTTCAGTTTTTCTTTCTTTTAAAACTTAGTCTCTGTTTTCACTGGAGTATCAATATGCAATCAGTGAATCCTCCCCATCATCGCTGGAGTGCTCTAGAGCTCCACCGATTGGTGGGAGGCATTGGTTTGGTGCTTTAGAGACTTACTTCAGGCAAAACAAGAACAGGGATTCAGACCAGAAAGGAGGCTTATTTGCATCTGCGTTTATTTGGGTTCAAAGAAATGACAATTTAAAAGCGTTTACTGGAAGTATCTCTGAAATCTGATGACGCACTAGATGAGTACCAGGAGGTTGTGAAATAAACAGAAGGGTCATTTTGACATGTTGACCTGTTTGGTGGTTTTTAGACACAAGTGTTTCAAGAGGACACAAGGTCAAGGTGAAAGTGCAGATTTCTACATCAATGCACTTTGTTAATTCATTGCTGAGTGGAAGTTTCAGGAGTAGAGAGAGCAGTTGTTCAGAAAGCCTGTTTGTGTGTCACTGCTGTGTCAATGGGATTCAGTAGAAACTTTTCAGCATCAAAATCTGTATTTACATGATACTATCTGCACTGCAAAAAGTATAGAGACTACACACATTTCTGCAGGGGAGCAGGATGAAAGACACTGTAGCAGTGTGTGTGATTCGCAACAAGAATGAAAAATCTATGAAGTATCTGACTAATATAAAAAAGTAATTTTTCAGATCAAAGAACTGTTTCTGGGCTTTATAAATTGTTCTTCCAATAGGGTAGCGCTACAGCCTCTGCAACTTGGCAGGTTTTTGGCTGGCATGCTTCTGGGTAGGCCTGGGCGAAAATTCCGTTCCGCTCGCGGAAATTGCGATAATTTGACATTTTCGTGTTCCGCAGAGAGCGCGAAAATGTCAAAATTTCCGCAATCCGCATCTTACCGGAAATTTTTGTCTTGCTCGCGTTGTAAAAAAATACATTCTCGCGTGCGCGCGATCGCCTTACCTGAATCCCCGCGTTCGCCGACAAGTTTTCCCGATCCGGTTGCGTTCTCCACGAGATGTTGGATTGTTGGTAGCCATTTGCGCTGTCTCGCGACAGTTCACGCCCGCATTAACGTCATTTGTCGCGCAATCATGTCTTTCTTCTCGCGATCATGCACTGCGAGAGTATGAGATGATTGAGATCTCGAACACGTCATTCTCCACCGCGAGCGAGAGCGTGAGGACGCGGGCATGTCATATCGAATGCGAGTGGGCGGGACAAGTGAAAACAAGATGGCCGCGCCCATGAGCAACCGCACGGGTAAGTTGGCGAGCTGCGATCACGCAGAAAATACCCCGAACGGGCGGGAAAAAAACTTCTGCGTCTTTGCGATATTTCCGCGTGTTTGCCGAGATTTTTAACATTTTCGCGATAGTTTGCGAAATTGAATTTCGCAAATTCCGCCCACCCCTACTTCTGGGTGATGGGCTACAGTGGTAGAACCCGCTCAGGCTCTACCATGAGAACCCCAGTGATATTTCCTCTTCCAAATGGGGGTGGGGAACCCTAAGCTCAGTGGGGTGGGAGCACCGTCAATTCATGATGGTGTTCCCACTTTGGCAAGCTCTATATTATGCCCAAACGCTTGGACCATTTACTCACAGGTCTGACACAGTGATGTTTTAAGGATTTTGAGGGCCCTGGGTCAAATGTTTTTTGGGGGCCCGTGTTAGGAACAGCTTTGATTTTATGATCCAGTGTCGGCTCTTTCATATCCTCTTTTGTCAAATTCAAAATGTGTGTACATCTGATATTCAGGGACAGTTATGTGTGTTTTCAGTATTGTAACACTGCAACAGCTCACTAATATTACTGCAAATAATCTCTGTCACACCCTCCCATTTCTCATATGTGAGGTCATGTATTGATCTAAAATAAACTTTTTATATGGATGTTGCATGAAACAAGCACATTTTGTCTGCAAAATGTCTGTAAAAGACTCTCGCACATTAAAAATAAAGAAAAACACTATTTACAACAATCTGTTTAAAATGTATTTAAGGTCATCAGGGCAAGATTGCCTGCAGAACAGAGCTGGCTCTATCAGGGGGCCCTCTGAAAGGCTGGGGCCCTGGGCCAGAGCCCACTTTGCCCATGCCTTAAAACGTCTCTGGTCTGACAATAGTAGAATGCCTCAGCCTATAGGAGTAGATAACATACAAGAGCATAAAATTATAAAAGCAACCTTTCCTTACACCAAAACAACATTGAAAAAGCATTTAATCATGTCACAGACGCTCTACTACCTTTGGCGCATCAGTTTGTATGAAATTTAAAAGCAGATTGCGTTCAATACATACAGTGAATTAGTCCTGCTTCTGACAGAATCGTAGACCTTAAACCAAAAGATCTACGCTGATAACTAACAACCTCTAGTTTTCCAATTGACTATTCTATAAAAGAAAATAAAGCATTTATAAAAACTAAAGAAAATAAGGATCAAATTCGCCAGCTAGTATACTGGTTATTCCTGACATAAAATAGAGAATGTCGAAAACAATGGGAGAGCAAGGGAAGGAAGGGGTGCGTCTGTACCCCCTGTGTAATATAGGTTCGCCCATCATAGTTTAACATAAAATAGAGAATGACAAATTCCTAAAGAAAAAAGAGAGCATTTATTATATTACGTGAAGGGATGTACTTGCAATAAAAGTGGAAGTATTGGGCTCGTTCAGGTTGGTAATAATCGCTTCATAATTTGGAAATAAATGTGAAAATCAGCCTCACAAGTGTATTTTTTAGGACAGAGCCTACAAATAACTCACTGTTAAATTACATTTTCATCAAGAAGTAATATGTGTAGGCAGCAAAAAGTACCTCGAACAGTATTGCTGTGAAAGGCAGTTAAGCGCTGTCATTATGCGTCATAAAATGTTGTAACAGTGATGAGGCTACTTAGTTGTATAAACTTTCTTTTTGGATTCATTTTCGCGAAATGCTAAAAAATAAACACGATGGTAGCTAACGCATGCGTAATTCACGCGTATCTAATTTAATCTCTCCCCACACAGCCTCACTAGTTTCTCTTTTTTGTGTGCAAAATGACACGAGTTCAGGCCCAGCATCGCAGGCTATTAAATAACTGCGAATACAAATCTCCACTGTTACGAGAAACAAAAGGCAGGGAATGTTCCTAATTTACCTGAAACGTGAAATTGCCATGCTGAGCACAGGCCTCCGTAGCACAGAAGCTGCGGCTATCTCCTTTTGATTACACTTTTTTCCCTTTTAATCATGCTCAGCTTGCATGCTTGTAAACCGCATTCAGACGTCAAGAGTCGTCTATTTATGGCGTCTTACTCTTTAAATATCACCTCTGACAAACAAAAGAAAAGCAAATGTTCTTAAATTTCCTGAAGGGCTGAAACATCAAGCCTGGATTATTATTGTTTATGTCTCAGCTTTAGCAGCTCCAATGCCTCCGTGGTCTGCTGTGCCTCGGCCCTGGCAGTGATGGATGACCACCGCGGCAGCTTATTGGAAACGGCGTGATTTATCACCTGTTCTCCTGCCTCAGTCTAATGGCTTCATTTCTTTTCCTGCAGCGCGTGATGCCACAGCCAAGGTCATTCCGCCAATGGCCTTTTGTTGTTAGTTTGCTGATGACCACTGGGCCCGAGAGCCCGCGCGGGGAAAAAAAAAAAGACCAACCTTTTACATTTTAATTTTTTCCAACCCCTGATAACTGCAGCCGGGCAGTAGATTAAACGCGGCCTTCTGTGCGCTTGCCAGACGAGGACCGGGTTTATGATCCTCCCTGGGAAAGTCTATTACTCACATCTACTTTAAATGACCAACATCAAATATATACAGCCGCCATTAAAGGGAGGATCAATAAAAATGCCATTAGGATAGTAAAAGTTGCTGATATTAGTGAAGGCCCCAAACAAAATATTTGATTTTCTTTCAGGTTGTTAGTGAGATGGAAAGGGAACATATACGAGGAAGGAGAGCGGGCCCGGCCTGTGGTCAATAATTTATCTCTGAGATTCATTCAGCCTCTCACCCAATATTTCCCTCCTGTCTATTGATTCCTCATCATTATTTGTCATAAGCTGTCCTAACTCAAGGAGAAAATATGCCCTGCGTGTCCGAGGGGAGCCCTACCTGGAGGATCTGAGAGGAATTTCATTAACGTCAAGAAAAGTACTGCCCTGCTCTGTTAAACTCCGGGAGCTGCGGGCACCGATAGCATGTCCACGCCTCCAGCGTGCATACTTGGAACTAGTGCCAACATAATATATTTCTGTATAGCGCTGGCTCACCTCTAAGCACTTTAGGAGCATGAAGTGGGAAATCTGCAGGTGAAAGATGTGTGGCAAGAGATTTAAAATGAGTTGATTTTGTGTTTCCTGACAAAGAAGGTGACTTTCAAGCATTTGAGAACATTCAGAAGTCCTCCTAGAAGAGGCAAAGGGTATGGAATGCTAGAATGATAAGGAATTGGAATGCAGACATTCTCTCCAAAATGTTAGTATCCCATAAGGACCCTGGCAATATGGTTCTCCGAAACTGACCTTAGGTATGTGGTCAGGTGGTAGTGATGAAAGAGCTTGATTTAATATTTGGAGTGATTGCTTTTCAGGTCCTTATGTACAAGTCAAAGGATGCTGAATTCAGCCTTGTGTTTAGCTGCCAGCAAGCGTTGTGATAGTAATGTGGCGAGGTGTGATATGCTCTTTCCAAACCCATGATCTGATGGATAGTGTAGTTTCATGTTCTTTGCCCATCGTCTTGGAGGACACCCCAAATGGCTTTATTTCAAAAACCTATATGTGCTTTCGTAGAAGGCCCATGTATGGTCTCTTGGTGAATGGATGTACTGAAGGCATAAGCAAGTTATAATATATCACTAAATGGGTAGGCACAAGTGATCAGTACATAGACTCTAGTATGGGCATGTGCTGTACTCAGTTGTGTGTGGAATGTCTCTTGGGTAGAGGTGAGATGCCGGCAGAGAATCTCCAGAGTAGATTAGAGCCAAGTGGATGATGACGAACCAGATAAGAGGAATATTTAAAGTAGTCATATCCAGTTTAAAATGCAGACAGCTTGTCTTGGTTGCCTTGTAAATTGTGTTCTCTTTGTTACACAGATCAATAGCTAACTATGGGAGAGAGCAGGTTGACCTCCCCTGGGGCCCCAGAGAAATGTGCGAAAGAGAAGGTGGGAAGGAAAGTTGATTTCCGGGTGTACAAGGTGTTTGAAATAGGAGGCCAATCTTGGCGATGCAAGGTTTGGATCTGAAATAGATATCTATTGTGCCTGGAGTTTAAAACTCAACATAGAGGCTTCAGGTTTCTTCCTGCCAAGTTCAGTGCAAATTGTGGCTGGTCAGCATATTTATTTAAAGGTGGGCGTTAGATAGCATCCATTTTGGATGTCAAAAAATAGTACTTAAGCTATAAGTGGACGTTTGGAGATTAAATTCTTCTGGTTAATGAAATGACAAAGGAACCTTCTACACATTAAGGGTCTGGTAAGGACTCTAGCAATGCTCAAAGCAGCAGGCTAAGATAAATTGTTTGGATTACTGAGAACCTCAGTTTAGGATAACATTCCAATATGGGTAACTCAAGGTTGATTGATGTTGGAGGGGTAATAATCGCCATGTCTATTACTGTAATTACACTGTAAGGTGGACACATATATGGATGGCTGCTGTACTAGGTTGGTGGCATATAGAAGGTGGGAGTAAGGTACCATCTGCGAATAGGGCATCAGGAATGATGAGGTTGACCACCAGTATGCTGATTACAGTAAAGGATTGCAGAAGAAAAAAAGGATTCCGGTGGGTACAATCTTGGCGGTAGGACATTCAGAAATACAGAGACCACTAATTTGGGGAAGTGGGTGTGGATCAGAGATCAGGGAAAGTTTGCATAGTGTGGACAGTAGGGGGATGGTGTGGATGGTGAAGGAAGAAATGGGGTCAAGGAAATGGATGAGAGGTGCTGTTAGGACTTGTTGCCTAGTCTACTCCATATAGTAGCCTTTCAGGATTTGTTACATGGTAGAGGCCAGCCATCCAGGTGTAGTTGGCCTGCAGCACTTATTATGCCACCCACTTAGTAGCCCCTTAAACATGTCCCTGGGTTTCCATTGCTGCCTGACAGCAGTTTTAAACTGCCTATTTCGAATTTGCATAACAAACCTCTGTCAAGCCTTAACCTCTTCTTATGTTGCATATAAGTCATCCATAAGGTAGGACTTAGGTAGCCCATAGGGCAGCGTGCATTGTATTTAAAAGTCTGGACATGTACCTATAAGTTTTACATTCCCTGGTAGTAAAAAACTCCTACGTTCCTTTTTCACTACTGTGAGGCCTACCTCTCCCATAGCATAACATTGGGTAGCATTATTACAATTGATAAGTGCTAACTTTTGATTGGGAACAGGGAATATGTGGCGTTACAACGCATGCCATTACATCGCATGCCGTTGCACCGCAAAACTTTACCCGACTTTCTGTCAGGATGCTTGTTTCCGGTCCCGGGAAGACATGGCTTGGCAGTTCGGGCTGGACTGTTTCCATGAGGCACAGGGTCAGACTGATTTGTCTGAACTGGGGTGGTGGAGTGAGCAAAAGAATGATGATGGATTAAACCCAGATCAGTTGACTGGGGGTGAGTGTTTGATTAGCTCAAACGCTCCGTCCATCGTTCCCTTTGGTTTTGCTTTGTTCGCCCTATGTTGGCAGGGTATGCCCAGAGGTGTGTCCCTTGCTCACTTTGCCACTGGATTCAAGATAGCCTGGCTGAGGAGGGTTATGAACCTGAAACCGGTCCCAGGATGCTTGTTTCCGGTCTAGGGAAGACATGGCTTGGCAGTTTGTGCTGGACTGTTCCCATGAGGCACAGGGTCAGACTGATTTGCATATGGCCATGTCTGAACTGGGGTGGTGGAGTGAGCTAAAGAATGATGATGGATTAAACCCAGATCAGTTGACTGGGGTTGAGTGTTTGATTAGCTCAAACGCTCCGTCCATCATCCCCTTTGATATCGCATAGTAACAAACAGTAGAGGTACTTCCTGCCTCATGTATCAGGTGGCTTGGAGCTGTCCTTGGCACAAGTGCACCGTGGCGCAGGACTGCTCCAAGCCATCCTCCACACGCAATTAGTTAACTGGGTGCAAAGATAAAAGGAGGGTAACAAAACAGATTTTTCCTCCAATGTATTTTCCATAGACTTCTCTATTCGAAGTAACGCAGAAATGACTGAATGGATTTTGATTACATTTTCCATTAATATACATTGTAGTCTCTAGATGATTCGCTATTGCAAGTGATGGAATGAAGTGGTTGTGAGGTTATGAGGGCCAAACCTTAGTGATGTCGGTTGTCGCAGTAGTACCGTGGTTGCACTGCAGTACTAACATTGTACATAGGAGGAAGGTGCACCAGTCAGAAGAAGTCCAAATCAAATCGGTATCTTTAGTTATTTCCTTTATTTTCTTACAGAGACTCAGCCAACGCGTTTCGTTCCACACAGGAACTTGGCAAAATTACGCATTTCCAACAGATTGCAACAAAAGAGGGAAGAGCAAAAACCAGACGGGGAGGGAGGAGGAAAAAAGGCAAGATCCAAAACTACTACCTGGAAAACCGGAACCTGTAGGCAGAACCAAAAAGACAAACACCAAGTAGTGCTGAATCATGATATGCCTGTTGCCGATGCTGATGATGGTTGTCACTTGAAAATTGTTAACCTCTCAAATAAAGTACTTGATGAAGATGAGATGACTGTACTCAGTAAAGGTTTAAATTTCTGCCCGACTCAAAGTGGAGACCTGGTTAATGCACATGTGGATTTATTTAAGTTTATTAGGATGTTAAGACTCCATGATTTTTTTGCCAACAGACCACCAGAACCACCTAAGGGCATCCCCTGTAGTGAACCGACCTCTCATTCAATCGCTGATGTTAGAAATATACAATGCCTCCTCTCAATCTGTGATGATGACGGTTATGACATGCCCACCTTACTTAATGATTTTGACATTAGACAAGATGGCCATGCGGAAAGGGGTCTTCGCCCTAAGTCCAAATTTATGCCCACCTTTGGTTATAACCTCAAGATTGATGTTTTCCATAAGAAAATGTCGGAGGAGTTATACGCTTTGGAAAAAATCAATAAATATAAACCAAAACCAATCCAGAATATCTCTCAATCCGAAAGACTGGCCCTACAACGCCTCAGAGATGATACTAACATTGTGATACGGGAGGCCAATAAGGGTGGGAATGTGGTCGTTATGGACCGTTCGGACTATCTGAACGAAATTAATCGTCAACTCGGCGACACATTGTGCTACAGATCTATCGCACACAATCCCATCCCTACCCTTATTACAATGATCAATGGCAGGCTCAATGAATGGAGAGATATATGCCTCATTTCGGAAGAGGCGTGCAGATATTTTAAAGTAAATTGTCCCCCTTACCCCTGCATCTATGTTTTACCAAAAATACATAAAGGGGGAGCCTTTCCACCGGGCAGACCAATCATCTCGGTGGTGGGATCATCCACCGAGAACCTTTCCAAATTCGTAGATGCAAAATTAAGGAATTTGCCCTTGACCTTCCTTCATACATTAAGGACAGTAAGGATATTCTGGTCAAGTTTAGGAATTTCCAGTGGTCGGATGAACTTCTTTTCGTGACCTTTGACGTCATCAGCTTATACACATGTATTGATAAGTACTTCGGCATTATGGCTATGCGCTCTTTCTTAGATAGAGATGGTGCCGAGCATTATGAATATAATGAAATGATTGTGGAAATGGTGGAAATAATTCTGATGAACAATTTCTTCCTACATGATGACAATTGGTACCAACAGATCAAGGGTGTAGCGATGGGTTCCGGGTTTGCTCCCTCGTACGCCTGCCTCTTTATGGGGTGGTACAAGAAGGAGCATGCCTGGGCCCGAGGTGCCTCCCCCTGGACTGAATTTATTGTGTTCTGGGGGAGGTACATCGACGACATCATCTGCCTTTGGTCAGGGTCTGTATAGATGTTACAACAATATTTTGAGTACCTTAATGACAATGTTTTTTAATATCAGACGTACAATGTCCTTTCATAAGGACAATATCAATTTCCTGGATATACATTTTTTCATTGAGGATGGGGAAATACAGAGCCAATTGTACAGAAAAGAGACAGCATGCAATGCTGTTTTGCATGCCTCTAGTGCCCATGCCAGTTCAGTCATCAACAATATCCCTTTTGGAGAAATGATTCGCATCAGAAGGAATTGTAGTACAGAGGAGATTTTCCGAACTAATATTAAGACAACTAGGAAAAGATTCGAAAACAGAGGATATAATGACAAAATACTAGACAAGGCAGAGGAGAGAATCACTTGTACAAATAGGATCTCAACATTAGCCGACAAAACAATTGAACGAAGCAACCACAAAAATGAAAAGAAACTGAGATTTATTACACAATACACAACCCATAGTAATGGCATTTTCAATGCTCTACGTAAAAACTGGCACCTCCTCTCCTCTATCCCAGGACTAAAGGACTGCATTACCAACAGGCCGGCCATTACATATAGGAGAGGCACACCCTTAAGAAAACAACTTTGTTCCAGCTATGTCGTGACTCCCCAAAGTTCTGTTAATTGGCTCCCCAAAAAACCCAAGGGCTTTTTTACGTGCGGTTCTTGCAACATTTGCAACAATGGAAAAAACAAAAACAAGTCTTTTTCCTATAACAGTCCTCGCACCTACCATTTGAACTATTTCATCAATTGCAACACCACCCATGTGGTATACATCCTTGGATGTGAATGTAACAGCATTTATGTAGGAAGCACTACAAGATGCTTAAAAATGCGCATACAGGAACATAGAAGAGCCATACTAAATAGAGACACCAGATACCCTATCACGGATCATTATAACAACAAACATATTGGCAGTAACAGTTTTTGGTTTCATGGGATTGACCATGTCCCCATAGGCAAAAGAGGCTCGAATCGGGAACTGTCACTTAGGAAGTTAGAATCAAAATGGATATGTCGCCTTCGTGCTACCACACTAGGCCACAATTCTGATGCATTATTTCCTTTAGAATACATCCTGCCCATTGGCCTACTGTACTTTGTTGTAATGTATATCATCAACTAATACGGATTGCTCCTTTGTGACATGTCTATATATATCGCCTATATAATACATCCTGCCCACTCGTCAACCCCACATCATAGTAATACACATTATTGATGAATATGGTTTGCTACTTTGTGACATTCTGGTATACTTTGCCTTTACCTTTTTAAGGTCTGGGATAACAACTTTCATACCATCTTTTATACATCTGGTCAGACCATCCATTGATCAGATCCTATTTAGGATCTCAAATGTCAAACGTTACGATGGTTAGTGTTATTCTATACACTGGGTTCCTTGATCTTCCTTTAATGGCAAACTAGGGTCCCCCGTGAACGGATGTTTGATTCACGGGCCTATTACCACTGGGTTGTACGCTTTAACTATTTGGTCACACTAAGGGTATAAGTCCCACTGTCATTATTTATATTGGCTTATTTGCACATGTCCCTCTGATCCACATAAAATGGTCAAGTAGGACCGTTCTGTAACTGATGCTTTGTTTCTATGTCCCATCACCCCGCGTCACCAAGATTAAATAGGACTATGACGAGCATTTACACCTTTCCATCATGGCGACGGCTTTTCTACTTGTTCTCTTTTGTTTCTTATGGTGGTGAGGAGGTTGTTCCCTCATACCATGTTATGTTCGGCGTCCGGAGACGTCTTGTTGGGCTTACCATTAAAACATTTTTGGTTATATACGGATGTGCTTTTTATCCGCAGGTCATGACAAGGTAGGGTCGCGCTGCATGTAACGCAACGTCTTTAAGTCTTATCGTTCCTCTTTATTAAAAGTGTAAGACCATGCTGGTTCTCTATACCTTTACACCATGGCGACTATCCTTACTTGTCCTCTTTCGCTTTCCTTGTCTAAGGCACTGAGGATCACGTGACCTTAGACCTCGATTCGCGCGTCTTTTCTTAGTTTTTAAAATACGTTTGGAGCACGACCGGGATTGATTGGTCGCTCATTATTGCTTCTACCTGGGATTCCTTTCGGACCATGGGACTTCCTAGGTATTCACCTTGTTTGCGTTTGTTGCATTTTGGCGTGTTGCGTGGGTACTAACTTTATACAAAATTACTGCGTGTTATATTATTTACTGTGATTCCCTATGTATGGATCCGTTTCTTTGCGTGCTTTAAAATGACTGTATGTAGTTTTTACTACGCTACATGCTTGTTGCCAACTATCTCAATATGCGAGATACTGTGGGCGAGTATGATTACTCAGTGTTATTTCACGACCCGGGATAGCTCTACTCTCCCTTTTGTTTTAATTTTGACTGTGCAATTGACAATGGAGCTACCCCGGGTGGTTGCTTTTTAGTTGCATGTTCGCCTCCTGTGTATTGGACTGCCCATGTCATTAGCAAGCAAATGGAGTAGAGATGTGCTATTTTTAAATGTGATTTTGTTCGAGTCACGCTGCCGTTACGGTACGATTAGTGTTGCTATATGTGGAATCCCCAGTAGTTACACTTGCAACTTCTATTACTCATCACTTTGCCGTAGAACCTGGGGGGGTTATATACAAAAAATTATAAATAATATATAAAAAAAAATAAAAAAAATATATATCTCCAGTGGTGACACATGCAACTTGTATCTCTCACCATTGTGCCGTAGAACCCTGGGGTATTCAAAGTCACAAGAGCAACCCTTATGTCCCTGCGAACCGGGTAAGTACACTGTACTACAAAACAATGTTCACAAGGAACTCATTTGAAAATAGTCATCTATAGCATACAACATCAATAGTTGTGTTTGAATTAATCTCTCACAGAACTAACACGAAGTCAATACTTAACACAGTAAGCCTACACACAACCATTCATAATTTACCAAGCCTCAGCCGAGGTCTTTTATTTAACACAAATTTTTCACATATAAAAACATATCATATATACATTACTCCTCTCTTTCTTACATTCGCAGTGCAAAGTGAACCCCAGTGAAACCATAACCTCACAAACACAAATAAATAAAAAATAATAAAGGTGCAAAAGGTTATTGGAAAAATTAACAAGGACAGTTTGTAAATAATATATGATAATTCAGTCAGAGCTGTCTCTTATTTCGTTTGTCGACGGCGTTTCGACCCACTTCTAAATACCGGGTCTCATCAGGACTGTAAATATGGGGACTGGTGGAGGGAAGAAAAAGAGGGCGTGTATGACTATATTGGAATCAAGGTACTAATATATACAGTTAAAATCTTTAAATGTATTGTGAATAGTTACTTTACGGCTTACCTAGTTTATGGCATACATAAGTCCATTTCGGATCCAGTATGCAAATTAAATTATTGTGTCCAAACCTGTAGGTAATGAACATAAATGTATTATAATTCATAGTTTGAATTCAATTGTGACGTTAATCATTGGTTCACCATGGCGTGGAATATTTAGATGTACTTACTTTGACTTTGTTATCAAAATATTTTGTACAGTAGAACCCTGGGGGGTTATATAGAATCAAGTCCTTGGACATCAGTACTTTTTGATATTTACGTGCACTTCAATACATGTAGATGTGCATTACTTCATGGCTTATTCCATATTAACATCGCCGCTGACCCCTTAAGAATATCTTTCAAGATATCTAGAGATTAAGCCGTTTTGTTTTTACATTCACGATAAGTTTGCTTTGCGAATATACCATGCGAATATTATACAATTGGGGTCGCAGTTGTCATCTACTTGCCCAGTTTGCACTTTACCCATGTGGCATGCTATGTGTTATTTGAGGTTGCTTTAGCACTTAGCTGGTCATTTTATATCTACTGATTTTTAGATCACTGGAACCCACTTAAATTTGGTTCTTATTGTGAAGCGCAAGTTAAACTTATACGTTAAGCACCGGCAACCCAAGACCACCCCATTACAAGACACACGTCATTTACCTTTGAGGGTAAGTCCTTGTTCTCATTAATTAGCATCCACCTTATCAAGAGTTTGATGATCTTTTAGACCTATATATTAATTGTGGTTGTTAACAGACATATGCTTTGGTATTTTGCATTGTCGCGGGGATTATTATCCCCTTCATGGTGGAAAATATACTGTATACTATGGGCTACTTGAATTGGGGTGGCCTACACCTTTTGTGTTATTCCATATTCCTCTTGTCTAAGGACATAATAACCATTGTGCATCTATTGGACAACAGGTCTTGCATATTTTAGATTGACATATAGCAATACTGATGGTTGCTTTTAATATATTTATACTTATATATTGATCTTCCTACCAGAGTACTTACTTTGAACCTTATCGATGTATGTAGGATTCTGCCACATTGCATTGCTTCATCCGCTGGCCACAAAGATTTGAATTTGGCGAGTTCTGGACCCCTTTTGCATGTTATCTCCTCCGGTATTTTTATCCCACTTCCTTTGTTGTTTTCATTATTATACCTATGAAAGTGCCTTTTGATATTATTGTCTATTGTGTCAACACTACAAGACACAACGGATCTATCTTGCCTCAGGTCCGCTCTTTTTAAATCTTCCTGCTAGTCAGATTACCTTAGACTAGACATCCATTGGAACTTATACACATTTTTTTGTTTACAGTAACACGTCAATCTATAAACTTGTCCGTACTGGTTATCTGATACACATGTCCTGTCACTAATGTTTCACTTGTATACTGTCTTTGATTGTATATATATATGTTTATTCTTTATGACTGGTTTTTATGTCTTTTCTGATTTCTGTAGTTGTGATATTCTTTAAATATTCGCAGACTTGCTTGTGTCATATGACAGTCTGTTTTAGGTTATATGTTTGTGGTCTATATACTAGAAATGTTTTTCTATGTTGTCATGTCAATTATTTGCAGCCTTGAAGAAGTTCCTGTGTGGAACGAAATGCGTTGGCTGAGTCTCTGTAAGAAAATAAAGGAAATAACTAAAGATACCGATTTGATTTGGACTTCTTCTGACTGGTGCACCTTCCTCTTTTGTCTGTCTCATCTGTATCTGACCCTCAGTGGAGTTGCTCTACGACGCACTCCGGAAGTATTGTGCACAGGATCCGAATACTAATTATGAGACTTTGGGATTGTAAGTGCTAAACTAGTAGTCAGTCGTAGTTCTCTCTTTGTATAGCTAACATTGTACATGGTGATGACAGGCCATTATGGGATTGGCTAATGACTATAAAAAGAATCTCAAAAAGAGTGGAGGGTCTAAGGGATATAAGTTTAAAGACTCAAACAGTAAAAATCCCAATCATAAATCTAAGTACAAAGAAAACTGTGAGTCTATAGGGCTAGGTGACCTTCATACAGCTACACCATCATTACTAAACACAGAATGTGTTCCTACCAAAATATCTCTCTGGATATGTGTATGCATCTAAGATCTATGAATGCATCAAAGGTTCCCATCACCCACATACAGTGGCTTGCTTCATCATTTGGGAGACCAGGGACCTATCTGAGAACCGGATGCCACCAAGTTGACGTGGGGCAGGGTTCAGAGTTCGTCCCGGATGCACCTGTGGCAATGTTGTTCCAATGAGAAGACCACTCTAGAGATTGGTGTGGGGTGATGTGTGGAGTGCAATTGAAGTGATTGTGATATAATAAAATTGGGAACAAGGCACAGAAAACTATTTATTAAAGTGCTGCCTTGGTGCCAAATTAAAACAGTGCTTGTAACAGTTTTTACAAATAACTGTGTTGGAAGTGGTCGACATGTTTCAGCCTTGGGTGAATGTGCCCTAGCTTTCGTCAGGACCATTATAAGCTACTGCATCTTAAATGTGAAAAAAGGTAAATCATACGACCTGCACCTGGAATAGGTGTGGAAGAAATTACCTGTAAAGGTGGAAATAAACATAATGAGGATAGTGTATCAGAGGTAAAACCTTGTAAATGATAGATTACACAACGCATAGAGTTGTTATTCAATTATGCCAAATACATATTAGTAAGACCACCCTTTCAAAATGATAAAGGTGCTGCAGATTTTTCACTTACCCGAATAAATCTGGGTATTCGCCTCGCCTCACCTGGCAACTGCTCAGGCGTCAGGAGGCACCGCTCTAAAAAATGAATGAATAAGAGGCATGGTCCAAGTTTAGAGTGACACAATACCTTAAAAAACGAAAGACGCTTATCCTTAAAAACAAGGGCAGAAAAACGAAGGCATAGTCCTGAAACGGGGCGAAGCCCTATCTGAGCATGATATCAGGATGTTCCTGACAGTAATCTTATGGTAAACAGAAAGCTGCTGTGGTGGTATAAGATCGTGTGTAGACACGAAGAACTAATAATGTCTGCACTAGTCTTTAGTCATATATGCGGTATCGTCTATCAAGAATATTAGTGTATACGAGACGACAAAGGGAAACCATGGTGTTCGCTATGTAAATAGCGGGTTGGTCTATCTCAAAGCCCCTATAGTATAACACTAGTGACTTAACAAGCAAAAGGGTCGTATATACCATAAGAAGTAGCGTGCAGATCATAGCGTGTGTGCACAGGTCTTACCTCTCCGTCGGTACCTCGGGTGGCTGCTGAGCCAGAGGGGAGGTAAGCGGTCCTAATGGCATCGGTCTTTTATACAACACAAAACAAGAATGTCGGGACAGCGTGCAACGAAGACGCCCAGAAATGACGAAATTGCACGTGACCCGGGTGTGATGGGAGTTGTAGTTTAAGGTGCCGGGACTCCGGGCGATACTATTAATCAAGTCAGTAGTAGTTCCTAGGGATACAGCAATGTATTGGAACGGTGTCATGTGTCTCATTGTGAAAGACAAAGTCCGTTGTTGTAATGTTTGAAATGATCAAAGTGAAGCGCGCATCCAGTACTTTGAGTAATCTTAAATGAGGCGCGCATTGAAAACGGAACGTCATAAGATGTTACCAGACTGTAATGGGAATTGTAGTCATTAACAGATGGTATACCCATGTTGTTCAAAACCTCATAAAGCAACTCAGGTTATGTGTGGAGTCTGACGAGAAACAACACTAGCACTCTTTGCTGCTGGTCATTACAGCGATGTCCATGGTATTTGGTCATTTAATCCCTGGATATCGCTCTTTAGTTTGAACACCCATTTCTGCTCTTTGACAAAAAGAAATTTCTTATTGTCACTGATGTGTGATGGGATAAAAGGTTGTTCCAGAATGATCCATCTCAAATCTTCAGGTTTGTGATTGAGAGCAAGGAAGTGACTGGTCAATCTGGTAGCTTGTTTGTTGCGTCTTATGGTGCTCTTGTGTTCACTGATACGGATTTTGATATTTCATGTCGTCATGCCAATGTATCGAAGTGAGCAAGGGCATGTTATCTGGTAAATCACTTTATCAGAATTGCAATTTGTATGCTTGCGTAAAATCCAAGGTTTGGCCAACCCTAGATCGATCGATTTGGCTTGTTGTGTCTGAGGACATACAGAACAGGAGCCACAGGGATAGTGGCCCTGTACTGGTGGCAGATCCCACAGTGCTGACGCTCTCAAGGCTGGTTTAGTTGTAGGTCTTGTATGAACAAGGTTATCACGCAGACTAGACCCTCGTTTAAAAGAAAACAGAGGGGGTGGAATCTTGTCATTTCCAACGTTTAGAATGTGCCAATGTTTTCGTACCGACTTCTGAACACTGTTAGAAAATGTACTGAAAGTGGTAACTAACGTCATCCTGGTCAGAGGTTCCTTAGGAACTGAAGGTTCAAGTAAGGCATCCCTATTGTTATTGGACGCCCGTTTGTAGGCTTGTTTCACCAGATGAGATGGATATTGTCTGGCTTTGAGTTGTTTGGAAAGTTGATCAGCATGAGATAAAAAGCTATCCTTCGTGGAACAATTCCTACGGATCCGTAGGAACTGTCCTACTGGCAAATTCTGTCGAAGTGATTTCGGATGATGACTATGAAAACTCAGGAGGGAATTCTTCGTGTGAGGTTTTTTATACAATTCACTGCCCAAAGTGCCTAGTGCAGGATAGATCGTGATGTCCAGAAAAGGGAGTCTGGTCTTATCATATGTGACAGGGAAATTCAAAAAGTTATTCTGAGAATTCAGCCATGAATGAAAATCCAGGAGGGTAGCCACAGTGCCGTGCCAGATAACCAAGATGTCATCTATGTACCTTTTCCACCAGGCAATTTGCCCGCGGAAAGGATTCTGGTCGGTAAGCACAATATCTTGTTTGAAACAGTGAACATAGAGATTTGCCAGACTGGGAGCAAAAATGCTCCCCATAGATGTACCGGAGACTTGGAGAAAGATGGTTTCTTCAAATCTGAAGAAGTTCTCCATCATCGCCAGTCTGGCGCATTCCATAATGAAGTGTGTTGGTGTTATGGTATCGCAATCTCTATTGTCCAAGAGACCCCTGATAGCTTCGAGGGTTTCCTCTTGAGGAATACAGGTATATAGGGATTCCACATCGAAACTGACCAGTAGGTCAGTCTCGATGTTGAAGGCAATCTGTGGCAATAGTCTTAAGACATCCTTGGTGTCTTGTAGGAAGGTAGGCATTTCCCTGACAATGGGTCTGAGAAAGAAGTCAACGAAAGTTGATAAAGGTTCCAAAAGTGATCCTATCCCGGATATGATGGGACGTCCCGGTGGTGGTCTTATTGTTTTGTGTATTTTAGGCAATACATAAAAATATGGCATGACAGGAAATTTGGTGGTGAGAAACTCGGATTCTTGTGGGGTGATCCAGCCTGATTCTCTTGCTTCACTGACCAGATCATGAATCTCAATAGAAAGTCTCGTGGTGGGATCTTCTGTAAGAACCCGATATGATTTGCTGTCATTAAGTTGTCTGAGACACTCGTTACGATAAGAGATGGTGTCAAGAATGACTATGGCCCCACCTTTATCGGCGGGCTTGATGGTAATACTCTCGTCATTCTGGAGAGTTAGTAAAGCCTGTTTTTCAGTGTAGGATAGATTTTGGTATATTCGGTCCTTTCTAGAATCAAGTGCAGTGATGTCGTGTATAACTGCTTGCTCAAACACTTTCACCTGGTCCGGTGTGAGATGGGCAGGAGGATTGAAATTGGAAGGAGGTTTTAAACCCGTATTGGAAAGATCCTCAAGTTCGGGTGTACTTTCGTTCATTGTGTCTTTGTTCTTAAAGAAAAAATGTAAACGTATTTTTCTGAAAAACTTCTCAATTTCTTGTCTTAATTGAAAGGGATCGCCCATATTAGTGGGTACAAAACCTAAACCCCTATTGAGGACATTTAGTTCCGTTACAGTGAGTGTCCTTTGACTCAGGTTCACCACTAAATCGTCGTGTCCGTACTCTGCCCTGCTTGTGGTGTGTTCCTCCTGTTGCGGGTATTCTGTTGGGGTTGATCTGGTTGCCAGTGTACATGTTGTTGTGTCTCTCCTCTCTTTCTGCCTCTGTTTCGTCCTCGGCCCTGTCCTAAAAAAGGCTGGCCGAAGAATGGTGGTTGACACGGGAAAGGAGGCATAGGCTGTGCAAAAGGCATTGGTTGATAACCCCATGGTGAAGCTGGCCACCATGGATTTTGCTGTTCATAATGATTTTGTGTGCCTCGCCTACGAGTCGGACGAGAACGTGGAAAAAGAGTCCTGTTGGATGGTGCTGATGTGTTGGACCCCTCGGAATCTGTTGAGTAGGTGTCTGAGCCTGATGAAGAATAGTTGGCTAATGACTGCCTTTACAAAAGGTAAAGGCAGCCATGTTGTTTTTAGGTACAGTTTGGCTGTGTTCTGCGATTTACACTTAGATGTAGGTAAGTATTAGGTTTGATTTTTCTCCCCTACCTATTACCACTTTTTGAAAAGTGTTAATAGGTAGTGAAAAATATTTATAAGTTTCTGAACTTTCAAAGAAAATGTAGGTAGCACCGCAGAACTGTCTCGGGAAGACCACGGTACCAAACATCAATTAAAAAGAAAGAAGATATCCTAAAAAAGTTGAAATACACTGCAGTACCCAATGTTTTACAAATCTTGTGTTTTACAGTGTATTTTCAATTTTTAACATATTTTAATCTTCAATAAAGGGTCTATAGAGCACTGCAACAGTACCTACAAATTCTGAGCTACCAAATCTTTTTTTGAAAATGCATAGTTGTCCCTAAACTGCTGTAAAAATATATAGAACATTATGAATACATTTCTCTACCTATTAACACTTTAATAATGTAGTAATAGGTACGGAGAAACAATAAAACCTAACACTTACCTACATCTAAGACCCTAACCCAGCAAAATGCAGAGTACATATAAAATGTGTTGAAAACGACATGGCTGCCTTTTACCTTTTGTAAACACAGCCATTAACCAATGACATACTGCCTATCATGCCATGTACTGCAGTATACCACGACTTTACGCGGTATACGGAGGCACAAAATATAACTAAGTATTTTTTATAGATTATGCCTTTAAAACTACTTACACTATTCACACATACTACCAAAAATTACCATTTACACCAAATAATATATTTCCCTTCCACATTACATCTACATCCATTAACACACGTTGACACTATGTCTGTTTCAATTCCCACATTCCACTTTACGTCCCTACTCTCTATGCCACTCCACTTTATGCCACTCCACTCTATGCTATTACACTCTACGTCACTCCACTATATGTCACTTCACTATTCCCCACTGCACTGCACACTGTATGCTATTACATTCTACGCCTCTTTATTTTATGACACCCCAGTGTACACCAATAAACTGTAGGCCCTTCTACTGTACGCTACTCCACTGGACACTATCCCACTGTGCGCAACAGCACTCTACGGCACTGCACTCTATGCTATTCCACTGTAGGACACTCCACTGTACGCCATTTCTGTATACACCGCTGCACTGTACGCTGTTCTTCTGTATTCCATTGCACTTAACGCCACTCCACTATACGCCACTCCACTTTATGACAATCCACTGTACGCAATAATACTCTACATCACTCCCTTCTACAGCACTACATTCCACACCACTGAACTGTACGGCAATACACTCTACAGTTTCTTCATTCCAGTCTATGACACTCCATGCTATGCAACTCTAAGCTATTCCAATATATGCCACTCCACTCTACAGCACTACACTGTACACCGATTACAATCAATGTTATTCCACTCTACACCACTCTATTGTACACTGCTCCACTATATGCCACTCTACTCTATGGCACTGCACTCTAAGCTATTCCACTGTACGCCACTCCACTCTGCAACACTCCACTGTACGCCACTCCAAAACACACTATCACACTATACACCACTATAGTCTACCCACTACACTATATTCCACTCCACTCTACAATACTCCACTGTACAGTGTTCAATTCTACAACACTCCACTCAACTCCATTAGGCTGCAAGCCACTCAACTCTACGCCACTTCAGTTTACACAATTCCACTGTACACCACAACACTGTACCTCACTCCACTCTGCGCCACTCTACTCTAAGCTACTCCACTATACGTCAATCCACTCTATGCTATTGCACTCTATGCCTTTCCACTCTAAGCCACTCTAATCTACCCCACTCCATTGTATGCTAATCCACTATATGCTACTCCAGTATATGTCACTCCACTCTACATCAACCCACTCTATTCTATTTCAATGCACAGCACTACACTGTACCTCACTCCACTCTACACCAGTCCATTCTACAATGCTCCACTGTACTCCACTCTACTATATGCCACGCCACTGTATGCCACTCTACTCGATGCCATTCCACTGTATGCTACTCCATTCTAGCACACTCCGGTGTATGCCACTACCTGTAAACCACTCCACTGTACGGAATTCCACTTAATGCAGCTCAATTGTATGACACTTCAGTCTATGCCACTCCACTGTACGCTACTACACTATACACTAATACACTCTCCACTATTTCACTGTGCAAAGCTCTAGTGTACCACACTCTACTCTATGCTATTCCACTTTATACCATTTCACTGTATGCCACTCTAATATATGGTAATCTCCTGTACACCACTCCACTCTATGACACCCCACTCTACGCCACTTAATTGTATTTCACTTCACTTTATGCCACTTCACTATACACCACTACACTCTGCTACAATGCTTTGTATGCTATTACACTGTACTTCACACCATTCTACGCCACTCCACTATACATCACTCCAATATACGCCAATCCACCTTACCCGATTACGCTCTACCCTATTCCACTGTACAACAATCCATTCTATGTCACTGTAGTGTACACTATTCGACTATATACCACTCCACTCTACATCACTACACTGTACGCCAGTAACACTCAATATTATTCCAATCTACAACACTCCACTCTATGCCATTCCACTGTACGCCACTCCACTTTATACCACTCTACGGTATGCTATTACACTGTAGGCTAGTACATTCTACCCCCCACGCTCTACCCCACTCCACCTAACAACACTCTACTGTTCAGGATTCCATTCTGCAACACTCCACTCTACGCCACTACACTGTACACCACTCCATTCCACTCCACACCACTCTACTCTAGGCTATTCCACTGTATGCCACCACACTGTACCTCGCTCCACTTTATGCAACTCTACTGTATGCTGCTCTACTGTACGCCACTCTACTGTACCCTGTTCCACTCCACACCACTCTTCTCTAAGCCACTCCACTCTACCCCACTCCACTGTGCACTATTCCACTGTATGCCACTCCAGTGTACGCCACTCCACTCTACGCCACTTCACTTTAGGCTATTGCACTGCATGCCACCACACTGCACTTCACTCCACTCTACACCAGTGAACTCTAGAACACTCCACTGTACGCTACTCCACTGTACACCATTCCACTGTACGGCAATTCACTTTAACCCACTCTGCAGTAAACCACTGAACTTCACCACACTGTACGTGAATCCAATCTGTACCATGCAAGTCAACGCTATGCAAATATACGCCACTACACTGCACCTCACTCCATCTATGCCACTCTACTGTATGCAACTCTATTGTACGCCACTCTACTTAATGCCATTCCACTTTATGTCACTCTACTCTATGCCAGTCCACTCTTCACCACCCCAGTGTACACTATTACACTGTCTGCCACTCCAGTGTATGCAGCTCCACTCTACACCACTCCACTCTGTGCTATTCCACTGTATGCCACTACACTGCATCTCACTCCACTCTATGCCAGTAAACTCTAGAACACTCCACTGTACACAAATACTCTCTAACATACTCTACTGTATGCCACTGTACTGTACACAACTAGAGTGAACGCATATCCACTCTACACTATTAATAATAATAATAATAATAATAATAATAATCCACATTTGTAAAGCGCAAACAATTACCCGTAAGGGTCTCTAGGCACTGGGGGCCGTCGGGAAGTTTAAGCAAGCTATTGTCCAGAGTCACATGGTGCTGGGCTAATCTGCTGCCGGAGCCGGGGATCGAACCGTGAAACGTGGGCATGACAACCAGAAAAATAAAACAAAGAATCTGCGAGCACCGCAGCACAATCAGATGCAAGAAATCGATGACAAAACTAACGGAACATTTCCTAGTAAATGGTCATACAACCAACGATCTAAAATGGACTGTCATTGAACAAATTACAGCAGGAGAAAAATTGCAAGAAAGACTTTTTGAAAAAGAACAACGTTGGGTGTACAGACTTTCCACTCATAAGAAAGGGCTGAACGATAATATCCCATGGAATTCAGTTCTCTCCAAGTAGATGACTTCCCTTTGGCACAGACCTAACACCTATTCTATCTGAAAATCAGTTCTGTCTCCTTCAAAAATACTGGATTTACTGACATAAGTATGATAGATATGGTCGTTGTTTTTGTGTGGGTTATATCAGGTAAAGTATGCCTGGTAGTTACATCTACTATTAACTTTCTGACCTTTAACCTGGAATCTCCCGGTCCCCCGTGAGAGGACTACCTTCCATTCGTTCCTCAGCTCAATAAGCATTGACGCTAGGTTTTTCCCTTAATTAAACACTAGATGATGACACTTTGCCTTTTCTGAGGCTTACCGCTTCATGCGTGTATTTCTCGCCTAGTCCATTTCGCCTAAACACACCCCCCCTTTTTTGAGCCTATAACGCTCTTCCTACAATTCTGTTCTTGACCCACCTTCCGCTGTCGCTTAGGCCTTCACCCATTGGGCCTTACTAGTAAACACACGTTGCTATTGGTTGAATTCCAACCATTCACATGCAACCAGGAAGTATTTTACCCGCCCCTCCGGTTCCTCTCCGCATCCCGGGCATTTCTCGGGACGCGGTGGCGGGACACGGTTGTAGGCAAAATTGCTGATCTACCTATTCACCATGTAAGTAGACAACTATTTCTCGTGGGTGGGCACCACGCATCGCTTAGGATCGCTCATTCAGTCCACTTACGTTCTAACTTTTTCCCGGCAGATTGAAGGTGAATTTTCTGTCCGTGCTCTCGGCATTCTCAAGGCACTTTCTCCCCGCATTACCAGTAAGACCAACCTTGGTGTTACCTTTTCATGTTTCTCGCCCTCTGCACGGTTGTTTCAGGAGTGTTGTTATGTAGAGTATGCGAGTTAGTTGTAGCTTTTTGAACCAGTAGTCGGTATAAATAAAATACTGGCATGGTGTGTTTTCACTTGTGACGATTGGCATTTGTGATTGTCACTTGATCACTCGTCGCTAGTTACGTGCACCCCGCAAATTACCATGTGAGTGCACAGAATCACCAGTACGATCAATGGTGGATACACGGAGTGACAACACGAACGATTGATGTTAGTCACCTGACCAGCACACCGTCATTCACGTGCACCCCGGTAAGCTACCGTGTGAATGCACTCTCTCACCTGTTGGATCAACAGTGTATGATTGGAGTAAGTTGTAGCGCGCTTTTGATGGATGCAAGTTGTATTCCATAAATAGAGCACATACACACTATTTCACCATAATTTGGATGACTGTATTAGCCGATTAAACTCACAACCACGGCTTAGCATCACTTTTTAGTGATTGAGAGGAACCTGAAATTTATAATGCTTTACGGAAAATAAATGCAATGTATATATCTTTTCTGTTTTCCTCCACAGGCTTATTCCCACTGGATTTTCAGTAGGAATTTGTTACTCCTAACCAAGGGCAGGGTACACCTTAGCGTGTGTATACCACCCTGGTTAGCACCATCACCTCCGGTCCTGAAGAAAACCTGGAGACTTTTTCCACCAGGGTTGAAACATGTAGACCATTTTTATATATATGACCAACTACATATATATATTTTTTCACTCACTTTACACTTTATTGCTAGATACCACGGGTCAATTTAACCCTATATGGCATCCCCATCTTCTCTTTTAACATTGATCAAGTGCTCTATGATTAAATAATTTTTTACAGAGTTAAAAAACTTGACCAAATTTTAAATCACTACAAGCACTTGCACACACAAATAACACCAGCTCCACTGTAATCAGGTGTCGCAGCACACCCAGATGGCACTCGGCCTCTGGGTGGGACCCCGATGATGAAGCATGTCACCAACTAGGTTGGTGAGTGAGGGGTCTTTAACCAAACTAAAGGATTGTCCCTTTCAGTACACCTCTCATTAGCTTGGAGGTATTATTTGACCTCAGAGGGCGCGCTCCTTCTTTTGTTTGCCAAATATCGAACCGTGATCGCCAGATTCCGGAGGCACTCCCCCTGGCTGCGGCGCCACACCTCTTCCCTATTGCACTGTACGCAACTCCACTGTACACTCTATGCTATTCCACTCCATGCAAAACCATTCTATTGCACTGTACTGTATGCCACTTCCCTCTATGCCACTCCAGTCTAAACCACTGCACTTTACACTTGCCCCTCCTCGCTACTCCACTCATCAATATTCCATTGTACGCGACTCCATTCTCGCCACTACCCTGTACGCCACTCCACTATATGCTATTTCACTCTATGCCACTACACTCTACAACACTACTGTATGACACTCCACTGTACGCTATTCCACTCTACACTACTTCCTTCCATGGCACTTCGCTCTATGCTATTTTACTGTATGCCACTACAGTGAACCTCACACCAATGTACATCACTCCACTCTATGCCACTGTACTCTAAGCTACTTCAATGGATGTTATTACATCTACAACACTACACTCCATGCTACTCCACTCTTCACCTCTCCACTGTACACTATTCCACTGTAGCCACTACACGCTATGCCACACCACTCTACAACACTCCACTTTACACTATTCCACTTCACTATGTGCCACTCCACTGTAGCACACTGCATTGCACAGCACTTCACTCTACGGCACTCCACTCTACATGCCTCCACTGTACGCTATTCCACTGTACACTATTCCACTGTATGCCACTCCACTGTACCAAATTCTGCTCTACTGCAATCCACTCTATGACACTGCACTTTATGACAGTACCTTAACAACACTCTCCTCTACTCCACTGTAACACATTCCACTTAATAACACTCCACTCGACAACAGTAAACTGTACAGTCAAAAATAAAAAAATAAAAATGAAAAACATTGAAATTTCATTAAAAAAAAACAAAGGTTAAGTCTTTGTTATAGTTTGAAAATCTTGATTTATTCTTTCTATACAAACCAGACTTAAAATACACAATTACACAATTTACGGACAACCTTTACATTTTTATTATATTATTCTTTAGTGACCAACAAAGTATAAAGTGCAAAATTTGACACTGCTAGACTTATGCAATTAATTTGTAATGTAAGCAACACTTTCAAATTATTATAATTATTATAAATAGTGCACCTCCATACACAGTGTATTCAGTTTGGTAGCCACACTACATTAACTGTAACTCACCACTCTACCATGCACAGTCTTTTTCATATGGTATAACTGTGCATGGAGAAGGCGCAAGTTATAGTTACTGTAGTGTGGCTACCGTGTTGAATACACTGTGGGGTAGATTCACAAGAATGTGTGATACCTACCGCAAGAGTAGCGTAACGCAACTTTCAATATCGCAGCCTATCGCAGGAAAATAACCCTGCGACAACGTGAGATTCAAAACAAGGCGGTAGCATGCGATAGTCACAAGATAACACGCCAAATGTCAGCGTCAAAATCAACACCACGCCGCATAAATGCGATGCGCGAATGCAAAAAAACATGCGATGAGGCCAACCGCGGTACAAAAAGTAGCAAAAAACAGCCACAGGCCTGCAAATCCCACACGTCTGGCGGAACTATGCACTATAAAAACCACAGAAAAATACACCAAAAACAATCCAAAGTGCGTAGCAACATGGATGCACCCTGACACAGCACAGGGGCCAACCCGAACCCCACAACCACCACAGACTACCAGCAAGTAACAACGGGGCCGGGGAAGGACAAGGAGAAGAGGGAGTGGAAGACGGGGTGTAGACCGCAGGAAAACATGACCAGCGTCACAGAGGTGACAGAACACTACCAGCAACTGACCCACAAGCAGACCACATGGATTGCAGGCGGAGTGCCGAGGAGGCCAATCCAGGAGGCCAAGAGGCACCTGCATTACGTGACTACCTAAACCAGGCACAAACCTGCTGCCAACAGGAAGGCAGCAACGGCGGCAGGAGGTGGCAGTCCAGTGCCACCGGAGGAGCTGAAGAAAACCCAGGCCACAGTCATCAGTGTGGATACGGTGCAAGGAGTAGTGAGTACGGGCACAGCTCGAGAGGACCTGACACAACATCAACAGGGAGTGCAACGAACAGGGACTGGGGGGATGGGGGAGTGGGCACAATGGTATACATGCACAACAAGGTGTACCACACTGCACACTCACAATCACCCAGATCCATGGCCCAGATCCCCTTGGCACACTGCAGCACACACATATAGCATGAACAGCACACCCACATTGACGACAACGAGGAACAACGCGCATTGCCGACACTGCAGAACAGAGGATACAACCATCAATCAATCATAGGCATTTGTATAGCGCACTGCTCACCCGGAGGGTCTCAAGGCGCTGGGGGGGGAGGAACGCTACTGCTAGAACAGCCAGGTCTTGAGTTGCTTCCTGAAGGCGAGATGGTCTTGCGTTGTCCGGAGGTGGATGGGGAGGGAGTTCCATGTCTTGGCTGCCAGGTAGGAGAAGGATCTTCCTCCGGCGGTGGCTCTGTGGATGCGGGGGACGGTGGCGAGAGCGAGGCTGGCGGAGCGGAGCTGGTGGGTGGGCTTGTGGAAGGTCAGGCGGCTGTTGAGGAACTTGGGGCCCAGGTCGTGGAGGGCCTTGTGTGCGTGGGTGAGGAGTCGGAACGTGATTCTTTTGTTGACGGGGAGCCAGTGCAGGTCTCTCAGGTGTCCGGAGATGTGGCTGTGTCGGGGGATGTCCAGGATGAGTCGTGCTGAGGAGTTCTGGATCCGTTGGAGTTTCTTCTGGAGTTTGGCAGCGGTGCCGGCGTAGAGGGCGTTCCCGTAGTCCAGCCGACTGGTGACGAGGGCCTGGGTGACCGTCTTCCTGGTCTCGGTGGGGATCCACCGGAAGATCTTTCGAAGCATGCGCAGGGTGTTGAAGCATGAAGACGAGACGGCGTTGACTTGTCTGGTCATCGAGAAGGAGGAGTCCAGGATGAAGCCTAGGTTGCGTGCGTGGTCCGTTGGCTTGGGGGTGGCTCCCAGGGCGGGGGGCCACCAGGAGTCGTCCCAGGTGGAGGGTGATGATCCCAGGATGAGGACCTCCGTCTTGTCTGAGTTCAGTTTCAGGCGGCTGTTCTTCATCCATTCGGCGACGTCTTTCATCCCTTCGTGTAGGCTGGCTCTGGCGGCGTCCGGGTCGCTGGTGAGGGAGAGGATCAGCTGGGTTTCGTCGGCATAGGTGATGATCTTGAGGTTGTGTTGACGTGCGATGGTTGCGAGGGGGCTCATGTAGATGTTGAAGAGGGTGGGGCTGAGCGATGACCCTTGTGGAACGCCGCAGATGACTTCGGTGGCCGCTGACCGGAACGGGGGGAGGCGGACTCTCTGGGTTCTTCCGGTGAGGAATGAGGTGATCCACTCCAGGGCCTTCTCCTGGATGCCGGTGTTGTTCAGGCGCTGTACCAGGGTGCGGTGGCAGAGAGTGTTGAACGCTGCGGAGAGGTCCAGGAGGATGAGGGCCGCAGTTTCCCCGTTGTCCATTAGGGATTTGAGCTCCGCACATGCACAGAAACATGCCTACTACATCTGACGGAGCTGGAAACTGTGAAATAGAAATGTGCGCGTGCAGCCTTACATCCGTCATGTAGACCAAATGTACAGTCCCGCAGAAGAATCCTGCACCTCCAAACAGTCACAATTTACATTGACATACAGTCTGCATGCAAACCTGCACAATGCGCCAACATATATGTCAACACAAAGTCAATACACACCTCCCCTTCACGTCGCAGAGGGGCACACAACACATTCAGCAGAGCACAGAATAAAACACATTAGTGATGCCCTAGAGGGCCACCACACCGTCGACACCGACGCCCTACAACAGCACAAGGATATCCCATGTAACCCCCCACCAGGACCCGGACAGCCAAGCTACTCAGAGGAGAACACCAAGCCTGCAACAGACCACACAGCAGGAAGCACCCACAAGTACAGCTGGCTCACGACACTTCACCCTCCCTGTCCCATGGCACCCAAATGCCATGCTCCTGCACGCCAAAAGGAGGTGGCCCAACAGGTGTGGGTGGGGTCCAAAACCATGGACTGCGAACCAGGACACATACGTAGGTGTCTATCACCCTTCAGGGCCCACCAACACCCCACTAAGGAGACCCACACTGCCATAGAGACACATGCAGATGCACATTCACAGTACAGAAGGAGTAGGGGCGCTCAAATAACAGTCACACACCCATGTTGGCTCTGCGTACGATGGCCCTGGACACTCCCCTTACGAATTGAGTGGGGTATGACAAAGCTGCATGTTCAAGCTAACACCCGCTGCCTGAGGTGACATGTGAGCATCCGATGTACACAGCACAATGTAATGGCATAGGGCCCAGGGCCCTCATGCATACAACAAGACCACAGGGACTCATGCCAATATCATGCTGAACTGGCTACGGGCACATGCGCCCGGCCCCTTTATTGCCAGGGCCACATGTACAGTGACGCCTGTGCTGGATGTGCGTGGGGTGAGTGTTAGCCAGCCTGCACGGAATGCTTGGTGCTGGCAACAACTTAAACATTGGACAGCAGTGCAACGGAAACAGCAAACACATGCATAACAGAGTCAACTGCACAGCAACAAGGTAACTTGGCTCTTTAGAGCTGTTAAAAATCTGCGCTCGGCGTACTGTGGCCAAGACGCACTGCACTCGCATTTTACTTCACCCAGTTTTGTATTTCAGTTTTTACTTAATTTGTTTTCCCCTGTTTTTAGCATTAGATATGGTCTGTCTGCCCTCTTACCTGCATATAAATTGGTAGCAACACCGCTGTTTAGCGGGTCCGGTCCCATTGGAGAAACGCTATTGGGGAGCAGGCCGCCATTTTGGAACGGTGTTGGGGACGTTTGGGGCCGCCATTTTGAGCAGTCTAGCGCTCTCTTTCACACGCGGGCAGCCTACTTAAGCCGGCACTTCAAGGGGGTCAGCCCTGACAAGGTAACTTGGCTCTTTAGAGCTGTTAAAAATCTGCGCTCGGCGTACTGTGGCCAAGACGCACTGCGCTCGCATTTTACTTCACCCAGTTTTGTATTTCAGTTTTTACTTAATTTGTTTTCCCCTGTTTTTAGCATTAGATATGGTCTGTCTGCCCTCTTACCTGCATATAAATTGGTAGCAACACCGCTGTTTAGCGGGTCCGGTCCCATTGGAGAAACGCTATTGGGGGAGCAGGCCGCCATTTTGGAACGGTGTTGGGGACGTTTGGGGCCGCCATTTTGAGCGGTCTAGCGCTCTCTTTCACACGCGGGCAGCCTACTTAAGCCAGATCTTCAAGCGCGCAGCGATTACGCGCAGCGGGAGTGCCTTCTCTGTGCCTGAGTCGTGCCAGAGTCTTGCCCGTCTGCGCTCGTCCGCGCGGAGTCAGTGCTGAGTCTGTGCAAAGGCAGGGCGTGGTACCCTTTCATGCCTACTCAGCTACTGGACTGTCATTACGAATGTATTCTCGCTTTGAGCTGTTGAATCTCCGCGAGGTTTCGCCTTGTATTCGTACACCATTACACCCGCTATCCGGCACTTTTCAGTGCCCTGAGTGTGCTTTCAAACTTTCATCTCCGGCTTCTATCTTAATTGATAGATCAGCCTCCTTAGAATGTTCTGACAGCTTCGTTCCTTTACTGCCAAATCCTCAGGCCTCTTATGTTTTTAAGGTTTGTCACCTCAATGTGAGGTCGTTGGTTAAACATCACTTAGACGTCTACAACCTACTCACGGAGGAAGCTCCTGATATTCTTTTTATGTCAGAGACCTGGTTGCATGAGGAAGCCTTGGCAGCGGTTAACTTTGCTCTCCCCTCTGAATACGTAATTTTTACTGTTAATCGTAACTCGAGAGGTGGTGGTATTGCGGCTGCGGTCAAATCCTGCTACTCATGTACATGGAAGGCTCTAGACATTGCTGGCTGCAAAAGTGCTCATTTTCGCATCTTGGTGAGCCCATATTTTACTTTCTCTGGGCTGCTCATTTATCGACCTCCGGGACCAGATGCTGCCTTCACGTCTGCTCTTCCTGAAGTTGTGAGTACTCTAGCTCTAGGGGCTGCCAACTTTAGTATTATTGGCGATCTAAATCTTCATTTTGATGCTCCCCTTTCTCCTGCGGTTAGTAATATCAATGCCGATTTGGAGGCTCTCCAGCTATCTCAGCTGGTCAATTATTGCACTCATGTTGGTGGACACATTTTGGACCCCATTTTTTTCAACTTCTCTTTGGTTAAAGTGCTACCTCCCAGGCCTATGGCCTGGACCGATCATTATCTTATAGAGTGGCATCTTACAATCGAGACTCCTTCTCATAGAGTAATTCCACCTGTGTCCTTTAGACGTCCCTGGAAAAAACTGAAGCTTGCCGATTTCCATCGACTCCTTGGTTTACACCCTCCAGGCCCTTTCTCTGATGTTGAGTCGGGTTATGACCTTTTTTGCAGCTGGCTGACTGGAGCCTTAGACTGTCTGATCCCAATTGCTGAGAGTAAATGTCGTCGCGCCGAACCTAGTCCATGGTATGATGATTCGCTTCGGCTCTTAAGAAAATCTTGTAAACAAGCTGAAAGGGCCTGGCGTAAGTCATATCTGTCTGACATGAAAAAGCTGTATCTCGCTAGGACTAAGGCATATCATAGAGCGGTATGTCAAGCTCGGGACGCTTATTACTCTCATGAATTCAACACCAGCACCAATCCTTCCAAACTAATATTTAAGGTGCTTAAGGATCTTACAGCCAGTAGAGCTCCAGTCGCTGAGATTCGTTCTGCCTCGCACTGTGAGGACTTGGCTGCCTTCTTTGTTCAAAAGGTGGAGGCTATTTATCGCTCTTTTCCTGGCTCATCTGCCTCTCTGGAGCAACTGGAATCTGGCCCGAAGACATCTATGTCTCTGTGCTCTTTTCCGGAACTTTCTATGAAGGAATTTGACAGAATTGCGGTGAAGGTCAAATCAGGCTCACCCACTGACCCTCTCCGACCTGCCCAATTCAGAGAATCTGCGTCGCTTTGTTTTCCTCCTCTATGTGACCTTGTCAACTTATCTTTGACATCAGGCTCTGTCCCGGGCAGCTGGAAACAAGCCCAGGTGATGCCTATTTTAAAAAAACCTGCCTTGGATCCTTTAAAGTCAGAGAATTACCGCCCCATATCTCTTCTCCCGTGGGTGGCAAAACTGACTGAGGCCCACGTTAACACCATCTTATCCAACCATCTTCACTCGGCTAATATCTTAGACCCTTCACAGAATGGTTTTCGAACTGGCCATAGCACCGAGACTGCACTGCTTTCAATGGTCGACCACCTACGATCTTTGGTTGACTGTGGTCGAACGTCGGCACTGGTGCTTTTAGATCTCAGTGCCGCGTTCGACACTGTCTCCCACACTATCTTACTGAAGCGCCTAGTTGAGGCTGGTGTCGAGAATACTGCACTTGAATGGTTTCGATCATTTTTATCAGGCCGCACATTTAGGGTTGTTACCCCTCGTTTTAAACCCTACCCTATTGCTCAAGGTGTCCCACAGGGGTCGGCTCTCAGCCCCACTCTTTTCAATCTTTATGTGCAGCCGCTGGCTGCTGTCGCCAAACGTTGGAACCTGACTATGGTGTCCTACGCCAATGACACACAGCTGGCGGTTGCAATAAGTGGGGCATGCAACCTTGAGGCAGCTAAGTTTTGTGAGGGTATCAGCTCAGTGGCCCGCTGGATGACAGATCACTGCCTACAACTGAATGCCAAAAAAACTGAGGTTCTCATTGTTGCTAGTCAGAGTCACCTTTGGGGCGACAATTGGTGGCTGTCTGAGCTTGGTCCAACTCCTCTTCCTGTCACCGAGGTTAAAAACCTAGGGGTTTGGTTGGACTCAAAACTTAGCTTTGTCTCCCACACTAAGAAAACTGCTGCCATTTGCTTTGGGACTCTTCGTAGACTCAGACCTATTCTGAAATTCTTCAATGCCCCTACCAGACAGCTCATTGTACAAGCTACAATCCTGTCTAGGTTGGATTACGCTAGCTCTCTTTTGCTGAGAGCCAATCTGGCCGAACTTTCAAGATTCCAACGCGTTCAAAACGCTGCGGCTAGGGTTTTGGTTGGTTTGCCGAGATTCTGCTCGGCCAGAAAAACTATTCATAAACTTCATTGGCTCCCTGTTGCTCAGAGGATCCAGTTTAAATCTCTTTGTCTTTCTTTTAAAATTTTGAAGTATTCTTCCCCTCAGATTCTGGAGCATTTTATCTCACCGTACATACCAGCGCGATCTCTAAGATCTTCAGGGCTTCATCTGGTCACAGTCCCGCGTTTTAAGAGGACTAGGGCAGGTGGTCGCTCTTTCAGAGTACTTGCTACTAAGCTATGGAATTCTCTCCCTGTTCATATCCGTGCTATCGAGGAATTGACAGCCTTCAGGAAGGCTATAAAAACCTTCCTTTTTCCTTTGGCTGTCTAGAGTAGTTGTATCGTCTCTCCTGGTACTGTTTGTTGTCTGGTTCCTTGTCTACTATAGCGCCGGGACGCCCCTTTGCTGGGGCAGCTGTGCACTCTATAAATCATGATAACATAACATAACATAAAATAACATAACATGGAGGAAGCCGAAGTAAGGACAGAGGTCACCCAAAATTCAGTCAGGAGGTTCCGTGAGTTGCAGTGCACTGAGATAGGAGTACTAGAGATGAGCGCGCTCATGTGAAGGAAATGCTAGGATTGTGTCCCTTCGTATTAGTCCTGATGCAGATGCAGTGGGGTGTGTTACACCTGCATCAACTTCCTCATCAACGTCCCAGGTCTCCCACAATGTCTGAGGTGACAGTTGCATGGGCAGTCCACAGCGTAATACCCAGTAATGGCTCCGGGTGTGCAGCTTGACTACCACCTCCAGTCTGCATTCCTGTCTTGGGGATTTTGCCTCCTGCCCTCCCACTGTCTGTGCCATCTCCCGCCCGCACACTTGACACATCTTTCTCATCATAGTCCCAGGTCTTCCCCACTGCATGAGGTGACATTGCTGCACAACATCTCCACAGCACAAAAGTCAAAAAGTAACGGACAATGACTTGCGATGCACTGAGTCACTGGCACCTGGAGTGCTGAGCAGGGTATCAGGCCGATGATGGCATCCACAACAGGTCTGAGCAACTCTGTAAGTCTGTCAGGACCACCGGCTGTTGGAGGTGGTCCTTGCGGTGGTGGCATGTGCCTCCTGCGGTGATGCCACATTCAGGCCGGTCAGGACTCGATTTGGTGTGTGAGCCCTGGTGAGACTCAGTTGGGGCCGGAGGCTGCGTACAACACTGGGCCACAGAGACATGATGTTGATGACCCCAAGGCCAATGCTTCAGTGGCCATCCTATTTCTAGGAAGGGGTACCAGACCGAAGTAGCACAGAGTTAGTGGCCCAGATGCACTGCGGCCGGCACAGGCACCCAGCGATGGGACGTTGACTTGCGGTGCAGTCAGATGGGCCATGCAACCTGAGCGGGTCCTCATCAATGTCCGAGGTGTATGTTGCAGAGTGTTTCGGTGGACAGTGGAAGCTGTCCTCCTGGGCATGATGCGGAAGGTCTGATGTCATCTGGAAGCAGCAAATGGAGGAGTGGAAAGCGCAAACCCCGTTCACACCAACAACTTGGTATCAGCTACAGGCAGATGAAAACTAGCCCCTAGTCCATAGACTCAAACGCCACAAATGTACGACCAGTGAGTGTCCATGAATGTCAGGCAATAGACTTAGTGACACAGGTGCTGAGAGGGTGTGCAGACTGCGATGCTGGCGGTACACTGATATGAACTCCATCATTGCTAAATCAAGACTCTGTGACCTACTGGCCCGCAGTGTAGGCCGGAGCCAGTGCTCAGCAGTAGCTCACAGCCACGTGTCGTGGGCTCTCAAGGCACAGAGTTAGTGACACAAGGGCAGATGTCGGTAGTGTTCGCTCACCTCCGTAACGATGATCCTGTTTCCTCTGGACTGCAACGCGTCATCCTCTTACGCATCTCCGTGCATACGATAAAATGCATTCTGCCTTGGAATGACCGATGTTCAGTACCAAATGTGTGACCTAGTTGGCCGTGGCGTCGGCCTGAGGCAGCGTTCAGCACTGGCCATTCACCGAGTGTCGTCGGCATAGATTGGATGGCCCCACCAGCCTACGTAGTTCAGGTTCAGTGGCACCACGTGTTCGGTCATCTCCGTGACTGCGACCCAGCTTTTGTCCAGACTAAGCCGCATCTTTCTCTTTCTCCTCTCCGTGCGACCACTGGTGTGGACTCTACTATTCGTGATTTGCGACTAGGTGCTGGGTGTGGGACCTACTGGTCTGAAGGGTAGTCCTGGTTCCCCATCCACTTTTCGCCGGCTGGCGTTGAACAGGGTTAGTGGCACCACGTGTCGCCGGCTGGCATTGAACAGGGTTAGTGGCACCACATGTCGCCGGCTGGCGTTGAACTGGGTTAGTGGCACCACGTGTCGCTAGATGCTCATATGGAACTATGCATCACTGATCGGAGTGGGTCTGGTGCCATGGCCGCTGGCCCTGAATTAGGATCACTGCCTTTCATGAATCTAGACATATTTTCACACATGTGACCAACTGGGCCGAAGAGTAGTCCAAAGGCGACAGTAGAATACGTCAACGAGAAAGGAGTAAAGCAGGCCTGTGTTGTGGAGGCCGTGATGGACTGAGGAGGCCGCCAAGGTCGTGGCCCTCAGGCTTGGAGCTTGCGCCGGCACGTGGTGGGCCCTTCTTGACACACGCTGGTGTCTGCAGGTGATCAGTGTGGCCTGGCTGCGCAGGGGCAGGCCTGTTGGGTCCGTGGTCCAGCGTGCCGGGATCCGACAGGCGCCCAGCATTGCAGGCACCTCCGCTCACGAGGACGGCATCGGCCTCGTGGCGGGGTGGGAGGCGCTGCCCTGGCAGAGACATTGTGCTTTCTGGAAGAGGACCACACCCAGGGCTACATGCTTTTTATTCACACCCCTATGCTGGCGTGGCATACGCCGGGCCATCCCACTCTGGTCACACTTGGGGGGGGGTGCGTAACAGGTAACATTTCTGCAAGGTCCCCCACTGGCTGGGGTGAAATGGTTGCATCCACTGTCCACTGGACTACATCCACCAGAGGTGTGTGTCGCCATGGATATGGGTGTGTTGTGCATACTGCGGTCTGTCCAGCACATATACGCCACTCTTGGCATTGTGTACTTCCCCAATCATGGTTCTACTGCATCCTTCACACATGCCTGATTGCCACCTCTCGCCACGTTCGGATGTTGTGTGGCTGAGGTGGCATGCCATTGATGGGACATGTACAGGGCTTGCCCAGGTTAGCATTGTTAGTTGTTCGGTTGTGTCTGGTGGGTGGGCATGTTGTTGTGCATGTTGGTTTAGATTTTGTGACATGTGCTTTGCCAGAGTTGTGAGTTGCATGGTTGTTGAGTTGAGGTGAGTAGGGTGTCCATTTGAAACTTGCCAAAGGGCTGTGCATTTCCATTGTTGCCATCCTGGTTAGGCTGGTTGAAGATGGACTGTTGGAGGGTGAAGGAATCATGCACACTGGCTGTGTTTTTGGATGCAACATTGTTGGAGGATCCACGGTGTTCTAATGTTGCCTGCACATTGATGTGAGACGTGTGCTTCCTTTTGCGGTGATTGTGTGCTGTGTCACCAGGGGGCACAGGTGGGACATGTTTGCTGTGGATTGCCACCAACACGTGCATGCATCCTGCTATGGCATATGGTCCTTGCTTGGCCTCCAGCGGATCCTGCGCATTGTGTTAGACGTATGGGGACTGGGGTTCCAGGGTGATGGTGATGTCCAGGTCAGGTGTGGGAGACTTGGATGTGGCTGGCTGTGAGACTCCGCCGACTCTGGCGGGTGTTGTTTGGAGAGTGCCAGGGGCCAACAGGTGCAGCAAATCCAGCAGCTTGGTGTGGGCTCAGATGTTGGTTGTCCGCTATGTTGGTGCCGTTGGCCTGTTAGGCGATGATGGTCAGGATGCTTAGGATGGTTGTACCTTTCAGACTGTAGTGGACGGTGACATTTTCAGATGTTGGGTCTGTGAGGCTGGTGTGTTTGCTGGGGGCCCACTGTCTTTGTCTGTGCTGCCTCTGTGGTTGTCTGCGGGGGGGGGGGGTTCTGGGTGTGGGGTGGTGTCCTGGGGTGGTGTTGGTGGGTGTTGTGGCCCTCTAGGGTGTCCGAGCCGCATGATGAGTGGCTCCTTGACATCTGTTGCCCCTCCGATGAGGCCCTGGGCTGTGTTCCCTTTTGTGGTGCTGGCTGCCGTCCGACTTAACACCAGGTCAGAGCAGGTGTAGATTTCCTGGTGCTAACGCGCCTTATTGCCTAATTTGTGTTTTTATCGCCGATCTGTCTGGTCGTTGAGAATGGTGAGGTGTGGTGTGGTTGCAGCTTTTGGTACGGGAACGCCCACTCTGCATCTCATTAGCAATAGTTGCGGTGGTCCTCTGTGGCGATGTTTTTTGCGGCTGCTATTGCGGGTAAACTGGTGCTATCGTCTGTTAGCACCAGCTTGTGAATGGGGAGGTAAATTTATCACGGCTTTGGCTGCGATAAAGTGCTGTTAATTCAACGATAGCTCCTTGTGAATATGGCCCCTTGTATGGAGGTGGTTGAGTGATAATAAATTTGAAGGTGTTGCATAAATTATAAATTAAAGGTATAAGTATAATGTAGAAATTATTTTTTTAAATTTTATTTGTAGCTAAAGAATAAATAAGGTAATATAAATGTAAAGGTGCTCCGTAAGTTGTACGTTTAAGGTATAACTATAACTGAAGCATTTCTAATATTTATGTATTTTATGTTTGGGTTCTATAGAAAGAATAAATACAGTTTTCCTAACTATAACATAGGTTTAACCTTTATTTTTTTAATTCAATATATATAAATCCATTGTGAATCATAAATAGGGAGAAATACATTCAGAGTACAGTAGCCTTTCTGGTACATGCTCCATAGCTGAAGTGCCACTTAAACAGCAGGGTTTCCAACTCCTTTTTTAAAGATAAAAAAGAAAGGAATTGTTCTGTTGTCAGGTGTAAAAGAAACTCACATGGTAGGGCACTTTGCAAAAAGGAACTATTAGAGATTTTTATACATTTCAAAACCTGGTGTTTCAATGAGGGGGGTGTCTTGGCTTTGACGATTGTGTTGAACACCCAAGATGAAAAGCCTCTGGGCAGGGTAATTTACTGTACCCAAACATAGGGATATATGGCCAAATGTGTGTGTGCTTGACAGCTGCCTGGCTGCTGCAGGAAGGGATGGTCTAAGAGAAAGAACTTGTAATTTTGAAATACTGATGATCAGGAAGCTTCCATGTTCCAGCTTCATAGAACAACACACTTCATAATTAGCTTAAATTCTGGAACCATGATAAAGGGTTTCTGTCTATGTAGGAGTTTGAGTTGGAGTTGAGCCACTTTTGCTACTGCATAAATGTGTGCTTGGAGGTTACATTTTATGTGCAGGCAAAAGCTAAAGGATTAGGTGGCTTCCACAACTGAAAGTTTACAGTTTAATACTGTAAGTGAGCTATGCGTGTAGTGGGGTAAGACATTTAAGTACATATATTATGAGGAAGTTTGTTGTAAGGGGATTTAGCTTGAGGTTGTGGTGTTTCATCTAGGTTTGAGTGTCTTAAAGAACTTTGGCTTGCAATCAACTTCAACAGGGGAGGAGAGTTTCAGATAAAGTTGAGTTTCATCTTTGTTAAAGAGATGTAAGATGTCAATGCAGTTGACTAGAGTTTCCAATTAATGGTCAATAAGATAGGTGAGAGAATAGAGCCTTTAGAGATCCCATACAACTGTGATAATGTAGACAGTCATAAGCCATATACAAAAACACCAACATGAATAGCAGCAGACACGATCACCAACAGCCTTTTAACAGAAGGTAATCTATGACCTAGGTCGCATTTCACAGTATGCAATTTATGATGAAAATAGAACAAAAAAGCAGAGAAGTATGAAACAAACCAAAGAAAATATGTCATGGCCCAGGCTGTACCAAACAATTGTTACATTAATTTGATAGCCAGAGCATATTTATTCCCAAATGGTCTCATGTGTTTGTGTGATAATTGAATTTGTAAAGAGACAAGGGAACCCTGTGAGTCAAGAGGGACCAAGGGTATGAAATGTATTAAAAGAGACAACAGTCCCTCCAAAGAACTTTTAATACCAATGTTACACTTGACCGCATTGATACCTGTGTTAAAATCCTCGAAATTGAGAGACACTGTATGTATTAAACGCACAAATAAGAAACAAAAAGCAAAAACATAGGCAAAAATTCCGGAGGCAAAAGGTTGGAAGTCAGCAGATTTCCAACCCTCAGGCATTTACACATAGTGACTTCATCAATAGATGCATGTTAGGAACAGTCACAATCCCAAAAACATCTTGTGATCCACATAAATTCAAATGAAACAGTTTGGAGTCAAGATATGCAAAGTCGACGGCATTTTGATCCCAGCTAAGATTGAGGGATCATCATCAGAACGGACAAATAAATGCCTGCATTGTAACTTGTCAAAAGACAAAGGGACACAACCTTTGGGAGGAATCCAATGTGAGTAGTGAACGTCAGTGTCCCAAAATAGGGACCTGAAACAGCTTGTGATGGAGAATTTGTAAAGATGGTGGAAGTCAGCAGTACATGAGTTAGCTGCGAATATGGAACCCTACATCGGGTCCCCGATGTGGATGCAACATAAGGGATAGGCTGCGTACGCGCAATGGCGGGATCAAACAGAGTCCAGTAGGGCCAGTGGTGATAATTGTAGCAATGAGATATGTCCCCGTGTAGAGTGTCTACCTAAGTCTTCTGATCGAGAGTAGTAATGGACTTGGCACCAACTAGTGCCAGATTATTCAAATGCTTCAACCAATTCTCTTCAGAGGTTAGCGATTCGGTATTTGTGTAACCCCCAGGATGCTTCATTATCCAGGGAGGATTCCTCCACTATCAGCCATTTTTTAACCTCATCCTTCCATCTGCATCAGGGTGCACTCTCAGGGGATCTCCAGTGCATTGTTACGGCACGTTTAGCAAGCACTAGGGCCAAATTCAAGAACTGGCATCTTACTACCTGCACCTTTGGGTGGATATACAGGCTCTATAGGTATATCTCTGCCCTAAGTAGGTTAGTCCTACACAACGTTCTCCCCAAATCAACCGAAATCACTCTACAGAAGTCAGTCCATGTTGGGCAAATCCATGCCATGAGTATAAAGTCTTTATCCAGTGTTGCACATCTGTACCATTTCTTGTCATCTGTCCACACAATGAAAGTTTGGCCAAAGTGGCATGAGGTAGATGGTGTGAAAGTCAATGTAAGTGCATGTGTATATGTGTATCTGGTCTTTCTTGACTCCTTGTGTAGGTATGGTAATGCTGGCAGGTATAAATAAAGATGTTCAGCCAAACACTTGCAGAGAGTTTTATAATCCAATTTTAACAAGGAGAGGGGCCTGTAGGAGGAAAACATCCAAGCTTGCCCCTCTCGGTTTGTGTATAGATACTATTAGTGCTTCCCTACTAGTGGCAGGAAGTGACCCGCTCTACATTGCTTCCCAATATAACTCCACCAAATATAGTGTAAGTAATGAAGTGTATATCTGATAGAAATCAGAGAGTAAACTGTCAGTCCCTGGGTTTTGCTGTTTGCTCGTCTTAAAGAGCAGCTTTTATCTCTTCTTCTGTTAACGGTCTACCTAGTTCCTCCCTAGCCTCTTCTGGTAAATGAGGCAGTATTACCCTATCCAGAAATGCCTCTACTACCACCATGAATGACTCTCACTTATTACTAACATGATCTGTTGTACATCGATTAATACGGAAATACTCCTGTATAATCTCTGCCAAAGGCACCTTAAACATGGTTTTGGCAGAAATTGCCTATAGCATCTTGTTCAGGCAGATGTGTAAATTCTGCACTTGGGAGTAAAAGGCCTATTTCCTTTGTCTATCATCTCTTAGTCTCCAAATGTCTTCCAACCCCCAATTCTCCATCCACACTGCAAAATTCTACCCCAGTTTAATCACTGGTGAGTCCACCAACAGGGGAGTAGTGGGGACTGCAGATACGCCTACCATGCAATATAATCCGAGAAATATGTAGTTATCTGGTAAAAGATGCTTTGGCCTGTGATAAAAATGGCCTTACTTCGAACCTGCTTAAATCCAAATATGGTTCATGTGAATACTTTTGTAGCATTGTTCATCCTGAGGGATATATGTCACAATTTCCACAACCATCATTTTGACTTATCTTCACTTTGACTCACTTACCTCAACCACCAGTACGTAAACCCCAATATATTAATGAAATGAAATGGTCATTAACCTGCCACCATCACTTCTCCCTTCCAACACTAATACCAACACCATGACCCAAATATACAACCCTAAAATCTGCATTACGTTGAACTACCTTTTCTTCAACCCTTACCCCAACATTATTCCTTGTCAGAAAACTAGCCATATTGCTCATTCTAACCCAACCTCCACCTCTAAAGCTGCATACCATTAGCCATAATCGCAATGCAATTCTTACAAAACATTAAACATTGTCATTTTAAGGATTGTGGGACCCCTGGACAAGACATATTTTAGGGGCCCTGTAAAAGATCAAATTTGAATTTGTATTACCCATTTTCAGCTAAATCAGGTCTGCATGATGCCAAACAATACTAAATTATATGTTATGCTTCAACAGGTTCACACAAAAAAGATTGAAATATCTCTTACTCGAGACCCCAAAATCCCAAAGAGGAATCTGGTTAGAGAGACAATGCCAGAGGTAAAGGTAGGTAGAGAGGGATAGAGGTTTGGCTGGAGCAAATAGAAGAGACAGAGGTCAAATAGAGAGAAAGTTCACTTTTGTGGGGGCCACTTGGAAGGTGGGAGACCTGCACAATTGCCCACTTTGCCCATGCCTTACAACATCTCCGACTTTAATGGTAAATTTACACTATTATGTTATTGCTCTACAATCAAGTACATTCTATTGATCTATATTAAATATAGTTAAGCTCAATTACTTCAAAAAGAAAGAAGGGAATCCCTCACCTAGTGCATATTATAAGTTAAATGCTTTAACATACTTTAATTAGGCACTTGCTTTATTTATTCATTACTGAGTGTAAACTGAAGAAACGATTTGGGAAAAAGGGGGTGGTGATGGACAGAGTTTCTGAATGATGCAGAATACTCTTACCAAGTCAAGAGATCATGGTTTTAATCCATCACCGTTTTTTAGCTCACTGCACCATCCCAGCTCAGAACCAGGCTACATGCAAATTAGTCTGTACCTGTCCCAGTGCATGATGGGAACAGGGCAAACCAAACTACCAAGCCAATTCTTATACTGGGAAGGAAACAAGCTTCCGGGGACCGGTTTCTGGCATCACAGCCTTCGTCGGCCCGGCTTGCCTGAATCCTGATGGTGCAATGAGCAAGGGACTCACGTCTGAGCATACCCTCCCACACTGAGTGTGGATAAAATCGATTTGGGAAAAAGGGGGTGGTGATGGACAGAGTTTCTGAATGATGCAGAATACTCTTACCAAGTCAAGAGATCATGGTTTTAATCCATCACCGTTTTTTAGCTCACTGCACCATCCCAGCTCAGAACCAGGCTACATGCAAATTAGTCTGTACCTGTCCCAGTGCATGATGGGAACAGGGCAAACCAAACTACCAAGCCAATTCTTATACTGGGAAGGAAACAAGCTTCCGGGGACCGGTTTCTGGCATCACAGCCTTCGTCGGCCCGGCTTGCCTGAATCCTGATGGTGCAATGAGCAAGGGACTCACGTCTGAGCATACCCTCCCACACTGAGTGTGGATAAAATCGATTTGGGAAAAAGGGGGTGGTGATGGACAGAGTTTCTGAATGATGCAGAATACTCTTACCAAGTCAAGAGATCATGGTTTTAATCCATCACCGTTTTTTAGCTCACTGCACCATCCCAGCTCAGAACCAGGCTACATGCAAATTAGTCTGTACCTGTCCCAGTGCATGATGGGAACAGGGCAAACCAAACTACCAAGCCAATTCTTATACTGGGAAGGAAACAAGCTTCCGGGGACCGGTTTCTGGCATCACAGCCTTCGTCGGCCCGGCTTGCCTGAATCCTGATGGTGCAATGAGCAAGGGACTCACGTCTGAGCATACCCTCCCACACTGAGTGTGGATAAAATCGATTTGGGAAAAAGGGGGTGGTGATGGACAGAGTTTCTGAATGATGCAGAATACTCTTACCAAGTCAAGAGATCATGGTTTTAATCCATCACCGTTTTTTAGCTCACTGCACCATCCCAGCTCAGAACCAGGCTACATGCAAATTAGTCTGTACCTGTCCCAGTGCATGATGGGAACAGGGCAAACCAAACTACCAAGCCAATTCTTATACTGGGAAGGAAACAAGCTTCCGGGGACCGGTTTCTTCAGCCGTCTTCAGCAAGCCTGGCTGAAGACGGCTGAAATGCCAGAAACCGGTCCTAGGAAGCTTGTTTCCGGTCCAGGGAAGGCATGGCTTGGCAGTTCGGGCTGGACTGTTCCCATGAGGCACAGGGTCAGACTGATTTGCATATGGCCATGTCTGAACTGGGGTGGCAGAGTGGGCTAAAGAACGGTGATGGATCAAACCCAGATCTGTTGACTGGGTGTGAGTGTTTGATTGGTTCTGATGCTCCATCCATCACCACCCCCTTTTGTACCGCTTTGTTCGCCATAAGTTGGCAGGGTATGCTCAGACGTGAGTCCCTTGCTCACTTTGCCACTGGATTCAAGCAAGCCTGGCTGAAGACGGCTGAAATGCCAGAAACCGGTCCTAGGAAGCTTGTTTCCGGTCCAGGGAAGGCATGGCTTGGCAGTTCGGGCTGGACTGTTCCCATGAGGCACAGGGTCAGACTGATTTGCATATGGCCATGTCTGAACTGGGGTGGCAGAGTGGGCTAAAGAACGGTGATGGATCAAACCCAGATCTGTTGACTGGGTGTGAGTGTTTGATTGGTTCTGATGCTCCATCCATCACCACCCCCTTTTGTACCGCTTTGTTCGCCATAAGTTGGCAGGGTATGCTCAGACGTGAGTCCCTTGCTCACTTTGCCACTGGATTCAAGCAAGCCTGGCTGAAGACGGCTGAAATGCCAGAAACCGGTCCTAGGAAGCTTGTTTCCGGTCCAGGGAAGGCATGGCTTGGCAGTTCGGGCTGGACTGTTCCCATGAGGCACAGGGTCAGACTGATTTGCATATGGCCATGTCTGAACTGGGGTGGCAGAGTGGGCTAAAGAACGGTGATGGATCAAACCCAGATCTGTTGACTGGGTGTGAGTGTTTGATTGGTTCTGATGCTCCATCCATCACCACCCCCTTTTGTACCGCTTTGTTCGCCATAAGTTGGCAGGGTATGCTCAGACGTGAGTCCCTTGCTCACTTTGCCACTGGATTCAAGCAAGCCTGGCTGAAGACGGCTGAAATGCCAGAAACCGGTCCTAGGAAGCTTGTTTCCGGTCCAGGGAAGGCATGGCTTGGCAGTTCGGGCTGGACTGTTCCCATGAGGCACAGGGTCAGACTGATTTGCATATGGCCATGTCTGAACTGGGGTGGCAGAGTGGGCTAAAGAACGGTGATGGATCAAACCCAGATCTGTTGACTGGGTGTGAGTGTTTGATTGGTTCTGATGCTCCATCCATCACTACCCCCTTTTGTACCGCTTTGTTCGCCATAAGTTGGCAGGGTATGCTCAGACGTGAGTCCCTTGCTCACTTTGCCACTGGATTCAAGCAAGCCTGGCTGAAGACGGCTGAAATGCCAGAAACCGGTCCTAGGAAGCTTGTTTCCGGTCCAGGAAAGGCATGGCTTGGCAGTTCGGGCTGGACTGTTCCCATGAGGCACAGGGTCAGACTTATTTGCATATGGCCATGTCTGAACTGGGGTGGCAGAGTGGGCTAAAGAACGGTGATGGATCAAACCCAGATCTGTTGACTGGGTGTGAGTGTTTGATTGGTTCTGATGCTCCATCCATCACCACCCCCTTTTGTACCGCTTTGTTCGCCATAAGTTGGCAGGGTATGCTCAGACGTGAGTCCCTTGCTCACTTTGCCACTGGATTCAAGCAAGCCTGGCTGAAGACGGCTGAAATGCCAGAAACCGGTCCTAGGAAGCTTGTTTCCGGTCCAGGAAAGGCATGGCTTGGCAGTTCGGGCTGGACTGTTCCCATGAGGCACAGGGTCAGACTGATTTGCATATGGCCATGTCTGAACTGGGGTGGCAGAGTGGGCTAAAGAACGGTGATGGATCAAACCCAGATCTGTTGACTGGGTGTGAGTGTTTGATTGGTTCTGATGCTCCATCCATCACCACCCCCTTTTGTACCGCTTTGTTCGCCATAAGTTGGCAGGGTATGCTCAGACGTGAGTCCCTTGCTCACTTTGCCACTGGATTCAAGCAAGCCTGGCTGAAGACGGCTGAAATGCCAGAAACCGGTCCTAGGAAGCTTGTTTCCGGTCCAGGGAAGGCATGGCTTGGCAGTTCGGGCTGGACTGTTCCCATGAGGCACAGGGTCAGACTGATTTGCATATGGCCATGTCTGAACTGGGGTGGCAGAGTGGGCTAAAGAACGGTGATGGATCAAACCCAGATCTGTTGACTGGGTGTGAGTGTTTGATTGGTTCTGATGCTCCATCCATCACCACCCCCTTTTGTACCGCTTTGTTCGCCATAAGTTGGCAGGGTATGCTCAGACGTGAGTCCCTTGCTCACTTTGCCACTGGATTCAAGCAAGCCTGGCTGAAGACGGCTGAAATGCCAGAAACCGGTCCTAGGAAGCTTGTTTCCGGTCCAGGGAAGGCATGGCTTGGCAGTTCGGGCTGGACTGTTCCCATGAGGCACAGGGTCAGACTGATTTGCATATGGCCATGTCTGAACTGGGGTGGCAGAGTGGGCTAAAGAACGGTGATGGATCAAACCCAGATCTGTTGACTGGGTGTGAGTGTTTGATTGGTTCTGATGCTCCATCCATCACCACCCCCTTTTGTACCGCTTTGTTCGCCATAAGTTGGCAGGGTATGCTCAGACGTGAGTCCCTTGCTCACTTTGCCACTGGATTCAAGCAAGCCTGGCTGAAGACGGCTGAAATGCCAGAAACCGGTCCTAGGAAGCTTGTTTCCGGTCCAGGGAAGGCATGGCTTGGCAGTTCGGGCTGGACTGTTCCCATGAGGCACAGGGTCAGACTGATTTGCATATGGCCATGTCTGAACTGGGGTGGCAGAGTGGGCTAAAGAACGGTGATGGATCAAACCCAGATCTGTTGACTGGGTGTGAGTGTTTGATTGGTTCTGATGCTCCATCCATCACCACCCCCTTTTGTACCGCTTTGTTCGCCATAAGTTGGCAGGGTATGCTCAGACGTGAGTCCCTTGCTCACTTTGCCACTGGATTCAAGCAAGCCTGGCTGAAGACGGCTGAAATGCCAGAAACCGGTCCTAGGAAGCTTGTTTCCGGTCCAGGGAAGGCATGGCTTGGCAGTTCGGGCTGGACTGTTCCCATGAGGCACAGGGTCAGACTGATTTGCATATGGCCATGTCTGAACTGGGGTGGCAGAGTGGGCTAAAGAACGGTGATGGATCAAACCCAGATCTGTTGACTGGGTGTGAGTGTTTGATTGGTTCTGATGCTCCATCCATCACCACCCCCTTTTGTACCGCTAAACTGAAGAAACTCCATTGGTTTAAGAGCTTGTTGTCATATATTATCTTTAATACAAAATTTAATACAAAATTTGCATATGTCTTTTTGCTGTCACTCTGGTTCAATGTTTAAGTATTGAAGTGAGACTGGTGTACTACAAAGTGTCAAAAAGAGACCGGTCCAGTCTTCTGTTGTAGGAGGTCATTTATGTTGGTATATGCCTTGCACTACCTTTACTCTTAAAAAATCCTTGGGTACTGAACCACAGTATAGTGTGTTTCTGGTTTTTGGAAACCATGAAGCCTGGCATAGGGCTTTTCTAAATCTAGAGAGCCAAAAGGTTGCCTAGAGCCAGGATGCACAGCTGAGAGCCCGAGGGCTAAGGATAAATCCCAAAAGTCCAATGTTATTGTTATACAAAAAAAAAATTAAATGTAGCTAAAGGACTGTTAACATGCACAATCAATTTATTAACGTGATGAACGCAGGATTGTAAATATACATTTCCTATGATTGAAGTATCACTCAAATGCTAATTTACATTTGATGCACAATCATGTAATTACACAAAGCAGGTAGATGCTTCTAGTGCTATTTTGCCGGTGTGACCCAACGCATTTGGGGTTTGTCCACTAGGGGTGAGTGGAACTTGCAGAGTTGTACTCCGCAGAATTCTGCAAAGTCACAAAAAACTCTGCTTGATTCCGTGAATTCTGCCCATCTTGCAAAGTTATAAAAACCACATCCTGCACTACTTGTCAGCAGTGCCCTTTCTTTGACCTCTGCCTAAAGTCTACAGGGCCCGTAAATGCCCTTTAAAAGAACAGAAAATCAGGCAGCCCACCAATTTAAAAAGGGCAGTGCATTGAAAACATGGCCGGGTGTAAGTGTAAGTGTGCGATGCAACAGGGTGTAGCAGGCCATCACATGCAGAGTTGCAGAGCTGAGGGAGATGAAGAGGATGGGGACCTGTCTTGTGTCTGTTATGGGAGCACTACAATCTCAGACCTTCAGGGCACTGGTAACTGTCCTGTGTCCCCATCCCTACTGTGAGAAGTTGGCCTGGTATATGCTGTCCACTAGTTATAGGGGACACCTTGCACCAGTCCAATTCGACTCTTATGGTGATAGGTTAAAGACAACCTTTAAAGAAAGTTATCCTAGTGGTAGCTGTGGAGAGCAGCCTTCAGGCTAAGTCTTGAAGGAGTGTTAAGCGTATTGTTTTACCATAGATAACCTCTTGAATAACCAAATGAAAGAGTAGTCCACACAGGTATATATATAAATTATGTATTTATTCTAAGAATAATCCCACTAGTCTCTTTATGAGGCTGGAGGTAAAGATACAAGTCAAACAAGCATTGATAGTTACAATAAATAGCACTGGAATCATAGGGCCCCAGGGGGGGACCAAACCATATATCAAAAAAGTGGTATAAGAACCACGACAATTCTACAGACAATGCCTAGGGCATTTAGGGTCGCTGGCCCCTTGTGAAACCACCCAAGGTAGTGAGGAAGAGGACCCACGGGAGACGCGTGCAGTGGCTGAAGCTATTGTAGGGATCTCTATTAAAGCCTATGGAGAATTTTACAAGATTAAAAACACTTCTAGCAGGAGTTTAAGTTCAATACTTTAGAGTTAAGCTTTTGAAGGGCCCACACCCGCGAGAGTACCGAGGTACCACTGTTAGCTGCCTCAGGGAAGCCGGGTGCATAGGTCATTTTCGATGTCGGGTCGCGGACTGATTTTCAATGGCAAAACGTGAAGAACTGCTGCTAGCAAGAAGCGTCGTCGATGTCGGGAAGATTGACAATGTAGATCTTGAATAGAAGGACCTGAAAGCAGAGGGGACAGAGTTTGGGTCACGGCACAGTGACCAGGGGGCTCAGGAGAAGGAGCCTTTCAATGTCGGGTGCTTCCAGGTGGAAGAGGTGTAGCTTGGATCGTCAGCCACGGGGTCCAGGAGGCGTCAAGGAAGGCCAGCTTCTGGAGGGCAACTGTCCCACAAAGGATGAGGGTGGCTGCGGGGTTAGTGTCAGGATTGGATCCACTATGCCTTAGCAACCGCAACCCACGCAAGAAACACAAAACAGCTACTGGTGCAGACCCACAAGGGCAGGCCTGGAGCAACCAGGGGAACTCTTGGAAGTTAAGATTGACCTCCGCTAGTGCCCACCAGTCGAGAGGCAAGGGACCGCGGGAGGCAGCAATTTGGCGTGTGTAAAGATGCGCCCACGGGTCGCCGGAGCGAGGTAGGGCGTCGATCTTTGGCACAGATGATGCTGAGAGGTTGGCTCAACAATGGGCCAAAGAACAACTTCCCCACTCGTCGTGGTCGGGTGCTGTGCAAGAGGTGGCTGGTGTCCAGGGGTATTGGGGATCTTGGCACCCACGTGGTCCACGGTGCTGAGCTTTGCTGTGCACACTCACTGGCCTCTGGGATGCTTGGAAACCCACCTCAAGGTAGGAAAGAGTCGTCGATGTCCGTAGGAGCAGCGAGGTTCCAACCGGGTCATTTGCAGTGTTTCAGGTACCTGCCAAGCAGGGGGATAACTCCTTTACCCCAAGGGAGATCTATTCCTTTAGCTGTGCGGCAGCAAGTCGAAGTTCAAGTCTGGGAAGTTCAAGAACAATCTGAGGCTCTGGGGACCCTGTACTCACCTTTATCCAAAGATTAGGGGAGTGTCCAAATCAGAGCCCACCAATGAGAGTTCAGGCAGGAAAGGGTGGCTACACCCTCTCCCCTTTGTGTGGTTTCCCGCCTGGGCAGGGGACAGGATGCCCCTGAACCGGTTTGAGGCGGTGTATGCAGAAGTAGGCAATGGAGAAGCCTACGTGCAAGTCTGAAAGACATCCTATGGTGCACCCACCCAGTTCCAATCCACATAGTCTGTCTGGGGAGGTGGGAGCACCTCCCTGCAACAAGATTCCTATTGTCCAGCTGCCGTGGCTGGAGTTCTGCCCAGCAACAGGCAGCCAGAGTTGTGTGGGTGGCGGGTAGCATCCATTTTGTACTACGTGTGCACTTTTAAATTGGTGTCTAAATTCTGACGCTTTTCCCATATCGCCCCTCTAGCAGGGGGGAATCATGCCCTCACTCCCATGGCTGGATTGGGGGTATGATCCCTACATGTATGGTTCTGTGTAGCCATTCTCAAGTTATCACACTATCGCGATTACTTATAATGCGGTTAATAGTATATGGTATGGCTGCACTACAAACAACCCAGCAATCGTTTTACGAAGGTTGCAGAGGGGCCCTACTCAGGTAGGGGTTCCCCCTCACACATATCTCAGCACCCTGCCTTGTAGGATTAGCAAGGCCTGTCTTAGGGGGGACCTGTGAGGATATATGTGTTGTATTTAGTGGGATACAGGATACCTATATCCCTGTAAGGGGTGCAAGCACCACCTTACCCAGACTACAGTAGTGGTCTGGTGGTGTCAGTTTATATGGCTGTCCCAGGGCTGGCACAATAATTGCTGCAGCCCCTGGTAGGCCTCTGAGGGACCCAAGCCCTGGGGACCTGGGGTACCATCTACAAGGGCTGACAGGGTGTCCTCAGTATCCAATTGGTAGGTACCTAGGGTACTCACATCAGTTTAGAGAAGAAGCAGATAGGCTGGGGTCCTGGATAGCAGGGCCACAGCCTGGCTAGTGTCATAAAACAGTCAAAACATTAGCAAAAATTTGGGGGCAACTATGCAGTCGATGCCACTCTCCTACATAACCCATCCTAAACGCAGGGACATTAAACTAACCTTGACCAGTTGAGTTTTCATGTTCTAAGTGGAAATATCTGGAGATGCCATCTGCATTGGCATGGTTGCTCCCAGGTCTATGTTCCACTGTATAGTCTATCCCCTGTAGGGAAATGGACCACCTGAGTAGTTTGGGGTTTTCACCCTTCATCTGTTTTAGCCATAGGAGGGGCTTATGGTTGGTTTGAACAATGAAGAGAGTGCCAAACAAGTATGGCCTCAGCTTCTTCAAGGCCCAGACCACAGCAAAGGCCTCCCTCTCTATAGCTGACCAACGTTTCTCTCTGGGGGTCAACCTTCTGTTAATAAAAGCTACTGGTTGATCCTGGCCCTCTTCATTCAGTTGTGATAATACAGCACCTACCCCCACCTCAGAAGCATCAGTTTGAACTATGAATTATTTGGAGTAGTTGGTGCTTTGGAGCACTGGAGCAGAGCAAATTGCCTGTTTTAGGTCATCAAAAGCTTTCTGACAGCTGACAGTCCACTGAACTTTCTTGGGCATCCTCTTAGAGGTTAAGTCATTTAAGGGGGTCACAATGGATCCATATCCCTTGACAAATCTTCTGTAATAACCAGTCAGGCCTAAGAAAGCTCGGACCTGAGTCTGGGTGGTTGGAGCAACCCAGTCCATTATGGTCTGGATTTTGTTCTGGAGTGGTTGAACCTGGCCTCCACCTACAAGGTGGCCCAGGTACACAACCTGACTCTGCCCTATCTGGCACTTAGTAACCTTGATAGTGAGTCTTGCCTTTTGCAGGGCTTCCAAAACTTTCCTCAGGTGGATCAGGTGATCTTCTCAGGTGGAGCTGAAGACAGCAATATCATCTAGATATGCTGCACTAAAGTCATCCAGGCCTGAGAGGACTTGGTTCACCAACCTTTGAAAAGTGGCAGGTGCGGGGATCTGAGGAAGATGGCGACTGACTGACATCGCTGTGAGGAGGCTCCGCCGAGTCTCCCCTGACGAGACGGCTTTTCGAGATGCGGAGGCGCTCGTAATGATCTTGTCAAGCAGCAGCAGCAGTTATATACTACGGATCAAAACGGAAGTCTTTGAGTAAGGAATTAGAAAAGAAAAAGAAAATGCGACAAGGAAACGGGCTTACTTCAAACTTAAACTCGCTCCGTTTCATTGTTGTAGTCTATCCCTACCGTGAGGACGCAGCTGCTCGAGGATCACGGATGAGAGATGACCTGCGTGATACCCTGGTTCAGCGTGGGAGTGGAGAAGTCTTGCCCAGGAGTTGCGTGACATTCGCCCTGGGAGCAGAGCAGGAATAAGGTGCAGGATCAGCACGGTGATTATCGGGCACACCCAACACATCCAGTTCATCCAACGCACCTCTCGACGAACTGACCAAGTAAGGATGACAGGCAAGGGGGGGAGAATAGGCAAAGGAAAGCCCGCCCTGGTACCTATTCAATCAACACAGACAAACTCCTCCTAGCACCTACTCGGCTAGGGAAGAGGACTGATGATGTCTGCACGAAATCCAAAAGTCGGGGTGAGAAGGGTGACGGGGATGGTGATGGTGATGTGTGCAAGAACCCTCAAGAGAAAAATCTAACCTCCAACTCTGTGGGGAAAAGAGGCAGCACACGAACACTTAAGGAGGTTATTGGCTCACAACCTCTGATCTCCAGTAGTTTTGCGGTGGCAAGTGAGCCTATAAACACTGTATTGATCGACAAGCAGGATCAAAACCCCTTAACCGGCTCCATTATTCCTACTACTCCTATTCCTGTTGGCACTAATCAAACAGTTATAGCCCTTACTAAGGTACCAGTGGTCCCGGCAGCAATTGACATCAATAGCACAATTACTCTGCCCACCCCTAGTAATCTTGAGGATACTACCGGCTGCACCATTCTTCCCCCACCCGTATCTTACGGCAATCACTTATAGCCAGGAGTAAAAAAAAAAAGATAATCAAGATAAATTCTACTCATTAACAGAGGACTCCGATATGTCTGATATTAGTATCTCTTCATCAAGTGGGGAGGAGGACAAGAAGTGGTATAGTAGTCCTCATACTGATACCCAGAGAACAAAAACAGGCATCAAGAAACTGCTTAAAAGGAGAAGTAGAGACCAGGCGCAAAGAGGCGCTGACATATCTGGATACTAGAGTGCTAGAGAGCTGAAATGGGACTATAACAACACTCCTCTCACTCTAACTCCAGCTGCCATCGCGGTGGAGGGAATTCCGTCAAGTAATATTTCCCAAGATACCAAGCAAGTGGGAGATAATGGTGATCCAAAAGGCGAGCCTGCCCTAGCAGTTATCCTGCAATCCATCAGAAGCTTCCAGGATGAAGTTAAGTCAGCTAGTCGAAGATCCCGCATGGCAGCTAAAAAACCTACAAGGGGCGGTCAGAAAGGTTGGTAAAACCTGTGCCGATATAGCGGATCGAATGGCTATGGTAGAAGGAAGGACGGAACAGCTTGAAAAGGAGGTGTCTACACTCCAGAAGCATCAAGAGGAGCATGAGGTAGTGGCAAAAGATTTGATGTGGAAAATGGAGGAGCAAGAAAATCGTCAGAGACGCAACAACCTTCGCTTCTTGGGAATTCCAGAAGGGGCAGAGAAGGATGATCCCAGGAAGTTTATGATCAACTTATTGAGAGGGACATTTCCAGAGTTACAGTCATGGGATCTGGATAGGGAAATTCAAAGAGTTCATAGATTCCCCCTCTTTCCTGGGAAACATACAACACCCTCACAACATCCTCATGCCATGCTCTTGTTCTTTGGGAACTTTCTCCTTGGTCAAATATTCTTTGATCTGGCTCGACCAACAAAGACACGAACATTCGAGGGAATAACATTCTTTACTAGACCAGATTTTGCTCACGCCACAGTGGAGCGCAGGCGGAGGCTTTGACAGCTCTTTGACCCATTTGAAAAATTGGGGGCTGAAGTATACCTGCAGAACCCTGCCAGGCTGAAAATCATTTTCAAGGGAGTCGTACGCAGCTTTATATCTGAAATCCAGGCGCAGAAATATCTTGAACAGCTTTCGAAACAAGACTAATATGAATTGTGACTGATGAAACTCCTTTTTTTTACAGGGAGGACGCTCTTCAACCATGTGTTAATTATAGCTATATTAATTTACTGCTATTATTGTCATTGGGTTGCTGGGCTCAACGGCTCAGCGGATTCCCTTTTTGATATGATGTGCTTTGCTGCTGTTTAATAAGGATATATCCTCTTGGGGTTTTGTTTCTTTTTCTTCCTTTTCTCTTGTTTTAGGTGTAGGGATACTGCTGTTTGGAGATAAGGCTTTCTCTCCAATCTCATATTTTTGCTGTAAATTATGGTGTGAGCGGTGTTGGGGGAGGGCTTGGCAGCTCGCGGGGCTCTGCGTGTCGGATGCCACACTCCTGGCTTTGCCAGGTAACCTCAATAAGTGGTGGGGGGTGGGGGGAAGTGTGGGACAGACAGGACAAATGCACGAAAATCAAAAAAAAAAAAAAAAGAGGTGGTTTGGTATTTGGATTTTGGATTACCTTAATATAACAAGATGGGTTTGCTAAGTATTTTATCGATGAATGTCTCCGGCCTGAATGATATCAAGAAAAGACAGATGTGGCGGTGGGTCTTCAAACTTGGGGTACGAACATTGTCTGTCTACAGGAGACGCACATTGAAGGGTCACAGTTGCACATTTTAAACACACTAGGATACCGATTGATATGCGCTACATCACAAGGGGCCAGGGTAAGAGGGGTTGCCATTTTAGCTAAAGGAAGTGGGTTTACCTTTAACCATTCTAAAGCTGATAAATTTGGTCGTTGGGCGATCACAGAATGTCAATATGGGGACGGGCAAAAGTTCTCGCTATGTGCCGTATATGGTAGCAATCATGATGAGCCTTCAGTTTTTGAAGAGATCTCAAATCAATTAATGCATTGGCCCTTGCCTCTAATACTCTGCAGGGATTTTAATATAAATCTCCCCAATAATTGGTCCCTAAAAGAACACTGGCATTACACCGGTCGTAAACCAAAAGTTTTTAAAGCATTAAGTCAAATGTGTAGCATTCACGGCTTAGTGGATGGCTGGCAGACCTCAAACCCTGTTCACATACTTTTCTAACCCTCATCTCTCCCATGCTAGATTGGATTATTTTTTTATTTCTAACTCAATTAAATCCAAGTGTCAAACTATGAAACTTCCCCGGATCCTATCGGATCATAACCCCCTTATCTGCTCCCTAGAAATCAATAATCACAATTGCACATCCAACTCATGGACCTTTGAGAAATCTCTCCTCTTAGACGAGAATTATTGTAATCATATAAGGGAGTGGATTCCTAACTTTTTATCCGATAATGAGGGGAGTGCTTCAATTAGTACTATATGGGATACGTTAAAGGCCGGGATCCGTGGGGAGACTATGCAATACTCTTTAAAGATTAATAAACAATCTAAAGAAGCCATGCAGCGTCTTCAAAATGAATTGAGGAAGACTGAAGAAGGTTTATTAACTACCACCTTGGGCAATAGGTTAGCTAGGAGTGAAGTAATCGAACAAGCACAATATCAAGTGGCAATCGCTAAAGCTCAAATTACAAATATTTTTAAAGAAAAAGCAATAAAAAAGGCACTTGCCCAAAAAGAGAGGGTGTATGAAGTCAACGAACAAATTGGACATCAACTAGCCGTTCGTGTGAGGCAACAGGCTACCATAAACATAATCTGGGAAATTCAGGATTCCTTTGGAACCCAATTAGAGGACCCTAAACTTATAAGAAAAGCGTTCTGGCAATATTACCAAGATTTATACTCTGAAATGGGGGGAACTGATCAGACTAGTGTTGAGGATTACCGAGATAAATCCAGTCTAGTTAAATTTGAAGCTGAAGACGCAAATACATTAGAAGTCCCCCCCACAGAAGATTAAATTATCTGCATAATTAAAGACCTACCAAGAGGGAAAGCTACCGGGCTAGATTGTATTCCATCGGAATTCTATGCACTTTTTTTAAATCAAATTAAAAATACTTTGGTTAATCTGATTATTAATATTTTTAAAGGAGGGCACCCCCCAGAGTCTTGGTTTCGGGCTAAAATAATCATTTTTCCTAAAAAAAAAAAACACCGGATCAGCTCGGATCATATTGTCCCATCACTCTTATCAACACTGACTCCAAAATGTATTCGAAAGTGCTAGCAAATAGACTAGCCCCCTTAATTCACAAGGTGATCACTCCGAGCCAACATGGCTTTATCCCCGGTAGGTCTACTACCAACCACATCCATCGAGTAATCACCCTGTTTGATGGTATGGAAGTGGCAGGAGACCCTATGGCTCTTATTTAACTAGATGCAGAAAAAGCCTTCGATAGGGTCTCCTGGCACTTCCTATGGGCGGCTATGTCCAAAATACGGATTCAGGGAGGCTACATTCAAGAAGTTAAAAAATTATACGTTAATCCTAAGGCTGTAGTGATGGTAAAGGGTAGTCTAACAGAAGAGCTGACAATTGGGCGTGGAACACGGCAGGGTTGCCCCTGCTCACCGTTGCTCTTTGCAATTTATACAGATTCTTTTATTAGACGATTAGAGGAGGATAGAGTGATTATTCCTATAATTTCAAAGGGCTATCCTACTAAAACTCTGGCCTATGCGGATGACATTGCCATTGTGACCACCGATCCAAATTTGGCCATCTCCGCAATAGAAAATGAGGCGAAACAATTTGGAGATGTATCGGGATATACACTCAATCAGGGGAAAACCCAGATCGTGCTAAATAAGAAATGTGTGATGAGGGACTCGCGGGTGGTGGAAGAAGCCACTTATCTAGGTGTTTGCATTACATCTGATCTAGATAACTTGGTTAATACAAATTTGAAACCACTTACAACTGTAATTAAGAAAGATCTACAACGTTTGGATAACCTACATCTCTCTATCATTGGCAGAGTAAATGTGATTAAAATGGTACTCTTCCCTAAAATTCTTTATTTGTTCAGCGCAATTTGCTTAGAATTTTCCACACCCTGGCTTAAGTCGATGGAAGGGATATTCTCTAGCTTTATATGGGCTTATTCACAACCACGGCGGGCCTATAAATTCCTTACTCTCCAGAAGGATCAGGGTGGGCTAGCTTTGCCAAATTTACAGGCATACTACTGGGCAACCGTGCTATTATACAGTAAGGAATTGTTGCATAGTGACTCGGAAGGTTGGGTGGGGGAGGACCAGACACCCTATATGCCTTCTACTTTTCAACTACTCCTAGGTAGCGAGAGTAGAGGGTACTGGTGGAAACATCTTCATGACAGCTACCACAAAAAAGTTAAACATAAAACATTACTTAGTGGATTCAAGGTTTGGAAAATCGTCAGGAAACTGCTCGGGATTGGAAGACTGTCATTCTATACACCTATAAAAAACAATCCAGATCTGCCCGAAATTTTTAATGACAAATATATCCATAAATGGCATAATAAAGGATTTACCCATTTAGGTTGCTTCTTCTCCTCTACCGGGGTATATTCTTTTGAAGGATTAAAAAACAAATTTAGCTTAGATTGGCGGGATTTTTTTAAATACTTGCAAATTAGAGACTTTTTGTTACAGAAAATAAGACAGACGGTGGGGATGGTTAAGTATAAAATCAAGCTAGTAGACACATTGCTATCTGATACAAATAACACGATTGGGGGCATTTATTCTCACATTAATGCTTTGTTTCCTGATGATATGGAGAAAATTGCACAGAAATGGTTAGAGAAGGCTGAAATCGCCAACGAAGAGTTTAGTTACGCTTACGAAATGTCACAAACAACTTTAATGTCAACTAAACTTCAAGCACAATTTTTTAAAACCTGCTTCTTCTTATACTACACACCGGATAGAATTGCAAAATGGGGCAATGGCCCGAGCTCTTGCTGCCCTAGATGTATGCTTTATAAGGCTGACTGTCTACAATTTTGCATAACACTACTGTTCTATGCAGCGGGACTATTCTATTGGGGGCAATAGACCCTGGAAACTCCAGGGTAGGTCACAAACTTATCTTTATCGCCATGGCTGTTTTCAGGCTATGTATTGCCTCAGCGTGGCATGATAATTCTGCCCCCACTTTCCAACAATGGTTGGCTCGATTTTTGGCCGTCGCTAACACAAAATTGCAATTTATAAATGTAAAGGCATTAGGCGACGTAAAAAAGGGTTACAAATTTGGTCCCCTTTAATTCTATGGCGTCAGACTCCTGGCTTTTTGGACTGAATTGTAGGTTTAACTGGTAATCAGTTGTGGATACCTTAATATATATATATTTTCTTTTCCGCCTTTGTCGATCAAAATGCATGATGTATAAATGTATGTACTCCTGTCTGTCCGGGAAGGGAGGAGGGTTGGGGGGAATTGGGGGAAATTAAGGTGTTGTTCAAAAATTTGAATAAAGATATTTAAAAAAAAAAATGAAAAGTGCCAGGTGCATTTTTCAAACCAAAGGGCATCACAATAAATTGTTAATGCCCACCAGGGGTAGAAAATGCAGTTTTGGCTTTTGCAGATTCAACTAACCTTATCTGCCAGTAGCCAGCTGTCAGATCTCTCTTACCGTCTTGGGTGTGAGGTTTTGGTACCAGGACTACTGGGCTAGCCCAATGGCTGTCTGAGGGCTCAATGACTCCCAATTCCAACATCTTTTGGACTTCTGTCCTTATGCAGTCCCTGACATGGTCAGGTTGCCTGTAGATCTTATTCTTCACAGGCAGACCTTCCCCAGTGTCCACTTCATGAGTGCACCAGGTGGTCTGACTTGGAGTCAGTGAAAACATATGCCTGAATGACTGGAGAACTTGTCTGCAGTCAGACTGTTGCTGGGCAGTGAGGCTGCCTGCCAAGGCTACACCATCTACTGACCCATCATCAGGGTTGTGAGAGAGCAGGGCTGGGAGAGGGTCACTCTCCTCCTCCTGTCCCTCATCCGTTGCCATGAGCAAGCCCATGTCAGCCCTGTCTACATATGGTTACAGTCTGTTTACATGAAGTACCCTGTGGGGACTTCTGGGAGTGCCAAGGTCCACCAAGTAGGTAACCTCTCCCTTCTTTTCTAAAATGGTATGGGGTCCACTCCATTTGTCTTGGAGGGCTGCTGGGGCCACTGGCTCCAACACCCATACCTTCTGTCCTGGCTGGTACACCACCAGTACAGCCTTTTGGTCATGCCAGGCTTTTTGCAATTCCTGACTTGCCTCAAGGTTTTTTGTCGCCTTCTTCATATACTCAGCCATCCGGGAGTGGAGACCAAGTACATAGTCCACAAAATCCTGTTTAGGGGGTTTGAGAGGTAACTCCCATCCCTCCTTCACTAGACAGAGAGGCCCTCTAACAGGGTGACCAAGCAAAAGTTAAAAAGGGCTGTAACCAACCCCCTTCTGTGGCACTTCCCTGTATGCAAAGAGAAGGCAGGGCAGAAGAACATGACATTTTCGCCTAAGCTTTTCTGGGAGCCCTTTGATCATACCCTTGAGGGTCTTGTTGAATCTCTCAACAAGCCCATTGCATTGAGGATGATAAGGGGTGGTGAACCTGTAGTTGACACCACACTCCTTCCACATTGCTTTGAGGTAACTACTCATAAAGATTGTCCCTCAGTCAGATAAGACCTCCTTAGGGAAACCCACCCTGGAAAAGATTCCCAGGAGGGCCCTTGCTACCACAGGTCCTGTGATGGTCCTAAGGGGAATAGTTTCTGGGTATCTGGTGGCATGATCCACTACCACCAGAATAAACCTGTGCCCAGATGCTGTTGGTGGGTCAAGGGGACCAACTATGTCAATCCCTACCCGTTCAAAGGGAACCCCCACCACAGGTAGTGGTATCAGGGGGGCCTTTGTGGATTTACCTGCCTTGCCACTGGCCTGGCAGGTAATGCAAGAGCTACAGAAACTCTTACAGTCCTCACTCATTTGAGGCCAATGAAAGTGAGGGACAATTCTGTCCCATGTCTTATTTTGGCCTAGGTGTCCTGCTAAGGAAATATCATGGGCCAGTGTGAGTAGGAAACCCCTGAACTTCTGAGGTATGACCAACCTCCTGGCTGCACAAGTACAGGACTCCATCATCCCAATATATCTTATGGGTTCCACTAGCATTCCCAGCAGCCTCAGCAGCAGCCTGCTGTCTGAGGGGTTCAAGAGTGGGGCAGGTCTGCTGCTCCAGGCTAAAGTCCGCCCTAGAAGGTCTCCCTGTCCCCAAGAACTCAACCTGATCAGGCTCAAGCTCACCTCGGACAGTTCCTTCTTCACGTGTCAGATCCTCTTCTGCTATAAGAGTATCCTCAGACTGATCCTGGGGGGAAGGCACTGCCTTACCCCTGCTACTCCTCCTCTTGGAAGATCCTTGGTCCATTTTTCCAGGATCCAAGGCCTGTTCAGATTCTGTCAGCTTAGCTTTTGACTTTGTCAGGGCAAACACTTCTGCAGGGATACCCAGCATCGCTGCATGGGTAGTCAGCTCCACCTCAGCCCATGCTGAGGTCTCCAAATCATTCCCTAGCAAACATTCTACTGGTAGGTCTGCACTCACCACAACCTTCTTTAGGCCAGTTACCCCTCCCCAAGAGAAGTTAACAACTGCCAGAGCATGGTTAGTACTGACATTGCTTGCATTGGTCACCTGGTAAGTTTCTCCAAGTATGATCTGGCTAGGGTCCACAAGGTCCTTAGTCACCATGGTGACACTAGCCCCTGTGTCCTTGTAAGCTAGAGACTCCCTTCCATTTATTCTAGGCTGTTGCTTGTATTTGCCCAGACCACTGGGACTCACAAATAGGGACAGGTCCCCATCACAAACCAATACAGCCTGAGTAGGCATTCTGACTAGGCCAGATTCCTCTCCAGATCCCAGGGTCAACCCTACTATCCCCTTGTTCTGTGTACCACCACCTATAGCTGGAATATGGGGAACAGATGCCTTAGGGGCAGGTGCAGTGGTACTTGTGGAGTCTTTGGCCTTATTACAGTCTGAAGTCCAATGGGTTTTCTGTTTACAGATTTTACACAATGGCTTCCTTGGCTGTTTAGCTTTGTTGGATTGGGAATTATCAGATGCTGATTTTTGGGGGCTTTTTGAAGACTGCTGGTCTTTTCCCTTTGCCCCACCCTTCTCAGAGTTTTTGGCATCTTCCTTTTTAGTTGCACCCCCCAAGGGCTGGACCTTTTGCTTGATCCTGGTTCTGACCCATTTGTCTGCCTTCTTTCCCAATTCTTGGGGAGAGGTCAGATCTGAGTCCACCAGGTGCTGATGCCAGAGCTGATTCTGACAATTATTAAGGATCTGCTCCCTCATGATGAGATTGTACAATCCTTGGTAATCATTTACTTTACTGCCAGTTAACCAACCTTCCAGAGCCTTAGTAGCACAATCTACAAAGTCTACCCAATCTTGATTCTGTGCTTTTTAGGTATCTCTGAACTTTAACCTGTATTAATCAGTGGTTAGGCCAAACCCATCTATCAAAGCATCTCTCAAGATAAAATAATCATCTGCATCCTCTTCTCTAGCAGAGAGGAGCTTGTCTCTTCCTTTGTCTGCAAAGGAGAGCCATAAGATTGCTGCCCACTACTCTACTGGGACCCTCTGAACTTTACAGGCCCTCTCAAGTGCAGTGATCCATTTATGGATGTCATCCCCTGACTGATAGGGGGGCACAATCTTATGCAGGTTCCTATTGTCAGGAGCTTTCTCTCTAACTCTAGGGGTATTATTACTGCCACCAGGGGTCTCTAGACCCCACTTTCTTGAAGCTTTCTGAAGCTCCAGGGACTCCCTGTCTAATGCTAACTGTTCTCTCCTGAGCTGAAGCTTAGCTTGCTGAAACTGGATCAGTCTGCATTTCCTCTCTAGGGAGGATTCTCTTCTCTGAGAAGAGGCAGAGGTCCTTTTGGATCTCTCAGAATAGTTACACTCCTCTGAGGGGGATCTGTTCCTTCTGTTTGGATCCACCACTCTCCCATTAGGGATGGAGGGAGTGCCTCTTGGGCCATCACCTCCATGTTGTGAGTGGTCTGGTTCATCCAGGTCAAGTTCAATGTCCTCTTCCTGGTCCTCATCAGAGTCCACCACCTGGGTGTCCTCTTCTGTGGGATGCCCACCCAACCTGTCTACCCCCTCAGACACTAGAGTCTGCTTGAGGTCTGCAATGAGTAGGATTTCCCTGAGAGGTTGAGTGTTGGCACCTTGGTTTGTCTTCAGTTGTCTAGTAGTGCACATCTCCCTAAGCTCAGCAAAAGAGAGGTTGTCATACTTGTTGAAGGTCCTTCCAGGGCCTTATGGGCTCCTGACCCTAAAGACATTTCTAGTGTAGTGGTACTGGTGTATCTACCTACACTAGGTGTGGCCTACTGAACCCTTTCTTGAGTTGTAGTCAAGGTGTGCTAAGCCTTCTACACACAACGCCTAAGTTCAGTAGAACTTATTGTATTCTAAGCTTAAATTTATATGTACCTTTAGTACCAAGTGGCTTTCACTTTAGAAATTCAATTCGTTATCTGGTAAAACAATGGCAAGCTTGAATCCAACCGCTGCACACCAATGTGAGAAGTTGGCCTGGCATATGCTGTTCACTAGTTATAGGGGACACCTTGCACCAGCCCAATTCGACTCTTATGGTGATACGTTAAAGACAACCTTTAAAGAAAGCTATCCTAGTGGTAGCTGTGGAGAGCAGCCTTCAGGCTAAGTCTTGAAGGAGTGTTAAGCTTATTGTTTTACCATAGATAACCTTTTGAAAAACCAAATTAAAGAGTAGTCCACACAGGTATATATATAAAATATGTATTTATTCTAAGAATAATCCTACTAGTCTCTTTATGAGGCTGGACGTAAAGATAAAAGTCAAACAAGCATTGATAGTTACAATAAATAGCACTAGAATCATAGGGCCCCAGTGAAGAATACAGGCCCCAGCTAGGCCCGCAGAATACAAGGGTTCGCTCTCCTGTAACAAAAGCTAGAAGGAAGTTGGCACGGAAACTGCAAATACAAAGACAGAGTTTATTAACCCTTAAGGGTGGTCCTACAACCTATACAACACTCTTCAGTATTGCACAGAGTAGCACAAAGAACTTGCGTACGCGGTCCCCTTTTATACACAACAGAGGGGCTCATAAGTGGGTGGATACAACATGAGGCAAAGTTCTTTACCTTTTATGGACATTTTCGATGCAGAATCAATATGTGGGCGGAGACGACAATGTCCTGAGCCCGCGAAAACATGGTCAAGCAAGGACTAACTGATAACAGATGTGGTCAAGTCTGGGCATGCGCCAGACGAACAAAGGAGCTATTTATAGACTGTTACTAGGCAGATTACAAGAGCAACTAACAAGAAGAAAGGACTCTTCTCGTGCAAAGCACATAGAGGCATGACATTACAAGATGGAGTCCAGACATTAGTCAACATAAGACAAGAAACATGTTTTAACTAGAGAGAATTCATGTCTTTAGTGAATGCTTAATCATACCGCCGTTTTAGTTTTCAACAGACGACCCTTTCAGCATTTACTGAAGACATTCGGCTCATTAGGATAATCATCATATATGTCAATTTTCATCATCTCTTCCACCTCTTTGGTTAAATATTTCTGGTGGGTGACATTAGCAATAGCTTTCTTATCAGGAATACAAAATGACACACATAAAGAACAGAGTAGAGGACCACACTGGACACAGATGCAACAGGAAAACAGAACTGCTACAATAATGCAGAGACCAGTTAAAACTTTCCATCCCCATGTAGTGATCAATGCCCAAAACCATCCAGAAAAGGTCCAAGTACCATTTTCTGTATGAATCTCAGCTGCGATTTTATGCAATTTATTGATAGCGTTGTAAACTGATGGCATATGATCAGGAATGAACACACAGCAACTACTTCCGATAATTTTACATGCTCCACCTCTATCAGCTAACATAACATCTAACACCATACGATTCTGTAATGCAACAATTCTAGTAATTTGTAGTTCTTCTGTAAGATTCCCAAGAGCAGCAGCGGTTTGATTTGTCACAGCCTCTACAACTCTTGTCAATCTACGGACCTTCCTACTATTTAGGGCAGCTCCAACAAAGAAAAACAATCCTAAGTTAAAATCAATATACTGCTGTAAGCTAGTATCAGTTTGATCAATATCATCAATGGATAGAGTACGTTTATACCTATTTACAGTTACATTGTTCAGCAACTTCAAAACTTTATGATAGGATGCAGGTGCTAAGAATACAGGAGGTAATAAAAACGCTACATAACATACTCCGGACCAGCCGGCTGGTAAGCGATAATAACCCTTATTCCCACATACAAAGTATGTATTATGGGAGGCTAAGAAAGTACTATTATTTAGTCCATCTATATTCAGAACAATAATACAATCACTAACACCAACAGGAATATAACCCACACTCTGGACACACAGGTCCGCTTGAGCTTGTGCCACTTGAATCACAAAGCGTTCTTTCCCTGCAGTGTCTCTGGTGTTCGTGAAAATGTAGGGGATCGATTCATTGTCTGGTCGATATTCTTCCCACTCCCATATTGTCCCATTCGCTTGTGGATAGCCATCTTTATCTTGATGACATTCCCTATTAAGTCTGAAAAGTAATCGTCCCACTGTAGGTTTCCGTGTGGCAAAAAGCAAAGTATACCATGCTCTACAAGAGCCATTATGAGAGAAAGGAAGAGGTATGAATGGCGTCCCTCCTTTCTTCTGATGAGCTGGCATCATACCACATATCCAACAGTTCGTAGCATTGGTAGCAACATGGGTATGATGTAACATCTGGATAAAAGTGTTATTAAAATAAGACTGACGATGCTTCAATTCTTGATACGGAAGGGTATAGAAGTAGTGCTCCTCAGGCACTGGAGTGGTCAAAACAAGCAACTCACGGGCAGGAGTCACATCCTCAACAAACCATGTGGTTATACCAACAATAGCAACAATGATAATAAAGCTTGTCGCACAAAGAATCTTCTTCTTTTCCATTTTGTAGTAAAGAGTCAGTATCTTCCTGAAACTAAAAGGTTGTCAGAACTCTTCCCCTTAGGCAGCCGTTGATTTCTTCACCAGCGGGCCAAGACGGGTGTCACTACACTAATGCAGGGCTGATCCCCCCCCTTGCCTCATTGGCTCTCCGTTTCACTAACCTAAGGGCCGTCCTGTCAACGTATCTGGGTACAGAAAAAGAAAAATCACTTCCTCGGTCGAAGATGATATCTCCCTCCTCCAGGTATCGCTTGGTCCGGGAAGAGCTCCTCAGTGTCGTTCGGCTCCACAGCACGGCCTTTCTCCGCAGTCAAGATTTCTCGATGGTCGGTCAGCACAGCAGGGTCCACCAATCCAGGCGGCACTTTACGACAGTGCAAGGAGTGGATCCAGTTCTTCCGATTGGAAACTCGCACAGCTGTCCTCGTTGCGAGCAAGACTTGCTCAGGACCAACCCATCTCGGTTCCAGACTGTTCGTCCTTTCGAATACCTTGATCATAACCTGATCGCCAGGTCAGAGGTTATGACCTTCACCTGTGGACCGATCAGGGAGCGCTTCTCGAACCTGTTGATGAATAGAAACCAAATTATCCGTTAACTGTGCCAGATAATCACTCATCATTACACAAGGTACATCATACACTAACTGCGGTTTCGGTGGACCCCAAATATTCATTGGGCGTCCAAACACGATCTCGTAGGGTGTGAGACCGGTCCGAGAATGCGGTATCGATCTAATTGACAATAATGCCAGCGGTAAAGCATCTGGCCAAGTCAAAGAAGTTGAAGCTTGGATCTTAGCGATCTTAAGCTTCAGAGTACCGTTATATTTCTCAACCAATCCCGCAGACTGAGGGTGAAACACTGCATGGAACTTCTGTGTAATGCCTAGGCCTTTCAGGACATACTTGATAACATCTGCTATAAAATGAGGTCCGTTATCACTCCACAGCAATCTGCAAACACCATATCGAGGGAAAAACTCCTTCAATAGCATCTTCGCTGTAGTCATTGCAGTATTGTCTTTCGTAGGGTATGCCTCAACCCATTTACTGAAGGCACAAACCACTACTAGAACATACTTCAGATTGTTACAGCGCTCAAGCTGAATGTAATCCATCTGCAAAACCTCAAAGGGTGCAGTAGGTGTTGCAAATCCTCCTGCTGGAGTTCGTGTACCCTTTCCTGGGTTGTACCTCAGGCAAATCATGCAGGTCTGCACTACCCTCTTTGCCGTACTAGAGATCTCCGGATGCTCCCAAACTCGTGTGAGTAATTTGACAATTGCGGAAGCTCCGACATGCGCTAGTCCATGTGCCATCTGAACCATAGGTTGTACAAAGGCTGTGGGTAACTTCCATTTATCCATCTGCTTACTTCTCCAACACCCTTCATCATCTAATTCTCCATCATTGGACCATTGCTCCCGTTCCTTATCGGAAGCGGTCCTCTGTATCTCCAACACTTCTCTCCTGGCATCGTGCCATTTTTCTGTCTGTGATTTCACAACATACATTGCAGTAGCACCAGGCTGCATCGCAGTCTCTCGCGCCACCCGGTCTGCTAAAGCATTCCCTTCTCCAACTTTATCAACCACCTTCTTATGTGCACTACATTTAACTATAGCAATCTTCTTTGGATATGTTAATGCAGTCAAAAGGTTGTGAACTAACTCCCCATACATTATCTGGGTTCCATGTGACGTTAGAAACCCTCTCTCCTTCCAGAGTAGGCCGAAATCGTGCGCTACTCCGAAGGCATAGCCGCTATCTGTATAAACATTCACACACAATCCTGTACTGAGCTCACATGCTCGTGTTAATGCTATCAGTTCCGCTGCCTGAGCTGATTTCTGCGGTATGCGTGCTGTCTCCACTATTGTTTGTAATGTGGTAATTGCATACGCTGCTGAAGTCGTACCATCAGGTAGCTTCAGGCATGATCCGTCCACCCACAGTTCTCCATCTACATCTGTAAAGGGCGTATCCTGGAGATCAATACGACCCTTTGTCTGTTCCTCAGTCACAAGAATACAGTCATGTGTTTTTCGTGCTTCAGACTGAGTTTCCGGAAACGGCAACAATGTGGCTAGATTTAGCGTTGCACACCTCTTTAACGTAATATGAGGAGCCAAAAGCGTCAACTCATATCCCGTTAAACGAGCACTGGTCAAATGCTGCGTCTTTGTCTGATTAAGCAGGGCATCCACAGCATGGGGAACTAATACCAACAGCTTGTGAGATAACACAATTCCCTCGCTTTGGCGTATTGACACAGCTGTCGCCGCGACCGAGCGAAAACACCCTGGTAATGCTCGGGCAACAGGATCAAGTACAGCCGAAAAATATGCACAAGGGCGCTGCTTGTCGCCGTGCATCTGCACTAACACTGATAATGCACATCCATCTTTCTCATGTACATACAGTGAAAAGGGCTTCGTATAATCAGGGGTACCTAACACTGGTGCTGAACAAAGGGCTTGTCGTAATTGCTGGAAAGCAATTTCACACTCATTTGACCAGGGAAGGGGAATCGGAGTGTCTTTTGTCAAAAGTGCTAATAATGGCTTAGCTATGTGTGAGAACCCCAATATCCATTGCCTACAGAAAGAGGCTAGACCCAAGAATGCACGCACATCCTTCTGTGTGGAAGGTACTGGCGTGTCCAAAATTGCTTGAATACGATCTGGTGTGAGTGCACGCCCCTCCTTAGACAAAAGGTGACCCAAATAAGTCACCTTTGGTCTACAGAATTGCAATTTCTTCCTCAACACTTTGTGCTTGTGAGATGCCAAAAAGGAGAGCAAAGATAACGTAGTCTTCTCACACAGCTCAGGAGTGTCAGCCGCCAACAAGATGTCATCGACATATTGTATAAGGGCGACACCATCAGGCAGAACAAAGGAATCCAATTGCCTTTTCAATGCTTGACTATAAATACTAGGGCTTTCTGTATAACCCTGAGGGACTCTACAAAATCTATAAGACCTATTATTCAAAGTAAAACCGAAGAGGTATCGGCTATCAGGATGAATAGGAATCGAAAAGAAAGCATTTTTTAAATCAATAACTGAAAACGTGGTCGCCGTTGGCGGAACCAAAGTGAGTAACGTCGTGATATCAGAAACCACGGGGTACTGAGGTATCACTATCTTATTCACTTCCCTTAAATCAATGATAAAACGATAAACCCTGGTGTTGGTATCTTTCTTCAAAATGGGTAAAATAGGGCTGTTGCAGACATTGTAGGGAACTTCTTCCACCACTCCCACCTTAATCAAATCCTGCACAATCTGTATGAGTGCCTCCTCCCCCTCCTGGGAAATATGATACTGAGGGAGGCGCGGTAATACCGCACCCTCCTGGACACTAATGTGGACAGGCGGAATCACCATCTGTCCCACATCAGTATCCGAAGCGGCCCACAAAGAATAAGGGAGGGAAGCCAATGCAGTATCCTCCGCAACCACACACATCCAGTCTGTCAGTGGGTGATTATCGTTTAATATCACACGTACTCCAGTAGGGGAGCAGCGGATCGTAGCTCTAAAGTGCTTAAGCATATCAAGACCCATAATGTTGTCGGGCGTGTTCGGAGCGAGCAAAAACGGACAGGGTGCAGAAAAGTGGTCAACATGGAAGGCAAGGGGTCGGGAAAGAGGGCTTCGAGAGAGTGTACCATCAAACCCTACCGATGTAACCATTAAGCCAGATGGGGAGCCCTCGGAACCAATTGTTTGGACAGTGCACTGCGAGTAGCTCCTGTATCAACTAGGAACCGATCAGTAGAACCCAAAACACTTGCTGAAACATAAGGACCCTTCTGATCAACCGGTACTTCAACTGATTCCAACCCCCATCCAACGCAATCCTATGCATGCTGCGAATCATGGTACCCAGGGCGGTCATTCCCAGACATTTGATACTGATTTTGTCGATCAAATACATTAGGTTTATCTCGTTGCTGCACGTTAGAGTCAAATCGAGCACGATCATTGGAATTCCCTCTGAAATTCGAAAAGCCCCCTCTACCTCTCGGTGGTCCCTGACCACGTACCTGACGAGATGCATATAATACCGGACAATCTCTAGCCCAATGACCCGACTGTTTACAATATGCACATTGATTTCTATTAACATCTGACCGAACAGAAGGGGGACCATAGGATCCTCCTCTACCTCTGTCGGCACCCCGACGAGGCGGACCATACACTTGTGCTAACATCACCTTAGTTTTCAAATCTTCCGATTTCTTCTCCTCATGCCCCTTCGCTTCTTGTTCCTGACGCTCATAATACTGAGCCATAGTCAGGAGGGATGCCGGAGACGAAGTGGACCAGGAACTTTCCCTCGCTTTTAAACGAGCTGCTATTCCTGGCAATAAATTTGCCACGTATTTATCAACAAAAAGATGTCGACCCGTATCATCCGTAAGTGACTGACCACTGAAATCATGAAATGTCTCCTCAAAGCGCGTAAAGAAGTCTGAAACCGATTCATCAACCTTCTGTTTACACGAGGCTAACATATTCCAATCAATCTTTTTAGGGGGGATAATTGTTTTCAATTTAGTCAAAATAGCAGTGGGAAGATCTAAAATAAGCTGGGGTGGTTTTTGCGCGGGTTTTCTCTCCCTATCCACATCCTCAATCTCAGACCATTTGGCCTTAAAAGCGGCTTGATCATCCACCTTCCGCACAGATCGCCACATATCCGGTGGTAAAATAAGCCCAAAGAACAAATCTATATCTGCTAAGGTCATAGTACAAGAATTCAAGGCCCCTTCAACCTCTTCGTAAAAGGCCGCTGGATTCTTGCGGGGGTCAGGGGATGTATGTCGTTACAACGCACACTTTTACAACGCATGCACTTACAACGCATTTTTTACAACTCAACATCCACTACAACGCATTCCATTACAACGCAGGACACTACAACGCATTTTTAAAAACTACCTTTACAACGCATTCCATTACAACGCATACTACCTTTACAACGCATACCATTACAACGCATAATATTACATTGGATTTAAGGTAAGTATTGGATAGTATAGGGGTAAAAATTACTATTCTTACTCCAGGGGGTGCAACAGTAGGGTAAGTGTTGGATAGTATAGGGGTAATAATTACTATTCTAACTCCAGGGGGTGCAACAGTAGGGCAAGTGTTGGATAGTATAGGGGTAAAAATTACTATTCTAACTCCAGGGGGTGCAACAGTAGGGTAAGTGTTGGATAGTATAGGGGTAAAAATTACTATTCTAACTCCAGGGGGTGCAACAGTAGGGTAAGTGTTGGATAGTATAGGGGTAAAAATTACTATTCTAACTCCAGGGGGTGCAACAGTAGGGCAAGTGTTGGATAGTATAGGGGTAAAAATTACTATTCTAACTCCAGGGGGTGCAACAGTAGGGTAAGTGTTGGATAGTATAGGGGTAAAAATTACTATTCTAACTCCAGGGGGTGCAACAGTAGGGTAAGTGTTGGATAGTATAGGGGTAAAAATTACTATTCTAACTCCAGGGGGTGCAACAGTAGGGCAAGTGTTGGATAGTATAGGGGTAAAAATTACTATTCTAACTCCAGGGGGTGCAACAGTAGGGCAAGTGTTGGATAGTATAGGGGTAAAAATTACTATTCTAACTCCAGGGGGTGCAACAGTAGGGCAAGTGTTGGATAGTATAGTGGTAAAAATTACTATTCTAACTCCAGGGGGTGCAACAGTAGGGCAAGTGTTGGATAGTATAGGGGTAAAAATTACTATTCTAACTCCAGGGGGTGCAACAGTAGGGCAAGTGTTGGATAGTATAGGGGTAAAAATTACTATTCTAACTCCAGGGGGTGCAACAGTAGGGCAAGTGTTGGATAGTATAGTGGTAAAAATTACTATTCTAACTCCAGGGGGTGCAACAGTAGGGCAAGTGTTGGATAGTATAGGGGTAAAAATTACTATTCTAACTCCAGGGGGTGCAACAGTAGGGCAAGTGTTGGATAGTATAGGGGTAAAAATTACTATTCTAACTCCAGGGGGTGCAACAGTAGGGCAAGTGTTGGATAGTGTAGGGGTTTTAATGTAATATTATGCGTTGTAAAGGTATGCGTTGTAAAGGTAGTATGCGTTGTAATGGAATGCGTTGTAAAGGTAGTTTTTAAAAATGCGTTGTAGTGTCCTACATTGTAATGGAATGCGTTGTAGTGGATGTTGCGTTGTAAAAAATGCGTTGTAAGTGTAGTGCGTTGTAAAAGTTGCGTTGTAAAGGTTGTATACCGGGTCAGGCAATGCATTCTTTAATGCAATAACATCAGCCCTATGCCAGGGAGTATAAACCCAACTATACACAAAATATCCCCTAGCATCGGGGGAAGATATATCTGAACTATTTCCTGCTCCTTTAGGAGGAACATACAAAGGTGCCGCCTCTCGCATCGGTTTAGCATGCACTAGTTCGTTCTTATCTGATTGGGAGGTGGATGACTGGTCGCCGTAGGTACGTGAATCCGATTGCTCCTTCTCCCCTGCCTTTAGACGCGCTTTCTCTTTAAGTTCAAACGCCGCGTCCCGCAATGCAAACAGCCGTCGGACCGCATCGGGTACCTTAGAGGGAGAAAAAACACCGTTACGTAATGCTTTAGCATCTGAAACTACAGCATCAGGCTCGAAAACATCAGAATATTTCCGAAAGGCATTTATCACTTCATCAGAAAAAGTTGCCGCAAAATACAGCTTCTCTCTATCCCGCCAACTGTCCAAAGATTCCAACAATTCAGCAAGGGGTAGCTTGCCTTTAAGCGCACGCAAAGAAATTTTCCGAAGCTCACCCATACGCTCAACTGAAATCATGGACCGCGTGTCCACCTTATCCGAAACCGATCCAGAATCCTGTGATCTCGGGGCGGACGCGCCAACATAAGAGGGCGGAGAGCGATCTAATAAATAAAAATCATCTTCAAGATTAGTAAGGACAGGATAAAGTGGCTGGCGGACAGCATATTGACCCGAGACTTGCAACCTACGCTCTTTCTCTTGTCTCTCCGCCAGTTCTCTTTCTTCCCGACGCTTCGCTTCCTGCGCTCTCACATGATCATTTTTCCGTTGCTCTTTATCAAACAGCGCTTTCTCACGTTTATCTCGTTCACGCACTTCCTTCACCCACAACCGTACACATTCAAACATGTCTTGCCGAGCACGCCGTTTACACATACACTGTTCCACATACTCAATCTTACGCATATCAAACGATCCATACAAAGGCCATCGCAACTCAGGATCCTTTTTAGTGTATTTCCTCCACACTGTGCTGTACATTATAGAGGAAAGACCATGCTTCACATACCTATCCCTATTAGGAGTCCCCTCTGGGGGGGCTGGAGCAGATTCCTCAAGATTTAACCGGTTTCCAAAACAGCAGCACCACTTACGGAGTGCGCTGAAAGCAGGCATGCTAAAAAATATTGCAAAATATGCAGTATTATCAAAAATGGCACTTAAACTTTGTGCCATTCAAATTTACACAACTCCGGAGAAATAGCTCCACATTACCTGCCTATAGGTGTTGCAACGCATATATTCTCACAGTAATCAATACAAAATATGACCGGTCATCACAAATCAAACTCAAATAGCCAACCCAGGCTTCAAAACTCGGAGCAAGTACCGTACAACGGTTCTTACCAATCAAGAGTGTCCAGATTCCAACTGCCAAGTTCCAAAATTCGCCCAAACGGCTGTCGCGGCAAAACCTACAGAAGAGGTCTCAGTCGAGGACCGGCGCCACCCAGAAGGTCAGTTCGGAAGGGAAGGAAGAAACCTCGGGATGCCAGGACTAAAAACGCCACTGGCAGTGATCACATCCCCGGCCAAATTCCTCACCTTCGTCATGACCAGTCCTTCGAGCATCCGAGTCGCCGATGAGCCCCACGTGACGGGCGCCAATTGAAGAATACAGGCCCCAGCTAGGCCCGCAGAATACAAGGGTTCGCTCTCCTGTAACAAAAGCTAGAAGGAAGTTGGCACGGAAACTGCAAATACAAAGACAGAGTTTATTAACCCTTAAGGGTGGTCCTACAACCTATACAACACTCTTCAGTATTGCACAGAGTAGCACAAATAACTTGCGTACGCGGTCCCCTTTTATACACAACAGAGGGGCTCATAAGTGGGTGGATACAACATGAGGCAAAGTTCTTTACCTTTTATGGACATTTTCGATGCAGAATCAATATGTGGGCGGAGACGACAATGTCCTGAGCCCGTGAAAACATGGTCAAGCAAGGACTAACTGATAACAGATGTGGTCAAGTCTGGGCATGCGCCAGACGAACAAAGGAGCTATTTATAAACTGTTACTAGGCAGATTACAAGAGCAACTAACAAGAAGAAAGGACTCTTCTCGTGCAAAGCACATAGAGGCATGACATTACAAGATGGAGTCCAGACATTAGTCAACATAAGACAAGAAACATGTTTTAACTAGAGAGAATTCATGTCTTTAGTGAATGCTTAATCATACCGCCGTTTTAGTTTTCAACACCAGGGGGGACCAAACCATATATCAAAAAAGTGGTATAAGAACCACGACAATTCTACAGACAATGCCTAGGGCATTTAGGGTTGCTGGCCCCTTGTGAAACCACACAAGGTAGTGAGGAAGGGGACCCACGGGAGACGCGTGCAGTGGCTGAAGCTACTGTCGGGATCTCTATTAAAGCCTATGGAGAATGTCGCGGTTGAATTTTACAAGATTAAAAACACTTCTAGCAGGAGTTCAAGTTCAATACTTTAGAGTTAAGCTTTTGAAGGGCCCACACCCACGAGAGTACCGAGGTACCACTGTTACCTGCCCCAGGGAAGCCGGGTGCATAGGTCGTTTTCGATGTCGGGTCGCGGACTGATTTTCAATGGCAAAACGTGAAGAACTGCTGCTGGCAAGAAGCGTCGTCAATGTCGTGAAGATTGAAAATAGAGATCTTGAAGAGACGGACCTGAAAGCAGAGGGGACAGAGTCTGGGTCATGGCACAGTGACCAGGGGGCTCAGGAGAAGGAGCCCTTCAATGTCGGGTGCTTCCAGGTGGAAGAGGTGTAGCTTGGATTGTCAGCCACGGGGTCCAGGAGGCGTCAAGGAAGGCCAGCTTCTGGAGGGCGACTGTCCCACAAAGGATGAGGGTCGCTGCAGTGTTAGTGTCCAGATTGGATCCACTAAGCCTTGGCAACCGCAACCCACGCAAGAAACACAAAACAGCTACTGGTGCAGACCCACAAGGGCAGGCCTGGAGCAACCAGGGGAACTCTTGGAAGTTAAGATTGACCTCCGCTAGGGCCCACCAGTCGAGAGACAAGGGACCGCGGGAGGCAGCAATTTGGCGTGCGTAAAGATGCGCCCACGGATCGCCAGAGCGGGCTAGGGCATCGATCTTTGGCACAGATGATGCTGAGAGGTTGGCACAACAATGGACCAAAGCACAACTTCCCCACTCGTCGGGGTCGGGTGCTGTGCAAGAGGTGGCCGGTGTCCTGGGGTATTTGGGATCTCGGCACCCATGGGTGCACGGTGCTGAGCTTTGCTGTGCACACTCACTGGCCTCTGGGATGTTTAGAAACCCACCTCAAGGTAGGAAAGAGTCGTCGATGTCCGTAGGAGCAGCGAGGTTCCAACCGGGTCTCTTGCAGTGTTTCAGGTGCCTGCCAAGCAGGGGGGTAACTCCTTTACCCTAAGGGAGATCTCTTCCTTTAGCTGTGCGGCAGCAAGTCGAAGTTCAAGTCTGTGAAGTTCAAGAATAATCTGAGGCTCTGGGGACCCTGTATTCACCTTTATCCAAAGATTAGGGGAGTGTCCAGATCAGAGCCCACCAACGAGAGTTCAGGCGGGAAAGGGTGGCTACACCCTCTCCCCTTTGTGTGGTTTCCCGCCTGGGCAGGGGACAGGATGCCCCTGAACCAGTTTGAGGCGGTGTATGCAGAAGTAGGCACTGGAGAAGCCTACGTACATGTCTGAAAGACATCCTATGGTGCACCCACCCAGTTCCAATCCACAAAGTCTGTCTGGGGAGGTGGGAGCACCTCCCTGCAATAAGATCCCTATTGTCCAGCTGCCGTGGCTGGAGTTCTGCCCAGCAACAGGCAGCCAGAGTCGTGTGGGTGGCGGGTAGCATCAATTTTGTACTACGTGTGCACTTTTAAATTGGTGTCTAAATTCTGCCGCTTTTCCCATATCGCCCCTCTAGCAGGGGGGAATCATGCCCTCACTCCCATGGCTGGATTGGGGGTATGATTCCTACATGTTTGACACCAAACACGATATGGTTCTGTGTAGCCATTCTCAAGTTATCAGGCTATCGCGATTTCTTTTAATGTGGTTAAGAGTATATGGTATGGCTGCACTACAAACAACTCAGCAATCATTTTACGGAGGATGCAGAGGGGCCCTACTCAGGTAGGGGTTCCCCCTCACACATATCTCAGCACCCTGCCTTGTAGGATTAGCAAGGCCTGCCTTAGGGGTGACCTATGAGGATATATGTGTTGTATTAAGTGGGATACAGGATACCTATATCCCTGTAAGGGGTGGAAGCACCACCTTACCCAGACTACAGTAGTGGTCTGGTGATGTCAGTTTGTATGGCTATCCCAGGGGTGGCACAATAAGTGCTGCAGCCCCTGGTAGGCCTCTGAGGGACCCATGCCCTGGGTACCTAGGGTACCATCTACAAGGGCTGACAGGGTGTCCTCAGTATCCAATTGGTAGGTACCTAGGGTACTCACATCAGTTTAGAGAAGAAGCAGATAGGCTGGGGTCCTGGATAGCAGGGCCACAGCCTGGCTAGTGTCATAAAACAGTCAAAACATCAGCACAAAGTTGGGGGCAACTATGCAGTCAATGCCACTCTCCTACAACTACCACTGAAAGAACTATGCAGGGGAGAGTGTCAATGGAATGTTCATCCAAGTGGGCCTCACTCTCACCCCAGCGTCCTCTAGAGCACCGAAGAGCATATGCAGGCATCTCACTAGCTCCCCGGGATCCAGGGGAACAGCCCAGTTCGCGTCTTCAGAATGCCCAGGTACAGCTTAAAGTCACTCAGGTCATCTGTACAACCAGAGTACCTCCCGACAGTGTCCTAGCGTGCGTGCAGCCCTCGATGCCCCATTCATCTCTGGTGCAAATGATGAGCGAAGCACAGGAGTGCAGCCTAGGTCCCAGCTGCTGCGAGAACCCAGGCACAGCAACCCACAAACAAAAAGGCATGAGGTGTTTTGGGGGACGCAGTGGTGGAAGGGCTCTGTTTAATCCCATTTGTTGCCTAATGCACCTCACCTGTTTGTGTTACAGTGTGGGCGGCACTCTTAACTGAGTCATTCACGGACCTCTCAGTCAGCAACAGAATCTGAGGCTGCTGTGTCCTCCTGGGAGGTTTTTAAACCGCTCTGTCTGCACCCATCAATTATTATACAAACAGACCAGTTGGGCCGAAATATCGAACAAAAGGAGAGTTTTTTGGAACCTTTTTAATGTAGATCATTATATAGCCTCCTGCAGTGGATAGTTTGGGACAGCCACCAGTACTGGACCCAAAGGCCACATAAAGTTTGGGTTGCTAATCAAAATCAAAACAGTGTTTATGTCTGCTGATTATGGCATGCAGTTAACTTGCCGAGAACACATATCTGGACCAAAACATCCAAGGGGGTTGGAGCTGGTCACGATGCGGGCAGAGACAGACACAGACAGATCTGTCTTCGGTGTAGGGGGTGCGTCAGCTGCCTGCCTGCTTCAAGCATATGAAGTGCAGACACGCAGCAGCCTGCTTCATGTGGCCACTCAAATGTCTGCACATGCTCTGACAGAACACAACTAGACTCACTGTAAAGAGATCAATCCTGAGCAGGTAGCAGGTGCCCCACTGAAGGCAGGGGTGGGAGGTGGGAGCAGGTAAACTCCACCACTTTTTTTTTTTACCAAACTCTGCACTACAAGTGGAGCACGGAGTGGCAAAACTCTATAAACTCTGCCGGCGGAATGGAGTATGTCACCCAGCCCTAGTGTCCACCCTTTATTGGGGTAACTGCGAATAAATAGAACACCATTAATAACATTTACTCAAGAGAAAAAATTGCTATTGTGCAGCATTATATTCAATATAAAGGTGGGGAGATAACCGGTATGAAAAAGTATTGCCCACTTCACAAGAGTGAAAACAGGATACAATGTCAAGAGGGGGCCATAAGTGATCCACCATGGTGATTACAGAGGAGCCATGCTTGTGGTAACTCATGTAACATTGACTAACACCATACATGCAGCAACACAGTGACTCAAATGCCCAGCATGCAACTCCCGAAAATTATGTTAAATAAGTGTGCATAGCACCAGCCACGACCGCTGCAGTTAAGAACGGTGGGTCTAGGTGAGGGAAGATTTCAAGAGACAACCACAAGGGAAAATTAATTATTTATTTAATTTTCCCTCGTGGTCATCTCTCGAAATCCCCCCTCACCTGGCCCCATCGCTCTTACCTGCAGTGGCCGCTGCTGCATAGCACGCTGAGGATTCATGCAATTAAAATAGCAAAAGTAATCTGTGTTAATTTATTGAAAACTCAGTAGTGCACCATAAATGATAACACATGTGTGAAAACCTTGTGATCCTGCTGAACGTGAAAAAACTTCACCTTATGCAACCTGGAGAGAGAGCATTGCCCACACATCACAGCTTGTAATTAATTGATAGCATTACTGATGATGCAAGATTTTGAAAATCATAATACAGGACACATTTACTGATTAAAGACACGAAAAGCTGAAGGTGCACTTTGCACATGTTAGACACAGTTATACATGAAACTGAGAGTTGTGTAATAGAAGCTCTGTAAAAGTGTGCTTTAAAATGCAAGATGAAGAAAACATACATACAAACCAAGTACTAAGACATACAAATAAGTTTCACCAATGAGAATTTCTTCTGAACATGTTTATTAGCATTTATTGATTAAAATGTGCTGTTAATAAACGGGTCTAGTGTTTCTAATGCCTTCTGTTACAATGCACCATTTAGAAAAGTCAGTGCAAAAATATGTAGAAACTAGGTACTATCTTAAAATTTTGCATAATAATAGTAAAGACTCGACAAGTTATAAAAAGTGAAAATCAAATTTTGTAGTCTGAATTTAGAAAATGATATACCTACAAATATTGAGAGAAATTGTGGTAGTAGGGCGTTTCTAACTTTAGCTATTTCCATGTAATTATCTCTTGTGAAAGTTTTACATATTCCCTATTTGAAATGATTTATTATACTACATTTGATATTGATTTGGAGTTTATTTCATTTAAAATGTGTAATGCCAATTTGAAGCCTTTTTCATCAATGCTTTTTCTCAAATGCTGACCTTTTCTCTGACCTAATAAAATGGTTAATTCGTTCATTTACAACTAGTGAAATGTTGCTTTATTTGTTCTGTACATGTATAACTTTCAACATTCCTAAATGTTTCTTTAACATTCACACTGAATTTGTCCTGGGGGAACAGGATTTCAGCTGTTGCTATAGATGGTTACTTTGTATTTCTTTTTCACCGGTGTTAGGCATATATGGACTATCGAACCATTAATTTCTCATGACTAGCATGGTACAGCATCTCACTGTTGCAAGTGTCCTAGGTGACATTATGTGAATCTGAGCATATGACAGCCCTTCAATGGTGGTGTGATGCTACATCACAGGAACTTTGTTAGAGACTTTTTAAAAGAAGAATCCCCAAAGGAGAGACACCGCCATTGATTGTTGCTTCTTGACAAATACCATACTTTTTCTTTTCCCCTTGCAAGAGGACGCTATGCTAATTGATTTTTGATGATTTTTAAGAGCTATTCTCTTACTTATGGACTGCCTTGCTGATGCTACAGTTCATAGCTGATGAACTGCATCCCTTTATGCTGAACCATTTTAATTTAATTTTTCTTTTGTTTCCCTTGTTCTATGCTAATGGACTTTAAATATGAACTCTTTCACCTTCTTCATAGGATTTGAGTTGTTAGACAAATTAACTATGCTTCTGCCTTTAATGCTAGTAGGACTCTGTAACTGATTTTTTTTCTAATAACCATCTGACACAGCCTTGCCTACATGTTTGGTGCTTTAATGCAAGCCGTGATATTCTTAACTGACATTCTCAAAAGATTGCTTATTGCTATGGATTTAGAATTTTTAATACAATAACCAAATTAATCTTACTCTGTCTGAGTCTATTATTGAGTCTTGCTGGTTCTTCCATTTAAACTGTGCTATTTTACAAACGATGTTAATGTGTTGTTGGGAGAATCAGTGAGCTCTGACAGAACATCAGGTATTCTTTCTTTTGTTCTGTGCTGCTGCTGCAGAGCTTTTGGTCTGGATAATTCTAGTCTGACTTAACTTAATCAGGAGGTTGGGTCTTCCCTTTGCCATTCTTTATTTCTACAGCATGGTATTGAGAGTGGTATACCTACATCTGATCTAAATTTGTAAGGTAGCTGTCAATTGATGGTCCTCATTGGACAGCTAAGGTGGTGTTTTGGTTACCCTAATTTCCACCCCTCCTATGGGTGGAGAAGGATTCATCAGAGGATCATTGCCTTTGTGGTAAATGGAAATGCTGCAGATTGTCTAATCGTAAAGGGCCCTGTATGGTTAGAATAGGAAGCGTACAATAATATTTTACCACGCTTGCACTGCACCAAAACTTTGGTAGCAGAGCTATGGTTCTTCCAAGTGAAGTGAGATTTTAGGGTGCCAAAATAGCCCTTTTCCCCGGATCAAAGAGTCCACATGCTTTGGTTCGGCAAAAGAGGGATTGATAGAGTGCTGATGAAGTATCGCTCTGGATAGAGTCAACGTGTAGCAGCAAAGGAGTGTGAGTATTAATAGGGATGCGCGTTGCTTTCGCTTTTGCTTAAGATTGCTGTTTTTGAAATGGCTTTGTGTTGTTGAGCATAGGGAAGTGGTTATGGTCCACATGGTTAAAGTCGATGTATAATTGTTGCGCTTTGCGCAAAGTTGAAGTTTTAAATGGGTCCGTCGTGCCTAAGATCTTGAGATATTTACCTATGGGTTGTTTCAGTGTAGAAGACACTGAGTACGTTGTCTGCTGTTTTGTAGTGTTGGTCGTGAGACTTTAATAAGAGTTCACTTTGTGTGTTAATGGTAAATGGTTGGTATAATTGATTTTTGGTGCACAGGAAATAACTATATCAATTAAGAATGGAATCCCACTGCTCAAAGTTTCATTTAAATTGAAAGAGTATAGAAAAGTTGAGTTACCTTGAAAGATGGAAGAGCCTTTAGTGGAGCAGACAGTTTTATTAGTTGCTTGCATTGTATTGTCATTTTGCTTATAGAAAAACATGTAGGAAAAGATTGTGAAGGAGGGTGAGCTGCTATGAGCAGTGAGATTAACAGTGTGCCGAACTGTGATTGGTCGGTTCATGGAAAGCCGTGCTGGGATTGGTTGACTACATCATAAGAGTCGCACTGTCATTGGCTAAGGTTGCTGAACAGGTGAACTGTGGGAGAATGAAATTTTATGGATTTACGCAAATCATTTGTGAATAAAGAATTGAATAAAAATGAAATTTTTCAAGTAAATGCAGAGATTCGTAAAGAAAGAGGAGGAAGACCTCTGACCTCCTGGTCAGGGTAACTGCTCTCCCCTCACGCAGCTCTGTCCTTAAGGCTCTGCCCGTAGGGCTTTCTGGCTGACCCAGGTAGGTGTTCCAGACTCTCCACCCGCAGGCTCCTGCCTGCACGTCTTTCCTGGTGGTCTCTGTGCAAGAGGCTGCTCTTCTGCTGATCCGCTCTGTCAGCATTTTTCTGTCTTTTTCTGTTTGCTGTTTATTCTGTCTTTTTCTCTGTTGTTTTTCTGTCTTTGCCTTTTTTGCCTATTTCTTTGTTTGCCTCTGTTTTTTCCTTGCCTTTTGCCTTCTTTCCACTGCTGCTGCTCCTGCAGCCCCTCCCCCCAGCTCGCTCCTGCTACCGTATCCCACCTCCCAGCTGCTCTCCCTCCCCCCAACCCCTACTTAATGGTTGCCGCTGCGTGACAAGGTGAGCAAGACCTCTGACCTCCTGGTCAGGGTAACTGCTCTCCTCTCGCGCAGCTCCATCCTTAAGGCACTGCCCCCAGCGCCTTCTGGTGACCCAGGTAGGTGTTCGAGGCCCTCCTCCACCCGGTGCCTGCGTCACATTCCTGGTGGTCCAGTGGAAGAGTCTGCTCTTCTGCTGGTCCGCTCTGTCAACCTTTTTCTGTCTTTTTCTGTTTGGTGTTTATTCTGTCTTTTTCTGTTTTGTTTATCTGTCTTTGCCTTTTTTGCCTATTCGACGAACAAGACCATGGCACCGACCCTACACCCTCCACCAATGACACCACCCAGCCAACCCTCCTCGCCTGGACCCCTGTCACCACAGAAGATACCGCAAAGGCTATGAAAAGCATCCATTCCGAAGCACCCACTGACCCCTGCCCGCCGCTTATCTTCCACAGGGCCGACAGTGCTATCGCACCAGAACTACGACGGACAATCAACTTCGCCCTCGAAACAGCCATGTTCCCCGATGACAGGAAACACGCCGAAGTCAAATCCCTCCTCAAGAAGCCCTCAGCAGACCCAACTGACCTCAAGAACTACAGACTCATCTCTCTTCTCCCCTTCGCCACCTAAGTCATCAAGAAAGTCATCAACACCCAGCTAACGCACTTCATAGAAACCAACAACATCCTCAACTCCTCTCAATCTGTATTTTGCAGCAACTACAGAGCCGAGACCGCCCTCATAGCCGCCACTGATGACATCCGCACCCTCCCTGATCAAGGCCACACTGCAGCCCTCATACTACTAGACCTCTCAGCAGCCTTCGACACCGTCTCCCACCGCTCACTAACCGTCAGACTCCACAACGCTGGTATCTGGGGAACTGCCTTAGCCTGGATTCAATTTTTTATCTCAGGCAGAACACAAAGAATAAGACTCCCGCCCTTCCTCTCCGAACCCACAGAGATCAGATATGGAGTACCCCAAGTATCCTCCCTCAGCCCCACTCTCTTCAGCATCTATATGACTGCCTCGTAACCATTGTCAGAAAACACGGACTTAGCATAGTATAATATGCCAAGGACACCCAGCTCATCCTCTCCCTCACCAAGGAACCCGATATCACCAGGCACAGTTTCCAAGAAGGAATGAAGGACATCGCTTCCTGGATGAGCAGCAACTGCCTGAAGCTCAACTCAGAGAAAACGGAAGTCCTCATCCTCGGGTCAAGCCCCTCTGCATGGGACAACACCTGGTGGTCCCCTGCCCTCGGAAACCCATCCACCCCTATGGACCACACCTGCAACCTCAGCATCATTCTCGACTCCTCACTCACCATGAACAGCCAGATCAACGCCGTGTCCTCCACATGCTTCAACATCCTCCGCATACTCTGCAAGACCTTCAAATGGATCCCCCCGACTCCATGAAGACCATCACCCATGCACTCATCACCAGCAGACTGTACTATGGAAACGCGCTCTACGCCGAAATCAACAAAACACTACTTTGTAAATTACAGACCACCCAGAACGCCGCAGCCAGACTCGTCCTCAGCATCCCATGACATAACAACATCACCCAGCACCTCCGCGACCCCCACTGGCTCCCCATTTAAAAAAGAATAACTCCTACAAAGTCCTCCATAACACTGGACCCCAATAACACAACAAAAGGATCTCCTTCCACACCCCCAGGAGAAACCTCCGCTCCGCCGACCTAGCCCTAGCCACGGTCCCCCACCTCCACAGGGCCAGAACGGGTGTCAGATCCTTCTCCTACATCGCAGCCAAAACCTGGAACGAACTCCCCCTCAGCATCAGACGAAGCCCTATTCAGAAAGAACCTCAAGACCTGGCTCTTCGGATGACCACTGAGCTGCCGGCACCCACCCCCCCTCAGCGCCCTGAGACCCTCATGGGTGAGTAGTGCATGCTATAAATCTCTGATTGATTGATTGATTGATTGAAAGATGAGACCATACATGTCAAAGCAAAGGTAGAAGCACCACCAGAGGGTTCGCCAGAACACATTGTCATGATGGATAAAGGATTACATCCATTACTGTGGCTCGAATTTTGGCATAAACTTACAGAAAAAGATGAGACATTCAGTTCCCCCCATTATGGCATATTTAATGTGATGATTTTAGAAACTTTAAGGAGAAGAATGTAACAAATGAAATATCCTGTGAGAGCCACTGTTATTGAGGCTTTGAAATACCTAGGAGCATTTTGCTCATCAAAAATAGAAAGAGAAATACTAAGGGAGGCATAGAAGAACTAGGGACAATTATGCAGAAGCTAGATGGGATGCTTAACAGAAAATGTGGAGTGGAGATGTAATACACACAACACAGTTACATCCGGTACTAGGGTGGAGGATGATGCTAAGGGTAAGAAAAGACCGAAATCCTTATCTACCAATATTTTTAGAAAGGGATTTGCTCAAAAAACATCAATGATTGCATGGGAATACCCGTGCAGCACTCATGAAACGCCATCTTGACACAAAGTAACGTAAATCAACTATGCGTTACTTTGGGATACTTCCAATGTAAATCCAGATTTGGGTTGAATAGTAAATCCCACACTAACACTTTGTGCTGGGTTGCATCACAAAAGCAACACAAATCCGGGGCAAAGCATTATTATTAAATCTGAACCAGATGCTTATGTGATCTTTCTAGCTCAGTGTCACTTATTTATTTAATGCATTTGTTTTCACATTGTTGTTCATTGATCTACCCGCTGTGGCTTCCACAGCATTACGGGGCATATTATCAAGCACGGCGTTAAAATTATCGCTGCTCTAGCGGCAGAAAACTGCTGCTAAAGTGGCAATAATGGGCTTGATAATATGGCGCAGAGAATTCCAATAGATGCCCATGTTCTTCTAAGGGAATTCTCAAGGGCATATTAACAAGCTCATTATCGCCGCTTCTGCCGCGATAATTTTAACGCCGTTTCTTGATAATGTGCCCCTATATGCGTACTTAGCAGAAATCAGGAGAGAGACAAATGCGTTTAAAGGCAAATCTTTCTTTTTCTTTTTTCCCAAGAGCAACCCGTCTGCCCGAAATATATCTAGAATGTAACTTTAAAAGTATACATTAAAAGCCAGTAAATGTATTAATTGAGAAATATTTCAGGAGTACCACAGTAACGTTTCGCAGTTTGGGAAATTTCAAATTTTCGCCCAGCATCTGGGGCGCACCTGACAATATCACACTCTCTCTTGTTATCTTATTTGCTTCCTAGTGGCTGAATAAGCCCGTAACCTCTGAGCTGCCAGTCAGATCATTAGAAGTTACTCATTAACCTCTTGTTTCAGTAGCAGTCGCCGGGGTTCTTTAACAACGTGAAAAAGACTCGCTTTATGATTTTTTAATTAGCGTGTAAACATTGCAGCGCCATAAATTCCTTGATTTATTACTGACAGGCAAAAAGGTTTCACATCGTGTCATGGAAAGAAGGAGGCCTTTAAGCTTGTGATTGTTTGAATTTGCTTCAACTTTTCTCGACTGCATTCTCCCTTTTGTCTCCAGGATATTGTGACAACCACTGTGATTCAGTCAGGACCAAGGGTGCAGGTCTGGGTTTATTAATACCTCTCGATTTCATATACTAGGATTGAATGCAGAGGGGGCACAGATCTTCCCAGCCTCTGGCAGTGCGCATGTCCCATCAAAAATGGATTATGGGTGGGAATACCCAGCAGGGAGAGGGAGCAGTTGGTTTAAACAATCCTTTAACTTGGAAAATGATCTGGTTTTACTTGTTTCACATTTGAAATAAAAAAAACTAGTGCAAAATACGCAGTATTATGAAAAAAACGCAACCTTAAGTTGTTAACGAATTTAGGAATATCAGTTTAGAAAAAAAAACCCTCTCACCATAACAAGGGTTGGATTTCAGCTGAATTTTGTATGTTTATTATGTGGGACGCTAAAGTGGTTAATTACATGCTTAGCATGCTACACCATGTAAGAGTGTTTTTGAACACAAACAGCTGCACATAAAAATACAATGTCCAAAATGCATGAACTATCCATTGCTGGCAACATACTCACAGCAACGAACTGACCATACTGTCAGCAGACCTCAGGAAAGCATTGAACACCATCAGTTGAGCTTATCTAGTCAGTATTCTCCAGGCAGTGAGGCTGGGCGGGAGATGGATATGGTGGATCAAAATTCTCAACAATAACCTGGCGGTGAAAGTAAAAACCAGTAGGGCCATATCTACCCCGCTCGCAATACACAGGGATGTTTGCTGTCCTCCCTGTTGTTTCTGCTGGGCATGGAACCTCTAGCAGCCTGCTTCCACAGGGACAGGAAGAATGGTGGGTTTGCAGTAAAGGGCAGCACATATGTTATACCGCTGTACACAGATGATGTCCTCATATATCTGGGGACCGCACTGGAGCACTCATTCCACCATTGCCAGTTTGGAGCAGCTGGTGACATGTCTGGGTTGCCAACCGAACTGTAGCAAGACATGCCTGTGTCCCGGGTTCTGGCAGCCAAACTCTTGGCATTGGGGATCCGCTGGAAACCAGGTACTTTCCGCAACCTGGGGAATCGAGTGCACCATGAGAAACAAGACCTAATAGATGCCAATGTGGGTGGGGTGTTGATGGGACTTAGCCAGCAAGTGGGCTTCTGGTTGAGATTACCACTGATCATTATGGGGAGGGTGATGCGCACCAAAATAGTGATGCTTCTGTGCCTGCTTTACTTCGATGCAAACCTCCCATACTTTTTATCCTCCAGCCACTATAAAGAATTGGGTGTATAGCTGTTGCAGCTGATCTGGGCCATAGGAAGGCAGAGGGTATCCCTTGCAAAAGTCCAGCTGTCTATTGCCCGGACGAGCCCTCAAATTCACCCATTAACAGATGGTCGCTCAGCTGCATAGATCCTGCCAGGATTAGCGGAGGTGCCCCTGCCTGAGACACAATGGAGATGGGGTGGATGGTCGCCGGATGCAGTTCTCGAGGTACTCCTGATTGGCAGTGGGCACTGTATTCCTGCAGCTTTGGTACACTTATACCCAGAAATACAAATTTGGCTTCACCTACTTCCCCAACTTCCCTATTAGAGTCCTGCTGAGCGGTACAGACAACGACATATGGACCTGGGAGTCACAAAGAATAGGAGAAGTAGGTGACATAAACAACTCTGATAAGCTGAGTACATTCCATGAGGTCAAGGACACGTGTGGATTGCCGTGGGACTCTTCCTTGCCTTTGGGGCATTGATCAGGGCAGTACTCAAGCAATGGCAGAGCACTATCGTCGAGGAATCTGTCCGCACACATACCCTACAAGCCATTCTGGAAATTGTCACAGTACAAATAGCAATTACATGGCTATATAGTGTCTTATAGGAAGACCTCAATAGGGATCTTTCAAGCAAGATGGACCCAATACCTGAGGACGGACCTCCCAGACAGGGGTTCGGAGCGGGCCACACAACACCCAAAGAGAGGTATCCAGAAACACAGGCTTTAAATTGCAGCAGTTTCTTTTCCTAAAAAGAGCATACCTTACGCCCAAGAGAATAGGCCTAATATTTCACACAGCTGACAGACACTGCCATATGCATGATGCAGACTTCATCTACATGGTGTGGATTTGCATTGTAGTTCTACAGTTCTGGGTCAAAGTCAAACTTCATTTAGAAAACATCCTAGAGAGGGTGGCATTAGTTGACCTCAACTATTGCTTTCTGGGCCTTTTCCATAAACCTCAAAAATAAAATGGGCTACATATTTCTCTGCCTGGCACTGGTATTAGCCAAATGTTGTATAGCCATGGGGTGGAAGGTGCAGACCAGCCTGCGACTGGTTGGTGTCAAAATGGGCCGACATAGAGCTGACCTCCATGAACCGAAAGAAGTTTAAAGGGCGTGGTAGCCCTGAACACATGGAACAGTAGGAGGCAATCCAGAAAAAAATTAGGAATCAGGGTGGATAAAAGATAGGGGCAATATGGAGATATTGTATGCCTTTGTCACAACACTCTGGGGCTCTTAGATGAAGACCCGGGTGCTAAGCAGGCATGCCCACCCCGGCGGGATCACGCCACCCCTCACTGGCCAGCACCTTATGGCCGACATCAGTAGGGCACTGCCTGAGTCCTTTGAGCCTTGTCCCTTCCTCTCACTCCCCTGTCAAAACACCCAATTGGTAGGTCACAGAAAGAACATAGATAAATGGCAGCATTGTTTTTCTAGTTATAGAACCTCGGGGCGATAGTTATTACACAGCGAAGATCTGCCACACAGTAAGACCTAGGTCATGCACCAATCCTGTACACAAAACATGTTGACAAATGTTTATATTCCTTTATTAAAAAAAACAAAATCAATAAAAATAAGTTACTAAAACGATCTATTCCTGGTAATGTATTGGAATGATTTATGCCTTTTGCTCATTTGCATACGTTTCCTTAATTAAACAGTTTAAAGTAAAATTAATGCATTACACCGGCAGCAATTGTGGTTAGGTCAGAGTTTCCATAGGAAATGAATGTTTTCTTTTCCTAATTACTTTGGCATCGTTAGATAAATCCGCACTTTAAGTTATTCATTGCAAGGTTTGGGCTAATTTGTTAAGGAGGTGCCAACAAAAAAAGAGGGCTCTTGGGTCCAAAAGTGAAATTTTCCATTTTAATTCCCATAGGATTATTTGCTCATCGACACAGAAAAAACTCCCCTGGAATTACACTAACAGAGTCATGGGGAGTGTGGGGTGCAGGGCCAGCCTGAAGAACAGGTGCTGAGCCTAAGTATTTGTACTTATGGAATAAGTGACGCACTATGACCCCTATTACAATGTCGGTCGGAGTTGCCTCTGACTGACACCGTGTTGGTGTGACAACCGACCAACCATAGGTCGGCGGTTCTGAACACCGTATGGTGCGGTCGCAAACTCCCATTTCTCTATGGGAGCTTGTGCACTGCCTGCAACAGAAGCTCCCATAGAGAAATGGGAGTTTGTGTAAATCCCTGCACCATGTGGCAGGCACCGTGATTTGCCTGCCACACGGTGCAAGAATTTAGAGGGGGTCACCATAGGTGCCCCCTCGGCCCCCAACTGGAGGCTGCTGGGAGAAGGGGGCCCTGCTAGGGGCCCCCAAAGTCACTTTCCAACAGGCTTTCTGTAGTAAATTACTTGTCTACTGTTCTCCACTGTACTGCTCTGCTAGAATGTTCCATGACATCATAGAATGCCTGTGTGCCTCTCTGGGTTAGAGTGTCAGTTGGTTAACTCAGGCTGAGCTGTAAGGAGCTTGCTCCTGGTGGGGCTATCTTTGTATCATCTATCTTCTCCTACCATCCTGACCACCTATGCTGGAACCAAGCTACTAATAAAGAAGTAACCTACATGTACAGATGGACTCCGTGTTTTCCTTTACCACATTTTGGCGACGATCTTGAACCTACACAAGGAGTAAGGAGTAAGGGCAACTGAGGAACTAAAGGACAAGGAACTAAAGACTTTAAGGAATTTCAAAACGTCAATTGAAACTCAAAGGTAACGCCCTGGCCAGCCCCACCAGTGTCCTGTACCATCTGGACTGCCTGAAGCCTGGGCGTTTGACACCTCATCACCGGTGAGTCTGCTCTCACCCATCTGTCTACTGTAAGACTCCTACTATCAATGGTCTCCCCAACAAGTGGGTTGCCCATCCTTCTGTGTTCCCTATTTTGTGTGGGCCCTCGATCTACGCGAGAAGCGTCGTGCTGTGGCAGCAGCAGTGTTGGTGTATTTTTCCTTCCACCACATCAAAGGTGTGTAGCGCACAATTTGAGTGTCATGGTCCTGTGTGTCATCTGGCTTGGACCGTGTCAACTTCAACTTTGGTTAATTTGATAAAATTAATGACAGACATTGTGAGAGGCGGCACCTCTGGCCAACCGATGCACAGGTTAGGAAGGGCGGTGATTGTGGCCGCGTGTTTTACGGTGAGTGGAGGCATTTTACTTTCCAGGTTTGGATGCTCATGCAGTTATCTAAACATGGCAGTTTAACCGTGCCATTTAGACTGCACACGAGCCCCCCACCGCGCGCATACTCTCCACGCGCACGGCCCTACCTGTCTCGTGTTGCCTCCAGCCATCTTCTGTGACGTCTGCCCTTACTGTCCGGTGAACGCTTTGCCGCACGCTGTTGCTGTTAACCTCCTGGCGCGGTGTCACGAAGCATGCCACCATCTTGTGCTTGGCTCTACGCTTCTCAGAGCTGTGTTGTGACGCTTTGCAGCTTGAACGGGCTGAGAGCCATCCGGCGCGGCGTTACCGTGCGCGCCGCCGTTTTGTGACTGTCATTGTACACTGGATTTCCTTGCAGTCTCCAGTCTTCTACATGTCTTGCCAACCGCGTTTTGTTCAAGTTCAAACAGCGTCAGAGAACTTTGCCGTCTTCTTTGCAATTTCATATTGTTGCGCTGATTGCCCTGGAAGCAGCACTTACTTCAGGAACCACGGCAACTGCCTGTTATGTCTTTTGAAGGACACTGAACATTAACCATGAGGGAGTCTCTGCGCTACATCGCTTTTGATGCGAACAACCATATCGAGCTTCATGAGAGGACTTCGGGTGAGAGATCGCTCACCAGAGTTTACGAATTTTCCTTTTATTTTAATACTTGTCATCTTAATGCATGTCCAATATTAGTGTGAGTGTTTTTACGGTCATGTTTTGATTTTAGGGTCTGTAACAGTTGTATGGCGCTCCCTTCTCAGTTTACAAGAGCAGTGTGTACCCATTTATGGGGAGGTCTTGGGGGCGTTGTACCCAGACATGGGGAGGTTGAGGGAGCAGTCTGTGCTCCAATTCAAGTTTTGTTTTTTGGGTGACGTATACCCTACGGTGTACCCTGGTACAGGGAGGTTGTACCCTGCCATGGGGAGGTCAGTTGTTGCGCTGATGTACCCTATTTAGGGGAGGTTGTAGCTTTTGTTTTCCAGGGTGAGTGCCCTGTGGTGTACCCTATTTAGGGGAGGTGGTAGTTTTTTGTGTTATTTTTTTTTCAAGGTTGGTACCCTGCGTTGTTCTCTATTTCTAGTGGAGGTTGTGTTGTTTCCGGGGTGTGTACCCTGTGGTGTACCCTACCTAGGGGAAGTCGTGTTGTTTTCTAAAGTGTTTAACTCGTAGTGTACCCATCTCTTTGGGGAGGTTGTGGGGGTAATCAATGCCTCTAATTTCGTTTTTCAGTTTTCTAGGGTGTGTGTACCCTTTGGTGTACCCTATCTAGGGGATGTTGTTTTATTTTCATGGGTTAGTACCCTGTCGTGTTCCTTGGTGAAGTTTTTTTGGTTGGTTCCTAACGTTATCTTGGGTCTTCCTTTCATGTTGACACTATGCTCTGGTCGAAGTCTACCTGCGTGGAATTCGTGGCCAAGGGTTTCACGTTTGTACAACTTTGAGTGGGAAGCTTTCCTCTAGTGTTTAGACCTTTTTAAGTGTCAGCATGCTTTCTACCAAGGGACCTCGTGTTTCTTTACAGAGCGTTTCCTCTTGGGAGTATCTTTGTTGTTGAGGTGGCACTCTTCTTGTTATCTAGATTGTATCTAACCCCTATTGTACCTCTCTATTGGGGATGTTGTTTTCTCCCAAGGGTTAGTGTTTGCACCCACCTTTGTTTAACAGGGTGTCTACCCTGTGGTGTACCCGCTTATGGGGAGGTTGGGTGGGTGACCACTATGCTTTGTTTTCTCTGAGGGAGGGGGATGGGGCGTGTAGTGGTGTTACTTGCAATTTTAATGTTTTTCTTACAGTGAAATTCTTGATACCTCACGTAATACACCTTTTGTTATGTCATTGTTGCACTTTCGTGTTAATGATATATTGGAGGTATCTTACTTGTCTTCATCTTTACTTCTGCTGTTGTTCCCTAAGGAAGGAGGATGTGTAGTAAATTACTTGTCTACTGTTCTCCACTGTACTGCTCTTCTAGAATGTTCCATGACATCATAGAATGCCTGTGTGCCTCTCTGGGTTAGAGTGTCAGTTGGTTAACTCAGGCTGAGCTGTAAGGAGCTTGCTCCTGGTGGGGCTATCTTTGTATCATCTATCTTCTCCTACCATCCTGACCACCTATGCTGGAACCAAGCTACTAATAAAGAAGTAACCTACATGTACAGATGGACTCCGTATTTTCCTATATCACACTTTCCATGTCAGAAAGCCCAACATGGAAAGCCTGTTGGAAACCAACATCTTTATCCCGACGGGGGGAATGTCGTCCACACGGGATTATGGTGGATTTCCGACTAGCGCCTGTCGGAAGCCAGCCAGTAACCCAACACTACTTAAATGCAGTGAAGATTAAAGTTGCATTCCTACAACACATACTCAAAAAGGTGTATGTAAACTTACACAGTCCAACAGTGTTGTTAATTCTTGCTGCAATGGAAGCAAAGCTGATTCCATCATTTTTCTATGGAACACAGACATATTTAGTTAGTTTATTTGTTAGTATATAGTTTTATATTTTATATACGTGTGATACATGTATTTTTTGTATAAGAATTGTTTGTATTTTTATTATATGTGTTAAAATGTTAGTAGTTATTAAAAAAAATGTTCGAATTTTGCATTTTTAGTTCTGTAGCGGGTTGTGGGTTTATAGGGGAATAGGGTGGGAAGTAATTTAATTATATAAGATTTATTGAATATTTTCAGTAGTTATTAGTATATTTTGTTTTTATTTTGCCTTTTTTGTTCCGTAGCGGGTTGAGGGTTTATAGGGGAATAGGGTGGGAAGTCATTTCATTATATAAGATTTATTGATTATTTTTCATAGTTATTAGAATATTTTGTTTTTATTTTGCGTTTTTAGTTCCATAGCGGGTTGTGGGTTTATAGGGGAATAGGGTGAGAAGTAATTTATTTATATAAAATGTATTGAATATTTTGAGTAGTAATTATTTTTTTTTATTTGAATTTTGCGTTTTTAGTACTGTAGCGGGTTGTGAGTTTATAGTGGAATACGGTGGTAAGAAATTTAATTATAGTAAATTTATAGAATAATTTTTATTTATTAATAATTGTTGAATTGAGATGTGATAGTGTTGAATGTGTACATGAATTTTTTATCAATTATGAAATAATTAGTTGTTAATTAATTTTAATTAATTAATTGGCAATTAAATATGTTAATTTTGTAATTATTTGTATGTGTGTGTTGTGCTGTTTATAGGTGAAAATGGTGGAAAGGGTGGGAAGTAATTTCGTTTTTAATTGATAAATTAATAATTAGTTGGTAATTAATTTTAAATAATGAATTGGTAATTATTTATGTTAATTGTGTTTTTATTTTAGTTATGTATTGTGGTGTTTATAGGTGAAAATGGTGGGAAGGGTCGGAAATAATGTATTTTTAATTGATGAATTAATAACTAGCTGTTAATTAATTAAGATTAAAGAATTAGTAATTAAATATGGTAATTGCGTAGTTCATTTTAGGTGTGTATTGTGCATATTACAGTGCTGAAGAATGCATATTCAGTCAATGTTTTATTAATTATTTTTATTAATAGCAATTTTTAAAATCATTGATAATTATGTTAATTGTGGAAATAAATAAAAATAAAAATGTTGAAGGATTTATTTATTGGTGTGGTGTTATAGGGTAGGAAATAAAATAAATACATTTATGTTAAAAAATATATTTTTATAAATTTATATATTTTTTATAGATAATAGTTCTACATTTTTGTTATATGTAATTAATATATAAAGGTGCCGATTCCGATCCGTTAAAAAAAAATTACAGTACGGCTCGTATCCGTATTTTTTTACGTACGAATCGTACAAGTGCCGTCCCACCGGTGAAGTACGATTCGTACGTGAAAAATACATACTAATAGCTTTGGGAAAAGTCTACGAGACGTCCCCGGACAGTTTTACATACAAATCATAAAAGTGAAGTCCGAGCGCGCAAGTATGATCCGTATCGCCCTTCCGAAAACACAAGCGCATGGAAAATGCCCCGTACGGAGCGAACGCCGTACCACTCGTATCTGGGTAAACTTGTACAGCCCTCCCCTCCCCCCATATGTCAGCACCGTACCCCCCCCATGTCCGCACTCTACCCCAGCCCTGTACATGTATGCACCGTACCCCACCACCGTACCCCAGCCCCGTACATGTACGCACCCTACCCCACCACCGTACCCCAGCCCCTTACTTGTACGCACCGTACCCCAGTGCCCTACCCCAGCCCTGTACCCCAGTGCCGTACCCCAGCCCATACATGTACGCACCATACCCCACCACCGTACCCCAGCCCCTTACTTGTACGCACCGTACCGCACCACCGTACCTCAGCCCCATACTTGGACGCACCGTACCCCATGCCCAGACTTGGACACACCATACCCCAGCGCCCTACACCTGCCCCGTACATGTACACACCGTACCCCACCACCGTACCCCAGCCCCTTACTTGTACGCACCATACCCCACCCCTGTACCCCAGCCCCGTACTTGGACGCACCGTACCCCAGCGCCGTACCCCATGCCCGGACTTGTACGCACCGTACCCCAGCGCCCTACCCCAGCCCCGTACCCCAGCGCCGTACCCCAGCCCCATGCATGTATGCACCATACCCCACCACCGTACACAAGCCCCATACTTGTACGCACCGTACCCCACCACTGTACCCCAGCCCCATACTTGGACGCACTGTACCCCAGCGCCGTACCCCATGCCCGGACTTGGAGGCACCATACCCCACCACCGTACCCCAGCCCCGTACTTGGGCGCACCGTACCCCACCACCGTACCCTAGCATCGCGTATGTACGAACTGTACAACTACGTTGCATATGTGAGCACTGTACAACAACATCGCGTATGTACGCACCTTACATACGCTAAAACGACTCGTACAGAACCATGACACTGTAAAACAGCAAAAGGAGGGTCAATTCGACTCGCAAAACACCACAAAACACGTCTACAGTAGAAAAAACATCTAAAAGACTGACCTGGCCCATCCAAACAGGCAAACAGAGGCCCAAACTCACAACCACCTCTTATAACACACCCACCAAAATTTCAAACCCAGCCACACCCACAAATGGACCAATAAAAAGGGCCCACACTCACAAACCATGAGCCTTTGCAACAGACCCACTGCTGACAGACACCACACACAAACAACTGCACCCATACACCTTAACTTACACACCTTCACACAACCTCATCAACCTCCTTCACACATACCCCCGCTACACATTCACACACACACCTACACATTCACACCTCCACACCCACAACCATCCACACCCACACCCCACACCATGCCCACAGACAAGAATCCAAAGTTCACAAGGGAGGAGCTGGACATCCTTGTCAACGAAGTCATCAGAGTCGAGCCACAGCTCTTTGGAACATTGGTCAGACAGACCAGCATAGCCGAAAAATCACGCCTGTGGCAGAGGATCGTCGATCGGGTGAATGCTGTTGCCAGGAATGAATGCCAAGCCAGGTGGTATGATCTGCGGAGGGCAGTCAAGCGCACAATGAACGAGGACTATGCCCAGAGTAACATCACTTGAGGTGGGCTGCCCCACAGACCGGTACATTACCATCCCTGGGAGGAGAAGGTGATGGCCCTGCTTCTGCCGGTGGGAGTACACGGAGTCGAAGGAGTTGCCGAGCCTGGTGAGTACACAAACAACTTATGTAACATGGGGGTAATGGCATCCACACCCCAACTACAACAAATGCACTCACCTACCCGCAAGCCCTCACCGGACGCAACCACACTCAAAAATAAAGCTCATGCCACTAACATGTGTATGCCCCATTCACAAAGCAAGGCCATGCCATGTCCCAGCCTACACAAACCACAAACCCAAGACTGGATGTCCGGGATGCTGGGAGGGTGGGGATCACTAAACATATTGTACAACTCAGAAACAGACACCATTGCCCTCAGCCCATATGGCCCAGGTACATAACCATGCACCATGCTCAGTGCACAGGGACTGGCAAAGTACTGACAAGGTAGCTGACACTTGGCCCTGCTGTAGCAGGCCAATGCCCTCCTGTGAACACTGCAAACTCAAACACAAACACAACAAGCTCAGATATCTAGGACAGGAACTCACACTCACTGACATTGCAGCATGCTCCATGGGGGGACAGATACATCAAACCACAGTGTGAAATCTTGGGGTCAGTGAACTAACTATTATAAAAAATGTGTGCAAGTGCTATTCAGATTGTATCGACCTCTCAGAAATAGACCAATGACTAAACCTCACAGTATAAAACTGTGGGCATATCCCTTTATAGGACGATTTCCCTCACTCACCATAGGTGACATGCTTCATCATTTGGGAATCTCCTCCCAGAGGAAAAACCTAGTTCCTCCGGGGGCTACAACCTCCTCTCTACGAAGAAGGAGCTCAGGGATGTTTCTTTCAAATATAGGTGGAATCAACTAAATCCACAAATGATGAGCTAGGTAGATATGAGTAGGACGCAGCACAAAAAATATATATAACTGTGCAGGAAGTGCAACTAAAACTAGTTAGAGAGTGTAAATCGGAAACTTTATTCTAGTACATTCCCTACTGGGATTAAAAAACAGTGCACCAGTAGTATGAATTTAAACTGCTTCGGTGAGGTGGAGAATAGTGGTCGACATGTTTCAGCTTAAAGCCCCATTGTGGGCAGCGCTTTCATCAGGACCTATTAATGGTGCTGCTGCATAGAAGTGCAAGTGATATCAACAAAAAAGGATACGTGAACAGGAACTTGAAGCAGTTTGTCTGTTCTTCTAAAAACCATTACCTACATAGGAGAAAATGGACAATACAAAACATAATATACACATCATGTTATCAAATGCCAAAGGTCTAAATACTGAAAGTACTACTACAAATTGAAAACAAGGCTTACCCGCCATTCGCTGGGTAACCATTTCACCTCAACCTGGCAACAGCTCAGGATGGGGCACCACTCTAAAAAAACGATGTAAAAACCATTATTGGATTCATCTACATGAAGGTACCGGAAAAACATTGTTCCTATTGTGGACCTAATGTGGTGGGTAGTATAAGAAAGGGGGGGGGGAGGCCAAGAATACAAGAATAAAAGCACAGTAAATCCAACTTGTAGTTTAACGTATCCATGCGTAAGCAATATTAAACGATGAATGTACGTGAATGCTGGCTCGAGATTGTTGTCCAACTCAACAGAGTCACCAGTTTGCTAGATATTTGAAAAATCACTCAAAGTAGTTATGTATAATGGCAACATGTACCATATCAATAAAAGATTGAGGCTGTTTCACCAACCGCTTAGAGCAAAACCTAAAGTCTCAGCGCGTGTACATGAAAACACACGCACACAAAGAGGTCTTACCCAGAGCAAAGCCGGCTAACCTTATTGCTCACTCGCAGCAAAAATAGGAGCCGAAAGCCCCATTTCTCATTAGAAAACATCGGTATCAGAGAATCTTCTCAGTAACTAAGCAATCAGACACTCGCTACGGGGACACTCACCTCTCCGTCGGTACTCTGGGCTTGAAATGAGCCTGTAACCGGAGGTGTGTGTCCCGTGACTTCTAGTACTTATATACTGGACAAGATCTCGTTAATTGGAAATAGTTGTATCGTATTTCAGACCAAAGCTTCAACGCGCATGCACCACAAAGGTGACACAACTCAATTGCGCATGCGCCCAGATGCACCGACAGCACGTCTTAGCAATGAGCATGCGCAGATGGAAATGTGACCACCTCTCGTAAATAAGCTGAAAGACAACGTCGAGGCTATTAAACACAAACCATCGTACCCAGAGGCCACCGAGGCAGATGGAACATAGCATCTCGAGTTATCATTGACAACAGTGTAACACAACCTAAGCATGCACCATGGTAGTGGCGCATCGCACAAATCTTTCGTACATGACCAGAAAAGATGTGTCAGTTCTGGCACAAGGCTGCAGAAAGAAAGAAATATATAAATAGAGGAAAACACAACAATGGAGATAGATAGAGCACCAAATGTCTCTCTATGATCTTAGAGTTAACCAACAAAGATCTCAATTCAGATCTTGGGCTCACATACCAGTCAGGTCCTCTATAATAATTAAAAAATAGTCTCAGAATGCTCCAACAGCACATAACACTTAGAGGCAGGTTATTGCCTCATCGAGCAAGTCTCAAAAAGCTCCAACAGCACATAACCCCCAGAGGTAGGTTGTTGCCTCATCAAGCAGTCAGGTGTTATCCTGGATATTGGAATGGTCTACAACATGGACCAAAACCATATATATCTTACAGGGATAGATTATAAAGAAACCCATGGAATATCGTCATTCAAACCCACCAGGTCTGTCTTAAGTTTGTGTACCCACCACTGTTCACGCCTGAATAGAAAGGAGGATATATCGACGATGTGTCTGGGAATAAAGGGTTTCTCCAAAACTACCGAACTGAGGTCTTGTGGGCCATGTGTCAAAGGGTCGCCTTTAAGGTGGCATGTCTCACCTTTAAATGTCTTCACTGCCCCAGTCCAGGGTTTCTCAACTCCCTCATACGACCCTACCGCCCCACACGCAATCTTCGTTCTGCCCGCAATGACTTACTAATTATCCCTAAAAACAAAACCAAGAAATTTGGTGGTCGCCGCTTCTCTCATTTGGCCCCCACTTTTTGGAACTCCCTCCCTCTGTCTATCAAATCTTCCCTCTCTCTTCTTTCATTCAGAAAACTCTTAAAGACCCATCTCTTCCCACCCCTATGTTAGGTTGCTCTGTATTCCGTTTTCTCCTTCCCTGTCTAGCAGCGCCAGGAAGCTTCGGCGTTAGTGCGCTTTACAAATGGCACCTAACATAACATAACATAACATAACATGTGGGACTGTCAGAAAATGATTGGTCAACCTTGTTGTGCGTTTTTTTTACATCTGATTGTGCTATTGTGCTCCAAAATGCGGGTCTTGACCTTACGTGTGGTCATCCCTACATAACGGAGGGAACAAGGGCATATAATCATGTAAATCAAATTCTCACTGTTACAATTAGTGTGAGTCGAAAGTACCCATGGCCTGGAGGAACCAATCTCAACCTCAGATGTACGGGTCGTCTGAGCACAGACTGAACAGGAGCCACAGGGAAAGTGACCTCGCATCGGGGGTAAATCCCATAAAGTCCCCTGTGTGTCCTCCCTCTTGTTACGTGGACGGGTGTGTACTAACCGATCCTTAATGTTGGAACTGCGCTTAAAAGCGAAAAGTGGGTGGGGTAATGGTGTCGTGCCGATATTCAGGATCTTCCAATTTGACAAAATGCTTTTCTTATTCTTGTGTGAAAAGCTACAAAATGTGTTGACACAGGTAATCCTCTCAGAAGATTCCTTAGAAAAGGTAGGCTCTAATAGTGCGGCCCTATTGTTATTGGCAGCACGTTTCATAGATTACTCAATAAGTCTTTTCGGATATCGCCTGGTTTCGAGTTGAAGCGACAAATTTTCAGCATGCTCCTTGTATTTAACCATGGTAGAACAATTCCTTATGACTCGCAAAAACTGCCCAAAGGGTAAATTAGCCTTCAGAGCTTGTGGATGGAAGCTGTCGTAAGCCAAAAGGGAGTTCTTGGCCATGGGTTTCTTAAAGAGCTCAGTGCTCAAGCCCCCTGATAAAGGAGAAATCATGATATCCAAGAATGGTAAACTGGTCTTACTGTATTCGCAAGTAAACTTCAAGTAAGCATTCCTACCATTGAGCCACTCTTTGAATTCCATAATAGACGGAAGATTGCCTCTCCAAATCACCAACACATCATCAATATCCCATCTCCATAGATGGATATGATCTTTGTATGGATTATTGGTGTTGAAGATATGTTCCTGCTCAAAACGTGCACATAAATATTAGCTAGACTGGGAGCGAAAACGCTCCCCATTGAAGTTCCAGACACATGCAGGAAAAATTGATCTTCAAACTTGAAAAAATTCTCCTTCATAGCTAACCTGGCACAGTTGAAAATGAATGAAACAGGAGTAATGGAATCCGGTGCTTTCTCTCGTAGTAATAACTCAATGGCAGCTAGAGTCTCATCCTGAGGGATACACGTATAAAGAGATTCTACGTCAAAAGAGACGAGGAAATCCCTTTCTGTATCGAAGTCAATATTCTCAACTAAGAGAAGAACATCTTTCGTGTCCTTCAAATAAGTGGGCATCTCCACTACCAAAGGTCTTAAAAAATAATCCACAAAAGTGGAAAGTGGTTCCAACAGAGACCCCAGTCCCGAGATGATGGGACGACCAGGAGGAGGCCTCTGCTCTTTGTGCACCTTAGGGAGCGTGTAAAAGTAAGGTACAACTGGATGAGACTTAATCAAAAAAGTGGATTCATGAGACGTTATCCACCCATTAGTGTATGCTTCCTCTACAGCTATCTTGATCTCTAATTCTAGCCTCTTTGTTGGATCTTCATTCAACTGTTTGTAAAAACGAGTGTCTCCTAGTTGTCTGAGACATTCTGTGCGATAAGCTGTGGTATCCATAATCACAATCGCTCCCCCTTTATCAGCGGGTTTGATTGTGATAGTTTCATCTGAAGCTAGATTTTGCATCGCTAGTCTTTCGTTTTTATTGAGGTTCTGAAATTGTCTGCCTTCGTTGGCACAGATCTTGTTGACTTGCGCATTAACTGCCTTTTCAAAAGTAAGTACCTGTGAGGGAACTTGATTCGAAAGAGGAAAGTGGATTTATTCCTGAGACCTGTATTCTTATCAGGTATTTCAATCACGTCCGGACTGTTGTCCCTAAAGGAAAAATTGAGGCGAAATTTCTGGAAAAATTGGGCAAGTTCTTGCTTTATCTCAAAGGTGTCACCTCGATATGAGGGTACAAAACCCAATCTTTTATTGAGAAGAGATAGTTCATCTGTACTCAATATTCTTCCACTCAGGTTAATAACTAGGTCCTCTGGTTGCTTGGACCTGCTTGTGTGTCTATCGCGCTCCGAGTGGAGCGTGCGGGTGGATTGTCCGCCCATTGTACCTGTGCTTGCTGATTCCTGCGTCTGCCTCTGGACCGGCCCCGGCCAAACCCTAAAAAAGGCTGGTTGGAATATATCTGGGGCTGTGGCTGATAAGGGAAGATGTGTCCTGAAGGTTGTAATGGTGGATATCCGAATGGTCCTGGGGGCCACCATGTGGGATGCGATTGAGGAGGAAAACCCCCTCAATATCCTCCCCAATTACCTCTACTTCTGCGGCCACGTCCTTTAATTGTTTGATCTCCTTGATTAGGAGTGTCAGAGTCACTAGACCATTCGTCACTCCCTGATGATGAATAATTGAACCCATATCGACGTCCTTGCCGATTGTATTGGGGAGGCACATATTGTGCACTCGTATAAGGATAAATCTTCTCCATAGAGAAGCGTGCAAGTTCTTTCTTGAATTTGTTAATCTTTGTCATCAAGACAGAGTCCTTAAACTCTTTGTTGTTCTTGTTATTTTCTTCATTTTGTTTTTTGAAAGCAGCAGCTGATAATGTGACCTTAATCTGCGACTCTAAAGCCTGTATTTCAATAAGAATGGTTTCAGCGATTCGCTTGGCTGTGCTGATAATTAAGATCAGCCAATCGCGAGTACATTTCCAGGCTATTAGAGACCAGTCTTTAAGAAAGGTCTTATCATCTAGGAATAAACGAAGAGCATTGGTGACAATCAACCCAGTAGGTGCACAATTCCCTCTCAAATACACAGTCATAATAGCCCCGTGAATATAAATACTTGAATGGGACTTTTTTAGTGTAAGCAGACTTGACCAATCATCACCTGACGCAGTTGTTCCTCCTTGGTAGGTGTCTAAAATACTAAGGTGCCGATTCCGATCCTGGAAAAACCGGGTACGAACCGTCGGTCGGAGCGTTTTCTCTGTCCGACTCGTACCCGGTAAAAACACCATACAAACTTGCAAGTACGATTCGTACGGAAACACCATTTCCGTACGAGTCGGAAAAAACACCGACCGACAGCAAAATACATACGATTGTGATCCGGGACACCGCGGACGTGACGTCCGGATGGAGTTAGGCATGTTTTAACGTACCAGCAAGTACGATTCGTACCGACAGCAGTCCGGACGGCAATATTTTTACGGCACCCAAAAAGTGCCGGAAAAGCGAAGTACGCCGCGATGCGAGCGGAATAGGGGGCCCGGTACGTGCCGTTCCCCCCCAGCCCCGCAGATGTAAGCGCCGTCCCCCCAGCCCTGCAGATGTACGCGCCGTCCCCCCCAGCCCCGCAGATGTATGCACCGTACCCCCCCAGCCCCGCAGATGTACGCGCCGTACCCCTCCCGTGTATGTACGACGTGTACCCCCACCCGTGTATGTACGGCGCATACCCCCACCCGTGTATGTACGGCGCGTAACCCCACCCGTGTATGTACGATGCGTACCCCTACCCGTGTATGTATGACACGTACCCCCAACCATGTATGTACGATGCGTACCCCCACCCGTGTATGTACGGCGCGTACCCCCACCCCCGTAGGTACGGTGCGGACCCCCAGCGCTATGTGCTGGGGGTCCGCACCGTACCTACGGGGGTGGGGGTACACATCGTACATACACGGGTGGGGGTACGCGCCATACCGACAGGGGTGGGGGTACGCGCCGTACCTACGGGGGTGGGGGTACACAGCGTACATACACGGGTGGTGGTACGCGCCGTACATACACGGGTGGGGGTACGTGTCGTACATACACGGGTGGGGGTACGGCGCATCCATCCGCGGGGGGGCTGGGGGTACGGCGGGTCCATACAGGGGGCTGGGGGTGGTGTTCGGCACCTACCGGTCACCTGTTTGGACGTCTCCATGGTTGCTATAGGAGTTCGCTCCGGACGGTCTTTTTACCATACGATTGTACAGTCGGACGGACGGTACGAATCATACTTGCGCGCTTGGACTTCAGTTTTCCGATTTGTACGTAAAAATGTCCGGGGACGTGTCGGACACCTTTTCCGACCCGAGGACGTGTCGGGGAATTTACCCAATGCGATTCGTATGGACTTTTTCACATACGAATCGTACTTGCCAGTTTGTACGGGACTTGTACGATTCGTACGGTAAATAATTCAGATACGATTCGTGCGGGGAATTTTTTTCCGGGATCGGAATCGGCCCCTAGGTGTGTTCAAAATGGCCTGTGCCAACGAATCATCGAAAGCTAAGCCTTGTTGTTCAGCCATATCTAATTCAAAAACGTACAACTCGATTTCTCAAGAAGAAAATACCAAATGCCTAATCACCCTTGCACATAAAGGACTACCCCTACCACTACCGATTATTTGATGTATCTAGGAGTAACCAATGGTGATACTCCCGCATAAACAGACCCGCAGCCAAACAGCTGCTCATGAAACCAATAAACAATACAGTTCAAAACAGAGGGTCTAAGGGAATTTTTAAAGACCACAACAAGATTTATTCCCCATAACGTATATCAAACCACAGTGTGAAATCTGTGGGCATATCCCTTTATAGGACGAGTTCCCTCACTCACCGTAGGTGACATGCTTCATCATTTGGGAATCTCCTCCCAGAGGAAAAACCTAGTTCCTCCGGGGGCTACAACCTCCTCTCTACGAAGAAGGAGCTCAGGGATGTTTTTTTCAAATAAAGGTGAAATCAACTAAATCCACAAATGATGAGCTAGGTAGATATGAGTAGGATGCAGCGCCAAAAATATATATAACTGTGCAGGAAGTGCAACTAAAACTAGTTAGAGAGTGTAAATCGGAAACTTTATTCTAGTACATTCCCTACTAGGATTAAAAAACAGTGCACCAGCAGTATGAATTTAAACTGCTTCGGTGAGGTGGAGAATAGTGGTCGACATGTTTCAGCTTAAAGCCCGATTGTGGGCAGAGCTTTCATCAGGACCTATTAATGGTGCTGCTGCATAGAAGTGCAAGTGATATCAACAAAAAAGGATACGTGAACAGGAACTTGAAGCAGTTTGTCTGTTCTTCTAAAAACCATTACCTACATAGGAGAAAATGGACAATACAAAACATAATATACACATCATGTTAGCAAATGCCAAAGGTCTAAATACTGAAAGTACTACTACAAATTGAAAACATGGCTTACCCGCCATTCGCTGGGTAACCATTTCACCTCAACCTGGCAACAGCTCAGGATGGGGCACCGCTCTAAAAAAACGATGTAAAAACCATTATTGGATTCATCTACATGAAGGTACCGGAAAAACATTGTTCCTATTGTGGACCTAATGTGGTGGGTAGTATAAGAAAGGGGGGGGAAGGCCAACAATACAAGAATAAAAGCACAGTAAATCCAACTTGTAGTTTAATGTATCCATGCGTAAGCAATATTAAACGATGAATGTACGTGAATACTGGCTCGAGATGGTTGTCCAACTCAACAGAGTCACCAGTTTGCTAGATATGTGAAAAATCACTCAAAGTAGTTATATATAATGGCAACATGTACCATATCAATAAAAGATTGAGGCTGTTTCACCAACCGCTTAGAGCAAAACCTAAAGTCTCAGCGCGTGTATATGAAAACACACGCACACAAAGAGGTCTTACCCAGAGCAAAGCCTGCTAACCTTATTGCTCACTCGCAGCAAAAATAGGAGCCGAAAGCCCCATTTTTTATTAGAAAACATCTGTATCAGAGAATGTTCTCAGTAACTAAGCAATCAGACACTCGCTACGGGGACACTCACCTCTCCGTCTGTACTCTGGGCTTGAAATGAGCCTGTAACCGGAGGTGTATGTCCCGTGAATTCTAGTACTTATATACTGGACAAGATCTCATTAGTTGGAAATAGGTGTATCGTATTTCAGACCAAAGCTTCAACGCGCATGCACCACAAAGGTGATACATCTCAATTGCGCATGCGCCCAGATGCACCGACAGCACGTCTTAGCAATGAGCATGCGCAGATGGAAATGTGACCACCTCTCGTAAATAAGCTGAAAGACAACGTCGAGGCTACTAAACACAAACCATCGTACCCAGAGGCCACCGAGGCAGATGGAACATAGCACCTCGAGTTACCATTGACAACAGTGTAACACAACCTAAGCATGCACCATGGTAGTGGCGCATCGCACAAATCTTACGTACATGACCAGAAAAGATGTGTCAGTTCTGGCACAAGGCTGCAGAAAGAAAGAAATATATAAATAGAGGAAAACACAACAATGGAGATAGATAGAGCACCAAATGTCTCTCTATGATCTTAGAGTTAACCAACAAAGATCTCAATTCAGATCTTGGGCTCACATACCAGTCAGGTCCTCTATAATAATTAAAAAATAGTCTCAGAATGCTCCAACAGCACATAACACTTAGAGGCAGGTTATTGCCTCATCGAACAAGTCTCAAAAAGCTCCAACAGCACATAACCCCCAGAGGTAGGTTGTTGCCTCATCAAGCAGTCAGGTGTTATCCCGGATATTGGAATGGTCTACAACATGGACCAAAACCATATATATCTTACAGGGATAGATTATAAAGAAACCCATGGAATATCGTCATTCAAACCCACCAGGTCTGTCTTAAGTTTGTGTACCCACCACTGTTCACGCCTGAATAGGAAGGAGGATATATCGACAATGTGTCTGGGAATAAAGGGTTTCTCCAAAACTACCCAACTGAGGTCTTGTGGGCCATGTGGGACTGTCAGAAAATGATTGGTCAACCTTGTTGTGCGTTTTTTTTACATCTGATTGTGCTCTTGTGCTCCAAAATGCGGGTCTTGACCTTACGTGTGGTCATCCCTACATAACGGAGGGAACAAGGGCATGTAATCATGTAAATCAAATTCTCACTGTTACAATTAGTGTGAGTCGAAAGCACCCATGGCCTGGAGGAACCAATCTCAACCTCAGATGTACGGGTCGTCTGAGGACCTCGCACCGGGGGTAAATCCCATAAAGCCCCCTGTGTGTCCTCCCTCTGGTTACGTGGACGGGTGTGTACTAACCGATCCTTAATGTTGGAACTGCGCTTAAAAGCGAAAAGTGGGTGGTGTAATGGTGTCGTGCCGATATTCAGGATCTTCAGATTTGACAAAATGCTTTTCTTAATCTTGTGTGAAAAGCTACAAAATGTGTTGACACAGGTAATCCTCTCAGAACATTCCTTAGAAAAGGTAGGCTCTAATAGTGCGGCCCTATTGTTATTGGCAGCACATTTCATAGATTGCTTAATAAATCTGTCCCCTATGTAATTTTCAAATCCACACACAGGTACGGTGCGTTTCACACGTACCCCTATGGCACCAGTTGCACAGTGCGTTTGACACGTACATGTATGCACTGGTAGTACACGTACCCGTACGTGTACTACCAGTGCCTACATGTACGTGTACTACCAGTGCCTACACGTACGTGTACTACCAGTGCCTACAAATACGTGTACTACCAGTGCCAACACGTACGTGTACGCACTGGTACTACACATACGGGTACGTGTACTACCAGTGCGTACCGTACGTGTACTACCAGTGCCTACACGTACGTGTAGGCACTGGTAGTACATGTAGCCGTACGTGTACTATCAGTGCCTACACGTACGTGTACTACCAGTGCCTACACGTACGTGTAGGCACTGGTAGTACACGTACGTGTAGACACTGGTAGTACACGTACATGTAGGCACTGGTAGTACACGTACGGGTACGTGTACTACCAGTGCATACATGTACGTGTGAAACACACTGTGCAACTGGTGCCATAGGGGTACGTGTGAAACGCGTGTGGATTTGAAAATTACATAGGGGACACATAAGGGACAAGTATTAGGCACTAAATGCATGCTGGTTGTCATGGATACAGAGTTTTCAGTTCACATTTTTCCATCAGGTGTCCTGGAAAAGTCAGTTGGCCACAAAATACAATGTTGCAAAGTGGTTGTTGACTTGACATGATGCTAAAAATGTGAACGATGCAAATGCTGTCACTGGTGTATGTGGAAAAGGATTGGAGTAAACGTAAGACACAAATGAATCTGACCAATCACTATGTACTCCTCCAAATGAATGCCCCTCAGCAAGACAGATATAAGTCAGCCAGAACCCATGAGAGGGCACTTGCCTGCACAACTTTCCTGTTGATAACACTGCTGCTGTCTGTGCTTCCTCTGGCAGCATGTCAAGGTCTGTGGAGAGGGCCCAGCCATTCACCCAGGAGGAGAATGAGGCATTGCTGGATGTCATCCTCCCACAGTACACCAGCCTGTATGGGAGACCAGGGGAGCAGGTGAGTGCTGACTCCACTACCTTTGACTGTGCACCTTTTTTGTGACTGTCACTTCTGGCATTGTGTCCAGGTGTGACAGACATGCAATGTTGTTTAGAGTGGGTCCCAGGGGGGGAATGGCTTATGTCTCCCATGCAGAGCATGATGTAGTTCATGTGTGCACTCCTCACTTGCATTGTGCTTACTGTGACATTCACTGCATAGTACATGACGCATTCAGCCTGGCTAATCCTTTGTGGCATTTTTCGTCTATAGTCCTGAGGTGATTCAGTGGTGCCCCCAGTGTGACAGGTGACTGTACCCACAGATGTGTGTGAGTTGAGTGGAGCTGTGGTGAGAGTGTCCAAGTGATGTGCACGCCCCCTGGACATTGATGTGTGTGAATGTTCCTTGTCATGTGGGTGAGTGTCTATGTGAAGTGTTGCACCGCAGCTGCATGGAGGAGGCAACAGCTCTACCCATCTGATGTGAGAAGTAAGCCGTGCTGTGTGTCTGACTTGCTGAGCTAGCCCCACACCTGTGACACCCCACAGGCAAGTGGCACATGTGCAGAGTGAGGTTTGTATCCGCTGTTGCCTATGGCATGTGATTGATCTGTGCCTGTGTGTGTCTGTGTACTCTGCTGAGGTTGCGTCAGTGGCCTGGGGCATGTAACTGCTTGGAGGTGCTGTCCATCAGCCTGGTGTTGCTTGTGATGCACAGTGTGTGCCATGATCATGGAGTGTGTCGCACCCCTCATGCCACCTGTGTACTTTAAATGCCATGTAGTGCATTGGGGCTTCCACAGAGGCCAATGTCCATATTACAAAGATGCTATTCCTTGGCAGCATCCTATGCCCTGTTAAACATATCAAAGATGTTCAAATGTGTGTCTCTCTGACATGGAGCAGGTGTAGTGATGTTGTCTCACTTTGTCATCCTCACAGGTAACTGCCTACGTGAAGGGGGAGATCTGGAAGCGGGCCGTCAGGGCCGTTAGATCAGTGGAGGGTCGCAGTCGGTGCCTAGCCCAAGTCAGAAAACGGTGGCAGAACATCCGGTGCTGGACCCGGAGGATCGCCCGGGTCCTGCTGGAGGACTCACCTCCACGCCCCCACGGCGGGCGCCGACGCCTGACCCACCAGATGAGGCGTGTCCTGGCGATGGTCTTCCCTGACATGGATAGGCGGTTATAGGAGAGCCAGCAGCAAGGAGGGGGTAGGCACATGTGTGTTTGTTGTGTGTCACCAGCTTTTGGAAGTGCTCAGTCGCCTGGATACACTGCCAGGGTTTATATGTGCAGTGCATATCCTGTTCCCCCAAGTCAACCGGTGCTGTTCTTCCTCCCTTCCCCTCCTTGACATGTGTTCCCTGGTCTGTGTGTAATAACTATTGCACATGGTCATCTAGGCTGCCAGTTAATCCAAGTGCACATTGCTTTCTGCATCATGTTTGGGGGTCCATATTTGTTGGCACTGATGCTGAGTCTCAACATAGGAGTGTGAGGTTTCAAATGAACAGACTTGCAGCATGCATGACCGATGTTGTGGCCTCAGACATGATGTGCATGAGTGGGAGATATGCATAGTGCCGGGACGGTTGCTCATGTTACAGTCAGATCATTCCAGGACCATGGAGCAGTGTGCCCACTACAGTCCCCTGAGACACCCTTGCCTCGGAATCATGTGTGTCATCCAACACTGTGCCCATTCTCTGTGTGTTCAGCATAGGTTGGCCTCTGTGGCATTGTTCCCTAGCCTCATTTGTATTTATCTAAAGTGTGCTACATGTGTCCACTGGACAGGGTGACCCCATTTGGCTTGTGCATCCTCACACTGGGCAGTGCCTGTGTGTCTATTTACAACTATCTGTTGATGGTTGTTTGTGACAAATATGTGTTGGCAGCCTCACCAGGTGATGTGGAATACATTTTGGACTTCTTGATGCACATTTTTGTAAACCCTGATTAAGAGGTGTCATTTCTTGATCTGTCTCAATCACATTGTCTCAGGTATGGGGGGTTTGTGCAGGCGAGGCCTACATGTCCAAACCTTATGTCTCCTTGCCAGGTCTGACCTGTGTGTGATAATTGTCTGGACGGACACTCAACATGCAGTGACCCAGTGATGTTATGCAAGCTTTCATGTTTGTTCTTTGCAGCATGTGTCAAAAGTTTAAATACATGATTCCTGCTCATCCATTTTTGGCACCAGTGTGTGGTCCAGAGTCTACGTAGTTTGGTCTTTGTGTGCTGACATCTGTGTGGACATTCTTGCTTGCCATGAGGGTGTCTCCTCAGTGAAGGTGAGCCTTATTCTGACACAATTGCAGGCCCATTAGCTTATGCATTGTCCTGTGTTTGGACATGTGCGCCACTCCACATGACAGGCAGTGGGTCAGATGTGTTGCCAACTGTGTCATCATGGTACGGATGGCCATGTGACAGGTGGCATGATTCAAGTTGTTAGTCAAGAAGTCTTGTACCTTGGCACTCACTACACTTGTCAACATGTCTTCATGTTTTCAATGCTTGACTTTGATGTTTTGTTGTGAGGGACAATAATGTGCCTACATGACAGATGTCTCCCAAGTAAGTGCACAAGAAACCACCTTTACACTTTCAGGGGACACGCTGGCACATTTTTAAGAAAGGCACAGTTCAAATAAGACTGTTTTTCAGATTATACATATCTATGTTCCCACAGTGTGGTGGCATTTGGGTAAGTCCTTGGTTGTTGCTGATACCAACTTACGAGTGTCAAGTCATCCAGACCGCCGTGGTGCCATGTATATGTACTTACTGAAACCCCATTTCTTTCTAACAGTGGCTTCTTTGAATAAGGCTGGCAGCTCATACAATGACTGTGTAGATGTAGTTTTGTGTGCACCTCCTTGTGTGACTTCTTTTATACAGGCACATGTGTGTTCTGTTCACAAAGTGGCACATTCACACATTCTAAACATGTAGATTGTGTAAAGTGGTGTGATTCCCAAGGGATCACAATGTATTTCGTTTGGGTTTCCAAAGTACTTACAGGTCTCTGAGTGAGGGGACACCTTCAGCATTGAGGTCGGTTATTTAGCCTTGGGTGCACCAATACTGTTTCGTTCACAGTAAACAAGAGGTGGCATGCCTTCATAGTATTGCTGTGCTCAACTGTTCCCAGACAGTAGCTTCTCAGTATATTTCTAAATCAAGTTTTTGGCTGTTGTGTCCTATTTTTCCTTGTTTTCAAGTGGCATGGTGGGTCAACCAACTGGGGAGTACAGGGCTTACATATGTGCGGAGTAATCTAGATGTTACTCATGATGCATTGCCTGATATGCACTGTGACCTATTTTGTTTGGACTCATGTGTCAGATGTATACAGGTGACTGATTATTTTCTGTATCTTCACCTTGCCCACAGCATCATCGGAGGACACCAAGGGAGACACCTGCACGGTCCTGGAGGAGGGATCCAGCACCGGTGCCACCACTGCTGGTGAGTCTGCGGGAGCAAGTGGCACGGATGGTGAGGGGAGTCAGGCAGAGTACCTGTCTGGTGGCGACACCGACTACGACGCTGACGGGTCTGAGGCTGAAATTCCTCGAGGGGGCGGAGGCTGCTACAACACCTGGCAGCAGTACAACATCTGTCCCCGCCTCCTCCATTCCCATCACCGCCCTCCCAGTTGCTCCAGTCCCTTCTGTCTGTGCAGGGCACCACCATGTCTCCTTCGTGCCAGGCACCGCACCCCCTGCCCCTGTCACCCCTGCTGCCCTCACTGCAGAGTCTGTGGACATTCAGCGGCAGTTGCAGTTTGGCCAGTCATCAATGCTGAATGTCCTCCATGGCCTCACCAGACTGCTGACACAGATGGTGTCGTTCATGGAGGGCATGTCAGCAGTGATGTCTGACCAACGGATGTTGCTGAGGTCCATGGACTCTTCACTGACGGCAGCAGTGAGTCTCCTGCAGCGCTTTGTCCCCCCCTACCCCAGCCCCAGCCACACTTCCCACTCCCATGCCTGTCCAATGCACACCAAAGACATTCCCAAGCACGCACCCCACCAGACACAGGCAGCACACCAACACGTAAGGGCAAGCACACACCTCCTGGCACGCACACTCAGGGGGATTAAGGCACACCCACTGGGTCTGGGGCACACAGACATACACGCAGCCACAGTCTGAGTCCGCATGCCTCACTACCTAGTCCTTCCAAAAGCACTCCCCTTGGCTCCCCTGCCACACAGTCAGACAAGGAGAGCTACATGTCTGTGCTGGGCCTTAGCCGCACTGGGTCACCAGCCCGCAAACGGGCAAGGCACTCCCTGGGTAGGGGAGTTGAGTCCCCCCCATGTCCACCCCCTCCCCCAGTAGCGCTGCACCCCATCCCTCCGACCCCCCCTCCTTTGTGCCTGTGGTTACTTCCAGTGCAGGGGATACTCTGGACGCCCTGGCAGAAGTGTGCAGCGCCGAGCTCACCTCCACCTTTGGCGCTGCCCCACCCCCTGTGGTGGAGGCGTCCATCCCTGCACCCACCACACCTACCCTTACACCTCCTGTCCCTACGGTGCCTGGTCCTTCCCCACATGATGCCCCCCCCCAGAGTCGACGAACCTGAGGGTTCAAATGTGCAGGCAAGCTAGGGGAGACGCGTGCCCATGTGTCCCCGCAAGGACTTCTATTCTGGACTGGCCATTGGCCTTTGTATATAGTGTTCTTGAAAAAGATATTATTTTATGCTGATTAAAGCATTTTATTTTTCCTTTGAACACTATTGCATTTCAGGTATTGATGTTGGTGCTGATGCTCCAGGAGTTGAGGTTGTGGTAATGTGTTATGTTTCGGGCAAAGGTTCGAGTCTGATGGTCATGAGGTGGACCATGGGATCTGCGTGCCATCACAAGGTCTCTGCAAAGGATCTTTGGTCGTGTGTGTTATTTGTTTTTTGATACATTGTACCAAGGAGTGTCCCTTCCTCCGTGGCACCTGACATCTTCCCTGCAGAGAGTTGCACAATTGTTGTGCTGACCTGTGTATACATTCCCTTTGTTGGTGACGGATCCCTTCAACTATGGCCATGCCTGCTCGGCAATGTCTCCGACTGCATCGTCTGTGCTATCCTTGCTAGTCACTGTACTTGTGTATTGAGTATGTTGCCATGCCTTCATGGAGAAATTCTCCCTTTTCCGCACTATGCATGTGTGTAATCCCAGCCTAGCACACATATGGTACTTGTTCTGCAGGGTATTTGGGCACCTGACTCACAATTGTGGGCATTGTATCTGTGTGAACTCCACCCTATTCCTTCCATGAGAGACAACATCTTGGTGGCTGTCCCAGCACCTGTACATTCCTATCAGTCCTGGGATGTGCTTGACAGTGTGTGTTCCCTTTGGCTCTCTTAGTTTAGTAGTCATTGACATGACTATACAGTCTTGTGGCATGATCTCTGTGTGTGTATTGTGCTGCATCCGCCAGGGGTGGGTATGCATGTGTCATTTGTCCTCACACCCACATGTGGTGTGTCATGCAGTGGGGGAAAGACATCCATCCTCATGGGAGTGGGACACTGCTGTCAGTGATGTGTTGTTATGGCCCTATCAAAATAGTCAAAAATTAGGGATGCGTACATACACCCATGGAGTTGTGGTCATCTGATAATGATGTACACACCCCCATGTCTCTGTCCACTGCTGGTATTCCTCTGCACCTACCCCTCACATGTCTCTGTCCACTGCTGGGAGTGATAGGCACCCACCCCTCACATGTCTCTGTCCACTGATGGGAGTGATAGGCACCCACCACTCACATGTCTCTGTCTACTGCTGGGAGTGATAGGCACCCACCCCCATGTCTCCGTCCACTGCTGGGAGTGATAGGCACCCACCCCCCACATGTCTCTGTCCACTGCTGGTATTCCTCTGCACCCAACCCTCACATGTCTCTGTCCACTGCTGGGAGTGATAGGCACCCACCCCCATGTCTCTGTCCACTGCTGGGAGTGATAGGTACCCACCCCTCACATGTCTCTGTCCACTGATGGGAGTGATAGGCACCCACCCCTCACATGTCTCTGTCCACTGATGGGAGTGATAGGCACCCACCCCCATGTCTCTGTCCACTGCTGGGAGTGATGGGCACCCACACCTCACATGTCTCTGTCCAGTGCTGGGATTGATAGGCACCCACCCCTCACATGTCTCTATCCACTGCTGGTATTCCTCTGCACCCACCCCTCACATGTCTCTGCCCACTGCTGGGAGTGATAGGCACCCACCCCTCACATGTCTCTGTCCACTGATGGGAGTGATAGGCACCCACCCCTCACATGTCTCTGTCCACTGCTGGTATTCCTCTGCACCCACACCTCACATGTCTTTGTCCACTGCTGGGAATCCTAGGCAGCCACCCACTCACCCACCTGCACCCTTGGTTTACACACACCCCAATATACTGGGTATATGCTGCACCAGGCCCTAAGACAACATTTGTGGCGTGTGTACGCCTTGTATCACAAATGTACTGGTGCCCTAGGGGTACGGGTGATGCGGTCTGTACCCCCACATTCATAGGTTGGGTACGGTCTGTACCACGTGTACCCCTACGTCACCACTACAATGGTGGTACGGACCATACCCACACTCTGAGGCCATGGGTACGGTCCGTTCCACCACTGTAGTGGTGATGTAGGGGTATGCATGGTACAAACCGTACCCATGCCCTCAGAGCGTGGGTACGGTCCGTACCACCATTGTAGTGGTGACGTAGGGGTACGTGTGGTACGGACCGTACCCATGCTCCGAGGGCGTGGGTATGGTCTGTACAACGCGTACCCCTACATCACCACTACAATGGTGGTACGGACCGTACCCGCGCTCTGAGGCTGTGGGTACGGTCCGTTCCACCATTGTAGTGGTGATGTAGGGGTACGCATGGTACGGACCATACCCACGCCCTCAGAGCGTGGGTACGGTCCGTACCACCATTGTAGTGGTGACGTAGGGGTACACGTGGTACGGACCGTACCCACGCTCTGAGGCCGTGGGTACGGTCCGTACCACCATTGTAGTGGTGATGTAGGGGTAATGGACCGTACCCACGCCCTCAGAGCGTGGGTACGGTCCGTACCACGCGTACCCCTACGTCACCACTACAATGGTGGTACGGACCGTACCCACGCCCTCAGAGCGTGGGTACGGTCCGTCCCACCATTGTAGTGGTGACGGGTACGCGTACACGTCCACTTCCATTGTTGCCATACGCAGGGATTGGTGGACACGCCCCCCGAAGTGACCAGACCCTGGAGGTAATATATGTCCTCCATATTGTATGTTTTAATCTGTGTAGGGGGTATGTTTCATGCCCCTCACCCCCCATGGACCCATGGGTGTTGTTCTCTCCTTCTGCGGTGTGTGCGTCGGGTTCGGTGCACCAGGTCGTAAGCTAGGAGGGCCGGGATGACACGTAGGATGGGGTCCATGGCTGTCCGTCGCGTACCGGTGCTCCTTAATCGCGTCGTCCTCAATTTCCCGGGAGTTTTTGACTGCCGTAAAAAATGAGCCGTGCGGAGTGACGTAGGCACGAATCGTACTTGCTGGTCCGTAAAACTCTGCCTGACTCCGTACGGACGTCACGTACGCGATGTCCCGGATGAGAATTGTGGGTATTTTTTAGCCGCACGTAGTTTTTTACGAATCGTACGGAAATGGTATTTCTGTACGAATCGTACTTGCTGGTTTGTAAGGAGGATTTCCCGGGTACGAGTCGTACGGAGAATACGCTCCGTACGACCATTCGTACCCGGGTTTTACAGGATCGGAATCGGCACCTAAATGTAAATGTTTAATATATTTAATCTGTTATTTTGCAAATATCGTTAATTTATTTTTCATATTGTTTAATTTTTTTAAACTTTTAAATGTTATTATTAATTTTTGTTTCTCTGCTTTCCAACACTTTCCTTACTGTTGCACTTACTGGAGTGGGAATAGTCTTTTTTTGCCCTCCGCTATCCAACACTTTCCCTACTGTCGCACTCACTGGAGTGGGAATAGTAATTTTTACTCCTCTGCTATCCAGCACTTTCCCTACTGTTGCACTAACTGGAGTGGGAATAGTAATTTTTACCCCTCCGCTATCCAACATTTTCCCTACTGTTGCACTCACTGGAGTGGGAATAGTAATTTTTACGTCTCCGCTATTCAGCACTTTCCCTACTGTTGCACTGACTGGAGTTGGAATGATGATTTTTACCCCTCCGCTGTTCAACATTTTCTCTACTGTTGAACTCACTGGAGTGGGAATAGTAATTTTTATCCCTCCGGTATCCAACAATTTCTCTACTGTTGCACTCACTGGAGTGGGAATAGTAATGTTTACTCCTCTGCTATCCAGCACTTTCCCAACTGTCGCACTCACTGTAGTGGGAATAGTAATTTTGACCCCTACGCAATCCAGCATTTTCCCTATTGTTGTACTTACTGCAGTGGGAATAGTAATTTTTACTTCCCTGCTTTCCAACAATTTCCCTACAGTTGTATTTATTGTACTGTGAAATGTACAATTTAATTATTTTAAATAGTTAAATGATTGAATTCGTTAAAAATGGCTATTATTTTGTTTTAAATTATTGATATATGTATATATTTATTTTTTTATATCATTTAAAAGTTTAAAATTAAATAAGGGTAATAGTTATTAAATTATATTTAAGTAACTATATGTAAATGTATAAATGTTTATGTTTCTGTGTTTATATTTTTTTAAATTCTGGTTAATGCACCTGCACCCAGCGAGTGGTACGGAGATCTGAGAAGACTTTGTGCAGCATTTCCAGCACCCACAAAAAGAATGTGTTGCTCTCTACTGAAGAAGGACAACTATCCTGAAACACGTGTCTAGAGATACACAGCACTGGCTGCAACAACTAGGGTGAAAAACTAAAGCCTGACACTGAAGTAAGTGTTATCATGCACTGCATTTACTATGAGGCATCGGGGAAAATGGAGTGCTGGTATGTGAGGCAGTGTGCGCCAACCCTCCTCCTGTTTGAAAATGCTCCCTTGAGCTAATGAGCTGATGAGCTCCGGTTGATGCACCTGCACCCAGCGAGTGGTACAGAGACCTGAGAAGACTTTGGGCAACATTTCCAGCACCCCCAAAAAGAATGTGTTGCTCTCTACTGAAGAATTACAACTATCCTGAAACACGTGTCTAGAGATACACAGCACTGGCTGCAACAACAAGGGGGAAAAACTAAAGCGTGACACTGAAGTAAGTGTTATCATGCACTGCATTTGCTATGATGCATTGGATCAAACTAAGTGCTGGGATGTGAGGCAGTGTGTGCCCACCCTTCTCCAGTGGTGTAACGTACTGTTCATGGTGGTGGAATATCCTGTCAAACCAGAGCTTAAAATGATGCTGTTGGGGCTCATGGAGGAATGGGGGGAGATACACCAGGCTACTGGTGGCCAACAGCCTCTTACTCACCCAGCGAGATATAGCTAGGCATTGGAGGGCTGAGCAAGCACGCCCTGTGAGGGCCTGGACTAATGGCATGGACTATTGCACCAAGGCAGAAGAATACGTGTATAAATCTAGAGGCTGCCCTCAGAAGCATTGCAAGGTTTGGGGGGCATGGTTATCTTCCTCCTTGAACTTTGATATGTGAAAAACGAATAAAGGTCTTTTGTAGTGTACATACACTTAATGGGTAGTGTGGGATGGGCTGCGCCAAGAACAAAATGCTTACAATGCTGTATGTGAACACTTCATATGTCTTAAAACAAGAAAAAGAATTGGAAATGAAAGCAAGTCTACAGCCAATCCGTGTGCATACTCACACTTTCATGGTCCCCATGTCCTAAATTTAGGAGCATTGAAGAAAACAACTGTCTCTGGTACAAAGTGTAATTACTGTCACATCAATCACATCGCATATACTTGCCCCATTTTCTTAAGGAAGAGGACAAGCGGCAGGAGAATATTTTGCAAATGAACGTGCACAAATAAAAAAACAGGCTTAGTTGGCAACACAGATTCTGTACTGTTTTAAAGCTCATTTTCTGATTAATAAACCCTGAATATGAAGTTTGGAACAGAAAACTGCAAACAGAAAACAAATGTGTTGCATTAAGCATGTAAATCCTTGAATGTGTGTTCCAATTTAGATCTTTCCATGCAAGGTATTAAGTCGTGCTGATGTTTTTTATTGATTTACATCATATTTAATGTATGCACTTGTGCTTGCAGATCTAATTTAAGTGGAAGCAAATAACGATTCCCTAATGTACATTGCTACCAGATGAATGATGTTGCAATGAAATTGAAATAACTGCAACACAAGTCACCTGCACTTCTGTTCGATTTGTTTTAACCACAGATTTCCTGGGAACAGTTTGAAAAAGCAAAAGATCAACGTTTCTACTTGTTTCATTGTGTGAAATCATCCAAAATGTTTTAGTATTTGTTTCAAAACAAAAAATCCACATCTGACAGTCTATAATATGTTCTAGAGAGCTGCGTTATGGGCAGTATATTTTTGAGAATGTGCCATTTCCAATGAAACAGTAAAAAGTAGGCAGGTGTAAATGAATTCTCAATTCAGGTGAATGGGAAGCAGTAATATGGCATCCCTGAGCTATGAGATACGTTTAAAAATATGATCTGTCTTTCAAATTGCATTTTGCATTGATAAGTGGTGGTGTAATATTCATTTACCTCCAATTTAAGGTGATAATTTTAATGAAGTAATATACGCCATAACGTACATTATAAGGATTCTGCAGGCCACTCTGTTGTACTTCTAAGATAAAGTTAGAAAATTGAGATAAAATGCAATGTTCCTTCCAAATGAGAAGGACATGTTGTATTCCTTATGATATATAGCAATCCTCACACCCCCACACTTACACCCATGTCTCATTGAGACTGAAAAGGCAGATTCACAGCCTCTGCCTGCTCCGTCAGAGCCTTATGCGGAAATTGGTTTGGTAGGAAGCTTTTGATGAAAGACTTCTTTTTGGCAAAGTATGTGTGTATTAGCGAAAATGTAAATGTAGGCATTCGTTTTTGTTTTACAGAACCAAGCCTCCAAAGCAAGCGTTTTTTTTCATGTAAATAACAAAAAAGACAACTCTCCTTGATGTATCGGGGTTTTTCTTCCTATGCATGGAAGACATAGTTTACTTTCTCCTGTTCATGACTGTGATTCCTTGCATGGGTGTTGTGAACAGGTAAAGTTAATGCCAGACGACCTGCCCCTCTTAGGGCTGAGTTTTAATAAGCTATCTGAACAAGGAGCTACCCCAGGAGACTAGGGAATCAAGCCTTTATTCAGAAGCCCTCATAAGAAGTCACCAGGCAAGTCAGCAGACCCATACAACTGCTACATAACTTAGAATAGTCTGGTAAGGACAAGTGTGCACACCAAATATAGAACGCACAGTAGTGTGGACAGCGGAACATCAGCAATCTAGGCTTTTCAGAATGAGGTAGGAGAATAGTATGAAGGGCATATGGATTATGGAATGAGCCCTACCAGAGAACATCACAGTACCTGATGTAATAAATTAATATCAGAAATTTCTAAGTAAAGAGAAATATTTACAATTTGATATTTAATCACAATTAGCAAACACACCCTGAATTTTGGAATTGGGACTACGAATGGGGAATGCTAAGGGCATTCATTTATCTAGACTTGATTATTAATTGAAGACTGTTGTCTCACAAATTGGTACATTTTTTCACTTCCTTGACTTTGTGACGTACAAAGATCACTATGCTCTAAAAAAAAAAGGAGAGCTCCTGTGGCCCTGTATGGTAAAGGGGAAAGATTACCTTTGCTTATCAGGATCACAAGTGGCAGTGGGAAAACCACATACTCAGAATTTACTCACTGCAGTCCTCATCACCAGAAGTCCTACCCTGTAAGCTGTGAAAATTGTGGTGGAGAAGCAACTGTATGTGGTTTGTGGAGCAGACGTCCTTTAACCACTGTTGCTCAGGGCTAAGGCCATCCCTCACTGGTAGCTGATAAATCATTCAGCTCAGTGGCTGGAACCCATCTTCAGCACACAGTTAAAGCAGTTCATAAATGATTCTTTGCCACTGGAAGTGCCACTGTTCCTGGGCAGTACATCTGACTTTAGAAGATCCTGAGGAGTGCGGGCATAGCAACACACCACATTAACTTGTGGCAGTCTGGGCTTAAATTGCAGAGAACTTTGCTTGCTTTCATGATGGCAAAAGATTTCGAACTTTGTCCAGTTTCGGTGGTGTCATTTAAGTTTTATCCACCACTGCAAAACACTGAGGCCCACATTTAATCTGTGTTCTGTGAAAGAAACTGGATTTGAGTTACTTATCAAAGACGCGTTTTGGCCTATGTAGCTGGCAGACCTGAGGGCTTCTGCAAATGTTTCTTAAAAATCTCAGCAATCGAAAACTGTAACTCAGTTTGATATTCTGCAACCACATCGTCTTCATTTCAAATAGAACATCTTACATTTTACTTACACTGCATAATCGCTGGAAATGTTTCCTATAATACTTGACCATATTTTACTTTCACATATTGAACATTATCTTATATCAGTCCTCAGATGAAACACTGATTTTGATCAATCATCCTTTGCCTTGTGGACCTCCTCTTTGTCTTCTTCATCTTGTTCACTTTAGATATTAGTTTATGCACCAGTATATTTGTATTTCATAAAAAGTTTCCTCAATAAACTTGAAGAACTGGGATTTTTCTTCCAACACCAAATTCTGAAAAATATATCGTGCTTTTTTACTCAGATAAAGAAACTCTGGGGCAGATTTACAAGGCTCTTGTGTAATTTTTGTGCCACCATTGCATCACTTTTTGTGATGCAGCGGCGGCGTAAAAATGCGGTCCATTTACAACGTGTCACATCTAGGGAGATGCATCATGTGGTAAAGCCCTGTGTCATATTATACCTGCGTCAGGTATAATGTATGCAGGGTGTGCGTTCCCATGCAAAAAAGCCTTGTTGAAGTGATGCAGTGAAATCTACAAGATTTCACTGTGCCACTTCTAGGACACCCCTGCGTCAAAACCTTACACCTGCTTGGAGCAGGCGTAAGGGGTGATGCAGCACAATGTGGATAGGACTTCCCATGCATTGCTGGAGTTGGGTTGTGGTTGCCACATGACTCCAGCAATGCATGACCTTTGTGCCAACAGTTGCGTCAGAATTTCTGACACATCTGTCAATCCTTGCGCTATGGTGCGCCGTATTGTAAATACAAAATGGGGGAGTGATACAATTCAGAAAATTCAGAGGCCGGAATCAATATAATAGTTTCAACACAAACAAATACCTCTGAAACCATAGATGAAACTATACTTGTGCCACAGTAGTCATTTTTATTAACTCTGGGCTTCCTTCAGTTTTTTTTTTTTTTCAATTTTTTAAGGTAAAGGTTCCTTTCACAGAAAACATTAGGACATACTCCTCTGTTTTTTTTATATCTATACAAAGACTGATTTCAAAACAACTCACAAAACAACTAACAAACACAATATTTACATCTCATACATGTATTTTACTACTGACAACAAATACTTTTTTCACACATAAAAACAACATCAACCGTGATTATGATGATACTTTCAATTTTCAAAGGAATGAACTTCCTATCAGACCTTTGAAGTCCTACTGGCTGGCATCTGTTGTTGGGACTTATTTTGTTTTTGTCCTAAATCTAGTCTATTCCATGTGTGCTAAAGAGGTCAGAGATTTATTTTCAAACTCAATCTTGAGCTTATTAAGTCCAGCTCAAGACACCTAATGTTAGGTGTAATATTTTCCTAGGTTTCTCTGGGCCTCTTGATGGTAAAAGCTAATGCGTTTCGACCTTCAATTGGGGGGACCAGAATGATAAATTTCTATGAAGGTCTTCATCATGGTGGGGGAATATTCGGGTAGGACGTGTGTTGCCTGTGTGGGTAAAAGTAATAGTACTCTGAGTCTATTGCCTATACTATTTTCACTTGAATAGTACTTATAATTGGCTCCTTACATACCAGATTGGGCTTTCGTGATAATCAATCAATCAATCAATCAATCAATCAATACATTTATAGAGCGCGCTACTCACCCGTGAGGGTCTCAAGGCGCTGAAGGGGGGGGGGTGCTGCTACTGCTCGAATAGCCAGGTCTTGAGGTGTTTCCTGAAGGTGAGATGGTCCTGTTGTGCGGGGAGGGAGTTCCATGTCTTGGCTGCCAGGTAGGGGAACGATCTTCCTCCGGTGGTGGTTCTGCGAATCCGTGGGACGGGGGCGAGGCTGGCGGAGAGGAGCTGGCGGGTGGGAGTGTAGAATGAGAGGCGGTTGTTGAGGTATTCGGGGCCCATGTCGTGGAGCGCTTTGTGTGCGTGGGTGAGGAGCCTGAATGTGATCCTCTTGCTGACGGGGAGCCAGTGCAGGTTTCTCAGGTGGGCAGATATGTGGCTGTGGCGAGGGCTGTCGAGGATGAGTCGTACGGAGGCGTTCTGTATGCATTGAAGTCGTTTCTGAAGTTTGGCTGTGGTTCCTGCGTATAGGGCGTTCCCATAGTCCAGTCGGCTGGTGACGAGGGCCTGGGTGACCGTCTTTCTGGTTTTGGTGGGGATCGACCGGAAGATTTTTTGGAGCATGCGCAGGGTGTTGAAGCATGAGGACGAGACGGCGTTGATTTGCTTGGTCATCGTGAGGGAGGAGTCCAGGATGAAACCCAGGTTGCGTGCGTGGTCCGTGGGTGTCGGTGTGGTGCCCAGCACTGTGGGCCACCAGGAGTCGTCCCAGGCGGATGGGGATTGTCCGAGGATGAGGACCTCCGTCTTGTCTGAGTTCAGCTTCAGATGACTGAGCTTCATCCATTCTGCAACGTCTTTCATTCCTTCCTGGAGGTTGGTTTTGGCGGTGGCTGGGTCTTTGGTGAGGGAGAGTATCAGCTGGGTGTCGTCGGCGTAGGAGATGATGTTGATGCTGTGTTTGCGTGCGATGGCGGCGAGGGGGCTCATGAAGATATTGAAGAGGGTTGGGCTGAGCGAGGAGCCTTGGGGTACGCCGCAGATGATCTCGGTGGTCGCGGAGCGGAAGGGAGGGAGGCGGACTCTCTGGGTTCTGTCAGAGAGGAACGAGGTGATCCAGTCCAGGGCCTTTCCTTGGATCCCAGTATTGTAGAGGCGGGTTATTAGGGTGCGGTGGCAGACGGTATCAAAGGCTGCCGAGAGGTCCAGGAGGATGATGTCGTCGGTGGCTGCGATGAGGGCGGTCTCGGTGCTGTGGTTGGCTCGAAATCCGGACTGCAATAGGTCGAGCGAGTTGTTTGTCTCGAGAAATGCAGTCAGCTGTTTATTGACGGTCTTCTCGATTACTTTGGCCGGGAAGGGAAGAAGAGAGATGGGGTGGAAGTTCTTGAGGTCTTTGGGGTCCGCTGTGGGTTTCTTCAGAAGGGTGTTGATCTCTGCATGCTTCCAGCTCTCAGGGAAGGTGGCTGACGTGAAGGAGTTGTTTATGACGTTCCGGAGGTGGGGTGCGATGATGATGTCGGCTTTGTTGAAGATATGATGGGGCATGGGTCAGAGGGGGAGCCAGAGTGGATGGTGTTCATGACGTGGGTGCTGTCTTCAGTGCTGATGGGGGTCCAGGCGCTGAGGGTGGTGGTGGGGGTCGTTGGTTCGGTGTCTGGAGGCGGAGTCTGGGGTCCGAGCTGTCGTGTATATCTGCGATCTTGCGGTGGAAGAACGTGGCGAGGGAGTTGCAGAGGTCTTGCGACGGTGTGATGTCGTTGTTGCTGGCGCTGGGGTTGGAGAGCTCTTTGACGATGCTGAAGAGTTCCTTGCTGTTGTGGGTGTTGTTGTCAAGCCGCTCTTTGAACGATGTCCTTTTGGTGGTGCGGATCAGCTAGTGGTGTTCGCGAGTGGCGTTCTTGAGGGCTGTCATGTTTTCTGTTGTCCGTTCATGGCGCCAGGTTTTTTCAAGGGTTCGGCGGGATTCCTTTGAGTCTTTGAGGGCGTCTGTGAACCATGTGGTTTTCCTGTTGTCGGTAGTGCCTGGGGGTTCTTCAGTGGAGCGAGGTCATCGGCGCAGTTGGTGATCCACTGTGCGAGATTGTGGGCTGCGTTGTTGGTGTCAGAGGTGTCGGCTGGCGGGTTCTGGCTCAGTGATGAGAGGAGCTGGTGTGTGGTGATTTTGCTCCAGCATCTGCGGGGGATCTGTTGCGTGCGGTGGTGGGATGTAGTCTTTTTGAAGGTGAAGTGGATGCATCTGTGGTCGGTCCAGTGTAGTCCGGTGGAGTGGCTGAAGGAGACGTGGTTGCTGGCAGAGAAGATGGGGTCAAGCGTGTGGCCAGCGTGGTGGGTGGGGGTGTTCACCAGTTGTTTGAGTCCGAGGTTGGTGAGGTTGTCGAGCAGGGTGGTGGTGTTGTTGTCATTGTTTTTCTCCAGGTGGAAGTTCAGGTCCCCTAGGAGGATGTATTCTGGTGAGGCTAGGACGTGCGGGCTGATGAAGTCAGCGATGGTTTCGCTGAATTGTGTGCGCGGGCCCGTGGGTCTGTAGATGAGCGTTACTCTGAGGGTGGTCTTGGGGTCGGTGTGGATGTGGAAGTGTAGGTGTTCGGCGGCGGAGAGTGTGTCTTCGGCGTTGGTCGTGATGCTGATGGTGTTCCTGTAGATGATGGCGATTCCTCCTCCGGTCTGGTTGACGCGGTCCTTCCGGATGATCTTGTAGCCGTCCGGGATGGCTATGGCGATGTCGGGGGCCGAGGAGGCGTTCATCCAGGTTTCCGTGAGGAAAGCTACGTCTGGTGCTGTTGTGTCGAGGAGGTCCCAGAGTTCGACGGCGTGCTTGTGGACAGAGTGTGTGTTGAGGAGGATGCACTTGAGGTGGTTGTTGTTGATGTTAGGTCCGGTGGGTGGTCTGCAGGTTCGGAGGCAGGTGAATTTGCAGGCTAGGCAGGTGAAGGGTCCGTGGGTGTGCTTCAGAGTGGCTCGGTAGCAGGCGGGTGGTCGTCCGGTGTTGAGTGTGTTGAGGTCGGCGGAGTCGTATCTCAGTCGGGTACCCTGGTTCCGGCGTGGGCCAGGGGTTCTGGCTCTGGGTGCGATCCAGGCGCAGACGGGTGCAGACGGGCTTGCCTTTGGCGTGCCTTCGGCGTGCCAGTGGCACGCCCGCTGCACGCGGCCTCCATATGAGGGGCGGTGGGAGGGAGGAGCAGCTGGGAGGCGGGAGCGGGGCGGGGAAAAGGACAGCGGGGGATGGGGCCACAGGGACGCAGCGGCGGGAAAAGGACGCAGAAAGCAAAAACAGGGGCCAGGGGGGCGAGGTCAGAAAGGGCACAACAGTGGTGGCAATAAAATACAATAAAGGCAGCAGGTGACAAACAAAAACAGAGAGGCAACAGTGACGGCGAAAGGGACAGCGGAGGGAGGGGCCGCAGGGACGCAGCGGCGGGAATGCACGGGCGGGAGACACAGAAAGCGAGCGGGGGGCAGAGGGCACAAAGGGCACTAAAGTAAAACCAAGTACAGCACGGAAGGCAAGCGGGGGGCAGGGGGCACAAAGGGCACAACAGTGAACAGAAGTAGGCAAACAGTAAACCAGAGTAAACAAAACAAAATAAAATGGCAACCAGTCAGGGGGCAGGAACGGAGGAGACAGGAGCGATCAGGGCATCTTTCAACAGGTGCAGTGGAAGCGGGACAGCGTCACAGGGAGGACCGTGCGGCGGCTGAGGGGGGCGACCTACCTGGTGAACAGGGTCAAGGGTCGCTCCCTTCACCACTGCGCGGCCTCCATATGAGGGGCTGTGGGAGGGAGGAGCAGCTGGGAGGTGGGAGCAGGTTGGCGAATAGGACAGCGGGGTGTGGGGCCGCAGGGAAACAGCGGCGGGAAAAGGACACAGTGATATGGCGGAATGCACTTCTTGGTAAGTCAATTTAATCGGTTCTTTTGGCATTCTAGGGTTGAGGTGGTAACAAAAAAGTAAAATTACCTTTAATTTAAGGACTTTATGTATATCTTTAAAAGAAGGCATGCACTGACGCCTTTAGGCAATTTAAAAAAAAGAGAGATTATTAATTTAAAAGAAGGAGAAACAGTATTCAAATGGAAGGCGTGCTACGTGTGCTAAAAGACTATCTTTGAGCGTTAGTCTGTGCTCTTTTCATAAGCGTGACTCTACCAATGTGCAAGGATTTTACACAACCGGGTACGTGCCTCATGCAAGTCAGTCAGTGCTCAATGTTATGTAAAAATATCTTCGTCAAAGAGACATGTATGATCAGGTGCCTAGCATCAATCTCAGCAACTTAGTCCCAAAATACCTTCTGTTGTATTCACTGTGGGCGCATCTATTTTCAAGCTGTGTCTGGGGTCCACGGGTTTCTGTTTTTCAATATTCCTGGCATTCTTTCGTCTTACATGCCCGCTGGCATTAAAAGCAACCCGGGTCTCCTTCCTTCCGCTTGCTTCCGTTGGGCGTGGTTACGCGCATGACATGTAGGATACGTTTAGCCTGACTTCGCCTGACTTTCGGTATAGACGTTGTCATGGCGATGTGTGTTGCATTAGTGACGGTTCAATGTATGAGTCTGTTGTTGCAGTTTGGATTTTCAGATGGCAAACAAACCAAATTTTCAATGGCAAGACAGGATTTTTAACGTATCTTTACTTCCTCAATGTCTTTCTTCTAGGCACTTACAGGTTGCAACGTTTCTCTCTTTTACCTTAGTTGTTGTTTATTTTCAGCTGTTTTCATAATACCGCCCTAGGCATGTATAGAGTATCTAATCTATCTTCGTCTTGCTTCTTTTTTCGCCGTGGTTATGGCAACGGATGTAACACTGCTCACGGCTCAGTTTGTAGAACTGCTGTTCATGTTTTGTTCATATCTTGTCACGAGGATCTCTGTCTCAACACAAACAAATACCTCTGAAACCATAGATGAAACTATACTTGTGCCACAGTAGTCATTTTTATTAACTCTGGGCTTCATTCAGTTTGAATTTTTTTTCCAATTTTTAAGGTAAAGGTTCCTTTCACAGAAAACATTAGGACATACTCCTCTGTTTTTTTTATATCTATACAAAGACTGTTTTCAAAACAACTCACAAAACAACTAACAAACACAATATTTACATCTCATACATGTATTTTACTACTGACAACAAATACTTTTTTCACACATAAAAACAACATCAACCGTGATTATGATGATACTTTCAATTTTCAAAGGAATAAACTTCCTATCAGACCTTTGAAGTCCTACTGGCTGGCATCTGTTGTTGGGACTTATTTTGTTTTTGTCCTAAATCTAGTCTATTCCATGGGTGCTGAAGAGGTCAGAGATTTATTTGCAAACTCAATCTTGAGCTTATTAAGTCCAGCTCAAGACACCTAATGTTAGGTGTAATATTTTCCTAGGTTGCTCCGGGCCTCTTGATGGTAAAAGCCAATGCGTTTCGACCTTCAATTGGGGGGACCAGAATGATGAATTTCTATGAAGGTCTTCATCATGGTGGGGCAGTATTCGGGTAGGACGTGTGTTGCCTGTGTGGGTAAAAGTAATAGTACTCTGAGTCTATTGCCTATACTATTTTCACTTGAATAGTACTTATAATTGGCTCCTTACATACCAGATTGGGCTTTCGTGATCTGCCGGAATGCACTTCTTGGTAAGTCAATTTAATCGGTTCTTTTGGCATTCTAGGGTTGAGGTGGTAAAAAAAAAGTTAAATTACCTTTAATTTAAGGACTTTATGTATATCTTTAAAAGAAGGCATGCACTGACGCCTTTAGGCAATTTAATAAAAGATTATTAATTTAAAAGAAGGAGAAACAGTATTCAAATGGAAGGCGTGCTACGTGTGCTAAAAGCCTATCTTTGAGCGTTAGTCGGTGCTCTTTTCATAAGGGTGACTCTCCCAACGTGCAAGGATTTTACACAACCGGGTACGTGCCTCATGCAAGTCAGTCAGTGCTCAATGTTGTGTAAAAAGATCTTCGTCAAAGAGACATGTATGATCAGGTGCCCAGCATCATTCTCGGCAACTTAGTCCCAAAATACCTTCTGTTGTATTCACTGTGGGCGCATCTGTTTTCAAGCTGTGTCTGAGGTCCACAGGTTTCTGTTTTTAAATATTCCTGGCATTTTTGCGTCTTACATGCCGCCCGGCATTAAAAGCAACCCGGGTCTCCTTCCTTCCGCTTGCTTCCATTGGGCGTGGTTACGCGCATGACATGTAGGATACGTTTAGCCTGACTTCGCCTGACTTCCGGTATAGACATTGTCATGGCGATGTGTGTTGCATTAGTGACGGTTCAATGTATGAGTCTGTTGTTGCATTTTGGATTTTCTGATGGCAAACAAACCAAATTTTCAATGGCAAGACAGGATTTTTAACGAATCTTTACTTCCTCAGTCTTACTTGTTGCCACTTACAGGTTGCAACGTTTCTCTACTTCGCTTTAGGTGTTGTTTATTTTCAGCTGTTTTCATAATGCCACCCTAGGCATGTATAGAGTATCTAATCTATCTTTGTGTGGCTTCTTTTTTCGCCGTTGTTATGGCAACGGATGTTACACTGCTCACGGCTCAGTTTGTAGAACTGCTGTTCATGTTTTGTTCATATCTTGTCACGAGGATCTCCGTCTCTGCTGACAATTGTCCCGATTTTCCATAGTGAACGCCATTTCCAACTTTTCTTTACCTCCTCAACGTGTAGTTTCCGGACGCTTACAAATTGGAACATTTATATGTTCAGGCTGGGGTGTTATTTTGGCTATGGTGCCGGGCTCCGGTCTTTCTGACTTATAATATTCTGACGTTATTTGAGCGTATTCCTGTTATCCACAGTGTGTTATCTCGTTCATTTCATTCATCCCATTCTCGATCGTGCTCAGATACATTATAGTTTTCGTGTCAAATCTGGATAATAGGTTGTCAACATTGTTTCCAGTTATGTGCTTTATTACTCTCCATTTTATGTCATTCAGGCCATGATCTTTTTCAATGCAATGTGATATGATCGGTGCATTTAGGGTATTACATCTTATTCAGGAGCGATGTTGAGTTATCCGCTATATTATGGGCTGGGTAGTTTTACCGACATAAGCCTTTAAGCATGGACATATAACCCAATAGATGACATTGTGTGTGTTACAATTCTTAAACTCTTCATGCTGCACAAATGTGGTACCATATACGGATTTGGTGCCCTCAATCATACTATCGCATGACATGCAAGTGCCACATCTCCTATATCCTCCGACAGGAGGTAAGGACAACATTGTGCAGATGGACTGAATGGTCTTCTTTTTTGCAGTGTTTGCGCTCACTAGTTTATCGTTTATGCTTCTGTTTTCCTTCAAGGCAAAGATTGGAATTTGTGCAAATGGTTCCAGTCCCTTCACCGTGTCCCAGTTGTTTCGTACAATTTTTTTCACTTCATTGGTGAGACCGGAAAACGTGGTAACGCAGACCAAAGGCATATTTTCCGACTTTACTTTTGGTGTCAGTAGTGTGTCTCTTGGAGTGTACCACGCCCTAGTCATTGCCCGCTTCAGCAGTTTTCTTGGATAGTTTATCTCAGCTAATTTGTTAAGGAGAAGTCTAGCATTTTTGAAATAGTCCTCCTTCTTGGTGCAGTTGTGCCTTATTCATAAAAACTGACTGAATGGTAGATTTTCTCGCATGTTTCATTGGTGGAAACTGGAAAATTGCAGTAATGTATTCCTGTCTGTTTTCTTTGTATACAAAGTTGTATACAGAATCCCCTCCCCATGTTTCACCAGGAGATCCATGAAGTTCATCTCTGTTTTGCTGAAACTCAGAGTGAACTGAATATCCAAACTCCTATCATTCAGCCAGATTCCAAATTGCTTCAGATGTTCTTCTGTTCCTCTCCACAACATGAACACATCGTCTATATAACGACACCAAATTTGTATGTGTCCATCATAGGGGTTGTTTCTGTACATCTAGTTGTCCTCAAACAGTGCCATGAACAGCACCGCCATTTCTGGGGCTTACGGACACCCCGTCGCTGTTCCTTTAATTTGTCAAAATATATTTTCATTAAAAGTGAAAAATTTGTATTCAAGGCATATTTCAGCCAATTGTAGTAGAAAAAAAGTGGGCACGTGGTGGGGCCGTCCACGTTTATCCAAAAAGAACTGGAGGGCTTCTAGTCCCGCTTCTTGAGGAATGTTAGTATATAAACTAACTATATCCAATGTAACCAATAAATCTCATTCTTCCTTAAATGGGTGGCCTTCCAATAGTGCAATGGCTTGCATGGTGTCTCTTATGAAGCTGGTAGTTTCGCTCACTAGAGGTTTAAGGAATGTATCGACATATTTATCCGGTCTTTCAAGAATGGAATTCACTCTGGAAATTATCGGTCTTCCCGGAGGATTTACTGAGTCTTTGTGGATCTTTGGGAGGACATACAATATAGGTGTCCTAGGACTGTCATTTATTAGGTATTGGGCCTCTTTTTTTGCTAGCCATCCTTCTTCTTCTCCGGTGGATATTATTGATCAATTTTGATTTGATCATTTTGGTCCAGTCCTCATCCGTTCTTCGATAATGGCATTAGTTGGACAGTTGCCGGCAAATCTCTGCCTCATACTTATCGCGTTGCAGGATCACAATCAAAACACCTTTATCCACTGGCTTTATTATCATTTCTTGATTATTCATCAGTTGGTCCAGCGCTTGTTTTTCATATTTTGTTAGATTCCACTTAGTGAAGTTCTTCTTTTTGTCCAATCGGTCAAGGTCCCTCATTAAATTTTTTTCAAAAGTCAACAGTTCTATGGGCATATTTGTTTAAGAAGGAAAGAAAGTTGAAGGATTTTTTAGCCCTGAGTAGTTTCTTGGCATTGGGTCTAAAAAGAACGCTTTTAGCCTCATCTTGCTGAAAATTTTCAAAGGCAAGACGGGATTTTTAACTAATCTTTACTTCCTCAATGTCTTACTTCTTGGCACTTACAGGTTGAAATGATTCTCTCTTTCACCTTAGGTGTTGTTTATTTTCAGCTGTTTTCATAATTGCCCCTAGGCATGTATAGAGTATCTAATCTATCTTCGTCTGGCTTCTTTTTTTGCCGTGATTATGGCGACAGATGTTATCCTGCTGACGGCTCAGTTTGTAGAACTGTTGTTCATGTTTTGCTCATATCTTGTCACGAGGATCTCCGTCTCTGCTGACAATTGTCCCGATTTTCTGTAGTGAACGCCGTTTCCATTTTCTCTATACCTCCTCAACATGTGGTTTCCGGACGCTTAGAGATTGAAACATTTAGATCTTCAGCCTGGGGTGTTATTATGGCTGTTGTGCCGAACTCCGGTCTTTCTGACTTATAATATTCTGATGTTATTTGAACGTGTTCTTGTTATCCACAGTGTGTTATCTCTTTCATTTCATTCATCCCATTCTCGATCGTGCTCAGATACATTATAGTTTTCGCTTGAAATCTGGATAATAGGTTGCAATTTCAGCCTTTTTGCGTCCTCAGTGAAAAAAAGTTGTACGAAACAACTGGAATACGGTGAATGGAATGGAACCATTTGCACAAATTCCAATCTTTGCCTTAAAGAAAAACAGAAGCATAAAGAATAAACTAGTGCGTGCAAACACTGCAAAAAAGAAGACCATTCAGTCCATCCGCACAATGTTGTCCTTACCCCCTATCAGAGGACAGAGGAGATGTGGCATTTGCATGTCATGCGATAGCACAATTGAGGGCATCAAATTCGTATTCGATAACAAATTTGTGAAGCATGAAGAGTCTCCGAATTGTAACACACACAATGTCATCTATTGTGTTAAATGTCCCTGCTTTAAGGCTTATGTCGGTACGATGGATCTTACTGCAAGTTTCCTTCCAGAGGTTTAATGTCTCTAATACAGGGGTGTTGTTTTCCTTATATGTGTTTCCGCAACTGAGGTTTCCTTCCTCACACAACACAGATATAAGTTAGAACAATCCACCTAAACACTTGACCTCCTTACTCATCAATAGAGAGAGAACTGATCTAAGTTGTGGATATAAAAAAAAATCCGCAAATGTCCGAACCCAAAACCCTACGCATTAGGGAGGATGATATTGATGAACTTTTGAAATGTCCAACCACATTAAATCCAGGTAATACATCTACAAATAAAGGACAACAATCCAAGCTTAAAAAAATAAGACGCTTAGAGAAAAAGCAGATTCGCACAGCTCTTCATGGAGAAGTGCTGTTGGAACATTTAAGAGCAGGTACAATACCAGCTGGCCTTCAGGTAAAGAACGTCCCTGTTATCTTTACACACCAACCTGAATATCTGGACGGATTCAGCCACATCGGAACAAAATGTTTGAGAGATTGGATGTTCTACTCAATCAAAACAGCTGAACACCTAAGCCAAAAAGAACTTGAGCTAATAAAGGAACTTGAGGAGGCACTTCTAAACTATACAGGGGTGGAAAACACCCAAGCATTACTGACCAAATTGGAAAAAGAGAACAAGGCTTTCAAAAAGAACACTGAGGACGCAAAAAGGTCAAAATTGCAAAAAGATATTGCCAATTTTAGCAAGAAAAAGACATGTCCCTATCTAGACAAAGAGTGCTATTAACAGACATCCACCATTGGGATGCTAAGAACCTATGGTGGAAGAAGTAGGAGACAGTTTACCTCCTTCTCAGAAGCGTCCTCCTAGTCTGACAGATCCAGCGACGTGCAACCCACCACCAGTACGAGAAGTAATCAACCAAGGCAGTTCTCCCAACCGGTGCCTTTTTTGGACAGAGGAAACGGACACTCCAGAGGCAGAACAAGAGCAAAAAAATGGTACAATCCGCCCCCCAATCAATATGAGGGGGAAATTACAGCGAGGAGGAATGTATACCGCTGGTAGAAGAAGAAGAAAAAAGCTCAATTTACAATCTGTCAAAGTATAATTTATCAAAGGATGAAATGGAAGTACTTCAAAAAGGTATATCATTCATACCAATGACAAGACCAGATATAGGACAAACTAAGCTTGAAATCACGCAACTCTTCCACAAGATGAGGCGAAAAGAATTCTTTTTAAAAAACTCGGACCCAATGTCAAGAAACTACTCAGGGCTAAAAAATCCTTCAACTTTCTTTACAACTTCGACAAATATGCCCATAGAACTGTTGACTTTTGAAAACAAATTAATGAGGGACCTTGACCGATTGGATAAAAAGAAGAATTTCACTAAGTGGAATCTAACAAAAAATGAAAAACAAGTGCTGGACCAACTGATGAATAATCAAGAAATCATAATAAAGCCCACAGATAAAGGCTTTGCGATTGTGATCCTGCAACGCGATAAGTATGAGGCAGAGAATTGCTGTCAACTGTCCAACGAATGCCATTATTGAATAACGGATGAGGACTGGACCAAAATGATCAAATCAAAATGTATCAATTTAATATCCACTGGCGAAGAAGAAGGATGGCTTGCAAAAAAAGAAGCCCAATACCTAATAAATGACAATCCTAGGACACCTATATTGTTTGTCCTCCCAAAGATACACAAAGACTCAGTAAATCCTCCAGGAAGACCGATAATTTCCGGAGTGACTTCCATTCTTGAAAGACTGTCTAAATATGTTGATACATTCCTTTAACCTCTAGTGAGAGAAACTGCCAGCTTCATAAGAGACACCATGCAAGCCATTACACTACTGGAAGGCCAACCTTTCGAGGTTGAACAAGAGTTATTGGTTACATTGAATATAGTTAGTTTATATACTAACATTCCTCAAGAAGTGGGACTAGAATCCCTCCAGTTCTTTTTGGATAAACGTGTGCGACCCCACAACATGCCTACATTTTTTCTACTACAATTGGTTGAAATATGCCTTAAATACAACTTTTTCACTTGTAATGAAAATCAATTTTTACAAATTAGAGGAACAGCGATGGGGTGTCCCTTCGCCCCAGAAATGGCTGTGATGTTCATGGCACTGTTTGAGGACAACTGGATATACAGAAACAACCCCTACGATGGACACATACAAATGTGGTGTTGTTATATAGACAAAGTGTTCATGCTGTGGAGAGTAACAGAAGAACATCTGAAGGAATTTGTATTCTGGCTGAATGATAGGAATTCGGATATTCAGTTCACCCTGAGTTTCAGCAAAATGGAGATGAACTTCTTGGATATCCTGGCGAAACATGAGTAGGGGATTCTGTATACAACTTTGTATACAAAGAAAACAGACAGGAATACATTACTGCGTTTTTCCAGTTTCCACCAACGAAACTTGCGCGAAAATCTAGTCAGTTTTTACGAATAAGGCGCAACTGCACCAAGAAGGAGGACTATTTCAACAATGCTAGACTTCTCCTTGATAAATTAGTTGAGGGAAATTATCCAAGACAACTGCTGAAGCGCGCAATGAATAGGGTGTGGTACACCCCAACAGACACACTACTGACACCAAAATTAAAGTCAGAAAATATGCCTTTGGTCTGCGTTACCACGTTTTCCGGTCTCACCGACGAAGTGAAAAAAATTGTACGAAACAACTGGAACACGGTGAAGGGACTGGAACCATTTGCACGAATTCCAATCTTGCCTTGAAGAAAAACAGAAGCATAACGGATAAACTAGTGCACGCAAACACTGCATAAAAAGAAGACCATTCAGTCCATCCTCACAATGTTGTCCTTACCCCCTATCAGAGGACATAGGAGATGTGGCAATTGCATGTCATGCGATAGTACGATTGAGGGAACCAAATTCGTATACGGTAACAAATTTGTGAAGCATGAAGAGTTTACGAATTGTAACACACACAATGTCATCTATTGTGTTGAGATGTCCCTGCTTAAAGGATTATGTCGGTAAAACTACCCAGCCCATAAAAAAGCGGATAACTCAACATCGCTCCCGAATAAATGTAAGACCCTAAATGCACCGATGGTAACATATTGCATTGAAAAAAATCATGGCACGAATGACATAAAATGGACAGTACTAAAGTACATAACTGGAAACAATATTGACAACCTATTATCCAGATTTGAAGCGAAAACTATAATGTATCTGAGCACAATCGATAATAGGATGAATGAAATGAACGAGATAACACACTGTAGATAACAGGAATACGTTCAAATAACGTCAGAATATTATAAGTCAGAAAGACCGGAGTTCGGCGCAACTGCCATTATAACACCCCAGGCTGAAGATTTAAATGTTTCAATCTGTAAGCGTCTGGAAACCACACGTTGAGGAGGTAAAGAGAAATTGGAAATTGTGTTCACTACGGAAAATCTGGACAATTGTCAGCAGAGACGGAGATCCTCATGACAATATATGAACAAAACATGAACAGCAGTTCTACAAACTGAGCCGTGAGCAGTGTAACATCCGTCGTCATAACAACGGCAAAAAATGAAGCCAAATGAAGATAGATTAGATACTCAATACATGCCTAGGGAGGAATTATGAAAACAGCGGACATTAAACAACACCTAAGGTGAAAGAGAGAAATGTTTCAACCTGTAAGTGCCAAGAAGTAAGACATTGAGGAAGTAAAGATTAGTTAAAAATCCCGTCTTGCCATTGAAAATTTGGTTTGTTTGCCATAAGAAAATTCAAAATACAACATCAAACTCATACATTGAACTGTCACTAATGCAGCACAACTCGCCATGACAATGCCGATATCGGAAGTCAGGTGAAGTCAGGCTAAATGTATCCTACATGTCATGTGCGTAACCACGCCCAACGGAAGCAAGCGGAAGGAAGGAGACCCGGGTTTCTTTTAATGCCGACCGGCGTGTAAGACGAGAGAATGCCAGGAATATTGAAAAACGGAAACCTGTGGACCCTAGACCCAGCTTGAAAGCAGATGTACCCACAGTGAATACAGCAGAAGGTATGTTGGGACTAAGTTGCCGAGAATTATGCTGGGCACATGATCATACATGTCTCTTTGACGAAGATCTTTTGACACAACATTGAGCACCGACTGACTTGCACGAGGCACCTACCCGGTTGTGTAAAATCCTTAAACGCTTATGAAAAGAGCGCAGACTAACGCTCAAAGATAGGCTTCTAACACACGTAGCACGCCTTCCATTTGAATACTGTTTCTCCTTCTTTTAAATTAAAAATCTCTCTTTTTTTTTATTACCTAAAGGCGTCAGTGCATGCCTTCTTTTAAAGATATACATAAAGTCCTTAAATTAAAGGTCATTTTCCTTTTCTTTACCACCTCAACCCTAGAACGCCAAAAGAACCAATTAAATTGACGAACCGAGAAGTGCATACCGGTATATTACGAAAGCCCAATCAGGTATGTAAGGAGCCAAGTATAAGTACTATTCAAGTGAAAATAGTATAGACAATACACTCAGAGTACTATTACTTTTACCCACACAGGCAACACAGGTCCTACCCGAATAGTGCCCTGCCCTGATGAAGACCTTCGTAGAAATTCATCATTCTGGTCCACCCAATTGATGGTCGAAACGCGTTGGCTTTTACCATCAAGAGGCCCAGAGCAACCGAGGAAAATATTACGCTTAACATTAGGTGTCTTGAGCTGGACATAATAAGCTCGAGATTGGAGTTTGAAAATAAATCTCTGACCTCTTTAGGACCCATGGAATAGACTAGATTGAGGACAATAACAAAATAAGTCCCAACAACAGAAGCAAGCCAGTAGGACTTCGAAGGTCTGATAGGAAGTTTATTCCTTTGAAAATTGAAAGTATCATCATAATCTCGGTTGATGTTGTTTTTATCTGTGAAAAAAGTATTTATTGTCAGTAGTAAAATACATGTATGTGATGTAAATATTGTTTTTGTTAGTTGTTTTGTGAGTTGTTTTGAAAAGAGTCTTTGTATATATATATATATATATATAAAAAAACAGAGGAGTATGTCCTAATGTGTTCTGTGAAAGGAACCTTTACCTTAAAAAAATGAAAAAAAGAATTCAAAATGAATGAAAACCCAGAGTTAATAAAAAGGACTACTGTGGCACAAGTATAGTTTCATCTATGGTTTCAGAGGTATTTGTGTGTGTTGATAGTATTGTAAATACTGCACATCCATGGTGGCGCATGGGTTTCTCAGGCTGGTGCATGGAAAGTGGTGCATCTCTACAGATGCGTCACTTTCTTGTAAATCTGCCCCTTTGTATTTGAATTCTCAGCAAGATAAATTACCAGGTTATTTAATTGATGCCTTTGAATTCACAGTCCCACATCTGTTGTATTTCAGTAGCACCTGTGATTATACTTCTTCATTGTCCCTAACATATACATATTGAGGCCAGTTTACAGTCTACCAATGGTTCATGGAAGCTGTGAGGTATAAATGTAATCTCCCTGATCTAACAATCCCTTACCCATACCTGAACAAATATAACTTTATTTTTTCTGGGGCTTTAGGGCTTGTTGCTTTCTTATCCTCCATTGCCCTGAATTTACACCAATGTGGGTCAGTTATAAGGCCTAGATTGTGCTTTCTCAATAAATGTTTTTTTTAGGTGAGAGTAGTTCTTTCCATACCTGATTAATGCAACTCCATTCCTTTAGCTCATGATTTGCTATCAAGTCAAACAACCTATCTCAAACCTGCCATCCACTCATGAGTTCCAATAGCACATGAAGCTGCTACATTCAAACAGGTTCCAGTTGATTCATTCTTTGACTATATATGGCTCGCATCTTTTTTTTGCTTTACATAAATTAGGAGACATTTTGAGCTTGTAAGGAAGTGGTCAGTCAACTCACCTCTTTGCATTGATGAGTTTTACAATCAGATCTATTTTAGGGGTGGGTGAAACTACTAAGGAGCATATTCTCAAGAACTTATCGCCAAGTTAGCAGCACTTTATCGCAGCAAAGTGGTGATAACTGTATCGCCCTATTCACAAGCTGGTGCTAACAGCCGAGATCACCAGTTTTCCTGCGATAGCAGCCGCAAAAAACATCGCCACAGATGACACCGGCAACTAACGCTAAGGAGATGCAGAGTAGGCGTTCCCGACCAAAAAGCAGCGACAAGATCACTCCGCAACATTCTCAACGACCAGACAGATTTGCAAAAAGAGCACAAAACATGCGATAAGGCTCGTTAGCAACAGGAAATTAACACCTGCTCTGACCTGGTGCAAAGTCGGACCACAACCTGCACTGGACAAGGGAGCACAGCCCATAGCCACACATGAAGAACAACAGATGCCCCCGAGCAACTGCCCATGCAGCACGGACACCCAAGAGGGCCACAACACCCACCGATACCACACCCAGGCCCGCAACCCCCCCTGGAACCCCGCCAACCAATGTTCCCTCTAATTTTGTTCCTCTGTGTGCGGCAGTGTTAGGTCTCTGTGCGCTGTAGCCAAGGTTATGTGCGCCAGGAACCAGACCACGTGTGTGGGTGCAGCGTTTAAGAAAGGGGCGCGGCCAACATTAATGTGAAAGTGCCTATGGGGCACTTTTACACAAAGTGTAATAAAAAGAAAGAAAGAAAGCTTTTGTAGCGCAGCCACTAAAGTGAAAGCGTTTGCGCTGTAAATTAAATAAATAAATAAGCTCAGCTGCTCAAGTGAAAGCGTACCGCACCGTAAATGAAATAAATAAGCACGGCCACGGTAGTTAAAGCGGACTGCACTAGAAATGAAAAAATACATAGTAAATGACATATTATAAAAGGTGGCGGCGTGCTGCACCATCATGGGTGGAGTAGGGAAGATTATTAAAGTAAACAGTGCTCACCCACTAGATAAAGCAGACCGCGTATCAACACAAGTAAAAAGTCCAGTCGTTATAAGAGAATACAAATGCAGACAAGGCAGTACCAAGGAGGGACTACTAAGCCTATTCACAAATGAAAAGCAACGATTTCGAAAGGACAGTAACAAGAGCCAATTAAAAAGATGGGTGGGAAATGGGCAGAGCTTCTATGCCATACCTCAACAATGCCTCGCAGAGCAGCACATGCGCTACCCAGGCTCGAACTAAAAACAAACAGGCGCTTGGCCTAAAATGATACAGCGCTGTGTGAAGAACATGTGCACAAGCGCCAGTTGGGCCCCCACGGCCCTGTTTCTAGTATGACCCCCTGGTGGTTCCTTTTAAAGGGCGGAGGAGTGTTGCCCCACCCTCTAGACCATACCATTGTTACTACTTTATAATTATCACAGGCAGTCTGGCACGTGCAAGCTGTTCTAGTGGCGAGTGTCAGAGTTTCAGGGCGGTCAGACTGGCAGCAGCAGGATCGGAGTGATTTTTGAAGCTGGCTGCCCAGTGTGCATGTCAGAATGGCCGGTTGTCTTGCGACGGCCAGCTAGACATGCGCACTTCACACTGCACAACTGGTGTTAACCTGACGGGTATTGCAGGCACAGGGACCTAGGCTCAAAAGGACCACTAGGTTAGCCTGGTCAAACCAATCCTGGGGCTTCTCTCATGCTGAGAGCAGCTGCAGGATTTGTTAGGTTCACGTTGGCACAAAGTCAACGTGAACCACTTTCCGTTTCTTTCCTACCCTGAGAGCGTGCACTATACACAACCAGGGCCTTCGGGGAAAGCAGAGGAGCTGGGGTGAGGAGGAGAAGAAGGGATGGAGCCAGGATCTGAAATGGCAATTGTGGGCAGTGAGCGAGGCTGGGAGCATGTGAGGAGCCAGAAATCGCTGCACTCACAATGCTGCCAGTCTGACTCTGGCCTCCGTATTGCTGGCATCCTCGATCTCCCAGACTAAGCTGGAACTTCAAGACTAGTAAGCGCTAATAAAGAAACAGCTGTGTGCTTGCTTTTGTTCTGCTTTGAACTAACCCGAGGTAAGGGGTGGTGCACTGGGGGGCTGTTGATGTCAATGCTCCAAGGTGCATGCTCACTGTGTTTTGTTGCATTAAGCAGTCAACTTGGAGCCCTCCCACGGGCTTTTGATTTTAAATCAAATATAAGCTGGTGGTCTCTTTTTCTTCTGAAGGCATTTACCATGTGTATGTCGAAAGGACTTATTCAAAGAAGTAGTTGGGCGCCACCATAATCCAACTTCACCAGAAGACGAGACATGATCTAATTTGTTTTGTTTCATTTCCCTGTTGTGTGCAGCTGGTCAAGTATTTGTCAGACTGAACCTATGTAAATTACCAGAATATTCTGGACGGTGTGGAATTATCAAGGGTCCTGGGTTCTGAGTGCCGACTCTGTGTCTGACTGTGCGACTGAAACAGGTTCACATGAACTTTGGCAGTGTACAGTGCTTGACTTTCACACAAGACCATGCATAAGTTTCTGTTAGGGTGACCAACTGGCATGGGTGCAAATTCAGGACAGTGAGTGTAAAAATTCAGGACAAAGGGTCAAAATTCAGGACAAAAATTCAGGACAGGAGGTCAAAATTCAGGTAAAATGTAAGTTTTACAGACACATCAGAGGAGGTTGCGCAATAGTATATAAGTAAGTAAATAGACAACTACTAAAGTACAAGTGAAAGTAAGTTTATATTAGGTTGAGACAATTGTGCACTTCATGGTTTTTCAGTATGCGCGCAGCTTTAAGCAAATGTGCAGGTCTTTTTGTGGTAACAAAACCGCCCCCACCTTTCCAGCTCCTAGAGAAAACGCCTGATGCCCGGTCCGGCCGGTCTGGCCTTGCTACCACCCTCCAATGGCGCCCCTCATCTTCACATAGAGCCTCTCTCATGTGTATTTAATTTCTTCTATAGTGCTACTCATCCCAAGTATGTGGGGCAGAGTGTTGGAGTGCATTACAACACACACATTATATAGAGACAATCACTCATATAAATGTTAAAGTCAATGTATAGGAAATGTTGCTTAAGATAATGAGGCTTACAATGTGTAATCATACTTTCATCCATCATTCAGTCTTTCACCATTCATTCTGTCCTTCCATCTGTGTGCCCATCCATGTCCATATTCAACCATTTACAAACCTATCCATCACGTATCCTTCCATCCATCATTTCACTCATCCATCCCTCCATGCACCCTTTTACTCATCCATCCATTATCCATCCATCCACCCTTAAACCCTATCCATCCGTACACTCATCCATCCACTCTTCCACCCATCCATTCACCCATCCAGCCATCCTTTCTCTTACTCATTCATCCACCCAGTCACTCATCCTTCCACCCATTCACCCGTTCAGTCATCCATTTACCCATCCTTCCTTTCTCTCTCAATTCCCCTTTCACTTAGCCATTCATCCTTTCATCCACCCACCCATCCATCTACTCATCCACTCATGAATCCGTCCATTGAACCTCACTGATCCATCCTTTCACTCATCCATCCTTTCTCTCATCCATCCACCCTTTCACTCATCTATCCATCCATTTGCCCATCTACAAGCCCTTACATCCACCCTTTCACTCATCCGTCCATCCATTCACCCTTTCACTTATCAATTCATCAATCCACCCTTTCACTTATCAATTCATTGATCAATCCATCATTTCACTCATCAATTCACCCATTCTCTCGTCCATCATCCACCCTTTCACTCATCCATCCATCATTTCACTCATCCATCCAGCCATCCATCCACCCATCCATTCACTTACTCCCTCACTCACCTTTTCACATTAATTATGAGCTGATCCTTTGTCTGCAGAGTTGCAGACAGAAGAGTCCCATCAAGAACTCCACCCTCACTGTAGTTCCTAAATCAAGGGGTGGGGTGGGGCAGGGTTCACTATGCCCCTGCACATAGGTAATCTGAAAAAGTGGAAGGCATGAGTCATGAATGATGCACAGTGCCTGGACGTGGGCCACTGTGACATGGTGTTATTTCCAGAGCTTTAAGTGCGATGAAACAACGAGGGGCGTCTCGCCAAAAGGATGTTCGATGTAATTAAGGGCGTGGCTTAAAACACATAAGCTAAAAATCTGTGCTTAATGTAATGTGCCGCCCGACTGGTATTTTTTGTTGCTTCTGTCATTGCATCCAGATATATAATACAACAAGTAATGTTACACCTAGAACAAGTAACGTTACATCTACAGCAAGCCAGAACTATTGTCTTTGTCAATGGTTGTTAGTTGCAAAAAATAATACAGCAGCAACCATGGCTTCCTTGAATATAATTTTGAAAATGCGTCAGTTCTAAAACGATGAGACTTTGAGAGAACTATAATCCTTTCATTTGAACTTTTCCCCGCCTTCCTTTGGTTAACTGGATTCTTACCTAGCAGCAGCATGGGAGTTTTTAGACTTCTATGGGACAGAATGCCCTGCCCTGGACTGAGGCTGGAGGAGGCCATCACATGCTGTGCCAGCCCAGACTGACCCATTGTCATTCTGTATGTGGCAATCAGCCCCACACAGAATGACAATGGGCGGGTGGGACTGCTCTTGTGCTCCGAGGAGTGCGAGGCGGCCCCATCAGGGGCGGAGACCTCTCGCAGGGAACCGATCAGCTCCCTGAAAGGCCCAAAATTACGGACAAAAGGCGTCCCCCCCCACCACCACCACCACCTCCCCCGTCGAGTGTGTCAGCCCGGGCTGAGACAGCTTCCCGGGCACAGACAGTTTTTCAGCTGGCAGCCGCACCAGAGTACTTCACAGGTCTTTAAAAGAATGACCTGGAATGTCGCAGAGTGAGTGTTACGTTTGACAGCCCAGATCGAGCTGAGTGAGTTATCCCCCTCCTGCAAGCTGCTCGAGGGATCGGGTATGTGCGGGCTTCATATAGGACAGTGGGCGCTCGGGGTGAAAGAGGTGGGCGCGCGCGCACGCGCGCAGGTTCGAGGGAACACTGCCGCCAACCCTGGACAAAGAAACTGCACACCAACACTACGAATCCCAAAACAACATTTTTTGCCTGATGTCGCACAAGCAGGAAAATCAACATACATGCGTGGCCAGAAAATGGAGAATCAGTCATACAGCAATGAAATCACCAACACAAAACACCATTCAAACAAAAGCCAAAACAACCATTCGGATGATTCCTAGCGGGTCCTCACTGGACAATCTGTAGGACACAGCCTGGAAGACATAATCCAAGAGAAGAAGGAGTGCCATGCACCCAAGAAAGAAAAGAGAGGGAGAGAGGGAGGGAGAGAGAGAGCGAGGAAGAGAGACGGAGTGAGATTGCACAAGCAGCACAAGGCCTATCGGGCACCTGGCTCCACATGCCAACATGTGTGTGTGTATCGCCATCCTTACACCATGAGCCCAAGGCCTTGTCTCAATCTCAGAGCCAAAGCCGCATCACATTCCGAAAACGCAAGAAGTAGTCAGACAAACATTAGGGATGAAAGCTCCTTTGTTCCAATGCAGAAGGCAGAAGGACACCTGCACCTCTGACCTTGGTCCTGAACGCGGCTGGAACACCCTGAGAGAGATGCAATGGCAGATGGGGATGACTCCCACACCACACATTGCGCAAATGAACTATCCAACTTATCCACACCCCACACACAGAAGCCCCTGCCTGAGGTACGCCCGCATGGGATACCCTTGACACTCACGGAAACAGCAACCAATTCTCCCCAATGTTGCACACACATTAAAATCATTGCTCAGAGCTGTGGCATATCCTACACACAACTGCCACGGTTCAGAAGAGTGCCAGTTCCACGAGACGCACCAACGCAATGGCAGGCCATCCCAGGCACATGCACAACCCCCGTCATGTGGAACAGTACCATGCACGTATGCTGCATTTCCTGGGTGTACTGCCACTGGCAGTGCTGCGGATCAGTTACCGGCTGAGCTTCAGCTTTGCCTACGTCACCTGCGTCCAGCCCTGGTTCCACTGCCGAACATGCACATTCGAGTGTCCCATGGATGTCTGCCTATCCAACACAACCGTAGATGAATTGGACTATGACTTGTGTGTGCGCCCCTGAACAGGAGTGTAACTGAGACAGCCGTGCATGGGATGCCTTGGCATACTGCGTATGTATTGACAGTTGTGTATGGGAGATTGCACAATTCCTCGTGTGCAGTGACCATATCAAGGCGCTCCCCAATTGGGCTGTGTTGCAGATTGGTGATAGGGCGTGGGCTGAGCACACCTGCCCGGACCAGTTAATGGATTGGCTCACCCTGGTGTTCCTTGAACATGACAGCGACGTACTATTGGAACACATTGCACATGAAGCTGCACGGGCATTCATGGACGAGGAACTACGTTCCTGCAGCCACATCGGATTGTCACCCACAGCACAGGTCCCAACAACTTGTTGCATCGTGGGGAATGCTCACATATCCCACCACAACAGAGGGCATATCTGCCTGCGTCTGGACTCTAGATGTATGTGCGTGGAACTACACGTGTGTACACTCACCCGTGCAAGGTGATGCATCACTGTGTGCCACTGACAAATCAGGGGTTGGAGCTGTGTGTGTCGATGTTCACGCTGCAGTCATCTGTGACAGACTCAGCGGCAGCAATGGCAAGATGATGAACTGCAGGGCATTGAATTTCCCAGCTACGGCTCCCTGGTGTCCAGCCGTGGCAGCCATACTTCCAGCCTGCATCTGCTCCATGCTCTCTATTGACCTTCGCATCTGTGCCAACTCTGTGCTGTCATCACTGGTGCCTGTCTGACCAGACAGTTCTTGTATCCGATTAATGGCACCAGCGAGGTCAGCCAAGGTCTGTGGTGGAGCATGGTGCATACAGGGGGTGTCTGATAGGGACTATACGTGGTCCCTGATGGGACTCAGACACCCACATATGGCTTCGAGTTTGGCTGCCATGAGCTCAAAACCCACCCGCAGATGATCAGCCAACTCAACCTGGCAACCCCACACACACTGTTGGAATTCCATGTCTTGGTTGGGGGGTACTGTGAGACAGCCATGGTGGTGTGTGTTTCCTGCTGTGTGGTCTGTGCAGGTGGTGGGGTCACCTCGAGGCAGCTGGCCTGCCCTGCTCCTGGGGATGGGGTGTGGAGGCTGTCCATTATCCATTGGAGGGTGTCCTGACATATGTGCAGGTTGTCCTCTTCATCATCAATGATGAAAATTGTGGTGTGCTCTGCAGGAGGTGTTGCTTGTCCCTCTGCAATGTAAAGGGGAGATGCAGGTTAACAGAGTTTCACATGTATGTTGAAGATTCGCAGATGTTTACATTCAGACTGCATGCCAATGTACATTGTGACTGTTTTGGTGGAGCTGGCTATTTGATGGCAGTCAGTGTGTTTTTCGACTATATGACGGATGTGTGGTAGTACCTGTACATTATCATCACACAGTGTCAGGCAATGCAAGATGTGAGTGGACAGTTAATACGCACGAGCGGAACCTGTTGTGAGCTCTGTCCTGTGGTGTTGGTGTTGCACTTTGTTCCACATTGCCGTCATTGCTGATGTTCTGTGATTGCTATGTCTGTGTGCGGCATTGTGGGGGAGTTGCCCCTGCAGCTCTGAATTTGTGTACCCATCTCCCTTTGCGGCGGGGTGCCTTTGAATTGTGTGCATTTCGGGGGCTGAATTGTTTTTGACTTGGGTCATATGTGCTCTTGGACAGATTTTGTTGCCTGGTGCATTGTTCGTCTGCTGCGTGTATTGTATGGCATGGGTTGTGGGTGCACGTGGATATGTCAGAGTGTGACCTGCTCCTTTATGATTGTGATCTGCACTGGGCCACCTCCATGTCGATTCGTGGGCCATGTCATGTTTTTTGGCTGCTGCCATGCTATCGGGCATGCAGTGTCACTTGCATAGTCAATGTGGCTCACAGAGCCGCTGCTTTGCTGGATTCAGCACATGTGCATGGGTAGGTTGTGATATTGGTGTTATGGAGGGGGGCCCCTTTGTGCACATTGTGGACGGGAGCCTACTTGGTGTTTCTATGTATGCTGCAGTGTGCCAAGGCTATCAGGGACATGTTCCACGATCATTGTGAGTGTGCAGTGTGCTACACAAAATTGTACATGTGTGCCATTGTGCCCATCTCGCCCGTGCCCCCAGTCCCTGGTTGTTACTCACCCTGTTGCTGTTGGGTCAGGTCGTATAGAGCTGTGTTCAGGCCCCCAAATACTGCCACCGTCTCCACACTGCTGACTTTGGCCACCATTTCCTCCAGCTCATCCAGCTCCTCCTGTGTCGCAGGACTACCACCTCCAGTCACCGTTGCTGCCTTCCTGTTCGTGGCGAGTTTCTCCTTCATTTGGCTGTGCACTTCATGCCAGCATCTCCTGACCTCCTCCATTGACCTCCTCGACACTCCGACTGCATTGACTTTGGTGACGATGCACTGCCATATTTCTGTTTGGGTTGCCAGTGCCGCAGTGGAGGTGATGAACAGTTGTTGATAGTTTTCTATCACCTTCGTGACGATGATCCGGTCTTCCTGCGGACTGAACCCCATCTTCCTCTTCCTCTTCTCCTTGCCCCCCGAACACGGGGTTCCATGCTGGGCCTCCGTGGGGCTTGTGGAGTTCAGCTTGTCCTCTGCACTCGGTTCGGGTGCATCCATGGTGCTACGCAGTTTGAATTGGTGATTTTTTTTCTTTCTTTTATAGTGCATTTTCCCACTAGCCGTGTGGGATTTGCAGGCCTGTGGATGGTTTTCACTAATTTTTGTACCGCAATTGGTCTCATCGCATAATTTTTTGCATTTGCATTTCGCATTTTTGCGGTGTGGCATAGATTTTGATGCTGACATTTGGCGCGTTATCTGGTGACTATTGCATGCTACCGCCGCATTGTGAATACTTGGTTGGCATGGCGTAATTTTCCTGCGATAGGCTGCGATGTTGAGAGTTGCGTTAAGTTAGTCTTGCTGTAGTTATCACACGTTCTTGTGAATTTACCCCTAAGTGTTTTAATTTCCTGGTATACACATAATTTATGTGCAAACCTATCAATTTTATATCTGCTACACACAGGCAAGTGCCTGCATAAAAATTGGGACTCGTGAGATGTTTTTCATCACAAGATCCACATGTTCACCATCTGTTAATGAACATACTTGATCTTGTGTACTTTTTTCTTGTAATGGTCCATGCTCCACTCTCTGTAAGTACCATGATAAATATTGCCAGTGCAAAACTCACACACACATCTCATCCGACAGTTAATGTGAGACACTTGTGCTTGAACCACCTTGCCCATCAGATAAAACAAATGTGGTAGGAGCATGTGTAAGGAAATCAGGATATTGTGTAAGCTAAGGGTAGCTCAATAATCAACATCTGCACGTGACTATGCTTTCATAATAAAAGGTACTCACAGGACTAATTCAGTTCCAGACCAGAAATAATTGTTGATTGTTGCTGTGCTTTTAAAGTGAAATTGATGCTTGAAATGGGCAGTTTTGCCAAGCTCTTAATACTTGACTCATATTTTTTTTAAAAAGCAGAATACTGGCACTTCTTAGCGCAGGTACACTATTTTTAATGGAAGATTATCTGCCCAAAGAGTTAAGCTGATTTTTGGAAGGAAGCAATGTCAGTCATTTGTTCCCGGACAAATATTTCAGCTGACGCTCTGCTATCACCTCGTCTCTGGCACCAAAGGAAAGACACATATTGTTAAATGCAAACAAAAACACGGATACCGAGCGAAAGGTCATACTATTAAAAGAAAACCTTAATGCACCAAAAGCGACGAGCTGTAAGATTTCCAAGATTTGTAGTCGGCTTTTTCACATTTGATTAATTGATTGCCTTTACACAGTAATTAGAGCAAATTTGTGGCAGAACAGAAACAATACAGTTAAAAAAAGCTCCGGCTGGTGGGAAACACTGCTTGTCAAGGGTAAAGGGTGTATGATTTCACTCTGTATAGCTTGCTGCAGAGAGAGCTCTGACAGGAGTATGCAAAGAAAGTAGCATGATGTGCCAAGCCTCAAGTCAACTACTTTTTCCAAATGAGATGACTCGGATAAGAATGTTTTCTTTTGCCCGCAGGCCTGCTCAGACTGGCGTTGTCTCTGATTACTCCTGAGGGCTGGTGCATCGGGTTACGCACGTGCTCACGTGGAGAGATAAAGGAAGACAGCTTTCTCAATGCAAGATAAGCCGCGCAGGTTATCTGGTCGCCTCATCTCCACCGAGGGAGTCCACAACAACTTTAAAGGCCAACTATCTTGCAGCTCTGCGGTCAAACAACTTGGCCCATTTTATGTATCAAAGTCATTTAATCCGGTTTCATTTGAATGCAGGCGAGTACCCCCTTCATAGAATTAACTGCTAAGGGAAATTTACACTTTATATCAGTGTGTAATATACGGTGAAACAGCATCGATGCTGAATAGGTTTGTTCTGCTTTAACGAAAACACAATTTAATTACATTATTTATGTTACGCTCAACCAGATACTCAAAAGTTAAAATGTGAGGTCGCTACCTTATTATCTAAACGGTTACGGTCTGGTTCTGTCAATGTAATTTACTTTGTTTTCAACCAAAATAGTCCCTATGTATTTTCTCTGTTAGATTTGAAATAGTTCCATTCAAAAAGTGGATTTTGTATTACAATTGCATAGATAGACAGACACACACACACACAGACAGACCGTCCCACGGACTGGCCAACAGATAGATAAGAGTACAATGGGTTAAATCCACCCCTTAAGGGAAAAGCATATTGAAATAGCTTCATGACTGATAAAATAGTTGTTTTTGCCCTGTTATAATTGTGGGAATGTATATTTATTAGTACACTATCTATAGATAAGACATGCTATTGAGTCACATTTCTTTGGATTGCATACCAGAAAATAATTTAACCTTTGTTTTTTCAATGCATATATCAATTACCCACTAATTTCACTCCCTCAGAGGAACTTGGTTTTTTAATCCAAGACTGTCGCCAAACATTGCGACCAAGACCACCCCAGAAGAAAACAGGCGACGTAGAAACAGGCGCCGCAAACAGAGGCGCAAACGTAGGAAACAACAAGAGGGGCAAAGCCAAGCAATGGAACTAACAACATCAGACAACACTTTTAGCAATTTATCCGAATTGGAACTAACCACAGCTGAAACACAGCTTCACTCATTGGGTCTCTCTTTTTGTCCAAAAAACAGATTCAAATATGTACAAACTCGTATTGATGTCTTCAAATTTATAAGAAAACTAAAATTGCTCAAACATTTTAAACTCAATAAGGCCACTGAAACTGCATTCAATATTATGGTTTCACATCAACCGAGTACTTCCTTCCAAGTAGCAGACATCCCGACTTTAAGAGCAATACATGCCCTTGACCATGACACTAGTGAATCCATTAATAGTACTCAAGAAGATCCGAATGAGATGGGCTTTCAGAACAGCTGCACAGCTAGCAGCCCCTTTCGCCCGCCTTCCACTTTTATTCCTCTTATGCCTAGAGATTCTATAGACACATTCAATGATTGTGTAAGTGAAGAACTCAAAAAATTAAACCTTGAGGTGCTGCATAAAAACAACAAAAGAAAATATAAAAAAATACGATATTCAAAACTAATGCAAAAGCTCAAGGAAAACAATGACATCATCATCAATAAGGCAGCTAAAGGTGGTAACATAGTGCTGTGGCCTAGGGAATTATACATGCAAGAAGCGGAACGCCACCTAACAAACATTACAAGCTACAGAAAAGAAAAATATCAGGATATGAAACACACTAAAGAACTTGTATTTAAAAATTTAGGACAATGGAAGCAAGAGGGATTGTTGAGCAAAAGTGAATATAACTTCCTTAAAAATGATCCCCCAATCACACCGACTCTATTTGATTCCGAAGGATCACAAAAATGTCAGCCCAGTTGCTGGACGTCCTATTCTCCGCCCAGAAAAGCTTACTGGAAGCCATGTCCAAATATGTTGATTTTTATTTGCATGAACATGTTGAAAACCTTCCATCATTTATTAAGGATACTGGAAATGTTTTAATCAAATTACAGGCAGTAGTCTGGAAGCAGGAATATACATTGATTGTCATGGACATTTGCTCCCTCTATAAGAGCATTAATCACACCAATGGGTTGGAAGCAGTAACATTTTATTTAGCAACCAGAAATGTACAATTCTTCCAACACAATGCCATGATAATCAAAATGATTGAACTATGTTTACTCAACAATTACTTCACATTTAACAAAGAAGTGTTTCATCAAATGCGTGGGGTGGTTATGGGGCCATGTTTCTCTCCCACCTACGCATGCTTGCATGTGGGGTGGTGGGAGGAACATGTCTCAGACGCACCCACAAACAGCTGTTTGACACACATGTACTTGAGTGGTGGCATTTTATTGATGATGTTTGTATTATTTAGAAAGGTTCGGAGTAGGAGGCTCAGAGTTTTGTCAACATCATTAATGTGAATGATCTGAATTTAGAATTCACAGGTCATATAAGCAAACAGAAAGTTGAATTCCTAGATGTGGAAATCTATGTTAGCAACAACACCTTACAAACGAAATTACATAGAAAGGTGACAGCGGGTAATTCAATATTACACGCCAGCAGCTCCTACCCCAGACACTTAATAAAAAGTATACCATACGGGGAATATATAAGAAGTAAGAGAATTTGTAGTCTAGACCCTGATCTCTAAGAGTGTCAGGATGCAGCAGTACAGAGACTCTTAGCAAGGGGGTACAAGATGAAAGATTTGAAAAACGCATTAGCAAAGGCTAACCAGACGGAAACCATAATTAATTCCAACACTATCCCCATGAATGTTGATGTTTGTAATGACCCACACACTAGTAGTGATCCCATAAGACTGATCACAACTTTCAGTCACCAGGAGAAGCAGATAAGGAGAATAATAAATAACAGCTGGCGCATTGTCAAGACTGACATTACGTTATCACAATTGTTACCTGATCTGCCCTCGATAACGTTTAGACGAGCTCCCTCTATGAGGGATGCGTTGGTAAAAACTAGTCCAGAGGTTACTGCCCCCAAACATTGGTTATCAAACAGGACAGGCTTTTATAAATGCAGCTCTTGCCGGGCTTGTAAGTTTGGGGTCAATAAGCAAGAGTATATCGATGCATTTGAACCTACACCTATTAAAATCAAGGGAATGTTTACATGTAGGACAGAGTTTGCGGTTTACATCCTCGAATGCTCTTGCCACCTACAATATGTGGGCAACACTAACCTGCAGGTATTTAATAGAATCCTACAAAACCTTTGTGCAATAGTCAATTCAGACCCCAGCTACCCTGTTGCTCAGCATTTTAAGTAGTCCACAATAACAACTTGAATGACCTCACATATTTTGTCATTGATGCAGTGCCTAGGCTACCAAGGGGCTGTAACAGGGAGAGGAAATTACGCCAGTTGGAAACCCAATATATCTTATCGCTTGATACAAAGATGCCTAAAGGATTGAACATGGGGGAAGACATGTATAATTTTTTATAATGATATGAATTGGAGTTGGTTTCTAAGTACAAGTCCATCTGTTTTATAATTGCGTCATAATTAATTGTGTGTATACATATTAGTTTTCTATCCGATTTTTAAGACCTTGTTTTAACCAACTATATAAACCTGTTTTACTTACCCGGTTTTTACATGGTTTTTATTGGGATTGCTCTGCTTTTAATCGGTTTTATGGAACTATTTATATACTCCTATAATTATTCCTATCCCCGTACCGTATTTCTGAGTAGTGCAATATTAAATGAGTCTAAATAATGGTCAGATATTGATGACACATTTATAGTGTATTTGAGCACTGAACTCACTGCCATATATGTTGATGTCCCCCAATTGATAAAATATAAAATATAATAAGTATTGAATCATGATGTAATATCCAAAAAAGCACTATTAAGCATTTCAGATATGTATATGCACTTGCATTCCAAAGGTATAAATCATATATCGTAATTTGCTTGCCTTTAAACTGTTTTAGACACTTAGGGGTCCATTAGGATGTAGGGCGGTGGGACCACCACCGCGCTGGCGGTGCAGAAAAATGCCATTTTCCGCCCGCTAGCAGCGGACATCACGTCCGCCATATTAGTATGATCAAACATAGGCCAATTCCCGACTGCCGCAGTGCGACGTGCACTGCCATCAAAGTGCACCCACCACCGCGGTGGTGGGAGCCAATGGAGACCCTCCGCCGTGCGGAATGACGTCCGCCCCGGTCCACAATTTAGGATGGCTCAAGCAAGCAGACGCACCGCAGCGGAGACACCGCCCAACCAGAGACGGCGGAAACTCGACAGCGGAGCGCAAAACCAGAGTCCCGGTCCGCACCACCCGGATACGAACGCAATGGACCCAGCTCTACATGTCTTTCCGGTGCTGTACCTGCTACATCACCATGAACTCATGGACCGCCGCAGACGCCACCGCAGGTACGCAATAACACAACACACAACACACAACCCACGGCCTGCCACAGGGTCCAAATCCACATCAGACACCCTAGGGGGATAGGGACACATCCCCAAGGGCACCCACACATCACCCACCTGCCACAAATTCACCCCACTGCATCCTGGACCCACAGCTACTGCCACCATGCAGCAATGTCCCGGTCACGTCACCGTAGCGGTGAACATAAGCAAATACATGTGCAATGCAGAAGGCAGGGCCAGTGCCAGGCATGGGCAGGGCACAAAGTCCACAGGGCCACACACTAGCACACCCCATGAAGGCACATGCCATGTGCACCCCCTGTGCACTCCATGCCCAACAACAAGCCAGGGCAATACATACCCCGCACCACACAACCAACAATCATGGAGACACACAATGCAGGAGTGGCTGCACAGGAACACACAACACACAGCACAGTAGCACAGGGCCAGGGAAACACACACTAAACCACACTCAGGGAAAAAGCAATGAGGACAAGCAACAAATGAATACACACAAGAATCAGCAACCAAATGGACACACAGCCTGCACAGTCACACATACATATCACAGACTGACACACACACACATACACACCCCACATGCCAACAGCAATGGAGCACAACAAATAGGGAAACCAAAGTGGGCTGCACACAAATGAAAGGCCATGGAGACACACAACAAGCATGTGTACATCACATCAACACAAGGAACAGAGCACAACACCCACACACCATCAAAGCACACATGGCTGGCACAGTCAGTGAAATCAAACCACAGACAGCGCAGTGCAACCACACAGGGAGACAGCCAGGCAAACCATGTATAGGCACAAGGATGAAAGGATGAAAGGAAGGCCCTGAACTCAAACTGGGAACAGCCACACATACATACAACTACTTCACAGGAGTACACAAGCAGCACTACACACAGGGACCATCTACACACCTCAGGACTGAAAAACACCATTAAGAATCTACACACATACCCCCCTCACACCAGCAGCACACAACACAAGTGCCAAACACACTGAAGGCTGCCAATACTTGAAAGACAATACACACACAAACAACCACACATCCTGGGCTCAGCCACAAACATCACACACACACAGGGATGCCACCACAAATGTGGAAACAAATACAACAGACAAACACATCACCCAACTGAAACACACACAGAGCCACAACAACAACAGACATGCCCTGTGCAGCTAAATTGGGGAAAGGCAATGGGAGCACAGACACAACAGGAGTGCACAACCTCATCACCCAGGAATAATGCACAGACAACATTCCACAACACACACAAGAAGTGCACCATCACAGAACAACACAGCCACAGCAAACAAACAACAGATGCACAGGCAGAACAATCACATAGCAAACACAGCAGGACATCAGGGGATGCACACCAGGCAATCACAAGGCAACATACCCACAGCACAGCAAGCACAACAAGCTGTGTGTGCACACCAAGCATACCAGACACACACAGACATCAGTGACAGAACAGCAACACACACAACACCATACAGCACAGCACAAAGACAACAGTACACCCAAGAAGTGAAGCAATAACACAAACAACACACATACATCCAAAACAACACGCAATAGATGCACAAGTCTGGGACACAAAGGTGGAAACAACTTGACCACAGGACTGGGCAGCACACACAGCTGAACTGCATAGCAGCAACCATGACTGACAAACAACACCAGTAAATCACACATGTACCCATTGGGGAAATGCACTGAGTGACACATTGACCCTGGACAAAGAACTGCACCACAAAGCACAGTGGCACAAATGAAGTCATGGGGAGGCGCACACACATACAAACCAAGGGGACAGCTCACACCAAAGTGAAGTGTGCTGCATGTCAGTAGGGGACATGGCAGGAGTGTACCATACACAAAAAGAGGGAGTGCAGACCCACAATGGGTAGGCAGCTGAAGCACAGATAGGGGATGGCATGACAACACACACAACATGCCACACTGGAGGCAAGAAGGCACCATGGGACAGCAAGGCATGAGAAAACACAACTACAATGGCAGTGGGGAGCAGCAGGTCTGCACAGACCCCACAAACAGCCACCAGACACAGGGATGTGCAACAAAACACAACACAGAATTGCCAGTAACACCCTCTACATACTCACAAGTGACAAAACAACAAGTAGGAGTCAGACAGAACTGCAAGGACAAACCAACACACTGCACAGTACACAACATACAACTCACACATGGGCATACAACCACATCCACAGGGATGAACAATCAAAACAACAGGCACACAACTCCTGGGTGACATGTGTGTAGTTGACATTGCAGAGGCGTGCACACATCAACACTCCCCACAAACTCACCCCCTTCACACTGCACAATACCTAGTCATCCAAGAACACACATGGAAAGTTAGCCATGGGACTAGGATGACGGGCCATCACAAGATGACCACACACATACACCAATGGGCACACATATAGGAAGAATACACACATGATGACCCTGGACAGCCTGCCTGAAATACTGTGTGCAGAAACCCACCCTGTGCCGGCAGTGCCCCCAACCCCAGACACCCTCATTGTGAAGATGGCTACCTACCTGTAAGTTTGATGAGGGTTGTGTAATGGCTGACACATGTTTCTGGGTAGGGTGGGGGAGTGCTCCATCCTACTCAGGTGTGGGACACAGGGAATGTTGGGAGTAGTAGTGCAGGCCCTCCCAGCCACAAACACCCTCCCAGGGAAGATGGCTACCTACCTGTAAGTTTGATGAGGGTTGTGTAATGGTTGGCACATGCTTCTGGGTGGGGTGGGGGAGTGTTCCATCCTGCGGAGGTGTGGGTCAGGGGGCATGGTGGGAGTAGTAGTGCAGGCCCCCCACCCCCAGACACCTTCATTGTAAAGATGGTTACCTACCTGTAAGTTTGTTTGTTGTACTGCAATGGCTTCCAACTGCTCCTGGGTGGGGTGGTGGGGTGGTGGGGGGATCCATCCTGCTGAGGTGTGGGACACAGGGAATGTTGGGAGTAGTAGTGCAGCAGTCCCAGCCACAAACACCCTCCCAGGGTAGATGGCTAGCTACCTGTAAGTTTGATGATGGTTCTGTAATGGCTGATGCATGCTTCTGGGTGGGGTGGGTGAGGGATACATCCTGCTCAGGTGTGGGCTAAGGGGCCTGGTGGTTGTTGTAGTGCTGTCTGCCTGTACACATGCCCCAATGGTTATGTTGTTAGCTATGTTTGTGGTGAATGGGCGTGGGTGAATGTTGGATCTGTGAGCCATGTTTTTGTGAGTGTGTGGTGCAGATGGATGGTGTGTGTCCTAGGTGGTGTAGCTTTGTAGTTGTGCAAGGCAGTACATAGCAGAGTGTCATTAGTCATTTGTTTGTACTTACCAGCCTCCACTCCACCGGCTACTCCTGTGAGACTCTCTGGATGCAGTATGGCAAGCAACTTCTCCTCCCATTGTGTGAATGTTTTTAGTGGAATGGGAGGTTCACCGCCAGTCCTCTGAGACAGCTCACGGATCCTGCTCCTCCTCTCCTTGACCACCCTCTTCAGATCATGTCACCAGTTCATGATCTCCTTTTTTGATCTTGGGATGGTCCCTACTGCATTGACCCTTTGGACTATCCTAGCCCACATTTGTGTCCTTGTGGCTAATGATGTCTGTTGGACCAGGGTACCAAAAAGCTGTGGTTCCCCTCTGACTATCTCATCTACAATGACCTTCAACTCACTCTCAGTGAATTTGGGCATTTTCTGTGTGGCCATGGTGTGTGGTGTGCAAAGTGATTGTGGGTGCAGGGGTGTGAGTGGTGGTTGTGGTTGTGCTGTGTATAGTGTGTGTTGTGCAGGGGGGTTAGTTGTGCTGGTTTGGAGGTGGTGGTGGTGCTGTGAGTGGTGTGGCTGGTGATGTTGTGTCCTTTGCCCCTCCTGTCAGCTGGGGTATGTGTCCCTTCTCTCCTGGAGTTTTGCAAAGGATTGTGGTCAGTGAAGGGGCTGGTTTTATACACAGCTATGTGGGTGTGTCCATTTGGGGTGTTGCTGACAGGTGTGTAGTCCTGGGATTTGTATTTTTCCTTTTGCCATGTGGTTGTGTCATTAGGGTGTGTTTTGTGTATTTGGGGGGCATGTCTAGCTTTCTGTGTGCACTTTTTGGCCTTCTTGTGGGGTTTTGGCTTCGTCCGCCATATTTTTGATGGTTTTTCCACTGCGGTGGCTGTGCTTCAGCTCTTACGCTGGCTCTCCCATTCATTCCATTGTGCGACCGCGGCGGTCGGAGTCGGCGGTACATACCGCGGGACCATCGGGGATATACTAATTTCTGGGGCGGTGTCTCCGCTATACTTGCGGCGGGTTGTTGTTTTTCCGCCGCGATTCTGACCACCGCGGACGGATTTTGGCCATCTCCACCCGCTACGGGCAGTAATTCTGGGGCAAGTACCGCCACGGTCGTTTTTTTTTGGCGGTTAATGCTAATTTGTCTGCCGGTTTTCCCACGGGGCCGACGGGCGGTTGTTTTCCGCTTCCATGGTGGTCGGGGTGTTTTTCTGCCCTGCATCCTAATGGACCTCTTAGTTTTTTTAGCTATGATATTTTAATTGCTAATTTTAACTATTGATGTTCTAAATTTTGCACTAGCTCTTTATTTAGTTATTTGCACCCACTCCCCTCATATGTATTGAGCGACACTAATCTGCCATTAACTGCACTGAATTTGGTCTTGTTTTCATTAATGAAATGTATGATATTGATTAACTAATGTTGCTAGCCACTTGGCTATAAATACTCCATGTTTAAATCAACTACGATGAAATATTTTGTACATTTTAAATGCAATGAAGTATGTTTTCTACCTCTACTATGGCGGGGGGAGTGTTTTACATCACTATAAGGGTTGTCTATGACTCAAGCATGTCATGTGATCAAAACCGGGGAGACCAGGTCGAAATGCGTCATGCTGGAGGATTAAGCCGCAATAAAGCACTATTGAAAATTAGCTTGTTGTGGTCCATGCCTGATTCCGGAAAGGAGTCAATGTCAGGAGCTTTGTTAAACATATCTATATCTATATATATATATATATATATATATATATATATAGTTGCATATATCTATCTACACACTATATATATATATATAGAAAAAGTTTGTTTGTCAGGAGGCGGAAATTTTACTCCTACGTGATAGTAGGGATACTTGAGACCCAGATTTGCAGAATTTGCACATATTGCTATATTTTGCACTATTATCTATTTACATATTTATTGGTATTTTAATTATTTATGTATTTGGGTCCTAAGATCTATTCCACGGTGAGAACAGAACATGATTTATATGTATATATATATATTTAATTTGCTATTTTGCACTTTGAAGCATTTATGCGGATTACAAAATTACAAACAAACAACAAAAGAACAAAATATCACAAATTACAAAGAGAATTGCCATGTCAACTGTGACATCTGTCAAATACAAATGTTTAATTTTGAAGAGCAGCGGAGTGTTTCTTCTATGTCTGTAGATGAAGGTCATGTGATTCACTTTGCTACTTTAAAACAATGGCAGATGCGAAATTTTCTGTGTGATCAAGGGCACAGCATACTCGAAACGCGTCGCAGAGGGGAGCTTGTTTAATAAACATCTACCTGCCAGAGCCGTTTGGATCCGTCTCTCTCTTTTTCGCCTGGAGTGAAATCTTGGGAGTATGCTTTCCGTGAAGTAACAACGGAAGTGGGTTGTCTCTGATGACGGTACCCCCTCCCAGAAGTTGGCCTCTGCCTACAACCAAGACGATTCCGGAGAGGAGTATTGAGCGGTGGCCCCCTACAGCAGCGTGATTGATCGCAGAAGCCGAGCGGAATACGAGGACGACTGGGTCGGAGGACCCGTTGAAAACGCAGTCCGGCAGTGAGTGAAAGCAATTTTTCTGTGTGTAGGTGGGGAGGCAATGGCTCATAAGCAGCGAGTGGTGGGGAATGGCGGATGCCGACTCCAGTATACAAATTTGCTCCACTCTGAAGAAAATGTCAGCCAGTTTAGAGAGAGAGCGGACGCAGCAGCTGAAGAATTGTTCGGCAACCTGCCCAAAATTAGCACCAGCGTAGTAGGTGTGAAGGGCAGTCAAAATGCAATTAACCAAGATGTGAAACAGTTATTGAAAGTATTGGAGAAGAAGATGAAGAGTGAAATCACCAAATGGTGGGAGCATAAATCTCTCACAAAATACGAGGAGGTGGGACGAGTTCCCCGGGAGCTGAGGATTCTTTTGGCGCCAAGCTTTGATGAGCCTAACCCCACCATGTTGCAAGAATGGGGGGAGAGCAATCTGGTGGCGTCTATGAATTTAGTAGAGATTCTGATAAAATACGCAGTAATTGATCGCCAAGCTCTTCTGGAAGATATCATCAAAATCAATGAAGAGCTAGACAAAACAGTTCAGATAGAACAAAAGGTACTAATAATTAAATCACGCAAAGAAATAAGCGAACGACTGCGCAAACACGGAGACAGAATCAAAATCTGCAAAGCGCATAAGTTTGCCCGGGATCAAACGGACTATGAACAGGGGCAAATTTATACTTTTTCGCGCAAATTTGAACACGCGAAGAAGCTGAAATTCAATAGCAAAAATTCCACCAATCAAACAGTGCAACAACAAAGTCACACTGAGCTTACATCAGAAACTGAAGGAGACACAGTGTCTCTATCAAGTGTATCTGGTTCTAATTATAGCAGCCATGAAGGGCTCAGTTCAAAGGTGGTGTTAAATCTGGGCGAAGAGATTGATTTTTTAGTAGAAGACCAGAGACAAACGCTCCGTCCGAGAATCCGGAACAATCAAACAGGAAAAGGAGAAATGGTAGGCGGAGAGCAAGGAGAAAAAAGCAAAAAATCACAGCAAAAGAAAAAACTGCAATGGTTCAGGAAGAAGCGGTAGTGGATTTGACCATCACAAATCTGTCTTATATTACTTTAACGGCAGCAGAAAAAACGCTCCTTTCTCTAGGTCTCAATTTTTGCCCCGAGAGTTCTTTCAATTATGCCAGCACTAGGCTGGACATTTTTTGCTTCATCAGGAAATGAAAACTAAAAAAGTTTTTTACCATCAAAGCGGGGAGCACCAATACCAATATACCGACTGAAGATCACAGTAAGGGTATCTTACCTCCGGTTATCCCAGCATCAGATGCTGAAATCTTTTTAACTCTTCATGATTTAGGAGCACTATCCACAGATCCACTACAATCAAATGATACAGATGTAATCAGCACTCAGAATCGACTGCAGAAAATAAATATACCACAAAAAGGAGCAGGAGAGAGTCCTTTTAAATCAAAAAGTACTTATATTCCTATCATGCCGAAAGACGCCATAGACATTTTTCATGAATGCGTAGTTGAGGATCTTAAAAAACTGAATCGGACAGTCAATAAACAACATCATCATGAGAAAAACTATATCCTAATGTAATATGTGAACTTGATGAAGAAACTGGGTGACAACCAAGAGTTGATAATCAATAAATCAGATAAGGGAGGAAATATTGTCTTGTGGCCCAAAAAAGATGACATCAAGGAGGCAATGAGACAATTGAGCAATGAACAATGCTATCAAAAATCGAATGGAACTGAGTACAAGAGAGCTAAAGAAATGTTAAAAAAATTACTGTATCAATACTACTATTTACATATTTATTGGTATTTTAATTATTTATGTATTTGGGTCCTAAGGAGGCGGAAATTTTACTCCTACGTGATAGTAGGGATACTTGTGACCCAGATTTGCAGAATTTGCACATATTGCTATATTTTGCACTATTATCTGTTTACATATTTATTGGTATTTTAATTATTTATGTATTCGGGTCCTAAGATCTATTCCACAGTGAGAACAGAACATGATTTATATGTATATATATATATATATATATATATATATATATTTGATTTGCTATTTTGCACTTTGAAGCATTTATGCGGATCACAAAATAACAAACAAACAACAAAAGAACAAAAATATCACAAATTACAAAGAGAATTGCCATGTCAACTGTGACATCTGTCAAATACGAATGTTTAATTTTGAAGAGCAGCGGAGTGTTTCTTCTATGTCTGTAGGTGAAGGTCATGTGATTCACTTTGCTACTTTAAAACAATGGCAGACACTGTATTTTCTGTGTGATCAAGGGCACAGTGTGCTCGAAACGCATCGCAGAAGGGAGCTTGTTTAATAAACATCTACCTGCCGAGCCATTTGGGTACGTCTCTCTCTGTTTCACCTTGAGTGAAATCTGGAGAGTATGCTTTCTGTGATATATATACAGACCGTGACTTCACGGGTAAGCAGGAAGACCCGGTTTGTCTTTGTACATGGGGCAGAACGTTGGGGACCCGAGGGAGTCCTGGACATTTATTTAGGGGTTCCTTCTCAACATCAAGCCCCCTCCCTTGCCAGGCACAGCAGCGCTCATTCGAGCGGACTTCTGACTCCACGAGCGGTACTTACCGGAACATGGAATTATGGTAGTTGCAGTCTCCAACACCAGACTGCAGCTGAATTCAATCAAGTGAAGCCAGCAGACCTCCTACAAAAGGGAGGGCCATAACATTTCAAGGGAAGAGGCAAAATGGAACCTTGACTGCAGGCGGCATCTGAGGAAGGCACACACAAGCCGAAATGCATCATGCCGAGCAATTGTCATTAAAGGAACTCCCAAACGCATCCCCGCTGTGTCCTCTGGTTACTTAAAAGGAGTGATCGTTTTGATGATATATATATATATATATATATATATATATATATAGATATATATATATATATATCTATATATATATATATATATAAATATTACCTACTGGCGGTCGCCAGTAGGTAGTTATAGTTAGGACCCTGTTTCCATAGGAAAACCGCAACATTCTATTTTGAATAACTTTGGCGCCGGTCGACGAATCCTCGCGAAATTTTCAAAACTAATGGGGCGCTACGCTCCGCTCCTACCCTGAAAGTCTCGGGGGATTCGTCAAGCGGGGGCTGAGAAAAAAGGGGGGTCCCAAAACGCGTTTTCCTCATGCATTTTTCCATAGGACCTTTAGACACGTGTACAGCCCGAACGGCTGAACAGAGTTACTTGAAATTTGGCAGAGAGGTAGTCTACAGGTCAAGGAAGTGCCTTTTGTAGGTCTGGTGTAAATCTGTTCAGTAGTTCCTGAGAAAATAGCATTTAAATCAATATATATATCTGTGGCAGCTTACCGTGCGCTTACCGTGCGCTTACGGTAAGCTTACCGTACGCGTACGGTGCCGTGCGCGAGCTCAAATCTGATTGGTTGTCACATGACTGTAAACATTCGAATCGGACGAAATCAGGAAGTGTCGGCCGCCATTTCGTGTGTTTCACATAGAAAAAAAAAGGGAGATAACTTGAAAAGGGGGCAAGGAAGAGAGTTACAGACCCCCTAACATTTGAAAGGGGGTCAAAGAAGGACAGAAAAGTACAAAAAAAACATTTCTTAATTTTTAAAAAAAATCGTGGGTACGCGTACGGTAAGCTTACCGTACGCGTGCGGTAGAAAAAAAAATTAAAAAAAGAAATAAAATTCAGATTTAAGTGTTTAGATATTAGGGGGCTCTAAAAAGAGCCATTGTGTTTATGAAGTGATTTTTTAGTGGTACCTACAAGTAAGTACCGATGCAGAGTCTAAGGTTCAAGAGGAAGACTCTGTTCCCTTCATCAGTGAAGTGTACACCATCTCCTCTATAAATGTCTTGCATGTCGTAACGCAAGTTGTTGTGGTAAATGGAACCCATACCATAGTCTCGGAGGAAAGCAGAAACAGATTTGTTGACGTGCTTTCTTGCTTTGTCAATCTGCGGACAAAAATGATTGGACCAGTTCCATTTTTGCCTTTGGCATATGTTAGAATACGCAAAGGCAGTTTTAGGGAAAAGTGAAAACAGTTGTGCAAAGGTCTCCTTCATAAGCATTTCCAGACCTACACCAGTCAAAGTGCCTAGGTCATTGCCACCACAGTGCACTATTATGAGGTCAGGGTGTTGGATTTGCATGAAGGATTTCACCAATGGCATCAATTGGTGCCACTTTAACCGTCTCTGACCAATCCATTTAATGTCTACATTTGGCAAAGCAAGGTCTCTCACCATACCTGTTTTCTCTGCATACTTTTCACTCCAGAAGACATAGCTGTGCCCTACAATCCACACTGTGAACATCTTCAAAGGAGATCTGGATGCACTCAGGAGGTGTATTTCAGTAGGATGGGAAAAAGAAATGAAAGACAGTTTGGAAATGGAGGCATACATATTTTTTTTAAATAAAAAGAACTCATTGGCTGTTTCATACCATTCTACACTAAAAACTAGGCTGTATGTGTCAATTTATAGAAGCATGTTTTGTATTGGTACAGAAAAATGTGTTACCAAAGAACAGTACTATGGATTTGCTGTTAGGTTTGAAAAGTCAAGCACTCTTGCTCTTTGGAAATGAAACATTGTGTGGTGAACTTCTGACCTAACTCTACACAGCAGTGTTCCATGAGCTGTTGCTATGGTAGCAGGCAGAAGTCAAGTTGGGGGAAGGGTACTAGGCAGAAGTCAAGTTGGGGGAAGGGTACTTTTGGAAAAGGGTTGGTTTTCAACCAATAGAAATGTGTGATTACATTTGAAAAAAAGGGGGAAGCACTGAGATTTGAAATTTACATGTATATGTGTGAAAAAAGAGAGGGAAACATTGCCATTATCTGGTTCTGCTGAGAGGAGAGAGGTGTACAGAACAGAGATCCTGGCTCTGATAATCTGCTGTTTGAGTGCCACATTTCTTTCACAACTAACTAATTTTAAACGTGAGTTATGAGTTTGAGAGGGGATGTATATGGTAAATTAAGAAATGAATAATAAAATTGGAATTCCTTTTGTTGAAGTTGTGTTTATCATTTTGTGTTTTGGGAGAAATTTAAATGTAAGGAACATGTAAAATAATATGGACTATGTTTTCACCATAAATTAAGGTGTACTGGTATAAATGAGGAATACTTTTAGGGTTTGAGGTTGCAGTCAGTAATGCAAATACATTCAGCATCACTAAGGCTGGTTGCCCTTGCTGGAGTGTAGTCAGTCACCCAGGTTACACATGTTGCTGGTCTCAAAAAGCTGTTTGGACATGTGCTGTTATCAGAATCTGAAAAGTGGATTCAAAATGTGTCAGACTGTAAAAGTACTTATCACTTGCCAAAAAAAGAGTAGTAAGTGTGCTTTCAAATTGGCAAAGAAATTTAGTTTTCTGCCTAATTTCGAACCATGACTCTGTGTGCAAAGAGGAATTATAGACAGAGATTTATTGCGTATTACTCTGGTAATTTTACATTTGCATTAGTAGGAAAGGGGGAGCTATTTTTTCTGCAGAAGCAGACTCTTGGCACACACCCAGCTGCTTATCCTGTAGAATCATGCATAGTATTCACAACCGAGTGGGGTTTGAGGTTGCAGTCAGTAATGCAAATACATTCAGCATCACTAAGGCTGGTTGCCCTTGCTGGAGTGTAGTCAGTCACCCAGGTTACACATGTTGCTGGTCTCAAAAAGCTGTTTGGACATGTGCTGTTTTCAGAATCTGAAAAGTGGATTCAAAATAAGTCAGACTGTAAAAGTACTTATCACTTGCCAAAAAAAAGAGTAGTAAGTGTGCTTTCCAATTGGCAAAGAAATTTCGTTTTCTGCCTAATTTCAAACCATGACTCTGTGTGCAAAGAGGAATTATAGACAGAGATGTATTGCGTATTACTCTGGTAATTTTTCTGCTTATCCTGTAGAATCATGCATAGTATTCACAACCGAGTGGGGTTTGAGGTTGCAGTCAGTAATGCAAATACATTCAGCATCACTAAGGCTGGTTGCCCTTGCTGGAGTGTAGTCAGTCACCCAGGTTACACATGTTGCTGGTCTCAAAAAGCTGTTTGGACATGTGCTGTTTTCAGAATCTGAAAAGTGGATTCAAAATGTGTCAGACAGTAAAAGTACTTATCACTTGCCAAAAAAAGAGTAGTAAGTGTGCTTTCAAATTGGCAAAGAAATTTCGTTTTCTGCCTAATTTCAAACCATGACTCTGTGTGCAAAGAGGAATTATAGACAGAGATTTATTGCGTATTACTCTGGTAATTTTACATTTACATTAGTAGGAAAGGGGGAGCTATTTTTTCTGCAGAAGCAGACTCTTAGCACACACCCAGCTGCTTATCCTGTAGAATCATGCATAGTATTCACAACCGAGTGGGGTTTGAGGTTGCAGTCAGTAATGCAAATACATTCAGCATCACTAAGGCTGGTTGCCCTTGCTGGAGTGTAGTCAGTCACCCAGGTTACACATGTTGCTGGTCTCAAAAAGCTGTTTGGACATGTGCTGTTTTCAGAATCTGAAAAGTGGATTCAAAATGTGTCAGACTGTAAAAGTACTTATCACTTGCCAAAAATAGAGTAGTAAGTGTGCTTTCCAATTGGCAAAGAAATTTCGTTTTCTGCCTAATTTCAAACCATGACTCTGTGTGCAAAGAGGAATTATAGACAGAGATTTATTGCGTATTACTCTGGTAATGTTTCTGCTTATCCTGTAGAATCATGCATAGTATTCACAACCGAGTGGGGTTTGAGGTTGCAGTCAGTAATGCAAATACATTCAGCATCACTAAGGCTGGTTGCCCTTGCTGGAGTGTAGTCAGTCACCCAGGTTACACATGTTGCTGGTCTCAAAAAGCTGTTTGGACATGTGCTGTTTTCAGAATCTGAAAAGTGGATTCAAAATGTGTCAGACTGTAAAAGTACTTATCACTTGCCAAAAAAAGAGTAGTAAGTGTGCTTTCAAATTGGCAAAGAAATTTCGTTTTCTGCCTAATTTCAAACCATGACTCTGTGTGCAAAGAGGAATTATAGACAGAGATTTATTGCGTATTACTCTGGTAATTTTACATTTGCATTAGTAGGAAAGGGGGAGCTATTTTTTCTGCAGAAGCAGACTCTTAGCACACACCCAGCTGCTTATCCTGTAGAATCATGCATAGTATTCACAACCGAGTGGGGTTTGAGGTTGCAGTCAGTAATGCAAATACATTCAGCATCACTAAGGCTGGTTGCCCTTGCTGGAGTGTAGTCAGTCACCCAGGTTACACATGTTGCTGGTCTCAAAAAGCTGTTTGGACATGTGCTGTTTTCAGAATCTGAAAAGTGGATTCAAAATGTGTCAGACTGTAAAAGTACTTATCACTTGCCAAAAAAAGAGTAGTAAGTGTGCTTTCCAATTGGCAAAGAAATTTCGTTTTCTGCCTAATTTCAAACCATGACTCTGTGTGCAAAGAGGAATTATAGACAGAGATTTATTGCGTATTACTCTGGTAATTTTTCTGCTTATCCTGTAGAATCATGCATAGTATTCACAACCGAGTGGGGTTTGAGGTTGCAGTCAGTAATGCAAATACATTCAGCATCACTAAGGCTGGTTGCCCTTGCTGGAGTGTAGTTAGTCCCCAGGTTACACATGTTGCTGGTCTCAAAAAGCTGTTTGGACATGTGCTGTTTTCAGAATCTGAAAAGTGGATTCAAAATGTGTCAGACTGTAAAAGTACTTATCACTTGCCAAAAAAAGAGTAGTAAGTGTGCTTTCAATTTGGCAAAGAAATTTCGTTTTCTGCCAAATTTCAAACCATAACTCTGTGTGCAAAGAGGAATTATAGACATAGATTTATTGTGTATTACTCTGGTTATTTTACATTTGCATTAGTAGGAAAGGGGGAGCTATTTTTTCTGTAGAAGCAGACTCTTAGCACACACCCAGCTGCTTATCCTGTAGAATCATGCATAGTATTCACAACCGAGTGGGGTTTGAGGTTGCAGTCAGTAATGCAAATACATTCAGCATCACTAAGGCTGGTTGCCCTTGCTGGAGTGTAGTCAGTCACCCAGGTTACACATGTTGCTGGTCTCAAAAAGCTGTTTGGACATGTGCTGTTTTCAGAATCTGAAAAGTGGATTCAAAATGTGTCAGACTGTAAAAGTACTTATCACTTGCCAAAAAAAGAGTAGTAAGTGTGCTTTCCAATTGGCAAAGAAATTTCGTTTTCTGCCTAATTTCAAACCATGACTCTGTGTGCACACAGGAATTGTTTTTAGATATTTAATTTGTGATGGTGTTATTGTGATTTTCACTTGTAGGAAAGGGGTACATAGTATTTTAAGATTTGAAAAGATCATAAAAAATGTAGTAATATATTTAAATACAATAAGGGAATTTTTTTTTAGTTTTTTTCAGATATTGCTGAAGAGCAGTGATCAAAATTTAAGATGCCTACAAAATCCAGACTAAGGAAAAACCACAAAAAAAATCTATATTTGAAGACAACTGGAGGACCTAAGTTAGTTGGAGATGCTCATGTTGGGAAAAAGAGAAAGTCTTCTGGTAAGCAGACAAAAGATTTTTTAAACAATATCTTCAAAAAAAGGAAAAATGTACAAAATGTCTGTACTGGAAATAATGTTTTAAATAGAAAACAACAGGAACAAATTGAGCATTTAGTTAATGCAAATATACCTTCAGAAACAATAAAGATTAACTTAAAAAGAAAAACAGCGTTTAAAGAGATTCGTAGAAAAATGTTTCAGAGAAGAGTTATGTCCAATTTGATAAAGGATGTGAAGAAATATAAGAAAAAAGCTAAATTTTATAAGAGAAAAAAAGAAATTGAAGCAATTGCAGCAAAGGCTTTAGAATTAAAAAGGAAACTATTCATTTTAATTTTGAACAGGATGCGTACATTAGATAAAATGGTCAATGTACTGAAATCACAAAGCAAAAGGAAAAGACTAGTGAAAAGAACAAACTTTTGTAAAGTGTTTTTAGGAGAATGGATGCATAGTTCAAGTAGTGAACCTTTTTTTAATGAAGAGAGTTATTTTCAAAGTAATAGTTTGCTGCATGCAGTTGACACCAGAGGTCGTGCTTATGAAGTGAAAAATGGTTGTATAATGGAGAAGGAGAAAATGGTTCCAAGAGATGAGGAACAAGTGATGGCGGATGAGGCTATGGGGAGACGTCCTAAAGCCCCAGTGTACACTTGGAATTGTAGTAGTATTTGCACTGTGCGTCAGGAATCTATTGATAAATTTCGTGAGTTTCTAAGAGAATATAGTAAAAAAAAGTGTTAAACAGAAGATTAAGGTGCTTCAAAGTCTAGATCCATGCAGAGTGAGAGAGAATACTGGTTTGCAGGGACATTCTCTGACTTGTCTATCTAGAAAAGTGTGTAAAAGTGTTTTTCATCATTTTAGGATGCTGGCTGTTCATCATACTGAAATGAGAAAGTTTGTGAGACGATTGTATTTTGCTAAAAGTCCAGCAATAAAGTTAGATGAATTAAATAGGGCTCTGTTCCATGGATCGGTATCAGATGTAGAGAAGGTTACTGATGAAATTCAGTTTTGTTACTTTGGTCCAGAACAAGAAAGTGCAGAAAAGGACACAGTAAATGAGGAAGAAGTGGAAGAGAATGTAGAACCCTCTGTAAGTAAGACATTTAATGATCACATAACAAAATTTGCAATAATCTCTAATGAAAGACCAAATATTACTTGTATTTGTTGCCGCAGAACTCATTATAGAAAACAAACCAGGAATGTTGATCTCTACAGAAAAAGTGAAAATGAAGATAATTATAAGTGGAAGGATTTTGCCACATATATATTTCTTGAAAATTGTTTTGAATTGGGTGAAGATCAGCGTATTTGTAAATACTGTTACAACAAGTTAGAAGAAAATAGAATGCCGACCAGAGCTGTACATAATAATTTAGAATTGGATGCTATTCCTGCCGAACTTTCTGAATTAAATACATATGAGTCTATACTTATTCAATGTGTTCATCCGTTCCAGACCATAGTACGTATGGAGCCCAAAACTGGTAAATTACCTCCTTCAGATTTACTGAGGGGTTTAAAAGGTAGAGTGGTGTTTTTGCCCTTGGATTTGAAAAAAAATATGGAAACTATTGATGCAGATACTTTGGAAACTGAACCATTAGTTATTCTGGTTAATGGTGTACCTACAAAGAATAAGAAGATTTGGCAGGAGCTGGTAGATGTACGGAGAGTACAAAGAGCAAATTTGTATTTGAAAAGGAATAACAAATGGTATGAATCAATTTATATAGAAGAAGAAGAAGAAGATTTACAAGAAGACACAGAAACACCAACTGGACAAATTGAAAAAGTGGACAAGTCAAAGGAAGAAGAAATTTATGAACATTTTAGCATACATCCTCTTCATTCAAAAGAAGTTATGGGAGACAATATTGATCTGTTTCAGATGAAGAAAGCAAAAGGAACTCCTGTGAGTGTATGGGAGGAGAGCTTGGAAGCTCGATGTTTTCCCCAGCTGTTTCCTACAGGAAAAGGAGGACGATACGATGAACGTCCAGAACAGATTCCAGCTTCTGAGTATCGGACTACAAGACTATATGCAGAAGATCCAAGAATTCGACAAAGTATTCCTTATTTGTTCCATCTTTTATTTGAAAGCGACTTGTCTGCATTATCATATGCAGTAAATCACATTTTAAAAAGTGGAGTACATTTACAAAATGTATCTGCTAAGGATTTTATGGAGAAAGTGCAGCACCGAGATGATCATTTGGAAACACAACTGATCAATCTGATGGCTTGTCAGCGTGGGACAAATGAATATTGGTACCGACGCCATGGTGAATTAAAATGCATGTTACGGAATTTAGGAACACCAACATGGTTCCTTACCCTAAGCTGTGCTGAGTACGCTTGGGATGATTTACTGGATTTTCTACGAGAGGCAAATTCAAACATTAAAAACATCGAATACAAGACAGCAGGAGAACTGTGCTCATTGGATCCGGTTAATGTTTGCAGATATTTCAATCATAGATTTGAGGCTATGATGTCCTTCATCTGCAATAAAAAAAATCCACCTCTTGGAGAAGTAGTGGATTTCTTTTGGAGAAAAGAGTACCAGGCAAGGGGTGCTCCTCATATTCATATTCTGTTGTGGATCAAGGATGCCCCAAAGTTTGGAACAGATACTGATGAAGCAGTGTTATCTTTCATTGAAGAATATGCAACATGTGCTATACCAAAAAGCACAGAAGAGAAAAAGTTAAAGGAGCAAGTTTTACATTTCCAAAGTCATCGGTGTGGAAAATACTGTCGACAGAAATACAAGAGCAAAGATAAATACTACACTAAATGTCGATTTGGATTTCCTAGACCTGTTCTTTCTAATGGAAGAGTAAACAGTTTTATGTCATCTGTGAGACATACTATTACAAGAAAATCACCTAAGAATACCTACAACCTTAAAAGAAAAGAAGAATCAAAAAATATAAATGACTACAACCCAGTCATTTTATCCATGTGGAATGCTAACATGGATATACAGTATGTAGCTGACAATTCCATTGCTGTTGCTCGATATGTAACGTCTTACATTACTAAATCAGAAAAAACTGAATTGAAAGAAATGTGGGAAGAGATTTCTCACGAGAAGACTGTCAGTAAGAAGCTGTACAGTTTCAGTTTAAAGATGTTATCGCATCGAGAAATTGGATCCTACGAATGTTCAGATAGGTTATCTTCTGCAAGTCTCTACTCGAAATCAAGAAGAATAATTTGGGCAAGTTTAGGCCTTGCAGCAATGAGAAATCGGGTACTGAAATCTGTTGGAGAAATTGAATATTTGGCCGAGAATGACCCAGAAAGTACAGATATTTTTAAATCAAACATGTTGGACACATATTATCCCAAGAGAAGTCTTCATCTAGAGAACATGTGTCTCTATGAAGTGCTGCAGAACTACATTTATTCACGGAAAGCCACAGAAGACATCAACAATGGAAAATATAAAGTCATTGGTGAGGAAGGATGTTTGGTGAAGCAAATAAAAGGAAGTTTGATAAATCACAGGAAGCTGAGTTGCGACACTACTGACAAAAAGGAATTTTACTACTTGGCTCTTTTACAGCTGTTTAAACCATGGCGTACAGAGGACGAACTACTGGGAGAATTTCAAAGCTATGAAGATTCCTTTAATGCTTGCAAAGACAGCATAGAAAGCAGTACTTTCACAAATTATGTGCAAATGTTAAATGAAGAAATTGAACAGGAAACTACAATTGCAGCTGAAGTAGCTAGAGACAGTCCTCAAGACAGCCAAAGTTCAGGAACACTCAGTCAAGATCCCCTAGGACAACCAATCGTTGAAAATGAAGCTGCAATAGCTATGACTGAAGTGGAAATGGCTATGAATCAAGCTCAAGAAGAATTTATAGACTTACCAAATTTGGAAAGACAACTGAATGAAGAGCAGCAACAAATTTATGAAGAGATCAGAAACAAAATTGATCACGGATTACTACATGAAAAAAAAGAGTGCTCATGCACATCATTTCAACCAATCAGGATGTATGTAAGCGGACAAGCTGGAACTGGAAAACGTTTCTTAATAAAAGTCATCAGAAGCTACCTACAGCAAAAAACGGATTCAACTTTGTCTTGTGTGGTTACTGCTCCAACTGGGTTAGCAGCATATAACATAAAAGGAATCACCTTACATCGTTTGCTAATGTTACCAGTGGAGCATGAGAACAAAATACAATACCACAAGCTAACTGGAGAAGCATGCTTGGAAGTTTCAAGAGTATTGAAGAAGATGCAAGTTCTCATTATTGATGAGGTGAGCATGGTATCAAACTTAATGCTTGCCTTTGTGCATTTAAGAATGCAGCAAGTTCTAAGGACAGACTATGACATGTTATTTGGTGGAAAACATGTCATAGTTTTTGGGGATCTTCTACAGCTTACTCCAGTTAAAGGACAACCAGTGTTTAATACTGTGACACATGAAGACACAAAGAAGTCATTGGGAAGCATTGGTAATGCAAATATGTGGTCCTTCTTTGAGTACAAGGAACTTACTACTAATATGAGGCAAGCAAACGATGAAGAATATGGAAGTATTCTGAAAGATATCAGAATTGGACTACTCACTGAAGCTGGCACGAAAGCATTACAGAGTCGGTTGCTACATAATTTATTTCCAAAGGAAGAAATAGTTGCAGAGAAGATATACAAGAACATTGCAGAAAAGAAAAGTGTCATCTGGTTAATGCCAACTCTACGTGAATGCTCAATATTCAATGAGGAGCTTTTGAAATTGGAAAAGGAAGAGATTAGGAAATTGGAAGCAGTGGACAAAATTCAGGATGAAAGAATTACTATCACATTAACAGGCAAACTGAAAAATAAATTGGATTCACTAGAGAAGAACATTTCCAAAACTGCTGGATTAGAAAAAAATCTATATGTTTGCATGAACTGTAGAGTATTTTTAAGGAGAAATTTGGATGTTGAAAAAGGTTTAGTAAATGGAGCTATGGGAAGAGTTGTGGGTTTTATTAATTATCAGAAAAAAGATGGAATTGAATGTTTAAAAATAAAATTAGATCAGATAGAAGAAGTTATAGACATTTGTTGTTGTACAGTTCGTTTCATGCTTGTGAAAGACTTATATGTACGTAGGAAACAGTTTCCGTTTTCTAGCATATGCTGTAACTATTCACAAGTTTCAAGGATTGACTGTAGATTGTGCATTTGTAAACATTGGTTCAACTGTGTTCAAAGAAGGTATGGCTTATGTAGCTTTGTCACGAGTGAAAACATTATCTGGTTTATTCATGATAGACTTTGATGATTCAAAAGTTAGTGCTGATACAAACTGTGTAAAGGAGTATAATAGATTAAGAAGAACCTATGCTCCTCATTTAGGTCAGTATCCTGTGTTGGAGAAACGTGTAGTTTCTCGAAAAAGGAGAATTGAGAATATCTGTAATGAGGATGTAGAGAGGAGAAAAAAAAAGAGGAGTGATGTAATTGCAAGCAAAAAGAAAAAGGAAAATGTTGAAGAGGTTGTAGGTTGTCATTTTTAAAATAGCTCTGGTGTCAACTGCTATGCTAATGTAGTGCTGAATGTTGCATTTTATCTGGAAAGTTTGCAAGAGCAGATAATAGTAAATCAGAGAAAAAGATTCTGTTCTGAGTTGAGTCTCCTTTTTCAAAAGCTGAGTAATGATAAAAATCAAATAGAAAGTGCTTCTGAAATTAGAAAACTTTTAGATGTATGTTCAGGACGAACACAGTTTTCTCAAAATGTACAGCAAGACGCACAGGAATTCTTGATGTATTTTCTTCAGGTACTGGAAGAAGAAGGGGTACAAATTGAAAATATGTTTGGTGTCTCTTATGAATGGGAACATAGTTGTGAAAACTGTTTCAATACATGTGGCTCTAATGTTGATTCTGAAAGGTTTATTTTTTTAACATTGCCAGACAGTAAAACAGTCACTTTTGCTAAATTAGTTAAAGATGCGAATCATAGCATGGAATGCGGTGAGTGTAAATCTGACATGTTTTCAACGTTAATTTTAAAGGAATACGGACAGTATGTAATTTTAATGATGCAACGATGTAGAGCTGATGGTTCAAAATTGGATACTTTAATAAAGAAGTTTATAGGACAGCAATTATCAATTTCAGGAAAAACTTTTGTAACAGTTGCAATAATTTTCCATGAAGGACCTACTGTAACTTCTGGACATTACACAGTTTATCTTAAATGTGAAAAAGGCTGGACACTGTGTAATGATTCCCAATTGATTTTCAAGCAACGTTTGCCTTTTGATTTAGCAAATTCCTATCTAATCTTCCTGAAACCTAAATTTTAGAGAGACTTGGCAAGATCTGTACAAAACAATTTTACCATTTTATTGGATTACCATTGGAATTTTCAAATATAAAGATTTTTCAAATTACCATTTGGCCTCAAGGAAAGGTAACCAATTGTATTGTGGACTTATTTAATTCCTAATGAATCTTTCAGAAACCAAAAATTTGGAGAGAATCGGTAACATCTGTACAATTTAAATTTTGGAATTTTATTGGATTACCATTGGAAATTTATTCAAAAAAGATTTTTAAAATTACCATTTGGCCATAAGGAAAGGTAACCAATTGTATTGTGGACTTATTTAATTATTAATTAATCTTTCGGAAACCAAAATTTTAGAGAGACTCGGTAACATCTGTACAATTTAAATTTTGGAATTTTATTAGATTACCATTGGAAATTTAATCAAAAAAGAATTTTAAAATTACCATTTGGCCTAAAGGAAATGTAACCAGATGTATTGTGGAGTTATTTGAGATATATTATTTTTGTGATTATGCTTCTGTAACAAAATTGTCAGACGGTATTTTAAAGAAATAGTTATTGTTATTAAATGATATTTTTTTAGAATATTTTGCATTTCTATAATGTTATGTTTAAGTAAAAAGAGATTCTGGGCTTTTTTAAAACAATCTTTGAGATTGTTATTTTTTTTTTGCCCGCTGTTAAGTGATGAATGCAATTGCTTTCACGATTTATAGTGAGATGCAATATATTCTGAAAACAGCAAAAAAATGGCAAAAAATTGTTTTTGGAAAATATGTAAATACGTGTACTGTATTATATAATGATTGATTAAATATTATTACTTTTTTCTTTTTTTTCAGATTGTGAAAGAAAATTTTCGAAAAAAACAACCATTTTTACAAGTAATTTCAATTAAATTTTAATTAAAAATTAAATTGTTGGGTGGGTCAGGTAAGTCAGAAATTAGATGGTCCCTTTCTTCCACTTCTCCTCAAACAGATTTTCAGTATTTAGGTATTAATCCCTCAAGGACCTTGTAATGTGGTAATTGTTTTTTAGTGTTTTTAAAAAAAAAGAAAAAAAAAATACGCTTACCGTACGCGTACGGTAAAAAAAAAAAAAAGTTTTTAAGAAAAAATGTAAAAAAGTTGAGAGGTAAGGTTGGCTCTTAAAAGAGCCGTTGTGTTCATTCAGGGACAGAGGAAAGGAAGAATGGGAACATTAGCTGGTAGGACAAATGTGCTGGTCTATTTTGTTGTTAATGAGGGGAAGACTGGTCTCCCTATGAAAAATTAGACCATGGCAAAATGAACACCGCATTGTAACCCTCGCAAACCGATGGTTTGTTTCCACAGGACCAGAAAAAGGTGAATCTGCCCCCACAGATGAAGGGCTCAGCTGAGCTTCCGAAGATGGACTCGGCTGAGCTGCTGTGGATGTGCTTGCTCGACTTACTGAAGGGTTTCCTCTAGTATGTCGTGCCTGTGTCCTAGGGTGTACATCCTCAAGGTGTCGTAACATAGTGTGATTCCCGAGGAATACTTCTTGTTAGGATTACCTCTTGAAAGTACACGCTGGCACAGCTTACAAGTCACCAAAGCAGCATTGACTTTTTTCTCGCCCTCAGGAAAAGTAAAATACTCCCATATAAAAGAGCTCTTCTGTTTCCTCTTTCTCTGCCTGATGGTGGTGCTGCTAGCCTCACTCTCAGCAGAAGAGTGCTGGTCTGCCATCGTATCCCAAAGACAACTCAGCTCCTTCTCCTAAGGGATCACAAGCAGAAATGAGGGGAATGGGTGTGGTGTAGGAGAGTTCTAGAACTGAAACTACTTTGAACCAATCAAAAGTTTTGTTTCATGATCACATGACCCACCGTGCGCGTACGTTACGCTTACGGTGCGCTTACGGAGCGCTTACGGTAAAAGTACGCATGCGCGTAAAAAAGACACGCGCTCGCGCGCATGCGCATAACAGGCACGCCCCAACACTTCCGCGTAACGTGCGCGTGTAGCGTACACGCTTACGCGCCCCGTACGCAGTATGCACGGCTACGTAAATTGCGTAACCATACGCAAAAAGAGTAGAAATATTACGAACATTACGCAAACCGTACGCTTACCGTAAGCTTACCGTACGCGCACTTAAAAAAAAAAAAAAAAAAGAGGAAAAAAAGAATCACTATGTTATACTAATATATCTTACCTGTTTGGTAAAAAAACAAAATGAGAAAAAATAATATATTGCAGAATTTTTTTAAATTAAGCATAGTGTTTTAAGAGAATATAAAGTAAAAAAAAAAAACAGCTTGCAAATAAAAAAAAAAAAAAAACACGTTTAATATAAGAATTTGTTTTAAAAAAAACATACAAAATCAATGAAAAAACAATGGGAATCACACATGTTATAGGTAAGAATTAGCATTTAAAAAACCATACAAATTCACTGAAAAAAACATGGGTTTCACACACGTTATAGTTAGGAATTAGCATTTAAAAAACCTTGCAAATTCAGTGAAAAAACCATGGGTTTCACACACGTTATAGTTAGGAATTAGCATTTAAAAAACCTTGCGAATTCAGTGAAAAAACCATAGGTTTCACACACGTTATAGTTAGCGGACATTTCACTCATAAAAAACCAATGAAATAGTTATCTGAACTAACTATAAAGGGGAATTTGATTGTTTTTTTACGAGTGAAATGTCCACCTAACTATAACATGTGTGAAACCTATGTTTTTTTAAGTGAATTTGCAAGGTTTTTTAAATGCTAATTCCTAACTATAACGTGTGTGAAACCTATGGTTTTTTCAGTGAATATATATATATATATATATATATATATATATATATATATATATATATCACCAAACGACCACCTTCCTTCAAAGAATTCCAGGGACACAGCGGGGATTCTGTTGAAGCCTTTATTCACAGATTGTCAGCATGGCATAATGCATTTCGACTTTTCGTCTTCTTCAGATGCTGCTGCTGAATTGTCGTCACCTGTTCCCTCCTTTGAACATCTCATTGCGCTCCCATTGGTGGGAGATCAGCTGGTCCTGCTGCCATATAAGGAATGTAGTTTCATGTACAACTACAATTCCCAGCATTCATTGTTCAGGTAAGTACTACAGCCGGATAAGATTGTAACTGCTGTGAGTGCTGAACATTGCATCACAAAGGGGGGCCATGTAGTGGCAAGTTAAAACAAAATTATAAACGTGTTGCAGGCTTCCTCAGGTCCCCTATGTCCAGCCCCAATAATGAGAACACACCGGGCCTGAGACAAACTGAAGTCATGCTCGCCTCCCCATGTAATCACAGGCTGCCTGGTCGTAGCGGCCGCTAGTTTGGTCCGTTCTCGAGGCGGTCCTAGCGAAATCAATACCTTGATAACACAGTCTGAACTGCCAGGAAAGACCAGGACACTTGATGGACGGGTCCCTGTATCGCGCTCCAGGCAGGCGCGTAAAATATCACAAAACGATCACCTTCCTTCAAAGAAGTCCAGGGACACAGCGGGGATTCTGTTGAAGCCTTTATTCACAGATTGTCAGCATGGCATAATGCATTTCGACTTTTCGTCTTCTTCAGATGCTGCTGCTGAATTGTCGTCACCTGTTCCCTCCTTTGAACATCTCATTGCGCTCCCATTGGTGGGAGATCAGCTGGTCCTGCTGCCATATAAGGAATGTAGTTTCATGTACAACTACAATTCCCAGCATTCATTGTTCAGATAAGTACTGCAGCCGGATAAGATTGTAGCTGCTGTGAGTGCTGAACATTGCATCACAAAGGGGGGCCATGTAGTGGCAGGTTAAAACAAAATTATAAACGTGTTGCAGGTTTCCTCAGGTCCCCTACGTCCAGCCCCAGTACTGAGAACACACCGGGCCTGAGTCAAACTGAAGTCATGCTCGCCTCCCCATGTAATCACAGGCTGCCTGGTCGCAGCGGCCGCTGGTATGGTCCGTTCTCGAGGCGGTCCTGGAGAAATCAATACCTTGATTACACAGTCCGAACTGCCAGGAAAGACCAGGACACTTGACGGACGGGTCCCTGTATCGCGCTCCAGGCAGGTGCGAAAAATATCACCAAATGACCACCTTCCTTCAAAGAAGTCCAGGGACACAGTGGGGATTCTGTTGAACCCTTTATTCACAGATTTTCAGCATGGCATAATGCATTTCGACTTTTCGTCTTCTTCAGATGCTGATGCTGAATTGTCGTCACCTGTTCCCTCCTTTGAACATCTCATTGCGCTCCCATTGGTGGGAGATCAGCTGGTCCTGCTGCCATATAAGGAATGTAGTTTCAAGTACAACTACAATTCCCAGCATTCATTGTTCAGGTAAGCACTGCAGCCGGATAAGATTGTAACTGCTGTGAGTGCTGAACATTGCATCACAAAGGGGGGCCATGTTGTGGCAGGTTAAAACAAAATTATAAACGTGTTGCAGGCTTGCTCTGGTCCCCTACGTCCATCCCCAGTAATGAGAACACACCAGGCCTATATATATATTCCAGTTTCTCGTCTCGTACACCATTCCTTCACAGAAAACAGACGATGCGGACCCAAATACGTGGTTCTAATGTTTTATTTTGCTTAGTGCCCCGCACCAACCGCCATTAGGCATTTCGGTCTCACACAGACCTTGATCACATGACGCGTGTCATCTTTCCTGAATGTTGGCAGTGCAAAGAAACTTGTGACGTCAATAATAATAGACATAGAAGAATGTTTGGAAACAGCAAGACATTACCATGCGAATGATGATAAAAGCAAGTAGATGTCAAATACAATTGCATACATATTGATAAAATATCATGTAAAACAGCATCCATACAAATAAATAAATAAATATTTAAATAGTTGCAAAATTGGTCAAATATGCCCATAAAAAGCAAATTTATAGCTAAGATGGTTAAATACACATAAACTATACAATAATAATAGACATAGAAGAATGTTTGGAAACAGCAAGACATTACCATGCGAATGAGGGAAACATCCTTTACCACGAAACCATTACAACGCGGTATGGTTACATCGTGGTTTTAACAACGAAAGTCGTTACACCGACTTGCACTGGAGGGCGCTCTAGACTAAGGAATAGTGTGAATTACTATTCCAACACCTTCCCTACTGTACGTAGACTGGAGTGGAATAGTAATTCACACTATTCCTAAATCCAGCACCCACCAACACAAGTCGATGTAACGACTTGCGTTGTCAAAACCGCGATGTAACATACCGCGTTGTGATGGTACGCGTTGTATCATCATACATCCGCGAATGATGATAAAAGCAAGTAGATGTCAAATACAATTACATACATATTGATAAAATATCATGTAAAACAACATCCATACAAATAAATAAATAAATATTTAAATAGTTGCAAAATTGATAAAATATGCCCATAAAAAGCAAACTTATAGCTAAGATGGTTAAATACACAATAAAAGAAGTAGGGTAATAAAATATAGAATCATCTTTTTATCACTGGAATTTTGTTAAAAAATATCCATGAGTGTAAAGCCATCACAATCTGTTCGCCAAGCTTGCTGCTAAATTTGTAACGCCCAATTGGCTTTACAGAACCTTCAAGTAGTCTATTAAGATAAAGTGCAAATGCTATTGATATACAGTGCCACCGTATGTGCAAATGTGCAAAAATTGTAATAGAATAAACAATTAATTAAAAAAAGGAGTTATTAAAATACTGCTATTCTAGAGGAAGCTGCCGAAAATTTATTTTGATTATTTTCATATAGATATGTTTGAGTACTACACACTTGCTATTACAAACAGGTATAAAAATCTTCACTAGAGTTAAGACCCTGAGGTGTCTTGCAGTCTAACTCTAATATATACCTGGTTTCCAGTTGTCTGAGGGGAGCCTCTCGGTCTCCACCTCTACTTAGAGGGGGGACTGTGTCTGCCACAAAATATTTTAAGACACTGGCATCTTTGTCATGGGACTCCCCAAAATGCCTGGCAACGGGATAGGCCTGATCACCATTGATTATTGCTCTCATGTACTGGAGTATCCTTTTGTGTACCTGCAACTTGGTGCTACCCACATAGCGCAGGCCACAAGGACACTCCAGCACATAAACTGCAAAATCGGTTTTGCATGTTAGTTTTTTATCAACGTGCACAGGCTCCTTCTTAAAAGGCATTATGGGCAATGTGGTCCTGTGAACTTGATGAATTAAAAACAGTGACTTATGAGCAAGGATGCAAGTACTAACAAATATGAACTTACTAAACAGAGCATCAAATCAATTGAAATCAGCACTGTTTTCATTTCAAGTGTGAGAAAAACATTGTTAAACAGGACTCTTCCGTGCAATATCGTAGGTATTTGACCTTACCTCTTGTCCTTCTACACTGTTGTTGTAAGAACATTTAAATACTGAATGAGTAACCACCCCCTCATGAGCAGATGATTAAGACTCGCTTAGAGTTGAAACGCGTTCTGCTATTGCAGTGCTAAATAAAAAGAACTTTAAATTGAGCACTGACTGGTGGGTCTGTTTCGTGTCACAGAAGGTGATGGATGCGTTTTTGTTTGGATACTAAGGGAGTGATGTCCCCTACAGGCCCCGACCCGACAGGATGGGCATTTCTTTTCGTCACAGAACATTTGGAATATATATATATATATATTTATATATATATGTATATATTTTCACTGAACATAGGTTTCAGGCACGTTATAGTTAGAAATTAGCATTTAAAAAACCTTAGACATTCACTGACAAAAACCATAGGTTTTATGGAAAGTTATAGTTGGTTGGACATTGCACTCGTACAAAACCAGTGAAATTCCCCCATTATAGTTAGTTCAGCTTACTATGACATGCGCCCCTGCAAACACTACTGATGACTTCACATATTACATCACTCATGACATGGTCAGTGACATCACTGATGACAACTCAAATGACATCACTGCGTGGGCCCCCTCCTCTCGCCATTAATGGCCCCGGGACCCCATCCCCCTGGGGCTTGCCTATGCCTTTTTTGTTTCTTTTTTTTAATTATGGGGAGGAGGGGAGCCCTTGGCCACCCTCCCTGGCCACTTCTGGCCCCGGGGACCCCATTCCCCGGGGCCTGACCACATTGTTGGGGACTGTGGGGGGGTTCCCAATTCCCCCACAGTCCCGCCGGCTTCCCGCCTCCTGCGGGATACGGCATTGCTTTTCCACACGCTAAGATGCAGCTCCCCGTGTGGAAAAGCAATGTGGTTTGGTTTTTGGAAGAGAGAGCAGGTTCCCTGCTCTCTCTTCCAAAAACCAAACCAGAGTCTGCTATGACAGGGCGGCAGCCTCGCCAAACCAGAATCTGCTATGACAGGGCGGGAGCCGCGAGGCTCCTGCCCTGTCATAACAATCTGCAGTGTCCCAGGGGTGGGCACCCCAGGACACTGCTGGAGCCGGCCCTGTGCAGTGGCGGTCCCCAGGGCCATCATTGGCTCCAGGAGGTTGGCCGCGTGGCCCCCCTCCCAACATCTACACAGCCCCGGGGGGTGGTGGTCCCCAGTGCTTGGGGGTCCATTACGGACCCCTGAATTTGAATAATTAGTGCCCCGGGGAGGTGGCGGTCCACGGGGCATGTGGGGGGGGCAAGCCCCCCCACACAGGTGTTTTTTATTTTTAAAAAGCCCCGGGGAAAACGTCCCTGGGGCTGCGGGGGGGCCGTGTGCCCCCTGCAAATATTCAGGCAAAGCCCCGGGGGATGGCGGTCACCGGAGCAGTGTGGGGGAATTGGGCCCACCACACATTTTTTCGCATGCCCCCGGGACCTGGCCCACCCGGGGGCTTTAATTAAATGAAGCGCGGTAGCCCGCGCTTTGTTTTTTTTATTTTTCGCCCGGATCCGCGGATCCTCGGTGCATCTTGCGTTTTAATAAATAAATATATATTTTTGGGGGCCTGGGTGTCCTTGTGGGACCCCCTGAGCAGGCCTAGGGGGTCACGGTGTTTCTACCCTGACTCCTTTTCCTGTTTTGCACATTTGTTTTTCTGTTTTCATGTGCCTCGGTTCTACCGAGGCACAAGATGGCTGCCAACACTTCCTGGTTTGGAGTGTTGACAGTCAATTAGCATGAAGCTCGTGATCGGGAGGGTGCGCGGATCCTCCATGGCCATAGATATCACTATCTGTATTTCCTAATTTCTCAAAAACTACTGAACGGATTTACACCACTTATTAAAAGGTCGCTTTCTGAGCCAAGCAGTACCTTTTTGCCAAATTTGGTGTAATTCCATTCAGCAGTTTTTGCTATAACCGTGTCTAAACTTTCCTATGGGAAATTGATTTTTTGAACTCTATTTTTTGATTTTCTCAGGAACTAATGAATAGATTTACACCATTTAAAAAAAAGGTATCTTTCTGAGCCAAGGGCTACCTTTTTGCAAAATTTGGTGTAATTCCGTTCAGCAGTTCGGGCTGTAGCCTGTTCAACGATTTCCTATGGGAAATAACATGGAGAAAATGTGTTTTGGGACCCCCCTTTTCTCTCGGCCCCCGCTTGACAAATCAACCTGAAACTTTCAGAATAGGAGCTGACCAGAACGCCCCACCAGTTTTGAAAGTTCTGTGAAGATTCGTCATCCGACGCCAAAGTTATTGGGAAAAGATTGTTACGATTTTCCTATGGTAACTAAGTCCTAAATATAACTACCTACTGGCGACTGCCAGTAGGTAATATAGGTTATATATATATATATATATATATATATATATATATATATATATATATATATATATATATATATATATATATATATATATATATATATATATATATATATATTATCTACTGGCGGTCGCCAGTAGATAATTATAGTTACAACCTAGTTTCCATAGGAAATCTCAAAATTCTATTTTGAATAACTTTGGCGCCGGTTGATGAATCCTCGCGAAATTTTAAAAACTAATGGGGCGCTCCGTTCAGCTCCTACCCTGAAAGTCTCGGGGTGATTCGTCAAGCGGGGGCCGAGAAAAAGGGGGGGTCCCAAAACGCGTTTTCCCCATGCATTTTTCCATAGGACCTTTAGTCGCAGCTACAGCCCGAACGGCTGAACAGAATTATCTGAAATTTGGCAGAGAGGTAGCCATAAGGTCAAGGAAGTGCCTTTTGCAGGTCTGGTGTAAATCTGTTCAGTATTTCCTGAGAAAATAGCATTTAAAAGCATATCAATATCTATACGCGCGCAGCGTGCGCGCACTGTGCGCGCACCCTGCCGTGCGCGAGCGCAATTCTGATTGGTTGTTAGATGTCAGTAAACATTCGAATCGGTCGAAACCAGGTAGTGTCGGCCGCCATTTTGTCTCTCGCAGTCTGAGGGGGTGAAAAAAAAAGGTGGAGAACGTGAAAAGGGGGCAGAGTGGACAGTTCCTGACCCCCTAGCCTTGGTCAGGGGGTCACAGAATAAAAATCGCGAGGTGCGCGCACGGTGCGCGCACGGTGAAAAACCTGAAAAAAAAATACATAACTTAGCATTTAAAAAAACGTACAAATTCACTGAAAAAACCATAGGTTTCACACACGTTATAGTTACGAATTAGCCTTTAAAAAACCTTGCAAATTCACTTAAAAAACCATAGGTTTCACACATGTTATAGTTAGCTGGACATTTCACTCGTAAAAAACCAATGAAATTCCCCCGTTGTAGTTAGTGCAGGCAACTATAACTCACGCGACCGCAATCCTCTGCTGATGATGTCAGATATTACATCACTGATGACATATGTGTCTTTATGAAAAATAAATAAATATTTGTAATATAGCTAGAGATTAATGGAAGAAGACATGGGTAAATAAGTGTCTAAATACAGTGATGTAATATCTGACGTCATCAGCAGAAGATTGCAGTCGCGTGAGTTATAGTTGCCTGCACTAACTATAACGGGGGAATTTCATTGGTTTTTTACGAGTGAAATGTCCAGCTAACTATAACATGTGTGAAACCTATGGTTTTTTCAGTGAATATATATATATATATATATATATATTTATATATATATTCACTGAAAAAACCATAGGTTTCACACACGTTATAGTTAGGAATTAGCATTTAAAAAATCTTGCAAATTCACTTAAAAAACCATAGGTTTCACACAAGTTATAGTTAGCTGTACATTTCACTCGTAAAAAACCAGTGAAATTCCACGTTATAGTTAGATCAGGTAACTATAACTTGCGCGCCCACAATAAACTGCTGATGACGTCACATATTACATCACTTATGACATGGTCAGTGACATCACATTGTGCATTGCGGTCGCGCAAGTTATAGTGAAATGTACAGCTAACTATAACTTGTGTGAAACCTATGGTTTTTTAAGTGAATTTGCAAGGTTTTTTAAATGCTAATTCCTAACTATAACGTGTGTGAAACCTATGGTTTTTTCAGTGAATTTGTACGTTTTTTTAAATGCTAAGTTATGTATTTATTTTAAATTTCTGTGCGCACGGTGCGCTTCGCGCACCGTGCGCGCGCTGTGGGCGCTCGGTGCGCTTCTCGCACCGAGCGCCCACTTTGCGCATTTCGAACCGTGCACGCCTCGCCATTTTTTATAAAATATCAATTTTTTTTCTCCCTTGGGGGTCCTTAGATTTATATATTAAATGTGATTGTTAATTTTTTTTTTTTTTTACCGTACGCGTACGGTAAGCTTACCGTACGCGCACTCCGCGATTTTTTAAAAAAATTATTACATTTATTTTTCATACTTTTTGGTCCTTCGTGAACCCCCTGACGAACGCTAGGGGGTCTGCAACTCTCTTTGTTGCCCCCTTTTCATGTTATCAACCTTTGTTTTTCAGTGCGAGAGACAGAAAATGGCGGCCGATACTTTTTGATTTAGACCGATTCGAATGTTTACAGTCATGTAACCACCAATCAGAATTGAGCTCGCGTGCGGCACCGTACGCGTACGGTAAGCTTACCGTAAGCGCACGGAGCGCGCTTACAGATATGTATATTGATTTAAATGCTATTTTCTCAGGACCTACTGAACAGATTTACACCAGACCTGCAAAAGGCACATCCCTGACCTGAGGACTACCTCTCTGCCCAATTTCAAGTAATTCTGTTCAGCCGTTCGGGCTGTAGCTCGGACTAAAGGTCCTATGGGAAAATGCATGGGGAAAACGCGTTTTGGGACCCCCCTTTTTTCTCAGCCCCCGCTTGACGAATCCCCCCGAGACTTTCAGGGTAGGAGCGGAGCGTAGCGCCCCATTAGTTTTGAAAAATTCGCGAGGATTCGTGAACCGGCGCCAAAGTTATTCCAAATAGAATGTTGCGGATTTCCTATGGAAACACGGTCCTAACTATAACTATCTACTGGCGACCGCCAGTAGATAATATATATATATATATATACATACATATATATATATAATATATATACATATATATATATGTTCACTGAAGAAACCATAGGTTTCAGGGGCGTTATAGTTAGCTGGACTTTTCACTCGTACAAAACCATTGAAATTCCCCCGTTATAGTTAGTTCAGCTAACTATAACTCGCGCGCCCGCAATCCACTGCTGATGACATCACATATTACATCACTCATGACATGGTCAGTGACATCACTGATGACATCACTGATGACATCTCAAATGACATCACTGATGACATCATCCAGTGAATGTGTGTTTTTCTGAAAATTACATATGTTTTATATATGTATATCTCAAGAACGATGGAAGAATAACTGGGTATATAAGTGTCTAAATGGATGATTTGTTTTTGAAAAATTGATTGTATAACTGACTGATTAAGTGTATCTTAGTGAATACATGGCTTAGTGAGTAATGTTTAAATATGTAAACATCTGTATCAGTCTCTCACTTTGTGAATAAGTGGCTGCATAGGTTGGTGAGTAGCTACATGGGTGTCTATATAGGTTATTAGTTGGTTTTTTGAGTATCAGTATGAGTGTCTGAGTGTCTGTATGGTTTGGCGGGGGTATTACGTAGTGCATAGGTGCATGAATGAGTGACTCACTGTTTGTATGTGTTGAAGACAGCATGTGTGCAGGACTGTATGGGTGGATGAGTGTGTGCATGGGTGTGTTAGTGAGTGAATGACTGTCTCAATAGTGTCTTTATGAGTAACTAAATATGTTTTAAACTAGTGTATGTGACTATTGGTGTATATAAGTGAGTATATTTGAGAGTGAGAGTGAGAGATTGGAAGAGTTCCTGTATGAATAAGTATGTGTTTCTATAAGTGATTGTTTAAAAGACTACGTATGTGTAAGTTTCTGTAGAAGTAAGTGTGGTGGTGTGTGTATAACTGTATATGCAAGTAAATGGATGTTGATTCTTTATTAGCATGAGTGACTATGTGTGTGAGTAACTCTATGGATGAGTGGCATTGTGTAACAGGATGTATAGGTGTATGAGTACATATGATGAGTGAGTACATGTATGAGTGACAGTATAGGACTGTTGGTGAATGAGTGGATGTGTATGTGGATCTTAGAATTACTGAATAGGTTGTTGAAACTGGTATTGGTATGTCCATTGTTTTGAAAATGTTAATTGTATCAAAGGTTATATTAGGGGGAGAGGAGGTCTGCCACTCTATCACAAGGATGATGTAATCAGTGATGTCATCAGTGATGTCATTTGAGATGTCATCAGTGATGTCATGAGTGATGTCACTGACCATGTCATGAGTGATGTAATATGTGACATCATCAGCAGTGCATTGTGGGCGCTCGAGTTATAGTTATCTGAACTAACTATAATGTGGGAATTTCAATGGTTTTGTACGAGTGAAAAGTCCAGCTAACTATAACGCCCCTGAAACCTTTGGTTTCTTCAGTGAATTACTAAGGTTTTTTAAATGCTAATTCCTAACTATAACGTGCCTGAAACCTATGGTTTTTTCAGTGAATTTCAAAGGTTTTTTAAATGCTAATTTCTAACTATGCCTACAGAGATAGGACATGTGAAGAAAGAAGAAAAAACGCACAGAAAGAAAAAAAAGAAATGCAGAAAGAAACAACAGAAGTCCTCAAAGACGAAGAAAAGTGCAGGAAGAAGGATAACGTGCAGAAGGTAAAAACAGAAGAGCAGAAAGAAGCCTTGTTGCAAAATCATCCTGTACCCTCAACTTTTTCAGACGGATACTGGTGGTAACTGAGTCTGACTAACCAGTTCTAGAGCCAGTGCTATGTTAAAAGACACTCAGAATACAGTGAAAACACCTACATATACTAGGGAACACTATGCGTTGGGGTCCCCCTGTGATTAGCATAACCTCCTCTGTAAGCCCATAGTATATAATAGGACAGGGGATTAAAACTACCTCTTAAAACGCGCCACAGGGCGTGTTTGCACACGTCACCTCAGGCCCCGTCCCCTCCCTTCCCCACTGTGTAAACACTCCCTGTGGTCGTTTTAAGTTGGGAGATTAAGTCCCCTTGAATCCCGAGGGTCCCTAGGGTCCAACTAGACCACTAGATACCTCCAGTAAGCGCCACAGAGCTGCGTTGCAGAGAGATGTAGAAAGGGGCATGGCCTAGACCACCTCTCTGCAACGCAGCGCAGTGGCGCTTACTGGAAGCACCTGGTGGGCTAGTTGGCCCCCAGGGTCCCTCAGGATTGAAGGGGAATTATTTCCCCAACTTAAAACTCGCCACAGGGCGTGTTTGTACACGTTAATTCAGGCCCCGTCCCTTCCCTTCCCTTCACCACTGTGTAAACACACCCTGTGGCCATTTTAGGTTGGGAGATTAAGTTCATTTGAATCCTGAGGGTCCCTAGGGTCCAACTAGCCCACTAGGTACCTCCAGTAAGCGCCACAGAGCTGTGTTGCAGAGAGGTGTAAAAAGTGTCACGGTCTGGACCACCTCTCTGCACCGCAACTCAGTGGCGCTTACTGGAAGCACCTGGTGGGCTAGTTAGCCCCCAGGGACCCTCAGGATTTTAGGGGAATTATTTCCCCAAGTTAAAATGCGCCATAGGGCGTGTTTGCACACGTCACCTCAGGCCGCATTCCCTCCCATCCCCACTGTGTAAACACGCCCTGTGGCCGTTTTAAGTTGGGAGATTAAGTCCCCTTGAATCCTGAGGGTCCCTAGGGGCAAAATAGCCCACTAGGTACGTCCAGTAAGCGCCATTGCAGAGAGGTGTAAAAAGGGGCATGGCCTGCACCACCTCTCTGCAATGCAGAGCAGTGGCGCTTACTGGAAGCACCTGGTGGGCTAGTTGGCCCCCAGGGTCCTTCAGGATTGAAAGGGAATTATTTCCCCAATTTAAAACACGCCACAGGGCGTGTTTGCACACATCACCTCAGGCCCTGTCCTCTCCCTTCACCACTGTGTAAACACGCCCTGTGGCCGTTTTAAGTTGAGAGATTAAGTCCCCTTGAATCCTAAGGTTCCCTAGGGTCAAACTAGCCCACTATGTACCTCCAGTAAGCACCAGAGAGCTGCGTTGCATAGAGGTGTAAAAAGGGGCGTGGCCTCAGAACACCTGTCTGCAACGCAGCTCCCTGGCGCATACTGGAGATACCTGTTGGGCTAGTTGGCCCTCAGGGACCCTCAGTATTGAAGGGGAATTAATTCCCCAACTTACAACTGGCCAGGGGCGCGTTTGCAGAGTGCTGCAAGGAGGGGGCGTGGCCTCCGGCGCGATGCCGGTCTTTTATTTATTTTATTTTTTTAAGAAGGAGGGCTGTGTGCCCCCCCTTCATTTTCTAACTTATCGGCCCTGGGGACCCCATCCCCCAGGGCCTGCACCCTAATTTCTTTTGTTGAAAAAAATTAATTTGGAAGTGGGCCGCGTGGCCCCCCTCCCAAGGACTTAATCGGCCCCGGGGACCCCAACCCCCGGGTCATGGCCTTTTTTTTATTATTCTTTAGGAGGGGGGCTGCGTTGCCCCCCTCCTCAGGCCACTTATGGCCCCGGGGACCCCATCCCCCCGGGCTGGCCTTTGTTTTTTATTATTTAAAAAAAAAATATATTTATAGAAACACCTAGGGCATGCTGGACAAATCGTATGTACCTATCACAATGACGATTAGCGTGATATTCATTAAAAGGCGACTATGCATACAATGAATCCACGTGGAATGTATTTACACCGCTAGTGAAGCTCTGACGTGTCCGACGCCCTACCGAGCCTAATCCCGGCACCCCCGCCGGTGGGTACTCTCCAAGTAGACACCCCTGTCGTTTATTTATACAATCATGGGTAGCTATTGACGGGCACATTTAGTACACACGCACACCAAGCCTTTCAAAGGGGATTCGACAAAAATTTGACCAAACTATGCAAGAAACCCCCCTCACGGTTAATAAAAAACACATCCACCGCCGGATGTGTAATACTTTTTATTTTACTCTCTGGAAAGGAGACAAACCTCACTTGAGAGTCACAGCGTGCTCCTGGCTGAGCCCAATGCTGTGTTACACCCACCAGTGCCCGCCGAGAGCCAAACACCTCTGTGTTGTATTCCACCAGCTAGTATTATTATTATTATTTTTATATGTTCTTATATAGCGCTCAACTACCCTTGGGCATCTTGGCGCTTGCCTTGGGAACCCTTCCTGGTTTTTCCCTGTGAGATAACCCATACTGGGCATCCCCAAGGTGAAAGCCAGGCATCCCGCCGCGGGGGGGCCGTTGTGGAGATTAAGCAAGCTATTGCCCAGAGTTGCAGCGTGGGACCCATGATTAGAATAGGCACTGAGGCGAGAATATCCAGTCCGCGGAATTTATAGCCCGAGACCCTGCCGCGACGGGAATCGAACCCTGGTCCCGGACCAGTGCTCTGCATCGAGGTCTGCCGCTCTAACAATTGAGCCACACTTCTCCACCTAGTGTGTATGCTATGACACTCTCTAGCCCATGTGCACTGTAACACCACTCTGTGAATATGTCATGCCACACTTGCCTTTGCACGGGTTATATTGCCCCATCTAATGTGCCTTTCTCAATGCCTATGTTATAACGCCCAGCGCTATGCCATACATATTACAATCTGGGATCCATATCTTTGTCACCAGCACATATTTTATATTACAACTTTAGAGACTAGTTAGGTTACACAACACTGCCCTGTGCATATTACACTCCAAGGCGCATATCGCATAGCACGTGCTAGTGCCTGTGCTATCTCGCGCTCCCCAATGAATCTGTCATTGCGCACAATGTATTGCATATTATATTTCATGCCCCGGTACATCTTATATCACACTTTTTGGTGCATAGTTTATACCATATACTATATCTAGTTTTCCTTTTCAATCGTGCTCTCAGGACTATGGTCTATATAACAGTGCGTTCACCTACCCTTTTCACGGGCATTACATTTTGCGATGGGTGGTAGAGGGTCAGGGGGTGTTTCTGCCAAGTGAGCCCGGAGTCACAGTCACAAACGTCCTCTTCTTCCTGAATAAAAGTGAGATTATGCTGCATACTTGTTCATATTTTAAGTAGTTCGCACAGACACACATTTTAAAAACAATAAAGTTCCTAATACCCACCTTCTCTGAACAGTTAGCTTGCTGCCCCATCCACCTCCTCCCTATCCTCTGTTGTCTGAATCCATGGACTAGCCTCCTCCCTCCTGCCATGCATGGTCTGATGTGCTGCCACTGCCCTCCATTTAGCATGATGTACCAGTCCACTCCTCCTGCCCTCCATTGCCCAATTCTATGGCCCTTCATTGACCTCCTGCTTAGCCTCTGTGCTTAGCTTGCTGCCCCTATTCTCCTTCCCCCTGCCGATCGTTTTTGCCCACCATGTTCCATGGACCTGCCACTCCTATCTACTCTGAGTGTTCTGTTGAGCTGCAACTCCCATCCCACCTGCCTAGCATTGTCAGATGACTGTAACCTGTCCCTACCACCTCCACACTGCCTTTCCACATGCCATGACCCTATCCCCTTCCTCCTGTCCTCCATGGTCCATTTTACTGCCACACCTTTCTGCCCTCTCTGGTTTGTTGTGCTGCAACTGCTCCTCCTGCCTGCCCCGTGCGGTCTGTTGTGAGGCCCCTTCCCCTGAACTCTCTTGTCTGTGCCCAGGTCCTGACCCTCCCTTCTATCCACCATGGTCCTTTGTGCATGCCCCTGCACCCTCCTTCTTGCCCATCATAGCCATTGTGCTGCCACTAACCCTCCCGCTTGCCATGCATGGTCTTCTGTGCTGCCATGGCCCCTCCCACCTTCCCTGTGTGGTCAGCTAGCTGCCCCTGACCCCCTCCCACCTTCCCTCGATGGTCTGTGTGTATTCCATCATAGTCTCACTGTTGCTCTCCATGGTGTGTCTTGTTTCTAGTGCCCATCCTGCCTGACCTCCATGGTCATCTTGCTGCTCCTGCCCTGCCCCCTTGCCCCCAGCCCTCTGTTTCCATGTGCAGACCCTATTCCCTCCCTCCTGGCTTGTCTGTCCCATTGTAATGCCCCTGATCCGTCCCTCCTGCCCTTTATGGTCTGTTATGCTGCAGCTTTCTCTCCTGTCTGTCCATGATGGTCGGCTAGTTACCATTGCCTCTTTCCCCTCTGTTCTCTGTTGTCCATGTGCATGGTCCTGTCCCCTCCCTATTGCTTTCTATGGATTGTTGTGCTGCACTCCCGTCCCGCATGCCCTGTGTGGTGTATTGTGCTGCTGCAAACCCTGATGCCTGCCCTGTAGGGTCAGTTTGGTGCACCTCTCCATGTCCCTCCTGTTCTCTGTTATCCAAGTCCATGTCCCTACCCCAATTCCTCCTGCCTATCATGATCCAATGTACCATACTTGCGGACATTTTGAACTTGGTAAGAGGGAGATTTTGACCCTTTGAGTTACATTGAAAAAGAGGAGATTGTAGACAGGAGACAGATGAAATAAAGCCAATTTGAGCTTAAAAACATTCGACGTTTCCTGGCTGAAACGGGTCTGTTGGCATGTATGGTTGTACTACCACTTACTCTTCCTTCTGCCCACAATGGTCTATTATATTGCCACAGCCTCTCTTGCCAGTCCTGTATTGTTGGTTTGTTGCCCCTGCCCCCCTTTCCACTGCCCTCCATAGTCTGTTGTGCTGCCACTGCCCTTCCTGCCTGCCCAGTGTGGTCAAATTGTTGCCTCTGCACTCTCCTACCTGCCTTCAATTTTCAGAGTCCGTGCCCCTGGCCTCTGCCTCTCAGCAGTATCTCAATGAACAACTAGGTTGCTAACAGTCTATATTTATTACAAAAGTGTGGAATGCCTGACGTCATCTTGATGTGATCAAAACTGTAATACCTAGAGCATTTCCTTTAAAAATTACATATATGAGAGGGTCTTATTTGCATCAAAATTATGGTTAGTGCTCTAAAAAACTAAAATGAGGACATGTTTTCAAATAGCAACAAAGAACTTTTAAATTATTTGTAATTTTTATGTTTTTTATCCAGTTGACCACTTGATTAAATGTTGCACTTAGGGTAGAGGATGTGGTGTTACTTCCAGAGCTGCAGACTTTGCAACTGGGGAACCAGGTTGGAGTTTCTGCTTCAGCTCAACATTCTGTGATTCTGGTCAAATCGCTTAATCTCCCCATGTCTACAACCAAAATAAATTTGATCTTGTGTGATGTAACCAATGCTCATGTAAAGCACTCTAATACCTGACAAGTCTGCACTATATAAAACTGCAAATACACCCAAAATAAGTGTTTTGCACATTTCTGTCATTGGGCTACATGTGGGCTACATCTGGGTGATATTTGTGCTGCATTTGGGCTCTTTTGTCTCTGGTGGCCATCTTGGGAGATTTATTTGTTATGAAGTTTCCTAATTTCCTCATTTACTGCAGTCTCCTCAGTAGGAAATGCTTTCAGTTTTTTACTTTGATTCCATCAAGAAGATATTCAGATATGTCACACATTTGCCATAAATTCTGAATGTTAGCACTCTAGTTGCTCATTAGATCACTGTAGTAAAGCTACTGCTCACCACGGAAGTCTGCTGCTGGTATTAAAAGTGCATGTTTCAGTCTGTATATCAGAATTTTTTTATGAAATAGAAGAGGATTTGAGAAGTCACTCAAAATGTGCCCTAATTTTTCTTTCTTCAGCACTAATCATAATTTCTATGGCAAAATGAACCCCCTTATTGTGTTCCTTTTTAAATTAAATGTTTTAAGTGTTACCAGTTTATTCCAATCAGGATGGCTTCAGGTGTGCCATACTTTTGTCATAAGTAAGACAGTAAGCGCTCTAGTTGTTCTTAAGAACACTCTGGGACATTCTGTCATTGGGCTATACTTGGGCTACATCTGGGTGATACTTGGGCTACATTTGGGCTCTTTTGTCTCTGGTGGCCATCTTGGGAGATTTATTTGTTATGACGTTTCCTAATTTCCTCATTTACTGCAGTCTCCTCAGTAGGAAATACTTTCAGTTTTTTACTTTGGTTCCATCAAGAAGGCATTCAGATGTGTCACACATTTGACATAAATTCTGAATGTTAGCACTCTAGTTGCTCATTAGATCACTGTAGTAAAGCTACTGCTCACCAGGGAAGTCTGCTGCTGGTATTCAAAGTACATGTTTCAGTCCGCATGTCAGAATTTTTTTATGAAATAGAAGAGGATTTGAGAAGTCAAAATGTGCCCTAATATTTCTTTCTGCAGCACTAATCATAATTTCTATGGCAAAATGAACCCCCTCATGTTGTTCCTTTTTAAATAAATATTTTAAGAGTTACCACTTTATTCCAATCAAGATGGCTTCAGGTGTGCAATACGTTTTCATAAGTAGGACTTTTAGAGTTCTAGTTGTTCTTTAGAACACTCTGGGAAGCTGCAGTAGAACACAAAGGAATCAACTGACAGTCTCTGCCCTTGTTGGATGTACATGTTTTACTGAGAATGTCAGACTTCATTCTCACATGACTGAGAAAGATAATGTGAATTAACAGAAAATATGCTCTCAGTTTAGCTTATAGATCACTTTCCAAACCTCTGTGGGAAAAGCATGAGAAAATAGTTTTCTCTCAAACATGATTCATGATATCACAGCAGAAGGCTTTTTCACATGGTAAAATCACCTTAGAACACACCACAATTCCTAAAATGAGTATGGTACCATCAACAAATGATTTATAATGTAACTAAAGTCTTAAAACCTTCTATTAACTGCAATGCTTTTTAATGAGGTGCTATCATGTATATTGGTCCCAAGATGGCTGCCAACACTTCTTGGATGAAGTACTGACAGCCAATCAGATCTCACGATGAGATGTGTGGTTAGGCTCTGCCCAGATATATCTATCTTTTCAACTCTAATTTTCTCAGGCACTACTGAACGGGTTTACACCATTTAAGCAAAAGGCATGAGTCTGAACTGAGGACTACCTCTTTGCCAAATATGGTGTAATTCCGTTCAGCAGTTCAGGCTGTAGCTGCGTCAACAAGTTCTATGGGAAAATGCATGGGGTAAATGCGTTTTGGGACCCACCTTTTTTCTCAGCCCCTGCTTGACAAATCACCGTGAAATTTTCAGGATAGGAGCGGACCAGAGCTGGCCAAAAGTTTGAAAAATTTCGCGAAGATTCGTCAATCGGTGCCGACGTTTTTCCAAATAGAATGTTGCAGATTTCGTATGGAAAATAGGTCCTAACTATAACTACCCACTGGCGACTGCCAGTAGGTTATATATATATATATATATATGTATATTCACTTAAAAAAACATAAGTTTCACACTCGTTATAGTTAGGAATTAGCATTTAAAAAACCTTGCAAATTCACTTAAAAAACCATAGGTTTCAAACATGTTATAGTTAGCTGGACATTTCACTCGTAAAAAACCATTGAAATTCCCCCGTTATAACTCGCGCGCCCCCAATCCACTGCTGATGACGTCACATATTACATCACTCATGACATGGTCAGTGGCATCACTCATGACATCACTGATGACATCATCCTTGTGATAGAGTGGCGGTTGTGCGAGTTATAGTTATCTGAACTAACTATAACGAGGGAATTTCAATGTTTTTTTACGAGTGAAATGTCCAGCTAACTATAGCATGTGTGAAACCTATGGTTTTTTTAAGTGAATTTGCAAGGTTTTTTAAATGCTAAGTCCTAATTATAACGTGTGTGAAACCTATGGTTTTTTAAGTGAATTTGTAAGGTTTTTTAAATGCTAAGTTATGTATGTTTTATTATATTTTTCATATATTTATATTACAATAAGCTACTTATGTATATAGCTATAGATTGACTGTATCCTGTAATATGGAATGGCTCGTTTAAAATGTTTTTTTTTTTTTAAGGTTTTTTACCGTGCGCGCACCCCGCGGTTTAAAAAAAAAAATATATATGTTTTTTTCACCCTTCGGGGTCCTTCAGGGACCCCCTGACAAAGGCTAGGGGGTCAGGAACTCTCTACCCTGCCCCCTTTTCACGTTCTCCACCTTTCTTTTTCACTGTCACACACAAAATGGCAGCCAACACTTCCTGATATCGACCGATTCGAATGTTGACTGACATGTAACCACCAATCAGAATTACGCTCGCGCACGTTATGGTGCGTGCACCGTGCGCGCACGGTGCGCGCACGGTGCGCGCCTATAGATATTTATGTAATTTTAACTGCAATTTTCTCAGGAACTACTGAACAGATTGTCAGCACATATGCAAAAGGCACATGCCTGACCTGAGGACTACCTCTTTGCCAAATTTCAAGTAATTCTCTTCAGCCGTTCGGGAAAATGCATGGGGAAAATGCGTTTTGGGACCCCCCTTTTTTCTCAGCCCCCGCTTGACGAATCACCCCGAGACTTTCAGGGTAGGAGCTGAGCGGAGCGCCCCATTAGTTTTGAAAATTTTGCGAGGATTCGTCAACCGGCGCCAAAGTTATTCAAAATAGAATTTTCTGATTTTCAATGGAAACACGGTCCTAACTATAACTATCTACTGGCGACCGCCAGTAGATAATATATATATATATATATATATATATATATATATATATATATATATATATATATATATATATATATATATATATATATATATATATATATATATATATATATATATATATATATATATATATATTGGACTCCACCCTCTTGGCGGGTTCACCCCTAAACTTTTTGCCTTTTCTGTGACCTGATATTGGTAGTTATTGGCCTCTGCGCACTTTAGCACTGTGGCCCAGTGTAAAGTGCGTGCGCTCTCTGAGTGTGTGTGGTGAGATTGGCCTGCCCTCCCGTAGGAATGCATGGGGGATATGTTTGTCCATGGTAATTCCTGGTATGAGAGGAGTGCAGGGGCGAGTTTAATATGAATGAGTTCGTGAGAATAAATGCTGCGCCACGGTGTGTGCAGATTTATGGTGACTGGTGGAGAAGTGCCGCTTTTAGAAGTTGGCATTTCTGTGTGCTATGTGTCTGCCTGCCTGATGTGGAGTGCATGTCTAGATTGTGAGTGACAGGAGCTAAGGGGTTTGGGTGGCTCCAGGAGACAGGGTGAGTCAGCCCAGTGGTGAATAGATAGATCTGCATCTAGATGGGAGGGAGAAGTTGCACCTGGGACCTGAATAGGGCTGTGCCTTCCCTCCACAATGCTGGCTCCACCCCCTGTGGTGCATCAGAGCACTGAGCCCCCACCGGACAAAGGGGAGAGGAGCTGAGCAAAACAAAGTGCTCCAAATCCCCCTAAACCAGTTGCATCTGGTTTTCCCCCAGCCCTGTGCTTTTAGACAAGGGAAAAATGTCCTATTAAAATAGGGGCTGTTACCCATGAAAATGTTGTGTTGTTCTCCTGACTTGAGGGGGGCCTGCTGCTGCCGGGCTCCAGGAGGAAACGCCACAAGGGACTGCCTCCCTGCTGGAGGGCCCTGAGTGTTGGCCTGCCTGGGCCCTGCCTTTACCCCCCTGGACTTACACCCTAGTGCCTTGTGAGCGTTTTATTTTTACTTCTGAAGAGCCCTCTATTTTCTGACTCCCAGGAGAAATGGAGCGTGTGGGGGCTTTGCAGCACGGAGCTGCACTTCTTTGGGAGGAAATCCCTGGCATAGGGATTCCTCCGTACTTGTAGGAGGGTGGGAGCCTACCCCGCATTATTACCGCCTCTTGAATTGACTTATTGGCGGGTGCCGACCCCGCACAGGGAATTTAATTATTGGCGGGTGCCCATACCGCTGCAAGAGGAGATTACCGCCGCCGACCCGATTTGCGGGAAGGAAAGTGCCAGGCTGCTGCAGTCGCGACCCGGAAGCCAGGCGGCCCTGCCTGGTTGTGGGCGGGGCCATGTGATACAAGACGGAAGCATGAGGTGCATTGAGAAACCCGGGCGGGAACCTACCCCGCACCGGGATGTGCTGGAGAGGATGGGAGCCTATCCTGCCTCCACGCGCCCCATTGAGAAGTCCCGGGTCCCAGGAGGGGGCTCGGGTGAAGGGGAGAGGCAGCCGGAGCAGTGAGGCCGCGACGCAACCGAGAGATCTTTCAGGCAGGACCCCCGTAGGGAAGAGGGAGTCCCGCAGGCAGCCACAGTGCGACCGTAGGAGGCAGCAGACTTGCCGTGTCTGCCCTAGCCCCGCACCGCGAGAGAAGTGCTGCCGGCAGAGGAGAGAGCGGAGACGTTGCAGCAGAGAGCTGGTGAGTGGGGCTCAGTCTTCGGTGGTTGGGGGGTGTGTCAGGGCCCAGAGGTGGGCTCCCTCCTGCAGAGTCGTGCTTGCACTATTGGGGGCAAGTTCAAATTGAAGTGGCACTGTGGATGAGCCCAGGACAGGTCCCCCGCTCGGGGAACACTGACGTTGGGACAGTAACCCTGTGGCAGGTGTGCCATTCGTTTCTGCCGCTCATGGTGCTTGGGCATATTGTGATGTGCTAAGTGTAATGCCCTATTACCAGTCATTACTGGTTGTTCTCAGCAGCTGTGAGGGTTGTGCATAAGAGGGCCCTAATGTGATTTAGGTGATGTTTTATACCTAATGTGATGCCTACAATGATTTATGCATAATATGGTTATGCTTGCTAGGACTATTGCCCCATGATTCTTATGTAATGTGCTTTTACGTATGAGGTTGGTGCATAATGTGTGATCCTAATATGGGTTATGCCTAATGTGATAATGTTGAGGTCATTATTGTGCCAGTAGTTACTGGTTGTGCTACATTTACTATTGTGCTACAATTACTGGTTGTGTTCTACGTTATGATAAATCTTACTTTTACTATTTCTACTAAGTGATGATTCTGACGGTGGTCCATGTGGCCCTGTCATGTGTATATAATCCCCTGTATATACTGCCCAGTGCCAGTTGGCACAATGTATATTGTGTGATTACCAGCTAATGTGTTTCATGATAATACAAAGGCTATTTTTGATATAACCTTGTGTGGAGTTCCTTTTGTGGTGTGCCTAGTGTGATGCTGCTGTGTGTTGCGCAAACGCTTTACACATTGCCTCCGGGATAAGCCTGACTGCTCGTGACAAGCTACCAAGGGGGTGAGCAGGGGTTATCTTTGGCGTGTAACTCCCTTGCCCTGACTAGAGTGGTGGTCTCTATCTGGCTTTGCCGCAAGCCTTAGGCAACCAGAGATCCCATTTCTAACAATATATATATATATATTCACTGAAAAAAACATAGGTTTCAGGGGCGTTATAGTTAGCTGGACATTTCCCTCGTACAAAGCCCTAGAAATTCCCCTGTTATAGTTAGTTCAGCTAACTATAACTCGCGCCCCCGCAATGCACTGCTTATGACGTCACATATTACATCACTCATGACATGGTCAGTGACATCACTCATGACATCACTGATGACATCTCAAATGACATCACTAGAGGACTGCAAAGAGAGTGACAGGGTATTTCCTGGTGTATGGATACTGACTAGGGAATGGAAGGTGTGAAAGACAATTGTGTAGGTGGTTAGAGGACTGCATACATAGAGGATAAGGGTTAAAGCAGTCCATCTACTAAGGCCTGGGTCACTGGATGAGTACTTGGGTACTGACTGAATGATTAGAGTACTGCAAGGAGAGTGCCTGGGTGAATTTATTAGGGTTTGGCGCTGTGAATGGATTAGTACATGATGCTGAATGGGTCTCTAGAGGACTGCAAAGGAAGTGACAGGATGTTTCCTGGAAGTGTATGGATACTGACTAGGGAATTGAAGGTGTAAAAGACAAGTGTATAGTATGTCAGAACACTTTTATTTGAAGCAATCTATTTGGTACTTAGAAACTGACTAAATAATCAGACTACTTCTAGGACAGTGCTTAGGTAAAACTTTTAAATTTTCAGTTCTGCCACAGTGAACAGAATAGTACATGGTACTGCACCTTAGTGTCAAACCCTGACTCATTTTATCAATGCATAAGCAAAGACTAGCTTCTAATGCTACTAAAACTTGACAACATGAGAGGTTTTAAATTAGTTATCTGTCAGCAAATACACGATGTTACCAAATGCTTCTCTCACAGTAGTTCTCAAATGCACACAGACTCACAGTGTAATTCTAGACAACAACCACTATACCTAGGAGTTTATCAAAAATCATTCACTACTGTGGAAGTGGTAAGCCACAATCTTCATATTTCAGGACTGCACCTTTGTGTCAAAGCCTGACTCATTTAATCAAAGCATAAGCAAAGACTGGCTTCTAATGCTACTAAAACTTCACAACATGACTGGTTTTAAAACAGGTATATGTCAGCAAATACACGATGTTACCAAATGCTTCTCTCACAATCCTTACCCAAATGCACAAAGACTCACAGTGTGATTTTAGACAAGCAACACTATCCTAGGAGTTTACCAAAACTCATTCACTACTCTGGCAGAGTTAATGGTACTGCACACAATCTACATATTTAAGTACACCACATCAGTGTCAAAGCATGACTCATTTAATCAACGCATAAGCAAAGACTGGATTCTAATCCTACTAAAACTTCACAACATGACAGGTTTTAAAACAGTTATCTGTCAGCAAATACATGATGTTACCAAATGCTTCTCTCACAGTGATCCCAAATACACACTAACTCACAGTGTGATTCTAGACAAGCACCACTATCCCTATGAGTTTACCAAAACTCATTCACTACAGTGCAAGTGGTAAGGGAACTGCACACAATCTACATATTTCACAACTGCAATTTACTGTCAATGCCTGACTCATATAATGAAAGCATAAGCCATAACTGTCTTCTAATGCTACTAAAACTTGACAACATGACATGTTTTACAACACTTATCTGTCAGCAAATACACGATGTTACCAAACACTTCTCTCACAGTGCTTCCCTAGCAGCTTACCAAAAGTCATTCACTACAGTGGAAGTGGTAAGGGAACTGCACACAATCTACATATTTCACGACTGCACTTTAGTGTCAATGCCTGACTCGTTTAATCAACGCATAAGCAATGACTGGCTTCTAATGCTACTAAAACTTGACAACATGACAAGTTTTAAAACTGTTTTCTGTCAGCAAATACACAATGTTACCAAACGCTTCTTTCACAGTGGTTCCCAAATGCACAAAGACTCACAGTGTGATTCTAGACAAGCACCAGTATCCCTAGGAGTTTACCAAAACTCATTCACTACACTGGAAGTGATAAGGGAACTGCACACAATCTACATATTTCACGACTGCTCTTTAGTGTAAATGCCTGACTCATTTAATCAACACATAAGCAAAGACTGGCTTCTAATGCTACTAAAACTTGACAACATGACAGGTTTTAAAACAGTTTTCTCTCAGCAAATACACGATGTTACCAAACGCTTCGCTCACAGTGGTTCCCAAATGCACACAGACTCACAGTGTGATTCTAGACAAGCACCAGTATTCCTAGGAGTTTACCAAAACACATTCACTACACTGGAAGTGATAAGGGAAATGCACACAATCTACATATTTCACGACTGCAATTTACTGTCAATGCCTGACTCATATAATGAAAGCATAAGCCATAACTGTCTTCTAATGCCACTAAAACTTGACAACATGACAGGTTTTAAAACAGTTATCTGTCAGCAAATACACGATGTTACCAAATGCTTCTCTCACAATCCTTACCCAAATGCACACAGACTCACAGTGTGATTTTAGACAAGCAACACTATCCTAGGAGTTTACCAAAACTCATTCACTAGTCTGGAAGAGTTAATGGTACTGCACACAATCTACATATTTAAGTACAGCACATCAGTCTCAAAGCATGACTCATTTAATCAACATATAAGCAAATACTGGATTCTAATGCTACTAAAACTTCACAACATGACAGATTTTAAAACAGTTATTTGTCAGCAAATACATGGTGTTACCAAATGATTCTCTCACACTGATCCCAAATACACACTAACTCACAGTGTGATTCTAGACAAGCACCACTATCCCTATGAGCTTACCAAAACTCATTCACTACAGTGCAAGTAGTAAGGGAACTGCACCCAATCTACATATTTCACGACTGCAATTTACTGTCAATGCCTCACTCATTTAATGAAAGCATAAGCCATAACTGTCTTCTAATGCTACTAAAACTTGACAACCTGACTGGTTTTAAAACAGTTATCTGTCAGCAAATACACGATATTACCAAATGCTTCTCTCACAGTGGTTCCCAAATGCACACAGACTCACTGTGTGATTCTAGGCAAACAACACTATCTCTTGCACTATATCAAAATACATCTAGAAGTAGTACTACATTTTAGTATAGAAACATAACATAACTGTTTTCACAAATTCATAAACAATGACTGGTTTCTAATTCTACCAAAATATAAAAACTGCACAGTTATCTGTCTACAAACACATGAAAAACACAAATGCCTATCACAGATTGGTTTCTACATGCACACACATTGTAGAGAAAAAAAGTACTCCCTACACTTTAGCAGGAAAAATACATTAGTCTGATTAAAATGAAAATAGTCTACATACATCCCCTCACAATTAAATAACTCATCTTTCAAGATCTTTTGTAGATCAAGGAGTATATCAATCACTCACCATATTTTCTTTTACAGAATCTCTGCACTGTGCACCTCTCAGCAAAAGCAAAGAATGGAAAAGTTTCACTTTCATTTTCCACACATATACATGTAAACATCAAATCACAATCCTTCGCACATAAACTCAAAAGTAAACACACATTTCCATTGGTTAAACATTTCAACCCTTTCCAACTGAAATACATTTCAACCCTTCCCCCAATCTGCCTTCTGCCTGTTACCATAGAAACAGGTCATGGAACACTGCACTGAGCTCACAGGTCACAAGTTCAGCACACAATGTTCCTACACAAGACTGGAAGTGTGCTTGACTTTTCAACATATCAGCTTATCATATATAATGTTCCTTACAATCTGTTTTTGTTAACCAATAACAATCATACCTTTAAAAAACAAAAATATACACCCTACCTTTCAGTGTAGAAAGTTGATATACAACCAATGATTTCTTGTCGTTTTTCAAAAAACGTTGCCATGGATCCGCGCACCCACCGCGAGAGAATCCGTGCATCCAACGCGATAGTATGCGCGCACCGTGCACGCATTTCGCTGCTTTTTTTTAAAACAAAAAGGGGGGCCACAGGAGGTCCTTCTGGGACCCCCTAAGCAGATCTAGAGGGTCAGAGTATTCCACTCTGCCCCCTTTATATCTTTTACACACTTATTACCCTTCCATCTTCAGCCTCGCTTCTACCGAGGCAGAAAATGGCCGCCAACAGTTCCTGGTTTCGAATGTAGAGAGACGCTCGACAGCCAATTAGCATTCAGAGCGCGATCGGGAGGGTGCGCGCTCCGTTCGGGGAGGGTGCGCTTACTTTGCGGGTACGGTCCGCGGATCCTCCGCGGCCATGGATATCACTAACTTTTTTACCCTCATTTTCTCAGGAACTACTGAACAGATTCACACCAAATATGCAAAAGGCATGAGTCCGAACTGAGGACTACCTCTTTGCCAAATTTGGTGTCATTCCGTTTCAGCGGTTCGGGCTGTAGCTGCGACAACAGATCCTATGGGGAAAACGTGTTTTGGGACCTCCCCTTTTTTCTCGGCCCCCGCTTCACGGATCACCGCAAAACTTTCAGGGTAGGAGCGGAGCTGGACAAAAGTTTGGAGAATTTCGCGAAGATTCGTCAATCAGCGCCAAAGATATTCCCAATAGAATGTTGCGGATTTCCTATGGAAAATAGGTCCTAACTATAACTATCTCCTGGCGACCGCCAGTAGATAATATACACACACATATATATATAGCTAAATATCTATATCTATCTGTATATGTATGTAAGATAGATAGATAGATAGATAGATAGATAGATAGATAGATAGATAGATAGATAGATAGATAGATAGATAGATAGATAGATAGATAGATAGATAGATAGATAGATGGATGGATGGATGGATGGATGGATGGATGGATGGATGGATGGATGGATGGATGGATGGATGGATGGATGGATGGATGGATGGATGGATGGATGGATGGATGGATGGATGGATGGATAGATAGATAGATAGATAGATAGATAGATAGATAGATAGATAGATAGATAGATAGATAGATAGATAGATAGATAGATAGATAGATAGATAGATAGATAGATAGATAGATAGATAGATAGATAGATAGATAGATAGATAGATAGATAGATAGATAGATAGATAGATAGATAGATATTAACTAAAAAAAACACAGGTAAAGAAGTGCAGATCAGTTACAAAACAAAAACTGAAAATATAGACTTTTTCCAGTTAAAGCTCCAGTGTCCAATGAAATTTCAGGGTTTTTTTACATTTTAGATTTCTGAAGGGTTCCTAAAGGTCAGAGAAACCAGAGCTGCGGAACTGCACACATTGACTGTCCAGATACCACTTAAATTTAACCATATTATGACATAGAGGGGCACTTTTTCAATGCTAATTTCTCAAAATTACTGAAAGGAGTTAAACTAAACAGGTAAAGGCACTTCTTTGTGTAAAGTTCTACATTCATGCCAAGCATGGTGTAATTCAATTCATCCGTTTTTTTCTCTGCTGAGGAGCAGAGAATCTTGTGGCACTTAACATGGGATATGACACTTTGGGATCCCATCTCTTTTGTTTCCCCTGCTTGATGAATCTTCATGAAAAGTGCCATGTGGAACCCAAAATTGATGAACTTTGAGTTTTTTTAAAAAGTGGTGCTAATATGTCAAAGGGCACCAAAGTTATTAGCTAAACAAAAAATAGCTTTTAAATGGAAAGTGTGACCTAGTCATAATTACAGAAGTGCTATATCTATTTCTATAGCTGTATTAAGATATATTATATCAAATGAAAATATACAGATAGCAGAACATACTTAGTTTTAATATGTCTATCATAACTACATAACCATCGTGTTGTTGAAATGGTTTTCAAGCTGCACCCTGAAACAAAAGGCATGGACTAGTAAACTCTATATTTTGAAGAAGAAATGCCTATTTTAATAGTCACAGTTTATTATAATGTGGTTTATTGAAGCTGTACAAAGCTTTTCTCACTTGCTGACCTTTTTACAATTTATATAGGGGCATATTATCAAGAAACGGCATTAAAATTATCGCCGCTTTAGCGGCAGAAAACTGCCACTAAAGCGGCGATAATGGGCTTGATAATATGCCCTTGAGAATTCCCATAGAAGCCCATCTTCTGGTGTCAACATGGGCTTATATTGGAATTCTCTGCGGCATTTTATCAAGCCCATTATCGCCGCTTTAGTGGCAGTTTTCTGCCGCCAAAGCAGCGATAATTGTAACGCCGTGCTTGATAATATGCCCCGTAATTAATAAAAAACAGGCTTTAGTGTACAAAAAACATCACTATACATTGTGAGGGTCAAGTTTCATGACGGACAAATGATGACAGGCAGGGAGTTTAATGACAAACAAAAGATTTAAAAAATCCACATCTAAATTCAAATGTTTGGGATTTAAATTCACCTACAAATACTGCAACAAAAAAGAATAATTAAATGATTTCATCATGAAGATTCTCTGCTTAGGAATCATCAAACCCCTGTCTAGATAGGTGTGTCTGTCTAACAATAAACCCAACACACTTAGCGAGGAAACCCATAGGCGGTGAGAGCTGCTTCAGGGACCTGCTGCAGGCCTGCTTGAGGGCATCCAATCCAGCAGACAGTGGAGAGAAGATAATATTGTGCTTTAGTTACACAGACATCTCAATGGCAATTAGGCACCCACAGCCACTTGGACACCACATTAAATGTTACAATGTGAATCAGTGGCTTTCAGCCCCATCAGTGCCGTTGGTATATAAATTCAGGTTTGAAGATTTTGGGAATTGATTGCGTCACATTTTGCATTCTTCAAAGAATGCGCCATTCTGCTTTGCCAGTTACTTTAAGCACGGCCCACTGATAATGCTTGACAGCAGAATGATATTGCTTCCCTGTGAATGGATGGTTTACTGCTCTGAAATAATTATCCCTCCTGAAATTATGCTTTTCCTAAGGAATGTAGCAGCATACATTCACTTAATATGAAAACTGCTGTAAACAAAGCGTAAAACCATCTAGTTATAGGGGCTTTGGCTTCACCCACATATTGGGAGCCAGAAGTGGTACATGCTTTGACTGGGCAGAAGTTGTTTGCTTCCACAAAAAAGTACTTGTCCTGCACACAGCTGTAATCATTTTGTTCATTTCTCCAGCTGCCTGAGCCTGAACTTTGTGGGACACTCACATGACATTGTAATACTATTGAAGTGCCTTAGATAACTACATAATTTATGGTGTTTTTCTCTGGCAAAAGCATAGATGGAAGGAGGCCAGTCATTGATATACATGTATGTTTAGGTCTGGCTTTACAGTGCGAGTGTCACCTGACCTTTTAACCTACACCAATATTATTCTACAGTTTTGTCTTCCACACAAATGCATTTCCATTCCCATGCTATTTTCTTATTATGCTTCACATTACCATACAACGTCACTTTAAAGTCAGACCTAGTGAAATTGAAAAGGCTTTATTTTCACTATATAAATAAAAACACACTTCTAATGTAATCTTGCTTGTCATAAACAATTGGTTGCTTAGCATTTTAGTTTCACAATTTGATTTTCATACTGTTGTGGACATTATTGGAAGACGTGAAATTGCCTTTAATAAAGGTGATTTGCACGGTGCCAAAGTTTTCTAGGGTCAGAGTTGGGGTACCCTTATGCTCACCAATAAACAGGTAGATGTAAATAGTTTCTGTTCATGTTGTTTAAAGATTTAGGCCTTGAAATTGAAGTGAATGATTGTCATGCAAGTGTTTCTCTGACCAGCATCAGCACACAGATGCCCTCCCAGGCTTGAGGTGTGGTTAGAGGGCTTTGTGCTGCCGAATGTGTACAAATGAGCAGGAGAAGAACCTATGCAGGGGTTAATGAGCACCTACACCAAGAGAAGAAGAGTGCCAAGAGCAGTCCATGCTGGAAGGGAAGTGTTAATGCTGGGGAGAGAAAATTCCATGTTGTGGGTAAGGAAAAAGAAATCAGAATGTAGGGTTAGGGACGAGCTCGGAATAATAGCATTGTTGGGGAGGTGGATAAGAAATGATGTTAAAAAGACTACGAGATAAAGTAGTAATTGGATAGAATGACTTTGCAAACCTTTAGTACTATTTTCAAAGCACCAGCAGTATTTACAGCAAGCCTGTGTACCAACTGATCGCCTTTGCTATCATTCAGCAGTCCACTTGTTTTACCTTCTCACTGGTAAGCTACAGCATTTGAAAAATTTGCATCTGTTTAGTTCTGACAGTTGCCATATACTGGCTGTGAATGACTGTGCATGTTTGCATGGGTAGCAGCTTTCTCCTTTACCATTGTTATCAAGTGCACTCTCTGTTGTGGAGTTACAGAACTGCTTCAGTGATGCCAGAGTACTGGTTGCATCTTCCGTCTGGTTGGAAATGGTATAACAGTCGGCCAAAATATTGCATAAAGAAATTCTGTCCGACATAAATACCATGTCCTAAATTTCCTTTATAAATATATAGCCTCGCTGGTTATAGATTTTTAATGATCAATTCCAATGGAGCGAAATGTTTTTGTAAACAATATTTATGTCAGATGATATTCTGACTAAAATATTCTAGCATCAAACAAATGGTTTACCAAGACACCTTTTCTTCATGCCCCACAGTGAAGAAATTGAGGGTGGCGCAACTGGGTTTCAAATACTTAACCAGTATACATGAAAGAATTTCATTCTGCAGCGCACACAGCCCCTACCCTGCACATTGTGCGGAGTTCAGACGATTCATCTCTTCCAATTCTGGTCAGCCTATTGTTTGCTCCCGGGAAGCATTTAGAACCTATTTCACGCCTATTCAAGGCTAAGCACAAGCTGAGTGCTGGTAAAGGACTATGCTAATTAGCTTCTGACAGTGCAGACAGGTAAAAGGTAAAATTCTAAAAGTTACTTTTCCTTAATATTTATTTATATTCTGACTTTACTATTGAATTGGACTTTTTATAACTATTAAAAAGTGTGGTTTGTTTTCTACTTGTTCTCTACCCAAGTTATCAGTATTAGTATTTTAATCTGTAATCTGGTACATTGGAGAGCTAGGCCTGCCACAGTCAAAATTACTTTTAGGGTATTCTCATTACAGGAACATGGTAACATCATTTTTCTACATGTGTCAAATACCATGCATCTTCTCTTGTGAGCTGAAGGGGTAATATATTCATATTTAAAAGGAAGGCTTTCTCTTGTCAAAAAGGGCTCGTTTTAGAAGTTGTACTGATTTGCACTGCAGGAGTCAGACTGTGCAAGGTAGGTCTGAAGTCATGTTTGTCCTATGAATGTAGTGAATGGCCTAATAGGTGCTGCAATCCATTGGTGACATTTAACTTCCAGGCCCTGAGTTCCCTTTCTGCACTTTCTGGACTTATAGGCACGTTAAGTATGCCAATTAAAAATAAGCCATTTAATACATATTTAAAGGGGGAGCCCAGGAACTTTTACTCCTGGTTAGCAAGGGTTAGTGCACAGCTGTCTAAAGCCAACAAAAATATAGGGACCAGCAAAAGGTGAAAAATCAGGGCGATTGTACAGAAAAAGTAGATTTTCTCTCCTTGGGTGCTTAACACCCACAGTTATTGTCACCTGCAGGTCTGAGGTTTATTTGTTTCCACAGCCACGTTGCACTACTACCTAGCTGATGTTGAATTAAAAAAGGATAGAATAATAAAAGAGTAGGGTATACACTGGCTCCTGGCTAGTGCCACAGGCTATTTTTTAAGGAAAATATGCTAAATTGTTCCTGTTTCCAGTCAGAAATGTTTGTGATCAGCTCTGATATTGGGTGCTGTGGCACATTCTCTTCTTGAGGCCCCGACATTGAGCTCATGCTCAGCAGTCTACCACTCTTTTCCCATCATTTGGCGGTGTCCATTTCATACCCATTTTTTAAGGTGACCAGCTTGGGCTCTATACTGACTGATCATTTCTGCTGTGGTCGCTTGTCCTTTGTGGGCAGGGCCTATGCTCCTGTCTTTACCAGACCTGGCTCGTGTTCTGTGGTTGAGTAAGGCACATTTTGCACCGGCCAGAGCAAGGGTGGCTTCTGCCTTGGTCGCCTATGCCCTCCAAGTAGTGACCTTTTTACTCAGTTTAATTTCTCCTCTGGATACAATCCTCGTGTACCTTTTACCGGTGATGTGGGAAAGGTATGGGCTCTGTCTCAAACCTTAGTGGTCAATGTAGCTATGTTTCTGGTTTCAACTGTAAAATCAACAAGGTGATGAATGGAATGCTTGAATTAATCTCAGCCACTGGCAATCGCTCAGGCTGCAACCAAAACCATTGCTTTTTGCCCACTGTGCCACATCAGTTTCGGCCAAGCCATTTGCAAATCAGTCTTGACCCTGCTCCTCATGGTAACAGTCCAGCCTGAACTGCCATTCCAGGTCCTCACTGAACCGGAACACAGGCAGCCTAGGACCAGTTTTGCCCTAGTGAGGGCTCTTCAGCCAGGTATAGCTTGGATCCAGTGGCACAGTGAGCCTGAGACCCACATTTGCAAATGCAAAACCAACATGGTGATAGATGGAATGGTAGATTTTATCTCAGCCACTGGCAATCCCTCAGCTTCATCCCAATCCATCATTTTTTGAGCCAGCATGCCACCTCAGTTTGGGCCCAGCCTTTCCTCATGGGAACAGTTCAGCCTGAACTGCCAGGCCAGGTCCTCCCTGAAACAAAACACAAATGATCCAAAACCAGTTTCACCCTAGTTAGGGCTCTTCAGCCAGGTATAGCTTGGTTCCAGGGCACAGTGAGTCCGAACCATTGTCTGGACTTACCCGGCGCACTTAGGGCATCAAATGCAAAAACAACAAGGTGATGGATGTAATGCTTGAATTTATCTCAGCCACTGACAATCGCTCGGGCCGCATCCCAACTCATTGTTTTTTGCCCACCATGCAACCTCAGTTTGGACCCAGCCATTTGTAAATACATTTTGACCCTGCTCCTACTGGGAACAGCCCAGCCTGAACTGCCAGGCCAGGTCCTTCCTGAACCTGAACTGAAGCAACCTAGGACAGGTTTCTTCCTAGTTGGGGCTCTTCGGCTAGGTATATCTTGGTTCCCATGGCACAGTGAGTCCAGGACCCACATCTAGGCATACCGGAATCAAGCTATCCTGGCTGATGAGGAGTGATACCCCAAAACTGGTCCTATTATGCTTCCAGGGAGGACCTTACCTGGCTGTTCTGGCTGGACTGTTTCCATGGATAGCAGGGTCAAGGCTGATTTGCATATGGCTGGGTCCAAACTGGAATGGTGTGGAGAGCAAAAAAACGATGGATTTAGGCCCAGATCTCTGCCCTGGGAAGGAGTGTTTGACATTGTTCAGCATTCCATCCATCTTTTGTGCTTTTTCCATTTGTTGCCCTAAGTGGAGCGGGTTTGTCCAGACATGGGTTCCATGCTTACCATGCCACTGGAGTCAAGCTATCCTGGCTGATATGGGGTGATACCCTGAAACCAGTCCTAGGCTGCTTGTTTCCGGTCCGGGGAGGACCTGGCCAGGCAGTTCCGGCTGGACTGTTCCCATAGGGAGCAGGGTCACGACTGACCTGCATATGGTTGGGTCCGAACTGGAATGGAGTGGTGGGCAAAAAACTGATAGATTTAGGCCCAGATCACTGTACTGGGCTCAGCATTCCGGCCATCGTTTGTTCTTTTTGCATATGTTTCAGGTGTGTCAGATTAAATAAAGGTTCATGTTTAATCACTGTGATTATTTTGGTTCAAGCAGTACTGGGTACTAGCAGAAGGTGTCCATCTTGAAGCAATTCATTTACTGGGTGCTAGCCAACCTTTCTTGTTAAAGACAATGGAGCTCATTTCCCCTGGGTGTGTATGGGACTGGGCTGATACCCATCATTCTCATAGATTCCTCTCTTGTCGTCTCTTTGCTGCTAAATTTTTTTCATGCTTTACTCCTGCACCCTTAGGGCCCATTTGCTTCAAGGAGCTTCTCTTTGGTTAACAGTGGTAGCTTAGTGTGTTCCCCATGGTTCCAGACATGTATATGGAACTTCGCCGCTTGTCATGTTGACCCTTCCCCTATCTGATGGATTTGTTGCCCATGCCCTTTTTTCTGACACAGACCCTTGAGGTTCTGGAGTTTTCTTTTATTTCCTGACTCTTCATGGCTTCCTGCTTCAACTATTTGTGGGCTTTCTGATTGGTCTTCAGTTGTGTTCTTGTTAAAGCCCCTCTTCAGTTCAATTCTGGGAATGTGGGCAGCTCGAACCATGCAAACACTGGCTTCCACTTGGCCCTTCATCAGGTTCATGTCTGCTCTGGCTGTGGCTCAGAATCTGTATTCCTTGTTCTTTGTGCCGCTCTTCTCTAGCATTGTCTGCATCCTGTTGGCTGATGAGTTTGCCTGGCCACTTGAATCTTGAGTCATTGCTTTAAGTCTCCAGGCCTACATCTCCAGCTCCTTAATGGTGTACATCCTGAATGACTGGCTTGGTCTTCTGCTTCCTGTGAGGACTCCTATGAATGTGAAAGCAACTTAAAGACCCTTTGGCTAAGCATTCCTAAAACCAATTCCTCTACAGTGGTTGGGTAGTTCAATGTGGTGTGCATGGCATGACATGCCCCATTTAGTCTCTGTACCTTGATTCCACAGGAGAAGCACTGTTTCTAATTTTGATGACATTCTTCTTAGGCTTTGGAGTTGTTGGGTGGACAGGTTGCCTTCGCCCTCCAGTCCTCTATGGGTCTTCCTATGTTAGGTTGTCTCCAGGCTTCTCTGCTGTTATTTTAGATGGCTGTTTCAGGATTCTAGTTTTTTTTGGTGTTCTTTTTTTTTTTCTTCATCTGTTGTGGAACTTTCTTGCTCTTGAGGTGCTAAGCAGTGGCTATGTTGATTATGGCTTGGCCTGGAAGCTTTACCTGCCTTTTTACAATTTTTCTTATGACAGGTTACATTCCAGACATGACAGCAGTGCCTGTTCTGGTTTCCTTGCCTATTTTTCTTGGGTTACTTTTGTGAGGTCTCAGATATTTCAGTTGACTTGCAGGTCACCACTGCACCCTTCCCTGTTCCAGTCTCTGAGTTGTCTTCTACCGGGGAGGTCTCAAACGTCACTTGATTGGCCAGTGAACTTGCAATGCAGAGAGCTTCAGAACCACACTGCAATAGTTTTACTGGTGTTGGCCTCCCTCTCCCTTCTTATTGTTGACAGTGAGGGTTTGTCAGGAATGGTATATGGTGTGTGGACTGTTCTGTGTCTGTTTTAGTTCCATGAGTTCTCCTGTTGCTCTGGTTGGATACAGTATTCAGACCTCTCCCATCCTTTAGCCTAGTGGGTTGCCGTCTGTATTCTTGGGTTCCTTGTTTATGTCTGTGTACAATGGGGCACCTTGGTCTCTTTTCAATTGCAGGTTTTTCTATTCTTTTGATGATGGTGATTGAGGATTAGACTTCCCCCTTTCATCTCTGAACCCACAGAGATCAACTGCGGAGTACCACAGGGATCATCGCTCAGCCCCACGCTCTTCAACATCTACATGGCCCCCCTCACCGCCATCATCAGACAGCATGGGCTCAACATAGTATCCTACTTCGACCACACCCAACTCATCCTCTCTCTCATGAAGGATCCACATGACACCAGGCTCAGCTTTCAGGAAGGAATGAGGGACGTCGCAGCCTGGATGAAGGACAGCTGCCTGAAGCTCAACACTGAGAAAATGGAGGTCCTCATCCTGGGACTCGCAACCTCTGCCTGGGACGACACATGGAGGCCATCCCCACTCGGAAGCCCCCCCATGCCGACAGACTACTCTCAGAACCTCGGCATCTTCCTTGACTCCTCTCTCACCATGACACGCCAGATCAACGTCGTCGCCTCCACCAGCTTCAACTGCCTCCGCATCCACCGAATGACCTTCAAATGGATCCCCCAGAACACAGAAAAACCATCACCCACGCACTTATAACCAGCAGACTGGACTACGGAAACACCATCTATGATGGCATTAACAGGACCCTTCTACACAAGCTCCAAATCATCCAGAATGCCGCGGCCAGACTCGTCCTCGGGACCCCACGGCACGAACGCATGACGCAACACCTTCGAGACCTACACTGGCTCCCGGTCGAGAAGAGAATAACCTACAAGCTTCTCAGCCACACCTACAAATCCCTCCACAACATCGGACCCCAATACCTCAACGATAGAGTCTGTTTCCACGCATCCAAAAGAACTCATCGATCCGCCAACCTCGCCTTAGCAGAGATTCCCCGCATCCGCAGAAGCAGAGCAGGTTGCCATTTTGTAGACCTCCTGTGGGCATTTGGGGACTGCGTGTTTCTTGTACTGACCATAGATTCTTGCTTAGGATTGCATCCATGCTCCCTGTGTTCTGGTAGTGGTTTTCTGATTTTCTTCCCTCTGTTTCTTCTGCCAAGAGGGTGCAGTATTGTTCCTATATTATTTGTAGGGCTTTGCATGTCCATGAGACTGGTCTGAGCCACGTTGGAGATTTGGTATTCCCTCATGGGATAAAGACAAAGGGCATAGAGTTTACACCCTAGTTACTTACTGCAATCTTCATTAATGTTTGGTCCTACATTTTCTTTGTCAGCTTCATTATGGCCCGTCTGCCCTCATTTGACTGGTCTGGGCCTTGGTTTCTGGATTGGTATGTCAGAAGGATGCTGCGAATGACTACCTGTTTATAGCACACATCATTTACAACATTTTCCTGCAGTGTTCCTGTTTCAATGTGGGAACTGGGGTGGTAGAGTGAGCTAAAGAATGATGATGGATTAAACCCAGATTAGTTGACTGGGGGTGAGTGCTAGCAATGTTCAACACTCCGTCCATCATCCCCTTTGGTTTTGCTTTGTTCGCCCTAAGTTGGCAGGGTATGCCCAGACGTGGGTCCCTTGCTCACTTTGCCACTGGATTCATGCTAGCCTTGCTGATGACGGCTGATTAGCCAGAAACCGGTCCCAGGATGCTGGTTTTTCGGTCCAGGGAAGACATGGCTTGGCAGTTCGGGCTGGACTGTTCCCATGAGGCAAAGGGTCAGACTGATTTGCATATGGCCATGTCTGAACTGGGGTGGCGGAGTGAGCTAAAGAATGATGAAGGATTCAACCCAGATCAGTTGACTGGGGGTGAGTGCTAGCAATGTTCAAAGTGTGGGAATCACCACATTAGTGGGATGAGGATGATTGGGACCACCAGACTCGTGGTGGTGTGGCGGTGGCTGTTCCAGCCAACACCACACCGGCGTTCCAACTGTCTGATTACGACTCGGGCATCGGACTGCCCTAGGACTATCAGCTGTGCCAGGAAACTGCCATCTCCAGGCATAGGAGTGGCGGTCAGAGGCCACAATATGCTTGGCAGAACCGTTGCAGTGCCAGTGGCGCGTATCTTCTCAGCCAGGCTTTTCATGGCGGTTCCACCGTCATTAAAAGCATGGCACAGAGGAAACAAAGGTGGCCCTACAGGGCCCCCCAGTGTCTCAAACATATGTGGATGCACACAGGGGGGCAGAAGATGTGCCCCTTTGTGTGCATGCACATAGATTCCTGCACAGCATGGACTTTCGAGTCCATGCCGCACAGGAACCTTGTGGGGAGTTTCCATTGCGTTGCCTTTTGAAAAGGCACTGCCGCCTTTGAAAGGGGACTGAAGGGGGAACTGCCATGCTGCTCGCCTGTCAGACCAGTGAAAAGTAGTAATGTGGCGGGTAGATGAGTGGGCGGTGGAGACCATCAGCAGAGCTGTGGCACGGCAGTTTGCAACGCCGCGCAACCGCTCAGCTGAAAGGTTGTAATTTGGCCCTAAGAGTAATGATAACAACAGGTAAGTAATCATGTGAGAATTAATTAACTCAGTTGGACTCAAAGTATCAAATTCGGAACGCAAAATTCAGAATCTTCCCTGCTAAGATCAATCATAATTCTTGGTTTGCACACTGCTAACTCAGCTGACTCTCCCTGCTTTTATTCCTACTAATAACATTTGATTTAAAAGGCATAGTGCCTGATTTAGAGTTTGTGTGACAGGATACCCCAATACTTACATGAAAGGGAGCACTGTCCGCCAAAACCTCGGTCTTCCCATCTCCTTTAAAACTGGGTGGACCTATAGTATCTTATTGATGGAGCCACCTTTGGCCAAGTAGAATTAATGCTTCCTTCATAGGCTCGACAGAGTAGTGGCCGTTCGAGGAAAAACATTACACCCTTCGCCCACTCTCCATCCTATTCAGAGTGAATAGTGCAATCCATTTTGTTTCCTTTCCATCATCGCCAGGAAAAAGCTGGTGGTGAGGGACAGGAATAAAACAGTAATGACCCTCACATCCTGGGATAAAATGCTCATTGTGTTGGGGTCATCAGTTTTTTGTTTTTCAAAAACAAACTCCCACTTTGGGAGTTTGCCTTTGAAAAGCAAAAGGTGACGAAGGTTTGGTGCTGTCACGACAGTTTCTTTCAATGAACAGAGGTGACTACAGGGCTGGAAGTCATCTAAAAATGTTGGTATACCCTTGGTATGGCAGAGGTACTGTCCTCCGCCACTCCAATGGACACTACTTCGTCCACCAAAGTAAAAAACAGGTCCCTAACCTTTGGCACCAAAGTGAAATATATTGCAAAGGAGATATGAGAAATATCAATGGTTTATTCATTTCTCAAAAAATATAAAATTATTGCATCTGAGAACACCCTGAGTATCATATTTTCCATTGCTAATAGATAATTTCATCCGTATGCCTGCAAAAATTCCATCAAGTCACCTAAAGGACTTGGCAAAAACCCCTGACAACAACAACACAAAATATCTATGTCTATCTTTATATGTGACATTTCTGCCTTACCTCACGTTAGAGGCACTCATTGTTTTTTGACAACTCCGGCCTGACTCACCTTTCTGACTACCCAGCAAACATCTTCTGGATCAGATGTGAATTATCAAATCAGGGTCTCTGCTCAAACCCTGCCCAGTACATACATGGAGCTTAGGCACTCGCATCTCAGGCCAAATCCTTAAGGATGTATGTCATATCACTCTTCACATTTACATGTTTCCTGATCCTTGGAAAAAAGCTTAAGTTATGCCTCTTCTGGGAGAACCCTCCGTGCACACCAATGTCCTTGGCAAATTCCACCCCTTTTCCCTACTACTTTTTCCCAGGAAAATACTTGAGAAAGCAGTCTGTAGGTACCTGATTAGGTCTCTTGAAACCAATTACCTTTTTGCTCTTGTTCAGTCAAACTTACTACCTGCTTACAGAACAGACCCAACACTTCTGTCCATTCGGATGACTTTAGAATGCCCTTGATTCAAGGCAACTCATGTGCCTTGATCTTACTTGATCTTTCAGCAGCATTCGATACGGTCTTCCTAGCTGTGGTAATCACCAGCCTTGGCAACTTAGGCAACTGCAAGGCTGTGCTCACATGGCTTGGCTACTATGTATCTAGAAGAACTCTGATTGTATTTCTTCCTCGTTATTGACCAGACGCTTTCTTCTTCTCTTGGGGGTGCCTCATAGCTCTTTGCTGAGCCCCACACTGTTTAATATCTATATTACAACCCTGATCTGTATTGTTCACTCCTCAGGGATAGACATTATGTCATGCACAGATGACGCTCAGATTATTTTTTCTATCACTGACTGCTCTGTTGAAACTTGCTTAGGAAAACTCTTACTTTACTCCCAGACTCTTGCCTGGAGACTATGGTACAGGCCCTCATAAATTAGAAGTTGGACTATGGAAACTCCCTATGTCTTGGAACCCCAAACTTTCTCATCCACTGTCCCAGGTGGTGCAAAATGCACTGGCTAGACTGCTTCTCAACCTTTTTCCTACTGATCTGTGACAGCAAAACTCAAGGGCCATCTCTGGCTCCGTAAAAAGTGCTCCATCTTACAAAATCTCAGTTTGATTCACAAAGCACTTAGTCAGAAAGAACCTATGTATCTGCAAGCCAAACCTTGCCCTTACTCTCTGGCTTGGTGTCAGGTTTAGGGTCATTCTTACCAGTCTTGAGGAGTTGGGACGGTACCCTGCTTCGGTTCATGTAAGTCCTGGTTTGTCAGAGATAGGGGCGACCCCTTCTGGTAGCCACGTCCTTCCGACAATGAAAGCCTAAGCAGCCAGTGCCCTCCAGAAGGAGTCCCAATAGGAAAGCCCTGGAGGGAAAACACCTCTGACGATGATGAGACCCCAGGAATGAAAGGAGAAGACAAGGAGCCAGAAAACACTGGAGGACTAGCAGCCCAAAAGGAACCAGGAGAAAACTGGAAGTCAAACTGGAGTAGGAGTCGCAAGGTAACCAGGAATGCCAACAGAAGGAAGGGATCACCAAAATAAGAGTCAAGGAGCCAACAGGAGCAAGGATACACCAGCAGGAAAAAGGAGTGTTGCAACGCAAGAAAGGAAAGGTTCTGATCCCTTATATACAGAAAAACAGGAAGTGACATTCAGGAACAGGAAGTGACATACAGCAACAGGAAGTGACAAAACAGGAAGGAGAGGTGTCACCATCTTGGATAGAGAAAAGAGTGAAGTGCATTACAGAAAGATCACCATGCTAGGAAGGTAAGTAACCTTCCCCTATTGCCTTCTGGGAGCAAGGTGAAGAGGAGAGCAACAATATGGCCCCCAAGGAAAGGAGATCACCAGATGCCCACACCAGGTGAGGGTAAGGTGCCTGGGGAAGCAGATGGGCTGCCGTGGAAGTGTGCGGTGTGCCCAAAAACCAACAGGCGTTGCGGGTGCTTTCCGCGATGCAGTTGAAATGGCCACAGCGGGCCGCGATGTTGTACCACGGCGTCCCCCAAGAGGAGCGAGGGGTGCCGCGGGTTGCAGCACGGCCGGCAAAGAGGAAACAGGTATTACCGCGGGTCGCGAGTTGGCCCGCGGTGTAACACTTGGACCCTATGGTTCTCTTCTGACAGGCTTGTTTGTATCCCTATCATTAAGCATAGTCCTCCTGGTGGCTGTTTGTTCTCCTATTTGGTGAGCAAGCACTGGAACTTGTTTCCTGGTTCTGTTCGACGAATCGCTAACTTGAGCAGCTTCAAAAACATTTAAAACTTGTGTGTTTTCGACTTCACCTAGCCAGCTTCTGTAGCTATTCTCCCTGGCAGCAGGATACCCTGAGGCGTAATTGTTATCCATTTGAAATCTACCTAACATAACATAACAATATATTCACCCTTGGTGAAGTAAAGGTTGAACTTTTAAAACAAAGCCATAATGTACAAAAGCATCACACTATAAGACTTCCAAGATTTACATGGTAGAACAGATCCTTTGGGTTAGCTTTTGATAGATATAATTGGTTTTCTGTACCAACAAAGGGTTGAATTTTGACAGAGCTGACTCTGTAATTCATCCTTCCAAGGTTAATAACATGAGGACTGTTGTTTTTTCTGAGGGGATGGCATTCTCGAAAGCAAAACTCAGATTTTGTTTTGCAGATTTATATTGCGCGAACTCGACCCAATGGTATTGGAGCGCTTTGCATGAGCACCAGTTACGTGACACAAGGGCACATTCATTTATTTTTTGGTAAGCACAGGGAGATTAAGTGATTTGCCGAGAATCACAGAATGTGGAGTCGACCCAGAGGCTCGAACCTTAGTTTCCAGTGCCAAAGTCGTCAGTCTAGCCTTGAGATCTAGTAATTTTTTAGACTTCATGGTAAAGTGGTGGTGCAAAACATACCATTCAATCCATGGTGTGTTCCCGTCCACCATGCACAGATCTCACCTTCCAGCTGGGAAAGATTGAGAGCTAAGAGTTGCAGAATAAACACAGAACAATGTGCCATGTGTAAGCACAGGACCAGTTTTTATTTCTGGTTGGTGTAAGAAAACAGAAACGGAAAGCAACAGTGGCATGTATTTAGAACATTCACCCTGTTCTATGATCTTTCAATCGTAGGTGTGTTTATAAAAGCATTTATTGGCTTTTTTATAGGGCACACTACAAATTGATGCCAAAACGGAAAAAAGATCTATTAAATACTCCATCAGTAGCCACTCTCATACAAGGAACGAGGAAAGCGGAATGCTCTTCCAAGCTGACAGTCTAGCTATTCACTATTGGTATAAAAAGAAGTAATTGTTCTATTATTACTTATAATACCCCTTCGGGGGTGATTCCAGCACTTTATAAATCCCGTACATACATACATACATACAATACTCTTTCCTTTAGTACATTATTGGAATTTTGCTCCATAATACTTTATTTGGATTTTATTCCAGAACTGTATTATTATAAGCAAACATGTCAAGCTTGCATGTTGATTTATACAGTAGTATAATAATAACCCCTTTACCAAATACATTTGGCCCTGTAACTGAGTAAGCACCTTTAGACCTGTCAGTCTTAGGGTGGTCTTCCCCCAAACCTTTTGCCTTCACCCCTCCTATTTATCTAAATTTGTATTTATTGACCTTAGGACTCTGTGCACTTTATCAATGCTAACCAGTGCTAAAGTGTTTGTGCTCATTCCCTAACACATGGTAATATTGTGTTACACCAGATTGGTGTATTTGATTTACTTGTAAGTCCCTAGTAAAGGGGTACACCACATACACAGGGCTGGCAAATTAAATGCTACTAGTGGGCCTGCAGCACTTACTGTACGCCCTCCTACCCCAACTCAAGTGGCTCCTTAAAACCTGTCCTAGGTCTGCCATTGCAGCCTGTATGCAGTTTTGAATTGCCAATTCGAATTGGCAATATAACCCCTTTGCCAAGCCACAAACTCCCTTTTTATTACATATAATTTACCCCTCAGGTAACCCCTAGGCAGCCCATAGGACAGGGTGCATTGTAATTAAAAAGTTGGACATGTACTTTTAAGTTTGACATGTCCTGGTAGAGAAAAACTCACAAATTTGTTTTCACTACTATGCCACTACCTCTCCCATAGAATAACCTTGGGTTACCTTATTATATTTGATAAGTAGTAACTTTTGATTGGGAGAATGTGGAAAAGTCACCTTTGATGTAAGTGTAAAATCGGGTTTTAAGTTGCAATTCTGAAAATGCCACTTTTATAAAGTTGCCAGTTTCTTGTCCTAACCATTTGATGCCTGCAGCCTGTTTCCTTGGTCACATGACTAGGTGTAGTTGGTAGTTGGTCTTTGTGTATTCCTCCCAGTCAGTCACACAAAGGAGAGTCTGGGTACTGGCAGGATGGGCCATCTCAGACGTGATCGGGGGTGGAGTTGCCACCTACCATACTTGCACTCACAGGCACAGGCTCAGCCCAGACAGACTGGGACCAGGGCAGGGAGGCAGGCAATTCCAGACACCTACGTAAGGGGGAAACTCCAAAAGCTTCTCCCACTTGGTAATCAGGTATACAAATGGGACCCTCAATCCCCATCTTCAGTACACTCCTGGACCTGTGGATACTACAGAAGAACACCCTGCTACCTTGCTGCTTGAGGCTCGCCCTTCTTGCTGAAAAGGAATACTGGACCTGTACCCTTCATCCCAGTCTGAAGTGACTCCAAGGGTCAGTTGACTGACCTCCTGCTCTGACCTACATGGGCATTACAAGCTCCAGATTCCTCCCTGCATCTGCCCAGCTGATCAGCTGCCTGCACCTGCAATTGGACCTGCTGTACTGGACGTGCAACTGAACCTGCCTGAAACCTGCTGGCCTCTGCTGGAGTGAGTTCCTGATCCCCAAGAAGTGCCCCTCAGGCCCTGACCATTTGTGAGGCATCAACTGAGCCCTCTGAGAAGAAAAGAAGTACTGAAGTTTTGGGCTGTCCTCCACTGTGAACAGACCCATTTGCGACCAGATCTTGCAGCCTGCCAATGCAAAACTCTGGTGAACCCAACTGCTACAGCGTCCACCAGTGATGACTGTCAATGTGAGATTTGCACTTTGCCCTACAGCATTGACAACCACGGTGACTGCCAACGTGAAGCTCTAGCAACGACATCCCCCACGCCCGACAGAACCTTCACACTACAACAACAACCATCCACAGATCTCTCTCTGCTGCCTCCTCAGTCTAAAAACTGATCTCCTCATGCTGGACTTTGAGAAGGTAACTTTTTCAGTGGGACTAGCCTAGTACCTGTATCCGGCCTGTCCTGCATTGTATTTGGCCTGAAATTGGGACTTTCACCTGGTCTGGCATGACCAGATAACTGCGAGTGACTTCGCTTAAATCTTTAAAACTGCATATCCCTGGTTCTACTGATTGGAATTTTGTTATTTTGGTGTTAAATCATTCATTAAAATTCACCCAATTTTGTGTGGGTTTTTCCTTGCATTGTGTGTTCAATGTATTACTGTTTGTGTGCTGCATAAATGCTGTACACATTGCCTCTAAGTTAAGCCTGGCTGCTTTTATGCCAAGCTATTGGAGTGTTAAGGACAAGTTAATTTAGTGACTTTTTTGGTTCACCCTAACCAAGATTGTAGCTGTTGCCTGAGTAGGGTTTCAACCCCCTCAATCAACAACCCAATTTCTCACTAGCATTAGTAAGCATCTGTCATGACCCCCACCTGAACCCTGTCCTGCCCACCGCATTCACCCAAGGGTGGAGATATGCCGCCGGAATGCAAGAGATAACAAGGTCCATGAGTACCAGCAGTGGCACGTCAACGCCGACGGGAGAGCGGACATCCGATAAAGACGCTTCCGCTCTCCACGACATTGCAGAGTATTCTGTGCCATGGGCTGGAGCCTTGGAACCGTGTTGCAGAGCCACGCAATGGTCCGGTAAGGGTGTGGCTACACCTCTTTTTATCTGGATGAGTTTTCTTAAGATTGGTGTACATTTTTGTTTTGTTGTGGCATCTCACTTCTTACAAGGGAGAACTCAACGGGATTCCTCTTGGTCACGGAATTCCGTTGTTTTGGGCCACATATTTACTGGACTACGCATAGCGCGAGGTGTTCCTCCCCATTGGCGAGACACACGTATGTTGTCTCTTGCGGGTGGTAGGAATACCTGCGCTATTGTGGGGGGGTTTGAGTCGTACTTGTCACGCTGGCGAGTTTCACTTTGGGTAAGCTCTTGCGGGAGAGGTGCTTTAACTTTCACATGTGATTTACTCCACTCACGTTGGCGAGTTGATCAAGCAATCCAGCGATACAATTAATGTTTGTGTTTCAAGGTGACGTCCAAACCTTGTGTGTCTTTTTATGTTAATCCTTACCTTTGAAGACGACCCGTTGGGTTAAAACGGCGAATTACAGGAACAATTCATTTCTTGTTTTTAAATAAGGAGGGCTTTACCAATTAGTCTCCATAGGAACTAAAGGCTTTGATTAAATCTAACATTGATGTTGTTCTTGCCCTACTCTAACATGGGATTGTGGTAGAGCCATAATACAGTCTCTTACATCCTCTGTGAAGCGAGCCCCAAGGTTACAAGGGTAGGTTATGTCATACATATACAAGCCTATAAACAAGTGCTCATTTGCATTACCAATAGAGTCTTCCAAATGCACTGTCACTGGCTTTGTCTTTTCTCCTTTCTATAGTAAAACTAGTTTACTGTATGCTACCAAGGGGTCAAAGGATTCCTGGCGACCTTGTCCTGGAAGATTCTAGATACTCTGGGTGTACACAACGGAACAGGTATTTTTCTTTACAGGTAGCTTACCCTCTAAATCAGCAATTATTAGAAAGATCTAGAAAGATTATCATTTGGTTGCTTATTGCCTTTTTACTTTTGTTTGTCATTGTAGGTCTCCTTATTTGCTGTCCCCGTCCTTTCCTTCCCTCGCTTGATCGCTTCAATGATCTGTGCTATGATAGCACTCAGACTTGGAGCTATCGAGAGGTGGACCATTTTTGAGCATTGTTCCAATCTCGAGGAGTTGGGGAACCCGACAGCATCAGAAAATATGGTAAATACTGTCAGGTCCTCTCTTTTTCTTTACATTACCACGTCTTTTTTCCTTCTTTTTGCCTTCTTCTTCTGTTCATCCACATAACCTCAAAGCAGCTGCAAGCAGGCATATAACACTATACAAAACATTTGAATAAGGTAACAATAATGTCCCCTCTTTCCCTCACCATTACAATTTTCCCACAAATTTTGGCTTTCTTCCAACTACAGAACTTTGGCACGACCCAAGGAGGTTATAGGAGGTGCTAAGCAGCATACCAAAAAGTGACATTATGCTCCCCCTAATTCCCCTGGTCTCTTTCCTTCTCTCTTTTTTCCTGCCTGCCATCCACTTATCACTTTAATGTAGCATGTTGTATGAAAATTGCATTATTACCAACTAACATACTCAACTAACAACTAACTAAAGGGCACCCATTGTCCAGTAAAGACCCTCCCATTTAAGCCTCAAGCAGTCACACCCCAAAGTAGCCATTACATAACCCACAAATGATGCATCCAGAGCCCCCAGTGACCCACATCGCTCTTGTATGCACCCAAACACACCAACACACAGCTTGAAAAAGACTCTCATACAGCTCCCCATTCATCAATAAACAGCCAATTGAACCCACAAAGATCACACAGACTTCAAAGTAAAACATCAGATGATACTATGTAGGTTCAACCTTACTTTAGTGACAATAAACAGATCTATTTCCGAGGCAGCATAGGGGCTGAAAGCACCTGCTGCAAGATCAATCTGAATAGAGTAATTCTCAGCATAGTATTGATTAGATAGCTTAGGCTGTTAACGCCCTTGCAGAACATATCTAAATGAGAAATAGTGTACCCACATACTTTTAAAAGAGATGCAAGGGGAAGACACCACCCTTCCAGCACTGATTTGCATTCCCCCATTACTGTTTATGTTACTTTGTAAACTAATTATTCCTCTTGCACCCTTATTATTTTATTAACGATGCACTATTACTCTACCCTGATGGACAAACCTGCCATGTGGTGGTATGGACATCTTCTAGCATTGTTGCTGTCTGTCAGGCTGGGTGGGCACATGATGTTGGCTTCCTGCAGTCGAGCAGAGCAACAACCTTTCCGTTTCATTCTTTAAGTTTCACTTTGGCGAGCAGCAGCAACATGTCACTGTGCCAGTACGCTGAGTGTACGATTGAAAACAGTCAGTCAACACACCAAAGGTGACAGGCAACTGATGGCCTTCCCCCTGGGGGTAAGGGGGCAAAAGGGACTTGTTTTACTACATCCTTGCCTGTATGCACTGGTCTACTAGTATTGAGACAGCTGCTTATCTCCTGTAATATTGTCAGGGGCGGCTCCTCCGTTATGGGTGAGGTGTGACGCCCCACGGAAAAATAAAATGATAATAAAACCACTTTATTATCATTTTATTTTTCATTACTCCCAGTAGTGGTTAGGGCTGGGAATACTGCTGAGCATCACGCCCCAGGAACAGTGTTGGGCACTTGTAAGTGCGGATGTCTGTTTTGCCGGCTGTCTCAGGCCTGCCAAACACACATGCGCACTCATTTTTCTTCAACCCAGCTGTGTTGCACCAGCCAGGTTGGAGAAAAGCTTCAGGATCCCTGGGCCTGAGCGAGCATCAAGTCAGCCCACTCAAGCAAGTCACGGCGCTGCTGTCATGCTGGTATTACTGATTAAAACCAGCATGACAGCTGTCCTGTGATTGCTTCCTGGGAGCGTGTGCAGCGTGACCAGCGTCGGAAGAGAAGCACCGAGGCGTCAGGCGCAGGAGCAGGTAAGTTTATTAAAAAAAATATTTCCCCTCACCCCTATTCCCTCCCCCCGCGTTGCCCTACCACCCAAAAATTGGAGCAGCCATTAATGAATATTGTGATAGCCTTTTAGCTTTGCTTGCATCAAACAATTATGTCCCAGCATTTTTACATTCATATGTCTCTCACAGTACCCCTAAATTGTGTCCTAAATCATGATATCTCAGAATGGGCCCAACCACTGATTTCTTTAAAGGCACATTTGCACTGACAAGCACCATTTAGAAATATCCCTGTACTGAGACAAACACATGGCACTCTCAATCCACATCTATAATGCTAAGCAGATTTGGGGTGTATCCCCAGAACTGACCTGCGCCATATACCACTATCCACTAACTGAGGCATCCATGGAGCTGTCAAAATGCACCTCATTCAACTTCCACCAATGACTGATATCCTAGGATTAAGACTTTTGATGAGCTCTCACAATGTACACATATTTTGATCTCAACTCGTACAGTTATTTTGCCATTGATACATTAAGAATTTAGACAATGCACCTTTATTTTGACATATATCGTTCACTGATATCCCAATAATTTGACTGAGAGATTTATCTGTCTGCACCCTGCACTGATATTTTGTCCTTCTCCATGCTGTGGCATTCCAGTAAAGAGATCACAAGATATGCTGGAAAATGTCCAGCAAGCTGAAAACATGTTGTAGAGCAGTGGTTCTTAACCTGTTGACTTCTGTGCATCCCCACTTAATCATAACTGGAATACGGGGACACCCACTGAATCATTATTAGAATCAGGATCCCCAAATGAGTCATTATTGGAATTCGGAGACCAAGGCCTAAGCAATTTTGATGTACTGAACAGAAAAACAACACACAAAAATATGAAAACAAGCATTCATCAAACAAATGCACAAATTATGAAATATTTATTTAATTGTTAATTAACAAATATAAACAAATCAAAATTTTTATTTTAATGGGAAGTTTAGAGATTTTTTTAAATTCAATGAAGGCCACCCATCATCCATACTGTATTCTGTTTAATACACTTGAACTGCTCCGCTGAATCAATGTAGGGATACCAAATTAATTTTTTACCTCCAATTTCAAATACCTTCAGATTTGCAGAATGTTTTACAAATTTACATTTTGCTCTTTATTTATATACACTTTATTAATGTGTTAATATTATTTAATTTTCTAAGCAATCGCAGACATCTTGAGTAGGCGTCCTGGACCCCCAGGGGTCCTCAGATCACAGGTTAAGAACCAGTGTTTTAGAGAGATGTACAATCTTTTTATGTACGTGTTCACTCTCAAAATGATCCCTCACTTGGATGAGTGTGTGCCACAGATACCTCTGTATAGCCTGTCAGTGAGAAGCTTCAACACAACTGCTTGTATGATTAATCATTGACCAGAAGAGTTGTGTGTATTTGTGTGTGTGCGTGCGTGTCTGTGTGTGCGACTAGCAACAGTCTTATGTATAAACTGGAAGTCCAAAGCCAACAAGCCATTATTGGTGTGTATGTGGGTGTGCATATTAGTGTATCTGTGCATGCACTTGTAAATGTGTGCATTTGTGTATTACTCACCCTGCCCTCTACCTGTTCACTGTGTTAGGAAACTTGCACTGTTGCTGACTGTGTGATTTGTAAGTGTGGCTTGTTAAATCCCTTTTTAACTATAAAAAGCTAAAATGATTGCATTATAAATGCATGTATGTCTCAAGTCTTTGAAATAGGATGCTTGGTTTTCTCCAGCGCCCAGAAAGACAGCAGAAACTAGCAATAAAGAGATTTCTCCAGAAACAACACAAAATACCTTTGATTTCAATGTTCTTAGATAAAGTTTAATAATGCCAGTTTATATTTATTTATGATTGTATATTGCACTGTACACTGTATAATTAGTATGGCACATATTTCTGATCTCTGTGTTAGAGAATACATGGTTTAATCAAGAGTTTTGATTCTTGGTGATATCACAGTGTCATGGGTTTACCAAGTTACTAGTAAACAACATCTGTGAAGTTCAAGGAAAATGTCTCCAGAACCTGTAATATGATCGGTAAAGTGAAGACAATTAAAGATAGATTCCCTTTTCTGTTCCCTGAAAATGTTGGCAGGAATGGAATGTAAATCTTTAGCGAAAAACCATTATACAGTATAGACTGCAATAAAAATCAATATTTCAAAAGAATCAATTGGCAAATAGAGAAATGGGCAGTGTTAGAAATGTGGGTCTCTAGTTGGCAGAGGTCGGTACCTTTGTCCAAATAGGGGCACTTCCTTCTAGTCAGGGTAAGCGGGATACACTTCTAAAATAACCCGTGCTCACCCCCTTGGTAGCTTAGCACAAGCAGAAAGGCTTATCTCAGAGGCACTGTGTAAAGCATTTGTGAACACATACAGTAATACAGTGAAAACACTACAAATGGACACCACGCCAGTTTAGAAAAAAAGCAATCTTTATCTAAATCAAAACAAGACCAAACAACAAAAATCCACAATCAAAAATAGGTTATTCACTCAAATAAAGTTTGTAGCAACAAATAACTCCACCTGGAGTTATTACGATCTGTGACAGATGAAAATCCCAAAGAATGGCACCGACTGAGAAGTGTGCGGCGTTGGCCACGGAGTCAAACAGACCCCAAAAGAACAGTACCTTGGAATTCATTCAAGTAAGATGGTGGACGGCGTCTGGGAGGTGATGCTTCATTGGCGCTGAGCGGCCTTACGACCCCAGGGGAGGTGAAGCCTTGGTTCCTTACTGCGGTGCAGGGGAGGTGAGACATCAGTTCCTTACTGTGTTGGGGAGGTAACATCATGGTGGCGGTGAGGCGTGTGTTCCTTACGACGGTGAGGTGTCGATGGATTCAAGAGTCACCAACGTCGAGTATCGCCTCTGCCTTGATGAAGCACCAGCATTGGTGTAGTCGGGGCTGCGGTGCGAGTCGGGACGGTGAGTCGTGGACGTCACAAGCAATGTCCTCGGCTCCGGTGCAGGCAGCGGCCTCAGTGACGGCTTCAGAATCGATGCAGCATGGCGGCAGCAGGCATCGGACCTACGGTGCAAGACAGGGCAGTGCATCATGCTCTTCACAAGCGGTGCCCATGGCTTCGATGCAGGTTATGGCATCGCTCGCCAGCGTTGGTGTTGCAATTTCCTTCTGTGGCAGCTGAAACAGCAGTTCCAGATGAAGAGAGACAGAAGAAATCAAGTCTTTGTGTCCCTGAGACTTAAGAACAGGAGGCAAGCTCAGTTTCCAGCCCTTGGAGATCTTTTCCTCAGGCAGGTGACAAAGTAAACAGCAAAGTCCTTTTCTCCTTTCCTTGGCAGCAAGTAGCCACTGCAGGCCAACCCCAAACAGCAAACAGCACAGGGGCAGTATTCCTCCTCATCTTCTCATTGGCAAAGGTTCCTCTTGATTCACAGAAGTGATCTAAAAGTCTGGGGTCTGGGCCCCTCTTTTTATACACAAAAATATTTTGCTCTCTGAAGGCAGAGATTGTCTGTACCCAGCCAAAAGTAGTTCTGTCCTCACTGGTGCAGCTTCCTGGCAGGAGGTGGAGACAGTATTGTTAAAGGCAGACCAGGCCCATTCATGTGAAAGGAAATCTCCACTCCCTACTCTAAATGCAGTCCAGGTCTATTCAGCCCAACCCTGACTCATCAGGCTCTCTGGAGCCACTGCCCCTCTCCAGCCCCTGTCATCCAAAAACCAGACATGCACTACACAAACCTAGCAGCGGCACACTGGAGGTTTAGGCAAGAAAATACCTACTTTCTAAAAGTGGTATTTTCAAACACAGAATGTAAAAAATCACCCTCACTAAAAGATGCATTTTAACAATCTGAGTTCAGTCATACTAACCTTTATTTTCCAACCTTGTTCCCAGGGGGTAAAGATGTTATAAACAAACTCCCCATTATGTCGTATGGGAACAGGTAGCCTTGCAATAGTGAAAAACAAAATTGACAGTAATTCACTATCAGGACATGCCACACACATCAGGGCAGGTCCTACCTTTCACATACAATGTGCCCTGCCCTGAGTGGTACCTTGGGCCTACCTTAGGGGTTACTAATTAAGCCTTGGCGAAAATTTCGTTCCGTTCGCGGAAATTGCGATAATTTGTCATTTTCGCGTTCTGCGGAGCGCGCGAAAATGTCAAAAATTCCGGATTCCGCAGCTTGGTGATAATTTGTTTCTTGCTCGCGCTGTAAAATAATACATTCTCGCGCGCGCAATCGCCTTACCTGAATCCCTGCGTTCGCCGACAAGTTTTCTTGATCCGGTCGCGTTCTCCATGAGATGTTGTATTGTTTTTAGCCATTTGCGCTGTCTCGCGACAGTTCGCGCCCGCAGTGACGTCATGCGTCGCGCGATCACGTCTTTCTTCTCACGATCATGCACCGCGAGACAACTCAAAACAAGATGGCCGCGCCCGCAAGCAACCACATGGGTAAGTTTGCGACCCGCAACCATGCAGAAAATCTCGCGAACATGCCGGAAAAAAACTTCCGCATCTTCGCGATATTTCCGCTTGTTTGCGATAATTTTAAACATTTTCGCGATAATTTGCGAAAGTTAATTTCGCAAATTCCGCCCACCCCTAATTACTAACATGTAAGAAAAGGAAAGGTTAGGACCTGGCAAGTGGGTGCACTACCACACTGCACACAGGCTCTGCAATGGCAGGTCAGAGTAACATTTTACAGGCTTCTTCTGTGGGTGGCACAATCAGGGCTACAGCCAACTAGCAGCATTTGATTTACAAGCCCTGGGCACACATAGTGCACTGTACTAGGGTCTGACTAGTAAATCAAATATGCCAATAATGGAATCACTAATCCATAACAACAATTTACACAGGGAGCACTTGCACTTTGGCACTGAACAGCAGTGGCAAAAGTGTCCAAAGCATCTAGACCAGCAAAACGGAGTCCAACACACAGCAACAACACAGGAGTCAAAGGCATAAAATGCAGGGGAGACCCACGCCAATGGTGCCAGGGCTAAAATGCAGGTAGATAGAAGAGGAGAAGCTCCAAAAGCAGAAAGAGAACTAGTCATCTCCATAAGTATGCAACAAGTAAGAAGTAGTTCAAACCATGCTGCAACCCATTAAAATCATAATGCAAATGATGTAGAAAGGATAAAAAGAGCAGAAGAGGGGACAAAATCTGAATATCACAGAAAGAATGACCAAATAGGGAAGCCTTTGAACAAAAACAACATAAAATGAGTATGCTTGAACTAAAGACTGCAGCTTACAAAACATTAATCAGTTCTCTGAGATTACAGGGCAGATTCATCGAGATGCAAAGTCATACAAAGTGATTCAAAGTCTTGATATGGTATTTACTTCATAAAGAAAATAATGTTTTTTGCACTTGAAAGATGCCATATTGTAGATGAATTACACTACATTGTTCCAAATGATTGTCAGACCTGAATTAGAATAAAAGATAATAGCTACTTGAGGCAGGCTCTGTAAATCTGCTCCTACAGCCTTTGCGGTCCAGCTAATTGGCCTTTTTTTTCCAAATCAATCCTTCAAAAGTAAAGATAAGGTTTATCTACCAGATATTACATGCGTGTTGACATTACCTAGAAATATACCTATGATAGTGGTTTCTACATAACCCTATTTACAAAATGAATGCGCACCAAATTAGGCTTTATGCTTACCTGCTTGGAGTGACCATTCATACTGTGATGGGTAAAAAACTACTAGGAAATCACTTTGAAAGACAGAGCTGCACATTAGCTGAAACCAATTGGCCATTTCCAACATATGGGATGTTTGTGGGAGGGGGTGAAATTGCAAAATTTTGCAGAGTGAACTTACCAGTATCTCAGATGAAAATTAAGAGTTAGGGCTTACCTTGCATTCGAATGTCATAGGAAATGCCGGCTCCCAAGAGAAAGTGCATTTCCGGTTTATTGTTCAGCAACGCATTTTCTGTTATAATCATTCTTCCAAGGGTCCGATTCCGATCTCACTCGGAAAGGCTCCGAATGGGATCCGTAGCGAGCGAGTCCGATTAGCCTAGGTTTCCGAACGACTCTTACCGCTGTACGTGCGAGCAAGTACGATGTGAATATCGCCTCGTGCTTCGAGCGACTCGTACTCGTCAGCGAAGCCCTCCAGACGACTACAACATGGTCGACTCGTGCAGCGCAATGGGTCCGATTTCCGAGCCACCAAGTACAATGCACGTGTAGCCTGTGTATGTGTCTGTAAGCAGGCTCCCATAGACTTCAATGGATGTCCAAGTGAATCGATTCTGTATGCTTAAGGATGCATTGTACTCGCTCGCTCGGATGCCCGGAGCACATTTCGTCCGGAAAGCCCTCCGTTTCCGAGCTGCACGGAGGGCTTTCCGGAAGGGATAGGAATCGGGCCCTAAGGGTGTATTTTCATGTGAAATTTAATGGCATTTACAAAATGCCGAATTTGTACATTTTAAAGAACTTGTCCATGTAGGCCCCAGCCCTAGCGGTGATGCCACACATTAATGCTATATTTGACAAGATCAACGGTGTGCCTGTACCTGTGCCTACAGCACACAAAAGGCAAGCCTGTCAGGCCTTTCCTGACCTCCCAAGCCATTAAGATAAGGGATTTGGAGTTACATTACATCATGGCCTAGATTAGATTTACAAATCTAATCTAATCACACAATTTAAGGCAGCATCCAGAGTTGCTACAGTACACTGGGTTGAGTGACAGGGATAGAGCAGGAAAGCAACATATCTCCAAATATATGTCATTATCCTGCTCTCTGCCTCGAGCTGGCACATAATCAGGATGCTGAGCAGCATAGTGCATAGGTGGATGTATGAGTCTAGAAGAGGTTTTGTACTGGAAGTGTACCCCTCCAGTACAACATACTATGCTGAGATTAAATTAAAAAAAAATCACACTTTGCTTTGAAAGTGTGCTGAACAGTGCAGCACACATGCAAAGTGGGAAAAGTATAGAGAAAGAAAAGCATTTCTCCTTTTTAACTCCTGCTTTCAAGTGTTATTCATTTTTGGTACAAACCCTGCCTACTATTGTCAGTAGATAGGGGTTTGTGTCAAAATCCATGAGTGATTGCACGGGAACACCCATGTACCACTGATGCAGCACCCCCTTGATGCAGAGTAAAGCAAAGCAGAGCTTCACACTGTTCTGTGTTACTTTTTCTTACAAACCAACGCAAATATCAATTTGTATTGGTATGCAAATATCAAAAAGGATTTTTCATTAAAAAACGTAAAGCAAACCTGACGCAAAACCTTTGTAAATATGAAGCCCAATCTTTTGGTATACTGGTAATGCTGACTTTTCACGTTAATTTGCTCTTGCGTTCAATGGTTGACTGACGCTAATAACCATATATATTTACACATATATTCAAATGTTTAATATTGTTTTCTTGTATACATTTTCTGCATTCTTATTGTACCGCAGGCACTCAGAGTCACTGTGGGCACACACTACTGTTACAGCCTCAAAATCGTATTTGCCTCAAATGGACGCCGGGAAACCAGAGAATGAACACTCGGGAGGATTTACACTATTTTTATATGAAATTTTTATGTCAGCTAAGCATCCACTACAACATCCGTCGCTGTTATATTAATTTCCATATTGGAAGATTGCTTTTGGCAAACCATAAAATTACAGAACGCCTCTGGAGAAATGGCGCCGTGAGCAGAGCAGCAAGGGCCTGGGATTGAAAAAGTGTTTCGAAAAAAAGGGACTGCCCAGATCATTGAATCAGCATCGTCTCACTTATTCCTGTCTTCTCGCTATTGACAGGTGCAGTGTCTCCTAATACTGTCCAGACAGCCTCATCAGGGCGGCATCGATAAGCTATATCGAGCCTCGGCATTGCCAGCCATCTGATTGGCTCCCAGACTCCTTTGCATCCTCCCGCCTCCCACAGAATGCGCAAGTCATCGGCATCGCCATGTACGGGAGGCTGCGGTCCAGCTATCTCTTCCGGCACTGCTTAAATCTCGAGTCTATAAATAGGTGTTAAATAATTCATGAACGCCATTTTGTACATTCTGCTAGGCCACACCTCTCTGGGGGCATATTTACGATCACGCATCAGCCTGGAATCAATGTGTCTACCGAGCACGCTGCCTCTGAGGCAGAATTCCCACATCAGGCCCAAAATGCTGCAAACTCCTCCGCTTCCCCTCCACCAGTCATCCATCATGCTGTCACTTTAATTCAGAGCCTGCTACTTGTTTTAATAACATACATCTTACACAAAGAATATTGCTAACACCAGAATCTCGAGGTAGATTTTACAGCCTCGTAAAATGTTATTAACCCTTTGATCTCTTATATTCTTTTCATACTGCAGAGTGCTCCGAGCCTGTTTGATGCTTATCAATAACTTCTGTTCATGGGACCCATTCAGCTTTAGAATGTGACATTCATCACCGCCATGGAGAAAAATATTATTTCTGCAGCATTACCCGGCAGAAATGAAGAAAGAATAAAGGCATTATTACAGGAATTATTTAGACAACAGTAGGTGGATAAACTGTGTTCTGGTAAGTGATACAGTATATTAACTCGTTACAGGAATACTACCTGCCGTGGCCAGACGTGTATGACTGGCTGTTGTACTTTAATCAGCGAAAGAAGCAACCTGCAAAATGCTATATTATGAAAAAGGCAGTGATTGGACTTTATTGATCTCTGTAGATTGAGAGATGATAAAACAGCTTTAACTAAAGGGGGCCCTTTTGTGTAATTACTTCTGACATTTTAGCCCTGGATTCAGGGTCAGTAATTCACATCTGCGATTTAATAGGTAATGATCGTGTCTAAATGTGTTTTAAAAATGGAGGTTTTTCTATTTCTGCTTTTCTCAGGGTTGTCAGAGCAGCCCAGCATGGGTTGGGTACCTACTTTGCTTGCAGTTTTGCACAGAGAGGCAAGTACCTCCTTCACTTTCAAATGACAGCTTACTCCTGTGAGGATTAATTTGACTTCTAGTGCTTAGCCATTGCTCCTAGGAAACGATTGCAAGTAAAACACACGTTTCAAAGTTGGCTTCCCAAAAGATAAATAGGCATACAGAAAATTACCTTTATCTGTGGGGTTTTGCTAAAGCACAGTATCGGTCACCCACCTAGTGCATTCTGGTCACAGTAGTTCATCTGTACAATAACATAAACGATTGGTGGCTGGGTCGATTAAAAGCATACACAGACCAAGTCTTGATGAGTAAATTATATTGCCAACCAGTGTTACACAATGTCCAACAAGTAAAGTGGGTGCTTCAGGGAAGAGGGATTGCAACCAAGAACTCTTCAAAATCAGACAAAGTCTAAGAAATGCATTGAGGACCCTGAGAACTCCAAAGAGTTCAAAGATTCACAGCTGTATTATAGCCTCATATACTTTATTTTAATTGGATTAAGTTCTTGTCACTCACCCTCACCACACCTCTAGCCAACATGTGTTTCGTCATTGGTCAGATTTCCCATCAACTCCATCAATATGTTAACTGGAGAATACTCCGCAAACGCTGACGACAAACAAGACAACGTGTCTGGGCGGTCTGCGGTAGTGTCAAGTTTGTTATGCCGAGATCCTAGACCCATATTGATAGATCCTACATCGTACTTATTTATTTGTGCTTTTTGTTTCTTGGTGATGGTGAGTTCCATTAGAAGACCTGTCCTGCTTTGAGACTTCTAATGAGGATATTGGTTTCTTAGCTTTGAAGATTTTTATGTTGCAATAGGAACTGCCCTGAAGAAATCTCACCAATGACGAAACACCTGTTGGCTAGAGCTGTAATGAATTTGGATGACAAAAAAAAATCCAATGAAAATAAAGTATAAGAAGATATAACACAACTGTGAATCTTTGAACTCTTTGGAGTGCTTGGGGACCTTAATGCATTATCTGAGCAATAGTTTTATATGCCTCAGTAAGGCAAAGCTTAGTATTGCAATACCAAAAATGGGAGAACACAGTTCTGGAAGCAGGGAAACAAACGATTTATTTAGTACAAAGATTTGACAATCTCTAGAGATGGAAGAGTGTCAGAGACCCACTGTTTGCGTAGGTGTCAGGAGACTGTTCGATGTGTCATTGGCATGCCGCATCTCTTATAGGATGTGGACACTCCCCTCGTGTGCAGGGGGATGACAGAAAGTCCGTTGGTATGCAGGAATTCAGGTGTTTGGAGCAGAAATTCAGGTGTTGGAGGCAACGGAAAGTCCGAGGTATGCAGAAGTTCAGGAGGGCGCTGGACATATTCCTGTTTGGAGGCAGCTGTCATGCCCTGCGGGTAAGAAGGGTTTCGTGACTTGACCAGGTGTTAGGCCGTTGGCAGAGACAGACCGGTTAGGGACAGACCTGTTCTGCTGTCCATACAGGTTCCTGAGACAATGCGTGGGTGCAGTAGAAACCGGCCCAGGGCACCGATACGGGGTAATCTAGAAGACAATTTTGTGAGAGGTCAAGAAAGGGTTTTGTGAGCAAGATGGAGTTTATACACGGCAACATTTAGAAGTTCAGTTATTACAGTCCCTCCTCTTGCCGTGTGCAATATCATTAGTGAATGTCAATATTACAGAGGTCTTCAAATGCCTGATGATATAGTACTTTGCTGTTTTCAGCCTGATGTGTCATGGGGTGGATCTGCAAGTGGAAGCACACAGAGAACAAAGTGCTGGGCCACAATGAATGCACAGGCAGCAAAAGAAGACGGTACCCAAGGGGATCGTGAGGAACACCAGTATCTTCCATCCCCAAGTGATCCAAATGTTCCAAAAACCAGTTGTCCAGGTCAAAGGGGTCCCATTGTCTGGGCGTATTTCAGTGGCAATCCGGTGTAGTTTAGAAATTGCTTCATAGACAGAGGGTGATGAATCAGGAATATACACACAGCAACTGGCCCCGATGATGCGACAGGCTCCCCCCCGATCTGCCAGGGTGACGTCGAGCACCATGCGATTCTGAAGGGAAACCATTCGTGTAGCATCGATCTCGGCTGTGTGTTGGGTCAGTATTCCTGCAGTGATGTTGGCAGTAGCTTCCAGGACCCTGGTGAGTCGTCTGGTGTTGAGACTGTTGGACATGGGACCCCAAAAAGGTAGAAGGTCCTTCAGGGCATCGCTGAATTGCTGGTTGCTGGTGTCGGTCTGGTCTATATCTGGTACTCGTCTCCTCTGTCTGTGGTACAAGTTGTTTCTGTTAAATGTAGGTGGTAGCAGGAATGCAATATAGCATGTGCCACTCCAATCAGAAGGCAGCCAGGTGTAAGCTTTGTTTCCACATACAAAGTGCAGTCCTGACGGAAGGCTGAGGTATGGGGTGAAGTTATTGTAAGTTATGGTAGTATTGCATAGACTGGTTCCTATAGGTATTTTCCCTTGACCTTGCAGGCACAGTATACCAGGACGTGGTGTAATTGAAATGGCGACTTCTTTTTCTTGGGTAGGAAAGAAAGTGTAACCCCAGGTGTCCTGCATAGGGGTGAAGGTAATAGCACGCATTTGTGGCCTGTCAGAGGCATTACAGATTGTGTTATTTTTTTCATGGAGAGTACAAAGAAAGGGTTGGAATGTGGTAAGGTTGTCTTTGTCATAACGTGATGGAAAAATGTTTGTCAAGTTGTACATCAGAGCACAAGTGTAGGCTGGAGTGGCGGGAAACACTAAGAATGAGATGGTGTGCTGAACTGTGTGAGGTAGGAGTCCACAAACATAACAGTCTGTTGCATTGGAAACCTGATTGAACTGGTGCAACATTTGAATAAAAGTAATATTATGAAACTCCAGGTGTCTGTCGAGGTGTGTGTCTGGCCAAGGTACGTGAGAATGTTCAGGTGGCGTTGGTGGAACTGTTGCTTGTGGTAATACAGTATGTTTGGCGGGGGCTGTTTCTTCGAGGATCCAAAATGATATACCAGCAATTATTGCAAGTATGGTCAGAATGAATAGTATTATGGTACGGGTACTGTAAACTCTCATTCTAGCTTTCTTCAGCGTTAGGGTAGTATCACGGGTGCATGTGACCTCTGGATTCATACCGTTTCCGTGTCGTTGATGGTTTTCTTCATCTGGGGGAACATTGGCAGACCTGGATGATGGCCCTTGTTGGCAATCATTGTTCAAGGGGGTGCGTAGTCTTTGGTACTCATGAATAGGACGGATCGCGACATATCCAGGTTTTGGGGAGATTGGTCCCACATTATCGTGACCTCCAGCCATAATAGCTCTACAAGTGTTCCGACAGTACTGCAATGTCCCTAATAGCTTCCGATAGTTGTTGGTTGCTTCACTGGCCAATATCTGCCCCAGTAAACCACTATTAGGGGTACCTAGGACCCTCGGGCAGATTTTACTACCGCCCTGCAGCAACGGACAATGGAGTACTAACGGCCCTTGGAACTGGGCTTGTACTTCAGCTTAGCCTTGGATCGGAGGTAGTATCCGTCTGTTCCCTCGTCACAGAGTTCCAACTCAGTGTCTGATTCAAGGTGTTGCGATGCAGGCTTTTCGTGCCCTAGGGCTTCCTTTTTGAGTTGTAGCTGTTCCTTGGTGACAGGGTCCACTTTCCTGCAGTGGGAAGCATGCACCCACGATTTTCTCCCTTCCACTCTGACGGCTGTCCTTGTGGCCAGGAGCACCTGCAGAGGGCCCTTCCAGCGTTGTTGTAGGGATTGGGTGCGGGCGAAGTTTTTCACCAGGACAAAGTCGCCAGGGAGGATGTGATGGCCTGGACCCTGTCCTCAGTAGTGGCCCGCACCTGTTCATGGATTAAACACATGGTTTCAGTAAGTTCATACAAATAGTCAGTCAAAACTTACTGCGATAGGGGAGAAACGGACTTTGGAGAGGGTGCATTCCAAATGTTCATGGGTCGGCCAAAGACTACCTCGTATGGGGTGAGGTGGGATTTAGAATGTGGGACTGATCTAATAGATAGTAGTGCCAATGGAAGAGCATTGACCCAATTCAGTCCTGTTTCGGTTGCTATCTTAGCCAGTTTTTCTTTAAGGATCCCATTGTACCTCTCCACCAGCCCTGCTGCCTCGGGGTGAAAAGCTGCATGAAACTTTTGCTTCACCCCAAGCCCTCCCAAGATGTTCTTAACTGTTTGTCCAATAAAATGGGTCCCTCTGTCACTTTGCATTAATCGTCAAAGGCCATATCTAGGGAAAAAAAAATTCAATAACACTTTAGCTGTAGTGATGGCCGTGTTATCCTTTGTGGGGTATGCCTCCACCCATTTGCTAAAGGCACAGACTACCACTAAGGCATATTTGTAGCTATTGACTCTGTTTAACTGTATATAGTCCATCTGAAGGACTTCAAACGGTGCAGTAGGCAGAGCGAACCCTGCTATTGGAACTTTAGTTCCCTGACCTATGTTTTGTCGGAGACATGTGAGGCACTGCTTGAAAAACCGCTCTGCTGATGGGCGGAGCCAGTGGTAGTCCCATACTTCCTTGTGCATGGTACACATGGCCTGGGAACCAATATGTGCGGGTAAGTGAGTCATAGTGAGTAATGGAATTACATAAGCCTGTGGTAATTTCCATTTGAGCATATCTTGGGACCCCTCTTCATCCATCTTCATCCATCTTTCCATCTGTTTCCCACTGGGCCTTTTCTTCAGGAGTGGCTGAACACTGTATGTCAATTATCTGCTGTCTAGCGTCATGCCATTTCTCAGTGTGTGACTTAAGGACTTATACTCGAGCTGGTACTTCCCCCAATGCTGTTTGTCTCGCTATCTTATCTGCTAAGGCATTTCCTTGCCCTACTTCATCTGTCACCCTTTTGTGAGCTGCACATTTGATTACTGCCAATTTGGTTGGTAAAGTGATTGCTTCCAAAAGGGCATTGATAAGGTCGCCATGCTGAATAGGGGTGCCATGGGAAGTAAGAAAACCTCGTTCTTTCCATAGCAGGGCAAAATTATGTACCACGGCAAAAGCATATTGGCTGTCGGTATATATATATTTACTGTCATATTGGTACTAAGGATGCATGCTCGTGTAAGGGCTGTTATTTCCGCTGCCTGGGCTGATTTCTGAAGAATTCTAGCTGTTTCTATTACTGTAAGGGCTGTAGTGACTGCATAGGCAGCGGAAGTAGTACCGTCCGGTATTTTTAGACAAGACCCATCCACCCATATGTGGCCTTCTGCCTCTGGGAAAGCTGTATCTTTCAGATCCACCCGACTTTTCTTTTCAGCTTCAGTATGGAATACGCAGTCATGGTGGGGTGGCTGTGTGAGGGGATCAGTAGTTGGTAGGGGTACAAGTGTGGCTGTGTTAAGGGTGGTACAACGTTGTATTGTGATATGGGGGTTAAGAAGGGTGAGTTCATATCCATGTAATCGGGCACTGGTGAGATGTGTCTTGGTTTTGTTGAGCAATATGTCCACCGAGTGGGGGACAAGAACCCTCAAGGGGGATCCCAAAACAATGCCCTCCGTCTGTCGCACTGCCACTGCCGTGGCCGCTACAGCGCGTAGACAGGTGGGCAAAGCAGAAGCAACAGGATCTAAGACTGCTGAAAAGTACGCACACGGTCGCTTGTGGGTGCCATGTGTCTGACAAAGGCGTGAAAGGCTGCATCCAGATCGTTCGTGTGCAAAAAGGAAAAATAGTTTTTGCTAGTCAGGAGTACCTAGCACAGGAGCAGAGCACAGGGCCTGGCGTAGTGTCATGAATGCTTCTGTGTGCTGGGTGGTCCAGGGGATGGGGTCAGATACATCTCTGGTGACTAGAGAAAGAAGTGGTTTAATGATGAGGGAGAAATTAGGGACCCATTGTCTACAAAAGGAGGTCAGTCCTATGAGTGCTCTGACATCTCGTTGGGTGACAGGTGTTGGAAAATGTAGAATAGTTTGAATCCTATCTGGTGTAAGAATGCATCCCTCCTCAGACAATAAGTGACCCAAATAGGTCACTTGTTGTTTACAATACTGTAGTTTGTCTTTAGAAACCTTGTGTCCCTTAGTAGCAAGAAACTGGAGGGTGAGCATGGATGCTTTGCGGGCAAGTTGTGTTGTGTCTGCTGCTAAAAGAATGTCGTCTACGTATTGAATTAACGCCACTCCATGCTGAATCTGATCCAGTTGTGTTTTTAAAGCCTGGCCATAGATGCTGGGACTTTCAGTGTAGCCTTGAGAAGCTCTACAGAATCTATATGAGACATTCAGCAATGTAAATCCAAAAAGAAAACAGGAGTCCTTGTGTACAGGAATAGAGAAGAATGCGTTTTTAAGGTCTATAACTGTAAATACTCTAGCTGTTGGTGGGATCATGGTGAGAATGGTGGTAATGTCAGAAGCTACAGGAAATTGAGGCTGCACTATTTTGTTAATAGCTCGCAAATCAATCACAAATTTATATATCTTTTGTCCTGTAGAGGAACGTTTAAGAACTGGGAGAATAGGGCTGTTACAGACATTTCCTGGTACCTGTTCCACTACACCAGCGAGTATGAGGTCCTGAACAATGGTTTGGAGGGCGACCTCTCCCTCTTTAGGTATTTTATACTGTGGGATCCTTGGTAGAGTTACTCCTGGTTTTACGGTGATATGCACTGGAGGCATTTGGATGGACCCAACGTCCGTGTCGGAGGTTGCCCATAGACAGGGGGAAATAGTCGCCAAATCATCTTGCATGTGTGATAACTGTAAAAGCCGGGCATTAGGTGCAATGTTATCGTACAGTATTAGCCGAACATTGTTCGGTGAAAACCGAATGGTAGCTCTATAGTGTTTCAACAGATCCAAGCCTAGCAGGTTCTCTGGGCATTGGGAAGACAGTAAAAAGGTAGCTGAAGTTTGTTCACCCCGCATTGAGAATGGTGTTGGGTAGGACAAGGAATTGACAGAGGGCTGACCATCGAATCCAGTTGATGTAATGAGTTTGCCGGATGGAGGAGCCCTCGGGATCAGTGGTGTGCTTAGAGTGCTACGGGATGCTCCTGTGTCTATTAGAAAAGGGTCCCGCTGACCCTGCAACTGACGCTGTAATGTATGGTCCCTGTTGATCTACAGGTACTTCCACTGGTTCCTTCCCCCATCCTAGACTGTCCTATGCTGCCCAATACAGGGATGACATTTCAATATTATCCTCAGTATAGTCCTGAACAGTAGCTTGAAGTTCCTGATGTCTTGGGCCCTTATCGAATCTATTCTCCCTGTAAAGTGGTGCAGTTTGTGTCGGGGTATTATGTGTTCTGGGTTGAGTTTTCCCTGAAGCGATGTTGGCTGCTAGAATCCTACAATCACCTTTCCAGTGCCCTGGTCTTTTACAATAAGCGCAGATGTCAGTAGGTTGAGGGCCTAGTCTGGGTAGTTGACGTGGGGTACCTGAGGTATGTTGTTTAGGTTGGGGGTATGAGACCGTTTGTCTGTACATGTTGCTGTTGGTGCGACGCGTATCTAATTGACCAAGTAACACTTGTTCTTTTAATTTCTTCTTTTTGTTCTCTTTCTCATCTTCTGCTGTCTTATTCTGTGTCTCGTAATATTGAGCCATAGTCAGAATAGTGGCCGGAGTGGCCGCTGGCCAACTACTTTCACTAGATGTTAGTCTGCTCCCCACTGAAGGTAGCAGACCCTTTACAAAAGTTTGAATTAAGAGATGTCTGCCAGTTTCAGTGGTCACATCCTGACCACTGAAGTCAGCGTATGCTTTTCACAGCCTTGTGAAATAGTCAGAGACTGACTCATCCTGGTTCTGTTTACAGGCAGCAAGTAATGTCCTGTCTATTTTCCTCTCAGGTGCCATTGTTTTCAATTTTGTCAACAATCTTTGGGGCAATTTTAAAATATTATCGTGTGGCTTTTCGCCTGGTTTCCTATTCGTATCTTTGAGTGCCAACTCTTCCCATGTATCGCCAAGGGCTACCTGATCATCTGTAAACCGTAGGGGTTTCCACAGTTCGGCTGGAAGTATAAGTCCAAAAACTGTATTATGTCTGTTAAAGTCAGTGTATATGAGCTTAGAATCTGTTGGACGCTTTCATAGAATCCTGTGGGATTCTTTCAAATATCAGGCATGTCCTTCCACAGCTGCAACATTTCTGCTTTGGTCCAGTGGGTGTATACAAAATTGAACAACCATCTAGAACACGCATTGGGATCATTAGGGTTAGACCCATCGCCCCGAGGTGGGACAAAAACGGGTGCTGCTTCTTTAACAGGCATTTGTTGTATCTTTTCAATAGGTTCTAACTCGTTGGAATGGCTTTCTCTATGTAAAGCGGTTTTAATCATTGTCAATAAAGTATCTCTTTTATCTTTTGCTGACCCACCACTTTCTACCGCTCGATAGAGTTTGCGAAACACCGTAGGTGTATCTATATCTGTATCATCATGTTTAGCCATTAGGTGATAAGCCATCGTCTCCAGTAGGTAGCTTTTCCCTACCACTTGGATCTGCTCATCGGTTGCACTTTGTATGTCTGTTGGGGTGGCACCTTTGTATATTAGCTGCTGGGCTCTGTGATTTATTATTTTCCTGTCGTGGCTTCTTTATCGTGGGGGATGGTTTTGTCTATAGTCACTAGTATCGGAATCATGACCTAGTACCAGAGATTCTGACTCAGAGTCTGAATCTTTAGCAGACGGGGGTCGCTTCTTTTGTTTTTTTACTTTTAATTTTACCACTGGTTCAGCAACAGTGAAAGGCACGGGATCTGATTCGCTAACCGGAGGAATCGGGGCAGTGGCTTCAAATGGTTGAACAGGTTGATTTTGTGCGTTTGGGAGTACATTAGAAATGACGGGTGGAAGCTGTAGCGGTTGCATTAACGATTGTGGTTGATAAGCGGGGGGTCTAGAATACAATAGTGCATCCTCTTCGTCTTGTTTAGTGGGTAGTACCGGATATTGACCTGTTATATTTAACCTATATTCTCTGTCATGTCTCTCTTTATTTCCCTCTATTTCCTTCCTCCTAAGGGCTGCTATGTCTGATTGGGGTGTTCTCTTTTTCTGGTTATTCTCTTTAGCCTGGGCTTTCCTAATTCTCTCGTGTATTTCTTTCCTCCAAAGCCCGAAAGAATCAAACATACTTGCTCTAACCTTCCGCCGGTGAAGTTGTTCTTCTAGGTACGTTATTTGCGGAATTTCAAATGACCCAAACTCTGGCCATTGTAAATCTACATTTGATTTTGTGTATTTCCGCAACGATTTTGTGTAAATAATGCCGGAATTACCATACTTTATGTACATTTCCTTATTAGGGGTTCCTTCCGGAGGAGCCGGCTGACTGTCTTCGAGAGTATCTTGGCCACAGCAACATAATTTCCTTAATCTGTTAGAGACAGGCATGTCTATGATATAGGTATCGACAAGGATATTATTTTATGACTGCAGTTTGTTCAAAATTGAGAACACATTACCTGTCCTTCGGTGTTTGCAAAGACCGAATAATTAATCCGAAATCAGAATAGTCAAAGGCATGCTCAATATGACTTTTAGAACAGAAAAAACATGTAGCTCAAGGCGACCCTACCAGAATACTGATGTGTCCTGCTCCCAGCGGGTTCTCATCTTTTTCCAAAACAAATCAGGTGGACCAAAAAAGGATCCCAGTCAGGACCGGGGCTACTGTTGTAGAGGACACCGTTTAGGGAAGGAGATACTGGCGACGTCGGCTACGGGGACTTGAATCTGCTTTTCCGTAGGTGCACTCCTTAGTTACCAATTTGCAATACCAAAAATGGGAGACCGCAGTTCTCGAAGCAAGGAAACAAAAGATTTATTTAGTACAAAGATTTGACAATCTCTAGAGATGGAAGAGTGTCCGAGACCCACTGTTTGCGTAGGTGTCAGGAGACTGTTCGACGTGTCATTGGCATGCCGCATCTCTTATAAGATGTGGACACTCCCCTCGTGTGGGGGGGGGCGACAGAAAGTCCGTTGGTATGCAGGAATTCAGGTGTTTGGAGCAGAAATTCAGGTGTTGGAGGCAATTCAGTTATTACAGTATCTATTTCTTTTTCAATGTTATTTCCAAATTTGTATTTGAATTTTGCATTTTCAAAGTGATTTTTTCAAGTTTCTCACTCACTGTTAGATTCTAACACTTGTGTTTCATTTTTCTCAAGGGTTGTGAGTCATCTTTGTCTAGTTCCATTGAGAAGGTCCTCCTCACTATCACATAACAGCATACTCGGAAAAAGATTTACCATTACCATTTTTTAGCCATAACTTTGATATAACATTTTGAGGTGTATTTTTCTATTAATAAGAACTGTCCGTAGTTCATGTTGATGCTAAGTTTGAGGGTAAAACAAGCATTTATAAAGGGTTAAAGCCAACATTGTTTAATCGGTATGTCAGATTTTGGGAAGAGGGGGAAGACATTCTGCATGGTGTTGCATTTGAGGTGCATTTGTTACCTCCATTTATGAATGTCCGGCTATTATTATTCTGTAGTGGAGATTTAATCAGAGTGTTCAGTTTAAGATAAACTTGCATGTCGTCTGCATACTGATTAAAAGATAAACCGAGATATTTAACTAATTCACCCAGTGGGTAGTCTAGCGATTGAAATGGATGGGTGCTATAATGGTTCCCTATATAGGGACCCTCAGTAGATCAGTGATGGCTTTTTCAATGTTAAATCGATGGTCATTCATATTCTTACAGTATCTTCAATGATGGGGTACTGTCATAAATATTTCTAATTATAATCAGTTATGAGTTATGCTTAGTGAACCCGGCTCTCTCGTAGGGTAAAATGAAATGTCTTTGTACAAATTAAGCAGTACAAAAGGGGGTGGTGATGGACGGAGCATCAGAACCAATCAAACACTCACACCCAGTCAACAGATCTGGGTTTGATCCATCACCGTTCCTTAGCCCACTATGCCACCCCAGTTCAGACATGGCCATATGCAAATCAGTCTGACCCTGTGCCTCATGGGAACAGTACAGCCCCGAACTGCAAAGCCATGCCTTCCCTGGACCGGAAACAAGCTTCCTAGGACCGGTTTCTGGCATTTTAGCCGTCTTCAGCCAGGCTTGCTTGACTCCAGTGGCAAAGTGAGCAAGGGACTCACGTCTGAGCATACCCTGCCAACTTATGGCGAACAAAGCGGTACAAAAGGGGGGGGGTGATGGACGGAGCATCAGAGCCAATCAAACACTCACACCCAGTCAACAGATCTGGGTTTGATCCATCACCGTTCTTTAGCCCACTATGCCACCCCAGTTCAGACATGGCCATATGCAAATCAGTCTGACCCTGTGCCTCATGGGAAGAGTCCAGCCCGAACTGCCAAGATTACCAAGATTCTGGCATTGATAGAGTTAGACACAAGATAAGATGAATGAGCTATATTTTTGGAACAGGAAGCCTCACTCACATAATGTGACATGCTTCATCATAGGCAACCTCATCACACCCTGGCAGGATAATGCCACCAGGGCGGACTCAATCTCCTAGTGTATTCGATGGAGGGAGTTGGTAATTAGTATAATTTCCTGGACAAAACAGGTAGATCCATATAAAGTTAAAAGTACCTAGAGGTAAACAGGGTTTCACCTTTACCAGTAGTAACCTCTGGTGGATCTAAAACCAACTATGTGATGGAATGAGAGCACAATGGCTCAGACCATTGTCTTATTGCCAACATGTTTCTACCCTTCTCTAAGTTGCCTTTGCCAGTTGGGAGCATTCATCAGGGCTATGTATCCCTAGAAACCTAGACTAACAAATAGTCAGTAGTAAAAAAGTTAAAATAATGCACTAGATGACCCAGAATGAAACTACCTGGTCACAGTGCTGGTAAACCTAGAACAATATATAAATAAAAGTCAGTATTTTTATCTAATAGGTATTGTCAAGTAAAGGCACATGTTACATACATAGGTCAAGGACCTCATTTGTGGATCACACATGAAAAGACAATGTAAAACACAAATCACACATGAACATGTGTAAACGTGAGAAAAAACATGCACATAGGTTTGATTGATCCCAATTTTTACCCTCACTAAGGGGATACCCGCCATCCCATCTGTGGAGGGACAATGTCCTCTGTACTCACACAGCCATTCAATATGAGGCAACCATCAGTACTTATCAGCAATACTATCTTGCCTGTGTATCTCAGCCTGCAATTTTATAGCTCATATATAATGCTACCTCAGTACACTGGACTTAAATGGGGTAAAAAGTGGTAGGTCACAATTTGCAGTGGCCAAATTTTGATACGGGATGACCTCTACATAGAGCAAACCTCAAAACCTCAAAGGCAGATGTTCGCTATGGAGAGGTAACAGTGATTAAAATAGCCATAAGTGCTAGACGCAGGGCAGAATTACTCAGCAACAGTGACTCATTGTTATAAAAGTAACCCTCATTGTACTCACGTCATTAGAGGTACATTGTGCAGATACAGCTATCATCTGTCCTCACCCAGCCGCAGGTACAATTGCAATGATGATCACAGACTCTTTTTGAGGTGGAGGAAATGATGACTTAATTTGCTTCACCTAGCTGGCCCAGTGCAGTTTGGGGATTTGTAGTTAGCATGTGCTTGGCGGAGAGTGGGATAATACTAGGCTGAAAAAGGCCTCACGAGGTACCTCCAGCAAGCGCCACTGCACTGCGTTGCAGAGAGGTGGGCCAAGCCATGCCCCTTTTTACACCTCTCTACAACGCCACTCTGTGGCGCTTACTGGAGGTACCAGGTTGGCTAGTTGGACCCCAGGGACCATCAGGATTCAAGGGGACTTGATCTCCCAACTGAAAACGGCCACAGTGCGTGTTTGCACACATGTCACCTCAGGCCCCACCCCCTCCATTCACCACTGTGCAAACGCGCCCTGTGGCGCATTTTAAGTTGGGGATCAAGTCCCCTTGAATCCTGAGGGTCTCTGGGGTCCAACTAGCCCACCAGGTACCTCCAGTAAGTGCCACAGAGCTGCGTTGCAGAGAGATGTAAAAAAAGGCATGACCTGGACCACTTCTCTGCAATGCAGCGCAGTGGCGCTTACTGGAAGCACTCTCAAGGGGACTAAATCTCCCAACCCCCCCCCCCCCCCCTTGGGCTTGTTTTAAAAAAAAACCTGTGTCGGGGGGCTTGAGCCCCCCCACATGCCCCAGGGACCGCCACCTCCCCGGGGCACTAAAATGCAAATTTGGGGGTTCGTTATGGACCCCCAAGCCCCCGGGACCACCACCTCCCCGGGGCAGTGCATTGGATGATTGGATGGGAGGGAGGCCGCGCGGTCCCCCTCCTGGAGCCTGTGATGACCCTGGGGACCACCACACCCCAGGGCCGACTCCTGCAGTGTCCCGGGGTGCCCACCATCGGGACACTGCTGTTTGCTATGGCAGGGTGGGAGCCTTGCGGATCCCGCCCTGCCATAGCAAACTGTGGTTTGGATTTTGGAAGAGAGAGCAGGAGACCTGCTCTCTCTTCCAAAATCCAAACCAGATTGCTTTTCCACACGGGGAGCTGCATGTCAGCAGTTAGGAAAACTATATTTATTCTTTTAAAAAAAAAAATATTATACAGAAGTCACGCACCCTTCGCGTTCACATGGGGGCCGTGCTGAGAGCCATGCACCCATCGCGTTCACACGAGGGGCCGCGCTGGGAGCCGTGCACCCATCGTGTTCACACGGGGGCGTGCTGAAAGCCACATGCCCATCGCGTTCACACAGAGGGGCACGCTGAGAGCCGCACTAGGGTTGCGACTCCATTTTTTTTTTTTTTTTTAATGTCCACTTAAACTAATTTACATTCGCCTCGGGACCCCATCCCCCAAGGCATGCCCACATGTAATTATTTTTTTTTTAAAGCAACAATCGAGAGGAGGGCCGTGTGGCCCCCCTCCCAGGCCACATCTGGCCCCGGGGACTCCATCCCCCGGGGCCTGGCCTCTTCGTTGGGGACCATGGGGGGAGCCTTCTGCTCGGGACCTGGCCCAACCGGGGGCTTAGAAATAACAACGCACGGGAGACCGCGCTTCGTTTTTTTTTTCTTCGGCTGCATTCGCGCACCTAGCGTGATTTTGGCTGATTTTTTTAAAAAAATGCTATTTTTTGGTCTGGGGGTCCTTGTGGGACCCCCTGAGCAGGCCTAGGGGGTCAGGGTGTTTTTACCCTGCCCCCTGTTCTTGTTTTTCATGCTTAATTATCTCTTTTCTTGTGACTCGGTTCTACCGAGTCACAAGCTAGCTGCCAACACTTCCTGGTTTGGAGTATTGACAGCCAATTAGAATAAAGCTTGTGGTCGGGAGGGGTCGCGACTCCACCGCGACCATAGATATCGAAACTATTATTTTTGAATTTCTTAGCAACTACTGAATGGATTTACACCATTTAAAAAAAAAGGTCGCTTCCTGAACCAAGCACTACCTTTTTGCCAAATTTGGGGTAATTCCGTTGAGCAGTTTCGGCTATAGCCTTGCCTAAAGTTTCCTATGGGAAATTGATTTTTTGACTCTTATTTTTTTAATTTCTCAGCAACCACTGAAAGGATTTACACCATTTAAAAACAAAGTCGCTTTCTGAACCAAGCACTACCTTTTTGCCAAATTTGGGGTAATTCCGTTCAGCAGTTCGGGCTGTAGCCTGTCTAAAAAATTCCTATGGAAATTAACATGGGGAAAATGTGTTTTGGGACCCCCCTTTTTCTCAGCCCCCGCTTGACGAATCACCCCCAATATTTCAGGATAGGAGTTGATCTGGATAGACTTTTTTTGGGGAGAATTTTGCGAAGATTCGTCAAACGACGCCAAAGTTATTAGCAAATCAAAAAATGCTTTTCCTATGGAAACTAGGTTCTAACTATAACTACCTACTGGCGACCACCAGTAGGTAATATATATATATATATATATATATATCCCCGAGTTTTGGCTCCCTTTGTCGAAAACAATGGCGCTGCACACCAGTGCGGTCTCCTTACGGTCGAGCCAGACCGTTCAAATGTATCCAAACTCTCTCAAACAATTCAACATTACATGATGAAAAAATATGTGTATGATATATACAAGAATCAATACTGTTTGTGAAACTACAAATCATCGTTCTACTGATTATTACATATTTTGGAATATTTTGATGCCTACCATTAAAGTTGATCCCAGTGTGTTCTATCCTGTATTGTTGTCGTTTTTACGGACCTATTACAGAGAGATTCATGCAGTGACGAAATTATTGTTTATTTAGGCTCATTATTATGTTTTCTCTTTTCACGAGATTTCATCTATTTAATACCTGCACCTTGTATTTATTCGTTTACATGTTGAGTCCCCTCCAGTGGGGTGTTAAGGTCTTACGATTGGATCTTGCTCATCTGCCCTTACAATTACAAATTGCCACCAATATGTTCATACGGGAAAAGTAGAAAGAAACTGAAGTAATGTCAAAATGTCTGGTAATAGTAACAAACAGTCCACAAATATGAGACAAAAGATATTAGTCTGTGGCACTCAAGCAGCATACAAATTCTAGAGATTTGAACCCAGTTCACTTCAGAGGTGGCTATATAGTTCCTCACTTTGGTTAAGGCCATAAGGTGTTAATGTCCTAAGTTTGATAATGTAGCGAGACTCTTTTTGACGCAAGATTTTCTCTCTGTTTCCACCTCTGATGGTTAATGGAATTGATTCAATGCCATAAAATTTCAGGAGTTTCCAATTGTTTGTGTGCGCTTGTTCCATGTGTTTTGCCACAGCATTGGTGGCATCCTTATTTGTTATTGCTCGTGTGTGTTCTAAGATGCGTTTTTTCAGCTCACAAGTGGTGCTCCCCACATATTTTAGTTTGCATGAATCTCTCTGTAATAGGTCCGTAAAAACGACAACAATACAGGATAGAACACACTGGGATCAACTTTAATGGTTGACATCAAAATATTCCAAAATGTGTAATAATCAGTAGAACGATGATTTGTAGTTTCACAAACAGTATTGATTCTTGTATATATCATACACATATTTTTTCATCATGTAATGTAATGTTGAATTGTTTCAATGTATTTTAATGGGATTTTGGTGAACTACAATTCCCATAAGGCTCCTCCCATCACATGACAGGAAGTGCCACAGGATCTGAGAATACCGTTATATGTGAGAGGAAAATGGGGGAACAGTATCGTGATCAAGGTCTTGTGGCAAGACCGAAACGCGTTGATTTTCTTTGGCTTTTTTGTGATCACAAATGGGCGAATAAATGAAATAAAAGGAGATATCTAAGTCTCTTGCGGAGTGCGACCCTGATTTTCTTCTTTTGGGAGAGTTTGGATATATATATATATATATATATATATATATATATATATATATATATATATATATATTCACTGAAAAAACCATAGGTTTCAGGGGTGTTATAGTTAGCTGGACTTTTCACTTGTACAAAACCATTGAAATTCCCCCGTTATAGTTAGTTCAGCTAACTATAACTCGCGCGCCCGCAATGCACTGCTGATGACGTCACATATTACATCACTCATGACATGGTCAGTGACATCACTCATGACATCACTGATGACATCTCAAATGACATCACTGATGACATCACTGATGACATCATCCAGTGAATGTGTGTTTTTCTGAAAATTAAATATGTTTTATATATGTATATCTCAAGGTCGATGGAAGAATAAATGGGTATATAAGTGTCTAAATGGATGATTTGTTTTTGAAAAATGGATTGTGTAACTGACTGATTAAGTGTATCATAGTGAATACATGGCTTAGTGAGTAATGTTTAAATATGTAAATATCTGTATCAGTCTCTCACTTTGTGTAGAAGTGGCTGCATGGGTTGGTGAGTAGCTACATGGGTGTCTATATAGGTTATTAGTTGGTTTTTTGAGTATCAGTCTGAGTGTCTGCATGGTTCGGTGGGGGGTATTACGTAGTGCATAGGTGCATGAATGAGTGACTCACTGTTTGTATGTGTTGAACACAGCATGTGTGCAGGACTGTATGGGTGGATGAGTGTGTGTATGGGTGTGTTAGTGAGTGAATGACTGTCTCAATAGTGTCTTTATGAGTAACTACATATGTTTTAAACTAGTATATGTGACTATTGGTGTATATATGTGAGTATATGTGAGAGTGAGAGATTGAAAGAGTTCCTGTATGAATAAGTATGTGTTTCTATAAGTGATTGTTTAAAAGACTAAGTATGTGTAAGTTTCCGTAGAAGTAAGTGTGGTGGTGTGTGTATAACTGTATATGCAAGTAAATGTATGTTTGATTCTTTATTAGCATGAGTGACTATGTGTGTGAGTAACTCTATGGATGAGTGGCATTGTGTAACAGGATGTATAGGTGTATGAGTACATATGATGAGTGAGTACATGTATGAGTGACTGTATAGGACTGTTGGTGAATGAGTGGATGTGTATGTGGATCTTAGAATTACTGAAGAGGTTGTTGTAACTGGTATTGGTATGTCCATTGTTTTGAAAATTTTAGTCTCTATTTTTGAATGTGTGTATCAAAGGTTATATTAGGGTGAGAGGAGGTCTGCCACTCTATCACAAGGATGATGTCATCAGTGATGTCATCAGTGATGTCATTTGAGATGTCATCAGTGATGTCATGAGTGATGCCACTGACCATGTCATGAGTGATGTAATATGTGACGTCATCAGCAGTGCATTGCGGGCGCGCGAGTTATAGTTAGCTGAACTAACTATAACGGGGGAATTTCAATGGTTTTGTACAAGTGAAAAGTCCAGCTAACTATAACACCCCTGAAACCTATGGTTTTTTCAGTGAATTTCTGAGGTTTTTTAAATGCTAATTCCTAACTATAACGTGCCTGAAACCTATGGTTTTTTCTGTGAATTTCAAAGGTTTTTTAAATGCTAATTTCTAACTATGCCTACAGAGATAGGACATGTGAAGAAAGAAGAAAAAATGCACAGAAAGAAACAAAAGAAGTGCAGAAAGAAGCAACAGAAGTCCTCAAATATGAAGATAAGTGCAGGAAGAAGGATAACGTGCAGAAAGAACAAAAAGAAGAGCAGAAAGAAGCCTTGTTGCAAAATCATCCTGTACCCTCAACTTTTTCAGACGGATACTGGTGGTAACTGAGTCTGACTAACCAGTCCTAGAGCCAGTGCTATGTTAAAAGACACTTAGAATACAGTGAAAACACCTACATACACTAGGGAACATTATGCGTTGGGGTCCCCCTGTGATTAGCATGACCTCCTCTGTAAGCCCCTAGTATATAATAGGGCATGGGGATTAAAACTACCTCTTAAAACAGGCCACAGGGCGTTTTTGTACACGTTAACTCAGGCCCCGTCCCCTCCCTTCACCACTGTGTAAACACGCCCTGTGTCCAATTTTAGTTGGGAGATTAAGTTCATTTGAATCCTGAGGGTCCCTAGGGTCCAACTAGCCCACTAGGTACCTCCAGTAAGTGCCACAGAGCTGTGTTGCAGAGAGGTGTAAAAAGTGGCACGGCCTGGACCACCTCTCTGCAATGCAGCTCAGTGGCACTTACTGGAAGCACCTGGTGGGCTAGTTGGCCCCCAGGGGCCCTCAGTATTGAAGGGAAATTATATCCCCAATTTAAAACGTGCCATAGTGCGTGTTTGCACACGTCACCTCAGGCCCCGTCCCCTCCCTTCACCACTGTGTAAACGCGCCCTGTGGCTGTTCTAAGTTGAGAGATTAAGTCCCCTGGAATCCTAAGGGTCCCTAGGGTCAAACTAGACCACTAGGTACCTCCAGTAAGCGCCACAGAGCTGCGTTGCAGAGAGGTGTAAATAGGGGCTTGGCCTCAGAACACCTGTCTGCAGCGCAGCTCCCTGGCGCATACTGGAGATGCCTATTGGGGGCGCGTTTGCAGAGTGCTGCACGGAGGGGGTATGGCCTCCGGCACAACGCCAGTCTTTTATTTATTTTAATTTTTTAAGAAGGGGGCTGTGTGGTTCCCCTTCTTATTCTAATTTATAGGCCCTGATGACCCCATCCCCCAGGGCCTGTCTCCTAATTATATTTTTTTGACCCCAATCCCCAGGGCCGGCCACTGTTTTTTATTATTTTTAAAAAATATATATTTATAGACACACCTAGGACATGCTGGACAAACCGTACGTACCTATCACCACAACGATTTGCGTGATATTCATTAAAAGGCGACTATGCATGCAATGAATCCCCGTGGAATGTATTTACACCACTAGTAAAGCTCTGACATGTCTGATGCCCTACCGTGCCTAATGCCGGTAGACACCCTTGTCGTTTATTTATACAAACATGGGTAGCTATTGACGGGCACATTTAATACACATGCACACCATGCCATTCAAAGAGGATTCGACAAAAATTCGACCAAAACTATGTAAGAAACCCCCCTCACGGTTAATAAAACACACATCCACTGCCGGATGTGTAATACTTTTTATTTTACTCTCTGGAAAGGGGATGAACATCACTTGAGAGTCACAGCGCGCTCCTGACAGAGCCCAATGCTGTGTTACACCCACCATTGCCTGCCGAGTGCCACACACCTCTGTGTTGTATTCCACTAGCTAGTGCATATGCTATGACACTCTCTAGCCCATGTGCACTGTAACACCACCCCGTGAATATGTCATGCCACACTTGTCTTCGCACGGGTTATATTGCCCCATCTAACGTGCCTTCCTCGATGCCTATGTTATAACGCACAGTGCTCTGTCATACATATTATAATCTGGGATCCATATCTTTGTCACAGTGCATATGCAACGTTACATTCACCAGCACATATTTTATATTACAACTTTAGAGACTAGTTAGGTTACACAACACTGCCCTGTGCATATTACGCTCCAAGGCGCATATCGCATAGCACGCGCTAGTGCCTGTGCTATCTCGCGCTCTCCAATGAATCTGTCATTGCGCACAATGTATTGCATATTATATTTCACGCCCGGTTCATCTTATATCACACTTTTTGGTGCATAGTTTATACCATACACTATATCTAGTTTTCATTTTCAATCGTGCTCTCAGGACTATGTTCTATATAACACTGTGTTCACCTACCCTTTTCACGGGCATTACATTTTGCGATAGGGGGTGGAGGGTCAGGGGGTGTTTCTGCCAAGTGAGCCCGGAGTCACAGTCACAAACGTCCTCTTCTTCCTGAATAAAAGTGAGATTATGCTGCATACTTGTTCATATTTTAAGTAGTTCGCACAGACACAATGTTTTAAAACCAATAAAGTTCCTAATACCCGCCTTCTCTGAACAGTTAGCTTGCTGCCCCATCCCCCTCCTCCCTATCCTCTGTTGTGTGAATCCATGAACTAGCCTCCTCCCTCCTGCCATGCATGGTCTGATGTGCTGCCACTGCCCTCAATTTAGTATGATGTACCAGTCCACTCCTCCTGCCCTCCATTGCCCAATTCTATGCCCCATCATTGACCTCCTGCTTAAACTCTGTGCTTAGCTTGCTGCCCCTATTCTCCTTCCCCCTGCCCTCCGATGTCTTTGTGCATGCCCCTGCTCCATCCTTTTTGCCCACCATGTTCCATGGACCTGCCACTCCTATCTACTCTGAGTGTTCTGTTGAGCTGCCACTCCCCTCCCACCTGCCTAGCATTGTCAGATGACTGTAACCTGTCCCTGCCACCTCCACCCTGCCTGTCCACATGCCATGCCCCTATCCTCTTCCTCCTGTCCTACATGGTCCATTGCACTGCCACACCCTTCTTCCCTCCCTGGTCTGTTGTGCTGCAACTGCTCCTCCTGCCTGCCCCGTGTGGTCTGTTGTGAGGTCCCTTCCCCTGAACTTTCTTGTCTGTGCACAGGTCCTGACCCTCCCTTCTATCCTCCATCGTCCTTTGTGCATGCCCCTGCACCCTCCTTCTTGCCCATCATAGCCATTGTGCTGCCACTAACCCTCCCACTTGCCATGCATGGTCTTCTGTGCTGCCATGGCCCCTCCCACCTTCCCTGGGTGGTCAGTTAGCTGCCCCTGACCCACTCCCACCTTCCCTCCATGGTCTGTGTGAATGCCATCACAGTCTCACTGTTGCTCTTCACGGTGTGTCTTGCTTCTAGTGCCCATCCTGCCTGACCTGCATGGCTATCTTGCTGCTCCTGCCCTGCCCCCTTGCCCCCAGCCCTCTGTTTACATGTGCAGACCCCTACTCCCTCCCTCCTGGCTTGTCTGTTCCATTGTAATGCCCCTGATCCGTCCCTCCTGCCCTTTATGTTCTGTTATGCTGCAGCTTTCTCTCCTGTCTGTCCATTATGGTCAGCTAGCTACCATTGCCTCTTGCCCCTCTGTTCTCTGTTGTCCATGTGCATGGTCCTGTCCCCTCCCTCTTGCTTTCTATGGATTGTTGTGCTGCACTCCCGTCCTGCATGCCCTGTGTGGTGTATTGTGCTGCTGCAAACCCTGATGCCTGCCCTCCAGGATCAGTTTGGTGCACCTCTCCATGTCCCTCCTGTCCTCTGTTATCCAAGTCCATGTCCCTATCCCATTTCCTTTCATGATCCAATGTACCATACTTGCAAACATTTTGAACTTGGTAAGAGGGAGATTTTGAAAAAAATCTGGGGTATTGATTTTCCCCTTTGAGTTACATTGAAAAAGAGGATATTGTAGACAGGAGACAGTCAAATAAAGCCCATTTGAGCTTAAAAACATTGGACGTTTCCTGGCTGAATCGGGTCTGTTGGCATGTATGGTTGTACTACCATTGCCTCTTCCTTCTGCCCACAATGGTCTATTACATTGCCACAGCCTTGAAGGAGGGTAGATTTTGTATCACAGGGGGCCCCTGGCCCGTTCTGTCCACACCTTAAGTATGAGACCCTTGTCCTTGCCCTGCCAGCCGCATTTGTAGGCCGTATTAAATTGACCAGCGGGTCCTGTGTTGCTATATAATTATCCTGAGACATCCTTACCACTCAGCCAGCATAAAACCCCTGTGTAGGCCCTTCTGTTCAATATGTAGGCCTCTTTGTTAAATTGACCATAGCTCTGCAATTTTAGTGTATAGCAGTCTGAAGGCAGGTCAGCGAGGCCTTCTGCTCCAAACTAGTAGCCCCCACCCTACCCGAGTGCTCCGTGCCAAAGTTCAACATCCCCCTGAAGCTGTCGATATACAGTAGGCTGCATCCTGGACTGGTACTTGCTTCCTGGGCAGGTTTCCCGCTTTTAAGGAAGTGGCAACCGCAGAGCGTCAAGTTAGGAGAACTGAGAAGATTTTATACATGAATATATTGAATTCCCGTACAATACCCATTATTTTCTGCTTGCTCTATGGAACTTACGATAAGCGATTGGCCTGAGAGACTGACATTTTCACCCAGTCCATTGTCAGCATTAAGTGGGTAAATGACGAAATGTCTGGTAAAATCTGCAGACGAAGCTTTTGGGTAGCATACGTAGGTAGATGTAGCGTGCAAAGGAGCCCACAAAATGATATAAAAAGGGAGCACCCACAGATATCGAGGGACTACCTCGCCGTCTGTATGTAGGTTAACAGGCTGTGCAGGTTTTCCCCAAGAGCTGGGAGCTCTTGTCTTCCTCTGCTTAAAATGTCTTGCTCTGCTTTGCTTGAAGTATCTTATTCTTTTTTACCTATATGAAATGTCATGTTATGTTTAACCATTGTTCTCTTTACTTTTGCATTTAAAAGATTTTGTATTGTAATTGCAGGAATGCTTGCTCTAAGAGTAAACGTGAGTGTTCCTAGGTAACATTTTCCTTGGTGTAACTTGTTTCTCATGATGCATTTATAGATGTGTTTTCTCTCTCTCTCTGTCAGTACATTAATTGAGATACAGAGAATATCATGACAGCTGTATGATTATCTGGATTCTGTATTTTGTACTTTATGTCTCTATTCTGCGGTTTCTTTGAAGTTGCATCTTCTCATTAAACTGCCATTGTATTCTGCCTCCAATTCTATGTCTCATATGTCTGTTTTTTTCATTTTTGGAGCAAGCGTTCCTAGGCACCCCGGCTCAAATTAAGGTGCCCCTTTTGTCCCTGACTCACTCTCCTGCTCAGTTCTGTGGTGGCTCCCGGGGCTCTGGGGACCGCCCCTAGCTTCCTTGACCCGTAATAGATCTTCCCTCCAACAGCCTCTCTTGCAAGTCCTGTATTGTTGGTTTGTTGCCCCTGCCCCCCTTTCCACTGCCCTCCATAGTCTGTTGTGCTTCCACGGCCCTTCCTGCCTGCTCAGTGTGGTTAAATTGTTGCCTTTGCACCCTCCTACCTGCCTTCAATTTTCAGAGTCCGTGCCCCTGGCCTCTGCCTCTCAACAGTATCCTAATGAACAACTGGATTGCTAACATTCTATATTTATTACAAAAGTGTGGAACGCCTGACATCATCTTGATGTAATCAAAACTGTAATACCTAGAGCATTTCCTTTAGAAATTACATATATGAGAAGGTCTTATTGGCATCAAAATTATGGTTAGTGCTCTAAAAGACTAAAATAAGGACATATTTTCTGAGTTTTCAAATAGCGACAAAGCACTTTTAAATTATTTGTTATCTTTATGTTTTTTTATCCAGTTGACCACTTGATTAAATGTTGCACTTAGGGGAGAGGATGTGGTGTTACTTCCAGAACTGCAGACTTTGCAACTGGGGAACCAGGTTGATGTTTCTGCTTCAGCTCGACATTCTGTGATTCTGGTCAAATCACTTAGTTTCCCCATGTCTACAACCAAAATGAATTTGTTCTTGTGTGATGTAACCAATGCTCATGTAAAGCACTCCAATACCTGACAAGTCTGCACTATATAACACTGCAAAAACACAAAATAATAGGTGTTTTGCACACTTCTGTCATTGGGCTATATTTGGGCTACATCTGGGTGATTTTGGGCTACATTTGGGCTCTTTTGTCTCCGGTGGCCATCTTGGGAGATTTATTTGTTATGAAGTTTCCTAATTTCCTCATGTACTGCAGTCTCCTCAGTAGGAAATGCTTTCAGTTTTTTACTTTGATTCCATCATGAAGGTATTCAGATATGTCACACATTTGCCATACATTCTGAATGTTAGCACTCTAGTTGCTCATTAGATCACTGTAGTAAAACTACTGTTCACCATGGAAGACTGCTCCTGGTATTAAATGTGCATGTTTCAGTCTGCATGTCAGAATTTTTTAATGAAATAGAAGAGGATTTGAGAAGTCACTCAAAATGTGCCCTCATTTTCTTTCTTCAGCATTAATCATAATTTCTATGGCAAAATGAACCCCCTCATTGTGTTCCTTTTTAAATTAAATGTTTTAAGTGTTACCAGTTTATTCCAATCAAGATGGCTTCAGGTGTGCCATACTTTTGTCATAATGAAGACAGTAAGCGCTCTAGTTGTTTTTAAGAACATTCTGGGACCTTCTGTCATTGGGCTATACTTGGGCTACATCTGGGTGATATTTGGGCTACATTTGGGCTCTTTTGTCTCTGGTGGCCATCTTGGGAGACTTCTTTGTTATGAAGTTTCCTAATTTCCTCATTTACTGCAGTCTCCTCAGTAGGAAATACTTTCAGTTTTTTACTTTGATTCCATCAAGAAGGCATTCAGATGTGTCACACATTTGCCATAAATTCAGAATGTTAGCACTCTTTTTGCTCATTTGATCACTGTAGTAAAGCTACTGCTCACCAGGGGAAACTGCTGCTGGTATTGAAAATGCATGTTTCAGTCTGCATGTCAGAATTTTTTAATGAAATGGAAGAGGATTTGAGAAGTCACTCAAAATGTGCCCTAATTTTTCTTTCTGCAGCACTAATCATACTTTTTATGGAAAAATGAACCCCCTCATTTTGTTCCTTTTTAAATTAAATGTTTTAAGAGTTACCACTTTAATCCAAGCAAGATGGCTTCAGGTGTGCCATACGTTTATCATAAGTAGGGCTGTTAGCGCTCTAGTAGTTCTTTGGAACACTCTGGGAAGGTGCAGTAGAACACAAAGGAATCAACTGACAGTCTCTGCCCTTGTTGGATGTACATGTTTTACTGAGAATGTCAGACTTCATTCTCACATGACTGAGAAAGATAATGTGAATTTACAGAAAATAAGCTCTCAGTTTAGCTTATAGATCACCTTCCAAACCTCTGTGGTAAAAGCATGAGTAAATATTTTTCTCTCAATCATGATATCCCAGCAGAAGGCTTTTTCACATGGTGAAATCACCTTAGAACATACCACAATTCCTAAAATGAGTATGGTACCATCAACAAATGATTTATAATGTAACTAAAGTCTTAAAACCTTCTATTAACTGCAATGCTTTTTAATGAGGTGCTATCATGTATATTGGTCCCAAGATGGCTGCCAACACTTCTTGGATGAAGTGCTGACAGCCAATCAGATCTCAGGATGAGATGTGTGGTTAGGCTCCGCCCACATATATATATACTTTTAAATGCTATTTTCTCAGGAAATACTGAACAGATTTACACCAGACCTGCAAAAGGCACTTCCTTGACCTTATGGCTACCTCTCTGCCAAATTTCAAGGAATTCTGTTCAGCCGTTCGGGCTGTAGCTGTGTCTAAAGGTCCTATGGAAAAATGCATGGGAAAAACGTGTTTTGGGACCCCCCTTTTATCTCAGCCCCCGCTTGACGAATCACCCCGAGACTTTCAGGGTAGGAGCGGAGCGCAGCGCCCCACCTATTTTGAAAATTTTGCGAGGATTCGTTGACCGGCGCCAAAGTTATTCAAAATAGAATGTTGCGGTTTTCCTATAGAAACAGGGTCCTAACTATAACTACCTACTGGCGACCGCCAGTAGGTAATATACATATATATATATAAATATATTACTTACTGGCAGGTAGTTATAGTTAGGACCTATTTTCCATAGGAAATCTGCAACATTCTATTTGGAATAACTTTGGCGCCGATTGAGGAATCTTCGCGAAATTTTGCAAACTTTTGGCCAGCTCCGGTCCGCTCCTATCATGGAAATTTCACAGTGAATCGTCAAGCGGGGGCTGAGAAAAAAGGGGGGTCCCATAGGACCTGTTGACGCAGCTACAGCCCGAACTGCTGAACGGAATTACACCACATTTGGAAAACAGGTAGTCCTCAGTTCAGACTCGTGCCTTTTGCTTAAATGGTGTAAATCCGTTCAGTAGTTCCTGAGAAAATTAGAGTTAAAAGATAGAAATATCTGGGCGGAGACTAACCACACATCTCATCGTGAGATCTGATTGGCTGTCAGTCCTTCATCCAAGAAGTGTTGGCAGCCATCTTGGGACCAATATACATGAAAGCACTTCATTAAAAAGCATTGCAGTTAATAGAAGGTTTCAAGACTTTAGTTATATTATACATCATTTGTTGATGGTACCATACTCATTTTAGGAATTGTGGTGTGTTCTAAGGTGATTTTACCATGTGAAAAAGCCTTCTGCTGTGATATCATGAATCATGTTTGAGAGAAAACTATTTTCTCATGCTTTTCCCACAGAGGTTTGGAAGGTGATCTATAAGCTAAACTGAGAGCATATTTTCTGTAAATTCACATTATCTTTCTCAGTCATGTGAGAATGAAGTCTGACATTCTCAGTAAAACATGTACATCTAACAAGGGCAGAGACTGTCAGTTCATTCCTTTGTGTTCTACTGCAGCTTCCCAGAGTGTTCTAAAGAACAACTAGAGCGCTAACAGGCCTACTTATGACAAACGTATTGCACACCTGAAGCCATCTTGATTGGAATAAAGTGGTAATTGTTAAAACATTTAATTTAAAAAGGAACAAAATGAGGGAGTTCATTTTGCCATAGAAAGTATGATTAGTGCTGCAGAAAGAAAAATTAGTGCACACTTTGAGTGACTTCTCAAATCCTCTTCTATTTCATAAAAAAATTCTGACATGCAGACTGGAACATGCACTTTGAATACCAGCAGCAGACTTCCCTGGTGAGCAGTAGCTTTGCTACAGTGATCTAATGAGCAACTAGAGTGCTAACATTCAGAATTTATGGCAAATGTGTGACACATCTGAATGCCTTCTTGATGGAATCAAAGTAAAAAACTGAAAGTATTTCCTACTGAGGAGACTGCAGTAAATGAGGAAATTAGGAAACTTGATAACAAATAAATGTCCCAAGATGGCCACCAGAGACAAAAGAGCCCAAATGTAGCCCAAATATCACCCAGATGTAGCCCAAGTATAGCCCAATGACAGAATGTCCCAGAGTGTTCTAACGAACAACAAGAGCGCTAACAGTCTTACTTATGACAAAAGTATGGCACACCTGAAGCCATCTTGATTGGAATAAACTGGTAACACTTAAAACATTTCATTCAAAAAGGAACACAATGAGGGGGTTCATTTTGCCATAGAAATTATGATTAGTGCTGCAGAAAGAAAAATTAGGGCACATTTTGAGTGACTTCTCAAATCCTCTTCTATTTCATTAAAAAATTCTGATATGCAGACTGAAACATGTACTTTTAATACCAGCAGCAGACTTCCGTGGTGAGCAGTAGCTTTACTATAGTGATCTAATGAGCAACTAGAGTGCTAACATTCAGAATTTATGGCAAATGTGTGACACATCTGAATACCTTCTTGATGGAATCAAAGTAAAAAACTGAAAGCATTTCCTACTGAGGAGACTGCAGTAAATGAGGAAATTAGGAAACTTCATAACAAATAAATCTCCCAAGATGGCCACCAGAGACAAAAGAGCCCAAATGCAGCACAAATATCACCCAGATGTAGCCCACATGTAGCCCAATGACAGAAGTGTGCACAATACTTATTTTTTGTGTATTTGCAGTTTTATATAGTGCAGACTTGTCAGGCATTGGAGTGCTTTACATGAGCATTGGTTACATCACACAAGATCAAATTCATTTTGGTTGTAGACATGGGGAGAAGTGATTTGACCAGAATCACAGAATGTTGAGCTGAAGCAGAAACTCCAACCTGGTTCCCCAGTTGCTAAGTCTGCAGCTCTGGAAGTAACACCACATCCTCTCCACTAGGTGCAACATTTAATCTAGTGGTCAACTGGATAAAAAAACATAAATATTACAAATAATTTAAAAGTTCTTTGTCGCTATTTGAAAACTGAGAAAGTATGTCCTCATTTTAGTTTTTTAGAGCACTAACCATAATTTTGATGCAAATAAGACCCTCTCATATATGTAATTTCTAAAGGAAATGCTCTAGGTATTACAGTTTTGATTACTTCAAGATGACGTCAGGCGTTCCACACTTTTGTACTGAATATAGAATGTTAGCAATCTAGTTGTTCATTGGGATACTGTTGAGAGGCAGAGGCCAGGGGCACGTGCTCTGAAAATTGAAGGCAGGTAGGAGAGTGCAGAGGCAACAATTTGACCACACTGGGCAGGCAGGAAGGGCAGTGGCAGCACAACAGACTATGGAGGGCTGTGGAAAGGGGGGCAGGGACAACAAACCAACAATACAGGGCTGGCAAGAGAGGCTGTGGCAATATAATAGACCATTGTGGGCAGAAGGAAGAGGCAGTGGTAGTACAACCATACATGCCAACAGATCCGTTTCAGCCAGGAAACGTTCAATGTTTTTAAGCTCAAATGGGCTTTATTTAATCTGCCTCCTGTCTACAATCTCCTCTTTTTCAATGTAACTCAAAGGGGAAAATCAATACCCCAGTTTTTTTTCAAAATCTCCCTCTTACCAAGTTCAAAATGTTCGCAAGTATGGTACATTGGATCATGGTAGGCAGGAGGAATTGGGGTAGGGAGATGGACTCGGATAACAGAGGACAGTTGGGACATGGAGAGGTGCACCAAACTGACCCTACAGGGCAGGCATCAGTGTTTGCAGCAGCACAATAAACCACACAGGGCATGTGGGACGGGAGTGCAGCACAACAATCCGTAGAAAGCAATAGGGAGGGGACAGGACCATGCACATGGACAACAGAGAACAGAGGGGAAAGAGGCAATGGTAGCTAGCTGACCATAATGGACAGACAGGTGAGAAAGCTGCAGAATAACAGACCATAAAGGGCAGGAGGGACGGATCAGGGGCATTACAATGGAACAGACAAGCCAGGAGGGAGGGAATAGGGGTCTGCACATGGAAACAGAGGGCTGGGGCAAGGGGGCAGGGCAGGAGCAGCAAGATGACCATGGAGATCAGGAAGGATGGGCACTAGAAACAAGACACACCATGGAGAGCAACAGTGAGACTATGATGGCATACACACAGACCATGGAGGGAAGGTGGGAGGGGGTCAGGGGCAGCTAGCTGACCACACAGGGAAGGTGGGAGGGGCCATGGCAGCACAGAAGACCATGCATGGCAAGCGGGAGGGTTAGTGGCAGCACAATGGCTATGATGGGCAAGAAGGAGGGTGCAGGGGCATGGACAAAGGACCATGGAGGATAGAAGGGTGGGTCAGGACCTGGGCACAGACAAGAGAGTTCAGGAGAAGGGGCTTCACAACAGACCACGCGGGACAGGCAGGAGGAGCAGTTGCAGCACAACAGACCAGGGAGGGCAGAAGGGTGTGGCAGTAAAATGGACCATGGAGGATAGGAGGAAGGGGATAGGGGCATATCATGTGGACAGGCAGGGTGGAGGTGGCAGGGACAGGTTACAGTCATCTAACAATGCTAGGCAGGTGGGAGGGGAGTGGCAGCTCAACAGAACACTCAGAGTAGAAAGGAGTGGCAGGTCCATGGAACATGGTGGGCAAAAAGGATGGAGCAGGGGCATGCACAAAGACATCGGAGGGCAGGGGGAAGGAGAATAGGGACAGCAAGTTAAGCATAGAGGCTAAGCAGGAGGTCAATGATGGGCCATATAATTGGGCAATGGAGGGCAGGGGGAGTGGACTGGTACATCATGCTAAATGGAGGGCAGTGGCAGCACATCAGACCATGCATGGCAGGAGGGAGGAGGCTAGTCCATGGATTCAGACAACAGAGGATAAGGAGGAGGTGGATGGGGCAGCAAGCTAACTGTTCAGAGAAGGTGGGTATTAGGAACTTTATTGTTTTTAAAATGTGTGTCTGTGCGAACTACTTAAAATATGAACAAGTATGCAGCATAATCTCACTTTTATCCAGGAAGAAGAGGACGTTTGTGACTGTGACTCCGGGATCACTTGGCAGAAACACCCCCTGACCCTCCACCCCCCATCGCAAAATGTAATGCCCGTGAAAAGGGTAGGTGGACGCAGTGTTATATTGAACATAGTCCTGAGAGCACGATTGAAAATGAAAACTAGATATAGTATATGGTATAAACTATGCACCAAAATGTGTGATATAAGACGAACCGGGCATGAAATATAATATGCAATACATTGTGCGCAATGACAGATTCATTGGAGAGCGCAAGATAGCACAGGCACTAGCGCGTGCTATACGATATGCGCCTTGGAGTGTAATATGCACAGGGCAGTGTTGTGTAACCTAACTAGTCTCTAAAGTTGTAATATAAAATATGTGCTGGGGAGAGTAACGTTGCATATGCACTGTAACAAAGATATGGATCCCAGATTGGAATATGTATGGCATAGCGCTGTGCGTTATAACATAGGCATCGAGGAAGGCACGTTAGATGGGGCAATATAACCCGTGCGAAGGCAAGTGTGGCATGACATATTCACGGGGTGGTGTTACAGTGCACATGGGCTAGAGAGTGTCATAGCATACGCACTAGCTGGTGGAATACAACACAGAGGTGTGTGGCACTCGGCAGGCACTGATGGGTGTAACACAGCATTGGGCTAAGCCAGGAGCATGCTATGACTCTCAAGTGAAGTTTGTCTCCTTTCCAGAGAGTAAAATAAAAAGTATTACACATACACATGTGGTGGATATGTGTTTTATTAACCGTGAGGGGGGGTTTCTTGCATAGTTTGGTCGAATTTTTGTCGAATGCCTTTGAATGGCTTGGTGTGCGTGTGTATTAAATGTGCCCGTCAATAGCTACCCATGTTTGTATAAAAAAATGACAAGGGTGCCCACTTGGAGAGTACCCACCGGCTGGGGCGCCGGGATTAGGCACGGTAGGGTGTCAGACACGTCAGAACTTCACTAGAGGTGTAAATACATTCCACGTGGATTCATTGTATGCATAGTCGCCTTTTAATGAATATCACGCAAATCTTCATGGTGATAGGTACATACGGTTTGTCCAGCATGTCCTAGGTGTTTCTATAAATATATATTTTTTTTAAATAATAAAAAACAAAGGCCGGCCCCGCGGGATGGGGTCAACCGGGGCCATAAGTGGCCTGAGGAGGGGGGCAACGCAGACCCCTCCTAACGAATAAAACAAAAAAAAAGGCCATGACCCGGGGGCTGGGGTCCCTGGGGCCGATTAAGGCCTTGGGAGGGCCAAATTAATTTTTTTCAACAAAAAATATTAGGGTGCGGGCCCTGGGGGATGGGGTCCCTAGGGCCAATAAATTAGAAAAAGAAGGGGGGCCACACAGCCCTCCTTCTTAAAAAAAAAAATAAATAAAAGACCGGCATCGCGCTGGAGGCCACGCCCCTCCTTCCATCACTCTGCAAACGCGCCCCCTGGCCAGTTGGTAGTTGGGAAATTAATTCCCCTTCAATACTGAGGGTGCCTGAGGGCCAACTAGCCCAACAGGTATCTCCAGTATGCGCCAGGGAGCTGCGTTGCAGACAGGTGTTCTGAGGCCACGCCCCTTTTTACAACTCTATGCAACGCAGCTCTGTGGTGCTTACTGGAGGTACCTAGTGGGCTAGTTGCACCCTAGGGACCCTCAGAATTCAAGGGGACTTAATCTCCCAACTTAAAATGGCCACAGGGCGTGTTTACACAGTGGGGAAGGGAGGGGACGGGGCCTGAGGTGACGTGTGCAAACACGCCCTGTGGCACGTTTTAAGAGGTAGTTTTAATCCCCTGCGCTATTATATACTAGGGGCTTACAGAGGAGATCATCCTAATCACAGGGGGACCCCAACGCATAGTGTTCCCTAGTGTATGTAGGTGTTTTCACTATATTCTGAGTGTCTTTTAACATAGCACTGGCTCTAGGACTGGTTAGTCAGACTCAGTTACCACCAGTATCCATCTGAAAAAGTTGAGGGTACAGGATGATTTTGCAACAAGGCTTCTTTCTGCTCTTCTGTTTGTTCTTTCTGCACGTTATCCTTCTTCCTGCACTTTTCTTGCTCTTTGAGGACTTCAGTCGCTTCTTTCTGCATTTCTTTTTTTTTCTTTCTGTGCGTTTTTTCTTCTTTCTTCACATGTCCTATCTCTGTAGGCATAGTTAGAAATTAGCATTTAAAAAACCTTTGAAATTCACAGAAAAAACCATAGGTTTCAGGCACGTTATAGTTAGGAATTAGCATTTAAAAAACCTTAGAAATTCACTGAAAAAACCATAGGTTTCAGGGGCGTTATAGTTAGCTGGACTTTTCACTCGTACAAAACCATTGAAATTCCCCCGTTATAGTTAGTTCAGCTAACTATAACTCCCGCGCCCGCAATGCACTGCTGATGACGTCACATATTACATCACTCATGACATGGTCAGTGACATCACTGATGACATCACTGATGACATCACTGATGACATCATCCTTGTGATAGAGTGGCAGACCTCCTCTCCCCCTAATATAACCTTTGATACACACATTCAAAAATAGAAACTAAAATTTTCAAAACAATGCACATACCAATACCAGTTACAACAACCTATTCAGTAATTCTAAAATCCACATCCACATCCACTCATTCACCAACAGTCCTATACAGTCACTCATACATGTACTCACTCATCATATGTACTCATACACCTATACATCCTGTTACACAACGCCACTCATCCATAGAGTTACTCACACACATAGTCACTCATGCTAATAAAGAATCAAACATCCATTTACTTGCATATACAGTTATACACACACCACCACACTATCTTCTACAGAAACTTACACATACTTAGTCTTTTAACCCCTTCGATGCTCATGACGGAATGGTTCCGTCATGAGCATCGGTGCCCCTGTGCTCATGACGGAACCATTCCGTCATGATGCCAGGGGCACGAAATCCCTCTGCTGCAGACAGCAGAGGGATTTCTATTTAATGCCTTTGACCTTGGGAGCTGGGGAAGAGCCTCCCCAGCTCCCGAGGCCCCCTCCCTGGTTTCTGTGCAATGAAGATCAGCGCGCACGTCGCGCTGTCTTCATTGCATAGAAACCGAAACTGAAACCCAGTCTTCTCATCCAGCAAGCACATCTCCTTCAGCCACGCCACCGGACTCCACTGGACCGACCACAGCTGCGTCCACTTCAGCTTCAAAAAAACTACGACCCACCACCACCCGCAACAGGTCCCCCGCCGATGCTGGAGCAAGATCACCGCCGAGCAGCTCACCGCCTCCCTCAGCCAGAACACTCCCACCAGCACAACAGACCCCAACGAAGCAGCCAGCAACCTCACCAAGTGGCTGACCGCCTGCGCCGATGACCTTGCACCACTAAAGAACCCTCCCAGCAGACACGGCAGCAAGAAAACCCCCTGGTTCACCGACGAACTCAAGGAATCCAAGAAGAACTGCCGCACCCTCGAGAAAGCCTGGCGGCTCGACCACACCACGGACAACAGGACCGCCCTCAAGCACGCCATCCGCAAACACCATCAGCTGATCCGCGCCACCAAGAAGACGGCACTCAAAGAACGACTGGACAACAACACCCACGACAACAAGGAACTCTTCAGCATCGTCAAAGAGTTCTCCAACCCCAGCGCCGGAAACAACGACATCACTCCCTCGCAAGACCTCTGCAGCTCACTCGCCTCGTTCTTCCACCGCAAGATCGCCAACATACACAACAGCTTCGACGCACAGACCACGCACCCTACCACCGAACCAACGCCCGCCACCACCACCCTCTGCAACTGGACCCTGATCAGCACCGAAGACACCACCCGCACGATGAACTCCATCCACTCCGGATCACCAACCGACCCGTGCCCACACCACGTCTTCAACAAAGCCGACGCCACCATCGCACCCCATCTCCGAGACACCATCAACTCCTCCTTCCACACAGCCACCTTCCCGGACAGCTGGAAGCACGCCGAGCTGACCGCCCTCCTGAAGAAACCAACGGCGGACCCCACCGACCTCAAGAACTACCGTCCCATCTCGCTCCTTCCTTTTCCGGCCAAAGTCATTGAAAAGACCGTCAACAAACAGCTGGACGCCTTCCTCGAGACAAACGGATCCCTTGACCCCTCGCAGTCTGGGTTTCGGGCCAACGACAGCACCGAGACTGCCCTGATCACAGCCACCGACGACATCAGAACCCTGATCGACAACGGGGAAACAGCGGCCCTCATCCTCCTGGACCTCTCTGCGGCATTCGACACCGTCTGCCACCGAACTCTAGTGAAGGCCCTCAGCAACATCGGAATTCGAGAAAAAGCGCTGGAATGGATCATCTCGTTCCTCACCGGAAGAACCCAGAGAGTCCGCCTCCCTCCGTTCAGATCCGAGGCCACCGAAGTCATCTGCGGCGTACAACAAGGATCCTCACTCAGCCCAACCCTCTTCAACGTCTACATGAGCTCCCTCGCAGCCATCGCACGCCAGCACAACCTCAACATCATCTCCTACGCCGACGACACCCAGCTCATCCTCTCCCTCACCAGCGACCCCACCACCGCCAGAGCCAACCTACACGAAGGGATGAAAAACGTCGCCGACTGGATGAGGAACAGCCGCCTTAAACTGAACTCGGACAAGACGGAAGTCCTCATCCTGGGTTCATCACCCTCCGCCTGGGACGACTCCTGGTGGCCCCCGGCCCTGGGCACCGCTCCCAAACCGACGGACCACGCACGCAACCTGGGCTTCATCCTGGACTCCTCCCTGACAATGACCAGACAAGTCAACGCCGTCTCATCCTCGTGCTACAACACCCTGCGCATGCTCCGCAAGATCTTCAGATGGATCCCCACGGAAACCAGGAAGACCATCACCCAGGCAATCGTCACCAGCCGACTGGACTACGGGAACACCCTCTACGCCGGAACCACAGCGAAACTCCAAAAAAGACTCCAACGCATCCAGAACGCCTCCGCCCGACTCATCCTCGACATCCCCCGACACAGCCACATCACCGGACACCTGAGAGACCTGCACTGGCTCCCCATCAGCAAGAGAATCACGTTCAGACTCCTCACCCACACACACAAGGCTCTCCACGACCTGGGCCCCAAGTACCTCAACGACCGCATGACCTTCTACACGCCCACCCGCCAGCTACGATCGACCGGCCACGCACTTGCTACCATACCACGCATCCGCAGAGCCACCGCCGGAGGAAGATCCTTCTCCTACCTGGCAGCCAAGACGTGGACCTCCCTCCCCACCCACCTTCGGCGAACCCAAGACCATTTAGCCTTCAGGAAGCAGCTCAAGACCTGGCTGTTCGAGCAGTAACTTTGCCCTCCCCCAGCGCCTTGAGACCCTCCCGGGTGAGTAGTGCGCTATACAAATGACGTGATTGATTGATTGATTGATTAGGCTCATTTCAGTTTCACTTTGTATGTGCTCAGGGGGCTATCTCAGCCCCCCGGGCACATAGAAAGACGGGAGAGGTATCATTGGAAAGGGGAGAATCTCCCCTTTCCAATGGTATACCTCCCCAGTGGATCCCTGCTTGGGGATCGCCCCAGGAGGTCGATCCCCAAGCAGGGATCCACCCACTAGACACCAGGGAGGGGGGAGCAGCCCCTTAGGCAAGGGCTTTTGCTCCCCCAAAATATTTTTAGTGCAATTTAGTCTTTTTGCCCCCCCTGGGGGGCAGATGGGGGCAGTAGCCCCCAATCTGCCCCCCTGGGGGGGGGCAAAAAGCCCACTAGACACCAGGGATTTATTTTTTGTTGTAAATTGGGGTGGGGACTGCCCAATATGGGCATGCCCCCACCCACCCTCCACAAAAATGACAGCCTTTCTGCCCCCCCTGAGGGGCAGATGGGGGCATTAGCCCCAAATCTGCCCCCCCGGGGGGCAAATAGCCCAGTAGACACCAGAGATTTTTTTAGGCAAATTTTAATTAGGGTGGGGGCATTGGCCTGCCCGTTTTGGGCAGCCCCCACCCTAATTACAATTTGCCCAAAAACTCCTTGGCGTCTAGTGGACTTTCTGCCCCCCCTGCGGGCAGATGGGGGCATTAGCCCCCAATCTGCCATGCCAGGGGGGCAAAAAGCCCACTAGACGCCAGGGAGTGTTTTGGGGAAAATTTTAATTAGGGTGGGGGTTGCCCAAAACTGGCATGCCATGCCCCCACCCCCTCCCCGAAAAAATTACAGCCTTCCTGCCCCCCCGGGTGACAGATGGGGCAGTAGTCCCCTATCTGCCCCTCCGGGGGGCAAAAAGCCCACTAGACACCAGGGATTTCTTTAGGCAAATTTTAATTAGGGTGGGGGCATTGGCATGCCCATTTAGAACAGCCCCCAACCTAATAAAAATATTCCCGAAAACCTCCCTGGCACCTAATGGACTTTCTACCCCCCCCTGGGGCAGAAGTGGGCTTTAGCCGCCAATCTGCCCCACCGGGGGGGCAAAAAGCCCACTCGATGACAGGGATTTTTTGGGGGCTAATTTGTATTAGGGTGGAGGGTCCCAAAAAGGGCATTCCCATGCCCCTACCAAAATTACAGCCTTCCTGCCCCCCTGGGGGGCAGATGGGACAGTAGCCCCCAGTCTACCACCCCGGGGGGCAAAACACCCACTAGACGCCAGGGATTTTTTGGGGCAAATTTTTATTAGGGTGGGGGCATTGGCATACCCATTTCGGGCAGCCCTCACCCTAATTAAAATTTGCCCCAAAAACTCCCTGGCGTCTAGTGGACTTTCTGCCTCCCCTGGGGGGAAGATGGGGGCGTCAGCCCCCAATCTGCCCTACCAGTGGGGCAAAAATCCCACTAGATGCCAGGGATTATTTTGGGGCAAATTTGAATTAGGGTGGGGGTTGCCTAAAACGGACATGCTCAGGCCCCCACCCCCTCCCTGCAAAAATTACAGCCTTTCTGCCCCCCGTGGGGGACAGATGGGGCAGTAGCCCCCACTCTGCCCCCCCCGGGTGGCAAAAAGCCCATTAGATGCCAGGGATTTTTTTGGGCAAAATTTAATTAGGGTGGGGGCATTGGCATGCCCGTTTTGGGCAGCCCCCACCCTAATTAAAATTTGCCCCAAAACTCCCTGGCGTCCAGTGGATTTTCTACCTCCCCTGGGGGGCAGATTGGGGCATTAGCCCCCAATCTGCCCTGTTTGGGGGGTAAAAAGCCCACGAGACGCCAGGGATTATTTTGGGACAAATTTTAATTAGGTTGGGGGTTGCCCAAAACTGACATGCCCATGCCCCCACCCCCTCCCTGCAAAAGTTACAGCCTTCCTGCCCCCCGTGGGGGACAGAAGGGGCAGTAGCACCCAATCTGCCCCCCCTGGGGGGCAAAAATCCCACTAGATGCCAGGGAGTGTTTTGGGGAAATTTGAATTAGGGTGGGGGTTGCCCAAAACTGGCATGCCCATGCCCCCACCCCCAAAAAATTACAGCCTTCCTGCCCCCCCGGATGACAGATGGGGCAGTAGTCCCCTATCTGCCCCTCTGGGGGGCAAAAAGCCCACTAGACACCAGGGATTTCTTTAGGCAAATTTTAATTATGGTGGGGGCATTGGCATGCCCGTTTTGAACAGCCCCCACCCTAATTAAAATTTGCCCAAAAAATCCCTGGCATCTAGTGGACCTCCTGCCCCCCGGGGGGGCTGATGGGGCGGTAGTCCTCAATCTGCCCCCCTTGGGGGGCAAAAAGCCCACTAGACGCCAACGATTATGCTGGCTTTTTTATGTGTGGGGGTGGGGGCTGCCCAGAATGGGCATACCAATGCCCCCACCCCCCAAAAATAGCCACAGTGTTTCTGCCCCCCTTGGGGGCATATCGGGGTAACCCCCTCCCCCCCCCCCCCGATGCCCCCCCGGGTGGCAGAAAGCCAACTGGGCACAGAGTTGTTTTTAGCAATATGCCTACCTGTGGATTTTGGGCCCTAGCGCAGCCGGCACATAGGGAAACCTACCAAACCCACACATTTCTGAAAACTGGACACCCGGGGGCTTCTAGGGAGGTATGGCTTGCGTGGATCCCCAAACGTTTCCTTACCCAGAATCCCCTGCAAACCTCAATTTTAGCTGAAAAAAATCACTTTTTTCACACATTTTGGTGTGGGAAAGTTGTGGCATCACCGGGCTCACACAAATATACCACCACCCAGCGTTCCCCCAGATCCCCCGGTAAAAATGGTGCCTCACTTGTGTGGGAGGCCCAAGTACCCGCGGCAGGCAAGGGTCCAAAACGTAGTGAGGCGACATCAGAATGGCCTATGTCAAAACCACCTGGTTTTGCAAGGGGGGTCACATGGGTTTTTGGCCCAGCGCTCGGCGGCCATCTGGGGAAACCTACCAAACCCATACATTTCTGAAAACTAGACACCCGACGGCTTCCAGGGAGGTATGGCTTGCGTGGATCCCCCAATGTTTCCTTACCCAGAATCCCCTGCAAACCTCAATTTTAGCTGAAAAAATCACTTTTTTCACACATTTTTGTGTGGGAAAGTTGTGGCATCACCGGGCTTACACAAATTTTCCACCACCCAGCCTTCCCCCAGGGTTCCCGGTAAAAATGGTGCCTCACTTGTGTGGGAGGCCCAAGTACCCGCGACACGCAAGGGCCCAAAACGTAGTGAGGCGACATCAAAATGGCCTATCGCAAAAACACCTGGTTTTGCAAGGGGGGTCACTTGGGTTTTTGGCCCTGTGCTCGGCAGCCATCTAGGGAAACCTACCAAACCCATACATTTCTGAAAACTAGACACCCAGCGGCTTCCAGGGAGGTATGGCTTGTGTGGATCCCCCAACGTTTCCTTACCCAGAATCCCCTGCAAACCTCAATTTTAGCTGAAAAAATCACTTTTTTCACACATTATTGTGTGGGAAAGTTGTGGCATCACCTGGCTTACACAAATTTTCCACCACCCAGCGTTCCCCCAGGTCTCCCGGTAAAAATGGTGCCTCACTTGTGTGGGAGGCCCAACTACCCGCGGCAGGCAAGGGCCCAAAACGTAGTGAGGCGACATCAAAATGGCCTATCGCAAAAACACCTGGTTTTGCAAGGGGGGTCACTTGGGTTTTTGGCCCGGTGCTCGGCGGCCATCTAGGGAAACCTACCAAACCCATACATTTCTGAAAACTAGGCACCCGGCGGCTTCCAGGGAGGTATAGCTTGCGTGGATCCCCCAACGTTTCCTTACCCAGAATCCCCTGCAAACCTCATTTTTAGCTGAAAGAATCAATTTTGCACACATTTTGGTGGGGGAAAGTTGTGGCATCACCGGGCTCACACAAATTTTGCACCACCCAGCGTTCCCTTGGGGTCTCCTGGTAAAAATGGTGCCTCACTTGTGTGGGAGGCCCAAGTACCCGCAGCAGGCAAGGGCCCGAAACGTAGTGAGGCGACATCAAAATGGCCTATCGCAAAACCACCTAGTTTTGCAAGGGGGTCACCTGGGTTTTTGGCCCGGTGCTCGGTGGCCATCTAGGGAAACCTACCAAACCCATACATTTCTGAAAACTAGACACCCGACGGCTTCCAGGGAGGTATGGCTTGCGTGGATCCCCCAACGATTCCTTACCCAGAATCCCCTGCAAACCTCAATTTTAGCTGAAAAAATCACTTTTTTCACACATTTTTGTGTGGGAAAGTTGTGGCATCACCTGGCTTACACAAATTTTCCACCACCCAGCGTTCCCCCAGGTCTCCCGGTAAAAATGGTGCCTCACTTGTGTGGGAGGCCCAACTACCCGCGGCAGGCAAGGGCCCAAAACGTAGTGAGGCGACATCAAAATGGCCTATCGCAAAAACACCTGGTTTTGCAAGGGGGGTCACTTGGGTTTTTGGCCCGGTGCTCGGCGGCCATCTAGGGAAACCTACCAAACCCATACATTTCTGAAAACTAGACACCCGGCGGCTTCCAGGGAGGTATGGCTTGCGTGGATCCCCCAACGTTTCCTTACCCAGAATCCCCTGCAAACCTCATTTTTAGCTGAAAGAATCAATTTTTCATACATTTTGGTGGGGGAAAGTTGTGGCATCACCGGGCTCACACAAATTTTGCACCACCCAGCGTTCCCTTGGGGTCTCCCGGTAAAAATGGTGCCTCACTTGTGTGGGAGGCCCAAGTACCTGCAGCAGGCAAGGGCCCGAAACGTAGTGAGGCAACATCAAAATGGCCTATCGCAAAACCACCTAGTTTTGCAAGGGGGGTCACTTGGGTTTTTGGCCCGGTGCTCGGTGGCCATCTAGGGAAACCTACCAAACCCATACATTTCTGAAAACTAGACACCCGGCGGCTGCCAGGGAGGTATGGCTTGCGTGGATCCCCCAACGTTTCCTTACCCAGAATCCCCTGCAAACCTCAATTTTAGCTGAAAAAATCACTTTTTTCACACATTTTGGTGTGGGAAAGTTGGAGCATCACTGGGCTGACACAAATTTCCTACCACCCAGTGTTCCCCCGGGTCTCCCGATACAAACGGTGCCTCACTCGTGTGGGAGGCCCAAGTACCCGCGACAGGCAAGGGTCCAAAACGTAGTGCGCCTCAACAGGCAAGGGTCCTAAACGTAGTGCGCCTCACCACGTTTTGGGGCCTTGCCTGTCGCGGGTACTTGGGCCTCCCACACGAGTGAGGCACCATTTTTATCGGGAGACCCGGGGGAACGCTGGGTGGTAGGAAATTTCTGTCAGCCCGCTGATGCCACAGCTTTCCCACACAAAAATATGTGAAAAAGGTGAATTTTTTAGCTAAATTTGAGGTTTGCAGGTCATTCTGGGTAAGGAAACGTTGGGGGATCCACGCAAGCCATACCTCCCTGGAAGCCGCCGGGTGTCTAGTTTTCAGAAATGTATGGGTTTGGTAGGTTTCCCTAGATGGCCGCCGAGCACCGGGCCAAAAACCCAAGTGACCCCCCTTGCAAAACCAGGTGGATTTGCGATAGGCCATTTTGATGTCGCCTCACTATGTTTTGGGCCCTTGCCTGCCGCGGGTACTTGGGCCTCCCACACGAGTGAGGCACCATTTTTATTGGGATACCCGGGGGAACGCTGGGTGGTAGGAAATTTGTGTCAGCCCGCTGATGCCACAACTTTCCCACACAAAAATGTGTGAAAAAGGTGAATTTTTTAGCTAAATTTGAGGTTTGCAGGGCATTCTGGGTAAGGAAACGTTGGGGTATCCACGCAAGCCATACCTCCCTGGAAGCCGCCTGGTGTCTAGTTTTCAGAAATGTATGGGTTTGGTAGGTTTCCCTAGATGGCCGCCGAGCACCGGGCCAAAAACCCAAGTGACCTCCCTTGCAAAACCAGGTGGTTTTGCGATAGGCCATTTTGATATCGCCTCACTACGTTTTGGGCCCTTGCCTGCTGCGGGTACTTGGACCTCCCACACAAGTGAGGCACCATTTTTACCGGGAGAGCTGGGGGAACGCTGGGTGGTGGTAAATTTGTGTGAGCCCGGTGATGCCACAACTTTCCCACACCGAAATGTGTGAAAAAAGTGATTTTTTCAGCTAAAATTGAGGTTTGTAAGGGATTCTGGGTAAAGAAACGTTGGGGGATCCACGCAAGCCATACCTCCCTGGAAGCCGCCGGGTGTCTAGTTTTCATAAATGCATGGGTTTGGTAGGTTTCCCTAGATGGCCGCCGAGCACCGGGCCAAAAACCCAAGTGACCTCCCTTGCAAAACCAGGTGGTTTTGCGATAGGCCATTTTGATGTCGCCTCACTACGTTTTGGGCCCTTGCCTGCCGCGGGTACTTGGGCCTCCCACACAAGTGAGGCACCATTTTTACCGGGAGAGCTGGGGGAACGCTGGGTGGTGGTAAATTTGTGTGAGCCCGGTGATGCCACAACTTTCCCACACCAAAATGTGTGAAAAAAATGATTTTTTCAGCTAAAATTGAGGTTGGCAGGGGATTCTGGGTAAGGAAACGTTGGGGGATCCACGCAAGCCATACCTCCCTGGAAGCCGCCGGGTGTCTAGTTTTCAGAAATGCATGGGTTTGGTAGGTTTCCCTAGATGGCCGCCGAGCACCGGGCCAAAAACCCAAGTGACCCCCCTTGCAAAACCAGGTGGTTTTGCGATAGGCCATTCTGATGTCGCCTCACTACGTTTTGGACCCTTGCCTGCCGCGGGTACTTGGGCCTCCCACACAAGTGAGGCACCATTTTTACCGGGAGAGCTGGGGGAACGCTGGGTGGTGGTAAATTTGTGTGAGCCCGGTGATGCCACAACTTTCCCACACCAAAATGTGTGAAAAAAATGATTTTTTCAGCTAAAATTGAGGTTGGCAGGGGATTCTGGGTAAGGAAACGTTGGGGGATCCACGCAAGCCATACCTCCCTGGAAGCCGCCGGGTGTCTAGTTTTCAGAAATGCATGGGTTTGGTAGGTTTCCCTAGATGGCCGCCGAGCACCGGGCCAAAAACCCAAGTGACCCCCCTTGCAAAACCAGGTGGTTTTGCGATAGGCCATTCTGATGTCGCCTCACTACGTTTTGGACCCTTGCCTGCCGCGGGTACTTGGGCCTTCCACACAAGTGAGGCACCATTTTTACCGGGAGAGCTGGGGGAACGCTGGGTGGTGGTAAATTTGTGTGAGCCCGGTGATGCCACAACTTTCCCACACCAAAATGTGTGAAAAAAGTGATTTTTTCGGCTAAAATTGAGGTTTGCAGGGGATTCTGGGTAAGGAAACGTTGGGGGATCCATGCAAGCCATACCTCCCTGGAAGCCACCGGGTGTCTAGTTTTTAGAAATGTGTGGGTTTGGTAGGTTTCCCTATATGCCGGCAGAACTAGGGTTCAAAAACTACAGCTAGTCACTTTGCCAAAAAAGGGTCATTTTTCACTGCAAAATTGAGGTGTGGCCACGTTGCGTTTTGCACCGTTTCCTGTCGCGGGCACTAGGCCGACCCGCACAAGTGAGGTACCATTTTTCTCGTAGGACTTTGGGGAACGCGGGGTGGGTGGAAATTTGTGGATCCACGCAGATTCCAGAACTTTCCATCACAGAAATTTGGGGAAATTTTTTTTTTTTTGTCAATTTTTTACGTTTGCAAGGGATTCTGGGCAACAGACCATGGTGGGAGGCACTCAAGTCACCCCATCCTGGATTGCCCTGGGTGTCTAGTTTACAAAAATGTATAGGTTTGCTAGGTTTCCCTAGGTGCCGGCAGGGCTAGGGTTAAAAAACTACAGCTAGTCACTTTGCCAAAAAAGGGTCATTTTTCACTGCAAAATTGAGGTGTGGCCACGTTGCGTTTTGCACCGTTTCCTGTCGCGGGCACTAGGCCGACCCGCACAAGTGAGGTACCATTTTTCTCGTAGGACTTTGGGGAATGCGGGGTGGGTGGAAATTTGTTGATCCACGCAGATTCCAGAACTTTCCATCACAGAAATGTGGGGAAAATGTGTTTTTTTTGTCAATTTTTCACATTTGCAAGGGATTCTGGGCAACAGACCATGGTGGGAGGCACTCAAGTCACCCCATCCTGGATTCCCCTGGGTGTCTAGTTTACAAAAATGTATAGGTTTGCTAGGTTTCCCTAGGTGCCGGCAGGGCTAGGGTTCAAAAACTACAGCTAGTCACTTTGCCAAAAAAGGGTCATTTTTCACTGCAAAATTGAGGTGTGACCACGTTGCGTTTTGCGCCGTTTCCTGTCGCGGGCACTAGGCCGACCCGCACAAGTGAGGTACCATATTTCTCGTAGGACTTTGGGGAACGCGGGGTGGGTGGAAATTTGTGGATCCATGCAGATTCTGGAACTTTCCATCACAGAAATGTGGCGAAAATGTGTTTTTTGTATTCAATTGTTAACGTTTGCAAGGGATACTGGGTAACAGACCATGGTGGGAGGCACTCAAGTCACCCCATCCTGGATTCCCCTGGGTGTCTAGTTTTCAAAAATGTATAAGTTTGCTAGGTTTCCCTAGGTGCCGGCAGGGCTAGGGTTCAAAAACTACAGCTAGTCACTTAGCCAAAAAAGTGTCATTTTTCAATGCAAAATTGAGGTGTGACCACATTGCGTATTGCGCCATTTCCTGTCGCGGGCACTCTGCGGACCCACACAAGTGAGGTACCATTTTTCTCGCAGGACTTTGGGGAACGCGGGGTGGGTGGAAATTTGTGGATCCACGCAGATTCCGGAACTTTCCATCACAGAAATGTGGGGAAAATGTGTTTTTTTTGTCAATTTTTTACGTTTTTAAGGGATTCTGTGTAACAGACCTTGGTGGGAGGCACTCAAGTCACCCCATCCTGGATTCCCTTGGCAGTCTAGTTTTCAAAAATGTATGGGTTTGCTAGGTTTCCCTAGGTGCCGGCAGGGCTAGGGTTAAAAAACTACAGCTAGTCACTTAGCCAAAAAAGTGTCATTTTTCAATGCAAAATTGAGGTGTGACCACGTTGCGTATTGCGCCGTTTCCTGTCACGGGCACTAGGCCGACCCGCACAAGTGAGGTACCATTTTTCTCGTAGGACTTTGGGGAAAGCGGGGTGGGTGGAAATTTGTGGATCCACGCAGATTCCAGAACTTTCCATCACAGAAATGTGGGGAAAATGAGTTTTTTTTGTCAATTTTTTACGTTTGCAAGGGATTCTGGGTAACAGACCATGGTGGGAGGCACTCAAGACACCCCATCCTGAATTCCCCTGGGTGTCTAGTTTTCAAAAATTTATAGGTTTGCTAGGTTTCCCTAGGTGCCGGCAGGGCTAGGGTTCAAAAACTACAGCTAGGCACTTTGCCAAAAAAGGGTCATTTTTCACTGCAAAATTGAGGTGTGACCACGTTGCGTTTTGCGCCGTTTCCTGTCGCGGGCACTAGGCCGACCCACACAAGTGAGGTACCATTTTTCTTGTAGGACTTTGGGGAACGCGGGGTGGGTGGAAATTTGTGGATCCACGCAGATTCCAGAACTTTCCATCACAGAAATGTGGGGAAAATGTGTTTTTTTTGTCAATTTTTTACGTTTGCAAGGGATTCTGGGTAACAGACCATGGTGGGAGGCACTCAAGTCACCCCATCCTGGATTCCCCTGGATGTCTAGTTTTCAGAAATGTATAGGTTTGCTAGGTTTCCCTAGGTGCCGGCAGAGCTAGGGTTCAAAAACTACAGCTAGACTCTTCGCAAAAAATGTGTAAATTTTCAGTGTGAAAATGTGGTGTGTTCACCTTAGGTTTTGAGCCACTTCCTGTCGTGGGCACTATGCCTACCCACACAAGTGAGGTACCATTTTTATCGGGAGACTTAGGGTAGTTCAGATTTGTAAAGCAGCTGTTATTACCTATTGATTTGTGATGCATTTCTCCCTTCCAAATGAAAGACATTGTGTAAAAACAAAGTCATTTTGAAAAATGACCAATAATTGTCATGCAAGTATGAGTATTCCCAATTTCGAAAATGTGCAAATATGCACTGTTTCTAAACTCTGTAATTTGTTCCCATTTCAGAAATACATAGGTGTCTTTCATACCAATTTTTCCATGTATACATTTTCACACAATAATTGCTATCTACCCGGAACTAAAAAAAAAACATTGCAAAATGCTGCTCAGTTTTTTACTCTGGGCTCGTTGGGCTCTTGGTGAACCTACAAGTCCTATATATCCCCACAACCAGGAAGGTCCAGCAGATGTAACGGTACATAATTGCCATAATTAGAAGAAGTTACAGGTGAAAACGTTGACACAAAAGGCTGCTTTTTTCAACTAATTTTTAATTTTTTCTATATTTAACTGTTAGTTTCTATAAAGAAACCTTGATGGATCTACACAAATGACCCCTTGCTGAATTCAGAATTTTGTCTACTTTTCAAAAATGTATAGCTTTCCAAGATCCATTATTGCTTTTCTACCCATTTCTACCATTATCTGGAAGGAGGTTGAAAGCACAAAAAATTGTAAAAATAGGGTATGTCCCAGAAAAATATCAAAACTGTGTAAAAAAAAAGTTGGATTTCTGACAAAAATCTGTCATTCCCTAACAGCTGGAGAAATGGTGATTTCAGCCCCACAAACCCTTTTTTGATATCATTTGCAGAGAAAAACCCAGACGCTTTCATTTGAAGCCACTTTTCCCCATTTTTCACAAAAAAAACAAAATGTTGCTGTATTTTGACTAAATTCTGGGAACCCTCTAGGAGAATCCACAAACCCTGGGTACCTTTAGAATCCGCATGATGTTGGAAGAAAAGGACACAAACTTGGCGTGGATACCTAATGTGGTCAAAAAGTTACAGGGGCCTAAGCGCGCACTACCCCAAATAGCCCAAAAAAGGCTTAGCACAGGAGGGGAAAAGGCCTAGCAGCGAAGGGGTTAAACAATCACTTATAGAAGCACATTCTTATTCATACAGGAACTCTTCCAATCTCTCACTCTCACATATACTCACTTATTTACACCAATAGTCACATATACTAGTTTAAAACATATGTAGTTACTCATAAAGACACTATTGAGACAGTCATTCACTCACTAACACACCCATGCACACACTCATCCACCCATACAGTCCTGCACACATGCTGTCTTCAACACATACAAACAGTGAGTCACTCATTCATGCACCTATGCACTACGCAATACCCCCCACCGAACCATACAGACACTCAGACACTCATACTGATACTCAAAAAACCAACTAATTTGTTATACTTTTTAAGGTTGCATTTTATCCAATGAAATTAATGTTTTGTTTTACACTCTGGCAAGAATTTTAGAGCATTTTAGCATGGCATAAATATGTATTTATTTTTTTATATTGCTGCTTAATATCTGATATTTATCGGGGTTTGCTCAACTTTGCACATATCTTGTTTACAATTCATTCAGGTTATACATTTGTATGATCCTGGAGGTCATTGTCATTGTGGTATTTCTTCCATGTCTATGCAGTACCAGTGGTCATGTCATCAGTAGTTTCACTTTAAAAACTATAACCGCTTCCCTAACAGTGTCATGTGGTCAAGGCCCCACGTGGGCTGAAACGTGTTATGGCGATGGCGGTGCTGGGCACACAATAAACAGAACTGCACCACTAATTTGGGTTAGTTTCGTCTTTTCAACAGATTTTGTTTTCAACATAAGTGATGAATGAAACCGCATATATGTATATATATATATATATATATTCACTGAAAAAACCATGGGTTTCACACACGTTATAGTTAGGAATTAGCATTTAAAAAACCTTTGAAATTCAGTGAAAAAACCATAGGTTTCACACACGTTATAGTTAGGAATTAGCATTTAAAAAACCTTAGAAATTCAGTGAAAAAACCATAGGTTTCACACATGTTATAGTTAGCTGGACATTTTACTCGTAAAAAACCAATGAAATTGCCCCGTTATAGTTAGTTAAGCTAACTATAACTCGCGCGCCCGCAATGCACTGCTGATGACGTCACATATTACATCACTCATGACATGGTCAGTGACATCACTCATGACATCACTGATGACATCTCAAATGACATCACTGATGACATCAGTGATGACATCATCCAGTGAATGTGTGTTTTTCTGAAAATTAAATATGTTTTATATATGTATATCTCAAGGTCGATGGAAGAATAAATGGGTATATAAGTGTCTAAATGGATGATTTGTTTTTGAAAAATTGATTGTGTAACTGACTGATTAAGTGTATCTCTCACTTTGTGTATAAGTGGCTGCATGGGTTGGTGAGTAGCTACATGGGTGTCTATATAGGTTATTAGTTGTTTTTTTGAGTATCAGTCTGAGTGTCTGCATGGTTCGGTGGGGGGTATTACGTAGTGCATAGGTGCATGAATGAGTGACTCACTGTTTGTATGTGTTGAACACAGCATGTGTGCAGGACTGTATGGGTGGATGAGTGTGTGTATGGGTGTGTTAGTGAGTGAATGACTGTCTCAATAGTGTCTTCAGGAGTAACTACATATGTCTTAAACTAGTATATGTGACTATTGGTGTATATATGTGAGTATATGTGAGAGGGAGAGATTGAAAGAGTTCCTGTATGAATAAGTATGTGTTTCTATAAGTGATTGTTTAAAAGACTAAGTATGTGTAAGTTTCCGTAGAAGTAAGTGTGGTGGTGTGTGTATAACTGTATATGCAAGTAAACGGATGTTTGATTCTTTATTAGCATGGGTGACTATGTGTGTGAGTAACTCTATGGATGAGTGGCATTATGTAACAGGATGTATAGGTGTATGAGTACATATGATGAGTGAGTACATGTATGAGTGACTGTATAGGACTGTTGGTGAATGAGTGGATGTGTATGTGGATCTTAGAATTACTGAAGAGGTTGTTGTAACTGGTATTGGTATGTCCATTGTTTTGAAAATTTTAGACTCTATTTTTGAATGTGTGTATCAAAGGTTATATTAGGGTGAGAGGAGGTCTGCCACTCTATCACAAGGATGATGTCATCAGTGATGTCATCAGTGATGTCATTTGAGATGTCATCAGTGATGTCATGAGTGATGTCACTGACCATGTCATGAGTGATGTAATATGTGACGTCATCAGCAGTGCATTGCGGGCGCGCGAGTTATAGTTAGCTTAACTAACTATAACGGGGCAATTTCATTGGTTTTTTACGAGTAAAATGTCCAGCTAACTATAACATGTGTGAAACCTATGGTTTTTTCACTGAATTTCTAAGGTTTTTTAAATGCTAATTCCTAACTATAACGTGTGTGAAACCTATGGTTTTTTCACTGAATTTCAAAGGTTTTTTAAATGCTAATTCCTAACTATAACGTGTGTGAAACCCATGGTTTTTTCAGTGAATTTGCAAGGTTTTTTAAATGCTAATTCCTAACTATAACGTGTTTGAAACCCATGGTTTTTTCAGTGAATTTGCAAGGATTTTTAAATGCTTTTTTTTTTTTTTATTCTTCATTTTTTTCAAACATATTTTTAATTTAATTTATTTATCTTTTATAAAGATTATGCTTTTTAAAAAAAAATTCTTAAATATTTTTTTTAAATATAATTTTTAAAATAAACATGTAAAATGTATTTTTTTTTTTTTTTTATATTACGCGTACCGTAAGCTTACGGTAAGCGTACGGTTTACATAACGTCCGTAATCTATCCACGCTGCTTGCGTAGATTTACGTACTTTGCGTAGCCGCGCGTGGGACGCGTGCGCGCTTACGCAATACGCGCACGTTACGCGGTAGTACCGGGGAGTGACTGTTATGCGCATGCGCGCAAGCGCGTGTCTTTTTTACGCGCATGCGTACTTTTTGCCGTAAGCGTACCGTAAGCGTGACGTAAGCGTACGGTGTACGCAACGTCCGTAATCTATCCACGCTGCTTGCGTAGAGTTACGTACGTTGCGTAGCCGCGCGTGGGACGCGTGCGCGCTTACGCAATACGCGCACGTTACGCGGTAGTGCCGGGGAGTGACTGTTATGCCCATGCGCACAAGCGCGTGTCTTTTTTACGCGCACGCGTACTTTTTGCCGTAAGCGTACCGTAAGCGTACCGTAAGCGTACGGTAGGTCATGTGATCTTGAAACACAACTTTTGATTGGTTGAAACTACTTTCAGTTCTAGAACTCTCCTACACCACACCCATTCCCCTCATTTCTGCTTGTGATCCCTTAGGAGAAGGAGCTGGTTTGTCTTTGGGATACGATGGCAGAACAGCAGAGCCCTTCTGAGAGTGAGGCTAGCACCACCAGCACTGTCTTGAGGCAGAGAGCGAGGAAAGTAAAGCCTTCTTATGTTTGGGATTATTTTACTTTTCCAGAAGGCCAGCAAAAGGTGAATGCACCCAAAGTTACTTGCAAGCTGTGTGACCGTGTACTTTCTAGAGGTAATCCTGACAGGAAGTATTCCTTTGGGAATCACACCATGATGAGGCACCTCCAGGATGTACACAGAAGGACACATGGTCATCTTTTTGGAGGTAACTCTTCAGAAAGACGAGCCAGTACTTCCACAGCAGCTCAGCCTGGACCATCATCTGCAGGGCAGACTCCTTCTTCTGCAGGTCAGGTGAGCCCTTCATCTGTGGGGGGAGCATCTCCTTCTGCTGGCCCTCTGGAAATGAACCTTCGATTTCGGAGGGTTGATATTCATTGCGCAGTTTGTAAAGGTCTAATTTGTCATAGGGAGACCAGTGTTTCCCTAGTGAATGACAAAATAGATCAGCACATTTGTAGCTTTGAATGATTTTCCCATGGCTCCTTTCCTCTGTCCCTGCATGAACACAACGGTTCTTTTAAGAGCCAACCTTATCTTTCATCTTTTTTTTACATGTTTTTTTTTTTTACCGTACGCGTACGGTACGCGTAATTTTTTTTTTTTTTTTTAAAAAACACTAAAAATAATTTATCACATTACAAGGTCTTTGAGAGACTACAATTATTACTATTGACTTACCATACTCACTCAAAGAAAAATTTATTCATTTGTTTTTTTAAAAAATAGTTTTTAAAATGGTTGTAGTTTTCGAAAATTTTGTATATCGATCTGGAAAAAAAGAAAAAAGTATTAATATTTTTATAACAATTTATAATACAGTACACATATTTACATTTTTTACCAAAAAATAATTTTTGCCTTATTTTTGCTGTTTTCAGAATATATTGCATTTCACTATAAATTGTGAAAGCAATTGCATTCATCATTTTACAGCGGGCAAAAAAAATTTAACAATCTCAAAGATTGTATTAAAAAAGCCCAGAATCTCTTCTCATTTAAACTTATCATTACAGAAATGCATATTATTCTAAAAAAATGTCATCTAAAAACAATACTTTTTTCTTTAAAAGACCGTCTGATATTTATGTTTCAGAAGTACATTCACAATAATATATCTCAAATAACTCCAAAATACATCTGATTTTATTTCCTTTAGGCCAAATAGTATTTTTTATTCTTTCCCTGGAATAAATTTCCAAGGGAAAACCATTAAAATTCTAAAGTTTAATCTGTCCAGATCTCACCGATTCTCTGTAACATTTTGGTTCACGTAAATTTTTTGAATAATTTATTTAGTCCACAATAGAATTGCTTACTTTTCCACATGGCCAAATAGTAATTTTTTAAATCATTTTTGAAAAAATTTCCAATGGCAGTCCAATAACATTCCAAAATTTAAAATGTCCAGAAGTTACCGATAATCTCTAAATTATTGGTTTTTCAAAATTGCATTAAAAATTTAAAAAGTCCACATTACAATTGGTTATCTTTCCTTTAGGCCAAATGATAATTTTAAAAATCTTTTTTCATCAAAATTGCAATGATAATCCTGTAAAATGGTAAAATTATTTTGTCCAGATCTTGCCAAGTCTCTCTAAAATTTAGGTTTCAGGAAGATTAGATAGGAATTTGCTAAATCAAAAGGCAAGCGTTGTTTGAAAATCAATTGGGAATCATTACACAGTGTCCATCCTTTTTCACATTTTAGATAAACTGTGTAATGTCCAGAAGTAACAGTAGGTCCATCATGGAAAATTATTGCAACAGTTACAAAAGTTTTTCCTGAAATTGATAATTGCTGTCCTGTAAACTTCTTTATTAAAGTATCCAATTTTGATCCATCAGCTCTACATCGTTGCATCATTAAAATTACATACTGTCCGTATTCCCTTAAAATTAATGTTGATAACATGTCAGAATTACACTCACCACATTTCATGCTATGATTAGCATCTTTAACTAAGTTTGCAAAAGTGACTGTTTTACTCTCTGGCAATGTCAAATAAATAAACCTTTCATTATCAACAATAGAACCACTTATATTATAACAATTATCACAACTATGTTCCCATTTATAAGAGAGACCAAAAAAAATGTCAATGGGAACTCCTTCTTCTTCCACTACCTGAAGAAAATACATCAAAAATTCGTGAGCATCTTGCTGTTCATTTTGAGAAAACTGTGTTCGTCCTGAACATACATCTAAAAGTTTTCTAATATCAGTAGCACTTTCTATTTGAGTTTTATCTTTACTCAGCTTTTGAAACAGGAGACTGAGCTCAGAACAGAATCTTTTTCCCTGATTTAGTGTTATCTGCTCTTGCAAACCTTCCAGATAAAATGCAACATTCAGCACTACATTTGCGTAGCAGTTGACACCAGAGCTATTTTCAAAATGACATCCTACAACCTGTTCTTCATTTTCCTTATTCTTTCTGCTTGCAATTACATCACTCCTCTTTTTTTTCCTCCTCTCTACATCTTCATTACAGATATTCTCATTTCTCCTTTTACGAGAAACTACACGTTTCTCCAACACAGGATACTGACCTAAATGAGGAGCATAGCTTCTTCTTAATCTATTATACTCCTTTACACAGTTTGTATCAGCACTAACTTTTGAGTCATCGAAGTCTATCATGAATAAACCTGATAATGTTTTGACTCGTGACAAAGCTACATATGCCATACCTTCTTTGAACACAGTTGAACCAATGTTCACAAATGCACAATCTACAGTCAATCCTTGAGACTTGTGAATAGTTACAGCATATGCTAGTGAAAATGGAAACTGCTTCCTACGTACATATAAGTCTTTCACAAGCATGAAACGAACTGAACAACGACAAATCTCTTTAACTTCCTCTATCTGATCAAATTTTATTTTTAACCATTCAATTCCATCTTTTTTCTGATAATTAATAAAACCCACAACTCTTCCCATCGCTCCATTTACTAAGCCTTTTTCAACATCCAAATTTCTCCTTAAAAACACTCTACAGTTCATGCAAACATATAGATTTTTTTCTAATCCTGCTGTTTTGGAGATGTTCTTCTCTAGTGAGTCCAATTTATTTTTCAGTTTGCCTGTTACTGTGACAGTAATTCTTCCATCCTCAATTTTGTCCACTGCTTCTAATTTCCTGATCTCTTCCTTTTCCAATTTCAAAAGCTCCTCATTGAATATTGAGCATTCACGTAGAGTTGGCATTAAGCAGATGACACTTTTGTTTTCTGCAATGTTCTTGTATATCTTCTCTGCAACTATTTCTTGCTTTGGAAATAAATTATTTAGCAGCCGACTCTGTAATGCTTTTTTCCCAACTTCTGTGAGTAGTCCAATTCTGATATCTTTCAGAATACTTCCATATTCTTCATCGTTTGCTTGCCTCATATTAGTTGTAAGTTCCTTGTACTCAAAGAAGGACCAAATATTTGTATTTCCGATGCTTCCCAATGACTTTTTCGTGTCTTCATGTGTCACAGTATTAAACACTGGTTGTCCTTTAACTGGAGTAAGTTGCAAAAGATCTCCAAAAACTATGACGTGTTTTCCACCAAATAACACGTCATAGTCTGTCTTCAAAATTTGCTGCATTCTTAAATGCACAAAGGCAAGCATTAAGTTTGATACCATGCTCACCTCATCAATAATGAGAACTTGCATCTTCTTCAATACTCTTGAAACTTCCAAGCATGCTTCTCCAGTTAGCTTGTTGAATTGTATTTTGTTCTCATGCTCCACTGGTAACATTAGCAAACGATGTAAGGTGATTCCTTTTATGTTATATGCTGCTAACCCAGTTGGAGCAGTAACCACACAAGACAAAGTAGAATCGGTTTTTTGCTTTAGGTAGCTTCTGATGACTTTAATTAGGAAACTTTTTCCAGTGCCAGCTTGTCCGCTTACATACATCCTGATTGGATGAAATGATGTGCATGAGCACTCTTTTTTTTCATGTAGAAATCCGTGATCAATTTTGTTTTTGATCTCTTCATAAATTTGTAGCTGCTCTTGATTCAGTTGTCTTTCCAAATTTTCTAAGTCTATAAATTCTTCTTGAGCTTGATTCATAGCCGTTTCCACTTCATTCATGGCTATTGATGCTTCATTTTCAACGATTGGTTGTCCTAGGGGATCTTGACTGTATGTTCCTGAACTTTGGCTGTCCTGAGAACTGTCTCTAGCTATTTCTGCTGCAATTGTAGTTTCCTGTTCAATTTCTTCATTTAACATTTGCAGATAAGTTGAGAATGTACTGCATTGTATGCTGTCTTTGCAAGCATTAAAAGAATCTTCATAGCTCTGGAATTCTCCCAGTAGTTCATCCTCTGAACGCCATGGTTTAAACAACTGTAAAAGAGCCAAGTAGTAAAATTCTTTCTTGTCGGTAGTGTCGCAACTCAGCTTCCGGTGATTTATCAAACTTCCTTTGGTTTGCTTCACCAAACATCCTTCTTCACCAATGACTTTATATTTTCCATTATTGATGTCTTCTGCAGCTTTCCGTGAATAAATGTAGTTCTGCAGCACTTCATAGAGACACATGTTCTCCAGATGATGACTTCTCTTGGGATAATATGTGTCCAACATGTTTGTTTTCAATATATCTGTACTTTCAGGTTCGAACTGTGCCAAATATTCAATTTCTCCTACAGATTTCAGTACCCGATTTCTCATTGCTGCAAGGCCTAAACTTGCCCAAATTATTCTTCTTGACTTCGAGTAGAGACTTGCAGAAGATAATCTATCAGAACATTCGTAGGATCCAATTTCTCGATGCGATAACATCTTCAAACTGAAACTGTACAGCTTCTTACTGACAGTCTTCTCGTGAGAAATCTCTTCCCACATTTCCTTCAATTCTGTTTTTTCTGATTTCGTAATGTAAGACGTTACATATCGAGCAACAGCAATGGAATTGTCAGCTACATACTGTATATCCATGTTAGCGTTCCACATGGATAAAATGACTGGGTTGTAGTCATTTATATTTTTTGATTCTTCTTTTCTTTTAAGGTTGTAGGTATTCTTAGGTGATTTTCTTGTGATAGTATGTCTCACAGCTGACATAAAACTGTTGACTCTTCCATTTGAAAGAACAGGTCTAGGAAATCCAAATCGACATTTAGTGTAGTATTTTTCTTTGCTCTTGTATTTCCGTCGACAGTATTTTCCACACCGATGACTTTGGAAACGTAGAACTTGCTCCTTTAACTTGTTCTCTTCTGTGTTTTTAGGTATAGCACATGTTGCATATTCTTCAATGTAAGATAACACTGCTTCATCAGTATCTGTTCCAAACTTTGGGGCATCCTTGATCCACAGCAGCATATGAATATGAGGAGCACCTCTTGCCTGGTACTCTTTTCTCCAAAAGAAATCCACTACTTCTCCAAGGGGTGGATTTTTCTTATTGCAGATGAAGGACATCATAGCCTCAAATCTATGATTGAAATATCTGCAAACATTAACCGGATCCAATGAGCACAGTTCTCCTGCTGTTTTGTATTCGATGTTTTCAATATTTGAATTGGCCTCTCGTAGAAAATCCAGTAAATCATCCCAAGCGTACTCGGCGCAGCTTAGGGTAAGGAACCATGTTGGTGTTCCTAAATTCCGTAACATGCATTTTAATTCACCATGGCGTCGGTACCAATATTCATTTGTCCCACGCTGACAAGCCATCAGATTGATCAGTTGTGTTTCCAAATGATCATCTCGGTGCTGCACTTTCTCCATAAAATCCTTAGCAGTCACATTTTGTAAATGTACTCCACTTTTTAAAATGTGATTTACTGCATAAGACAATGCAGACAAGTCGCTTTCAAATAAAAGATGGAACAAATAAGGGATACTTTGTCGAAATCTGGGATCTTCAGCATATAGTCTTGTAGTCCGATACTCAGAAGCTGGAATCTGTTCCGGACGTTCATCGTATCGTCCTCCTTTTCCTTTAGGAAACAGCTGGGGAAAACATCGAGCTTCCAAGCTCTCCTCCCATACACTCACGGGATTTCCTTTTGCTTTCTTCATCTGAAAGAGATCAATATTGTCTCCCATAACTTCTTTCGAATGGAGAGGATGTATGCTAAAATGTTCATAAATTTCTTCTTCCTTTGACTTGTCCACTTTTTCAATTTGTCCACTTGGTGTTTCAGTATCTCCTTGTAAATCTTCTTCTTCTTCTTCTTCTTCTACTATATAAATTGATTCATACCATTTGTTATTTTTTTTCAAATACAAATTTGCTCTTTGTACTTTCCGCACATCTACCAGCTCCTGCCAAATCTTCTTATTCTTTGTAGGTACACCATTAACCAGAATAATTAATGGTTCACTTTCCGAAGTATCCGCATCAATAGTTTCCATATTTTTTTTCAAATCCAAGGGCAAATACACCACTCTACCTTTTAAACCTCTCAGTAAATCTGAAGGAGGTAATTTACCAGTTTTGGGCTCCATACGTACTATGGTCTGGAACGGATGAACACATTGAATGAGTATAGACTCATATGTATTTAAATCAGAAAGTTCAGCAGGAATAGCATCCAATTCTAAATTATTATGTACAGCTCTGGTCGGCATTCTATTTTCCTCTAACTTGTTGTAGCAGTATTTACAAATACGCTGATCTTCACCCAATTCATAACAATTTTCTAGAAATATATATGTTGCAAAATCCATCCACTTATAATTATCTTCATTTTCACTCTTTCTGTAGAGATCAACATTCCTAGTTTGTTTTCTATAATGAGTTCTGCGGCAACAAATACAAGTAACATTTGGTCTTTCATTAGAGACTATTGCAAATTTTGTTATGTGATCATTAAATGTCTTACTTACACAAGGTTCTACATTCTCTTCCACTTCTGCCTCATTTACTGTGTCCTTCTCTGCACTGTTTTGTTCAGGACCAAAGTAACAAAACTGAATTTCATCAACAACCTTCTCTACATCTGATACCGTTCCTCGGAACAGAGCCCTATTCAATTCATTTAACTTTATTGCTGGACTTTTGGCAAAATACAACCGTCTCACAAACTTTCTCATTTCAGTATGATGAACAGCCAGCATCCTAAAATGATGGAAAACACTATTGCACACTTTTCTAGATAGACAAGCCAGAGAATGACCCTGCAAACCAGTATTCTCTCTCACTCTGCATGGATCCAGACTTTGAAGCACCTTAATCTTCTGTTTTACACTTTTTTTACTATATTCTCTTAGAAACTCTCGAAATCTGTCAATAGATTCCTGACGCACACTGCAAATACTACTACAATTCCAAGTGTACACTGGGGCTTTAGGACGTCTCCCCATTGCCTCATCTGCCATCACTTGTACCTCATCTCTTGGAACCATTATCTCCTTCTCCATTATGCAACCATTTTTTACTTCGTATGAACGACCTCTGGTGTCAACTGCATGCAGCAAACTATTACTTTGAAAATAGCTCTCCTCATTAAAAAAAGGTTCACTACTTGAACTATGCATCCATTTTCCTAAAAACACTTTACAAAAATTTGTTCTGTTCACTACTCTTTTGCTTTTGCTTTGTGATTTTAGTACATTAACCATTTTATCTAATGTACGCATCCTATTCAAAATTAATATGAATAGTTTCCTTTTTAATTCTAATGCTTTTGCTGCAATGGCTTCAATTTCTTTTTTTCTCTTGAAATATTTAGACTTTTGCTTATATTTTTTTATATCCTTTATCAAATTGGACATAACTCTTCTCTGAAACATTTTTCTACGTATCTCTTTAAATGCTGTTTTTCTGTTTATGTTAAACTTTTCAATTGCAGAAGGTATATTTGCATTAACTAAATCCTCAATTTTTTGCTGTTCTGTATGTTTTTTTACTTTTTTCTGACAACAGACATTTTGAACATTTTTCTTTGTTTTGAATAATTTGTTAATAAATTGTTTTTTTTGCTTACCAGCAGATTTTTTCTTTTTCCCTACATCAGCATCTTCTACTAACTTTGGTCCTCCAGTTGTCTTCAAATATAGTTTTTTTTTTAGCGTTTTTTGAACTCGAGATTTTGTAGGCATCTTAAATTTTGATCACTGTTCTTCAGCAATACCTGCAAAAAAACTAAAAAAAAAATCCTTTATTGTATTTAAATATATTACTACATTTCTTTTCACAATAGTCACAAAACGAAATTTCTTTGCCAATTTGAATGCACACAAACTCCTCTTTTTTTTTGGGCAAGTGAAAATCTGTATAACAAACTGTCACATTATGAAACCAAGCTGTTTTTTTTTTTCAGACCACCACCGTGTGTATTCTCTGTGACTGCCTACACTCCAGCAGGGGCAACCAGCCTTACTGATGCTGAATGTATTTTCATTACAGACTTAAACCTGAAAACCTCACTCGCTTCTAATTACTGTGCATGACTGTACATGGCAAGCACATGGGTGTGTGCTAAACCTCTGCTTCTTTCCCCTATAAATTCGCTCCTCTTTTCCATCTACTGCAACTGTGAAATCACCAGAGCAAGACGCAATACATTTCTGCCTATAATTCTACTATGCACACAGAGCCATGTTTTCACATTAGTGCCAAAACGAAATTTCTATGCCAATTTGAAAGCACACTTACTGCTCTTTTTTTTCGGGGCCAAGTGAAAATCTCTTTTTACACTTTGAAATCACTTTTACAGACTGACACATTCTGAAACCTTTTTTTTTTATTTTATTTAAATGCACATGTCCAAGCTGTTTTTTTTTTCAGACCACCACCGTGTGTATTCTCTGTGACTGCCTACACTCCAGCAGGGGCAACCAGCCTTACTGATGCTGAATGTATTTGCATTACAGACTTAAACCTGAAAACCTCACTTGCTTCTAATTACTGTGCATGACTATACATGGCAAGCACATGGGTGTGTGCTAAACCTCTGCTTCTTTCCCCTATAAATTCACTCCTCTTTTCCATCTACTGCAACTGTGAAATCACATTCTGAAACCTTTTTTTTTATTTTATTTAAATGCACATGTCCAAGCTGTTTTTTTTTTTTCAGACCACCACCGTGTGTATTCTCTGTGACTGCCTACACTCCAACAGGGGCAACCAGCCTTACTGATGCTGAATGTATTTTCATTACAGACTTAAACCTGAAAACCTCACTCACTTCTAATTACTGTGCATGACTGTACATGGCAAGCACATGGGTGTGTGCTAAACCTCTGCTTCTTTCCCCTATAAATTCGCTCCTCTTTTCCATCTACTGCAACTGTGAAATCACCAGAGCAAGACGCAATACATTTCTGCCTATAATTCTACTATGCACACAGAGCCATGTTTTCACATTAGTGCCAAAACGAAATTTCTATGCCAATTTGAAAGCACACTTACTGCTCTTTTTTTTCGGGGCCAAGTGAAAATCTCTTTTTACACTTTGAAATCACTTTTACAGACTGACACATTCTGAAACCTTTTTTTTTTATTTTATTTAAATGCACATGTCCAAGCTGTTTTTTTTTTCAGACCACCACCGTGTGTATTCTCTGTGACTGCCTACACTCCAGCAGGGGCAACCAGCCTTACTGATGCTGAATGTATTTTCATTACAGACTTAAACCTGAAAACCTCACTCACTTCTAATTACTGTGCATGACTGTACATGGCAAGCACATGGGTGTGTGCTAAACCTCTGCTTCTTTCCCCTATAAATTCGCTCCTCTTTTCCATCTACTGCAACTGTGAAATCACCAGAGCAAGACGCAATACATTTCTGCCTATAATTCTACTATGCACACAGAGCCATGTTTTCACATTAGTGCCAAAACGAAATTTCTATGCCAATTTGAAAGCACACTTACTGCTCTTTTTTTTCGGGGCCAAGTGAAAATCTCTTTTTACACTTTGAAATCACTTTTACAGACTGACACATTCTGAAACCTTTTTTTTTTATTTTATTTAAATGCACATGTCCAAGCTGTTTTTTTTTTCAGACCACCACCGTGTGTATTCTCTGTGACTGCCTACACTCCAGCAGGGGCAACCAGCCTTACTGATGCTGAATGTATTTGCATTACAGACTGAAACCTGAAAACCTCACTTGCTTCTAATTACTGTGCATGACTATACATGGCAAGCACATGGGTGTGTGCTAAACCTCTGCTTCTTTCCCCTATAAATTCACTCCTCTTTTCCATCTACTGCAACCGTGAAATCACATTCTGAAATCTTTTTTTTTATTTTATTTAAATGCACATGTCCAAGCTGTTTTTTTTTTCAGACCACCACCGTGTGTATTCTCTGTGACTGCCTACACTCCAGCAGGGGCAACCAGCCTTACTGATGCTGAATGTATTTGCATTACAGACTTAAACCTGAAAACCTCACTTGCTTCTAATTACTGTGCATGACTGTACATGGCAAGCACATGGGTGTGTGCTAAACCTCTGCTTCTTTCCCCTATAAATTCACTCCTCTTTTCCATCTACTGCAACTGTGAAATCACATTCTGAAACCTTTTTTTTTATTTTATTTAAATGCACATGTCCAAGCTGTTTTTTTTTTCAGACCACCACCGTGTGTATTCTCTGTGACTGCCTACACTCCAACAGGGGCAACCAGCCTTACTGATGCTGAATGTATTTTCATTACAGACTTAAAACTGAAAACCTCACTCACTTCTAATTACTGTGCATGACTGTACATGGCAAGCACATGGGTGTGTGCTAAACCTCTGCTTCTTTCCCCTATAAATTCGCTCCTCTTTTCCATCTACTGCAACTGTGAAATCACCAGAGCAAGACGCAATACATTTCTGCCTATAATTCTACTATGCACACAGAGCCATGTTTTCACATTAGTGCCAAAACGAAATTTCTATGCCAATTTGAAAGCACACTTACTGCTCTTTTTTTTCGGGGCCAAGTGAAAATCTCTTTTTACACTTTGAAATCACTTTTACAGACTGACACATTCTGAAACCTTTTTTTTTTATTTTATTTAAATGCACATGTCCAAGCTGTTTTTTTTTTCAGACCACCACCGTGTGTATTCTCTGTGACTGCCTACACTCCAGCAGGGGCAACCAGCCTTACTGATGCTGAATGTATTTGCATTACAGACTGAAACCTGAAAACCTCACTTGCTTCTAATTACTGTGCATGACTATACATGGCAAGCACATGGGTGTGTGCTAAACCTCTGCTTCTTTCCCCTATAAATTCACTCCTCTTTTCCATCTACTGCAACTGTGAAATCACATTCTGAAATCTTTTTTTTATTTTATTTAAATGCACATGTCCAAGCTGTTTTTTTTTTCAGACCACCACCGTGTGTATTCTCTGTGACTGCCTACACTCCAGCAGGGGCAACCAGCCTTACTGATGCTGAATGTATTTGCATTACAGACTTAAACCTGAAAACCTCACTTGCTTCTAATTACTGTGCATGACTGTACATGGCAAGCACATGGGTGTGTGCTAAACCTCTGCTTCTTTCCCCTAAAAATTCGCTCCTCTTTTCCATCTACTGCAACTGTGAAATCACCAGAGCAAGACGCAATACATTTCTGCCTATAATTCTTCTATGCACACAGAGTCATGTTTTCACATTAGTGCCAAAACGAAATTTCTTTGCCAATTTGAAAGCACACTTACTGCTCTTTTTTTTTCGGGGCCAAGTGAAAATCTCTTTTTACACTTTGAAATCACTTTTACAGACTGTCACATTCTGAAACCTTTTTTTTTTATTTTATTTAAATGCACATGTCCAAGCTGTTTTTTTTTTCAGACCACCACCGTGTGTATTCTCTGTGACTGCCTACACTCCAGCAGGGGCAACCAGCCTTACTGATGCTGAATGTATTTGCATTACAGACTTAAACCTGAAAACCTCACTCACTTCTAATTACTGTGCATGACTATACATGGCAAGCACATGGGTGTGTGCTAAACCTCTGCTTCTTTCCCCTAAAAATTCGCTCCTCTTTTCCATCTACTGCAACTGTGAAATCACCAGAGCAAGACGCAATACATTTCTGCCTATAATTCTACTATGCACACAGAGCCATGTTTTCACATTAGTGCCAAAACGAAATTTCTTTGCCAATTTGAAAGCACACTTACTGCTCTTTTTTTTTTGGGCCAAGTGTATATCTTTTTTTTCATTTTGAAATCACTTTTACAGACTGACACATTATGTAACTACAACAAAAACAATTCCCATTTCTATTATTCATTTCTTAAGTTACCACATACATCCCCTCTCAAACTGTAAACTCACCTTTTAAATTAGTTAGTTGTGAAAGAAATGTGGCACTCAAACAGCAGATTATCAGAGCTAGGATCTCTGTTGTGTTCACCTCTCTCCTCTCAGCAGAACCAGATAATGGCAAACTTTCCCTCTATTTTTCCACACATATACATGTAAGTTTCAAATCTCAGTGCTTCCCCCTTTTTTTTCACATGTAATCACACATTTCTATTGGTTGAAAACCAACCCTTTTCCAACAGTACCCTTCCCCCAACTTGACTTCTGCCTAGTACCCTTCCCCCAACTTGACTTCTGCCTGTTACCATAGCAACAGCTCATGGAACACTGCTGTGTGCAGTTAGGTCAGAAGTTCGACACACAATGTTTCAATTCCACAGAGCAAGAGTGCTTGACTTTTCAAACCTAACAGCAAATCCATAGTACTGTTCTTTGGTTACACATTTTCTTGAACCAATACAAAACATGCTTCTATTAATTTTCACATACAGCCTAGTTTTTATTCTGGAATGGTATGAAACAGCCAATCAGTTCTTTTTGTTTTGAAAAAAATATGTATGCCTCCATTTCCAAACTGTCTTTCTTTTCATATTGCCATTCTACTGAAAGACACCTCCTGAGTGCATCCAGTTCTCCTTTGAAGATGTTCACAGTGTGGATTGTAGGGCACAGCTATGTCTTCTGGAGTGAAAAGTTTGCAGAGAAAACAGATATGGTGAGAGACCTTGCTTTGCCAAATGTAGACATTAAATGGATTGGTCAGAGAGGGTTAAAGTGGCACCAATTGATGCCATTGGTGAAATCCTTCATTCAAATCCAACACCCTGACCTCATAATAGTGCACTGTGGTGGCAATGACCTAGGCACTTTGACTGGGGTAGGTCTGGAAATGCTTATGAAGGACACCTTTGCACAACTGTTTACACTTTTCCCTAAAACTGCCTTTGTGTTTTCCAACATATGCCAAAGGCAAAAATGGAACTGGTCCAATCATTTCTGTCCGCAGATTGACAAAGCAAGAAAGCACGTCAACAAATCTGTTTCTGCTTTCCTCCGTGACTATGGTATGGGTGCCATTTACCACAACAACTTGCGTTATGACATGCAAGACATTTATAGAGGAGATGGTGTGCACTTCAATGATGAAGGGAACAGAGTCTTCCTCTTGAACCTTAGACTCTGCATCGGTACTTACTTGTAGGTACCACTAAAAAAATGAATCCATAAACACAACAGCTCTTTTTAGAGCTCCCTAATTTCTAAACTCTTAAATCTGATTTTCTTTTATTTTTTATTTTTTTTTTAACCGTACGCTTACCGTAAGCTTACCGTACGCGTACCCCGTGATTTTTTTTAAAATCAATAAATGTTTTTTTTGTACTTTTCTGTCCTTCTTTGACCCCCTTACAATTGTTAGGGGGTCTGTAACTCTCCTCATTGCCCCCTTTCCTTGTTTTCACTCTTTTTTTTTCAGAGTGAAATACACAAAATGGCGGCCGCCGCTTCCTGGTTTCGGCCGATTCGAATGTTTACTAAGATCTAAGAGCCAATTAGAATCGCGCTCGCGCACGCCACCGTACGCTTACCGTAAGCGTACGGTAAGCGTACCGTAAGCTGGCTCAGATATATATATTGATTTAAAGGCTATTTTCTCAGAATCTACTGAACAGATTTACACCAAACCTACAAAAGGCACTTCCTTGACCTAGGGACTACCTCTCTGCCAAATTTTGAGTAATTCTGTTCAGCCATTCGGGCTGTAGCTCGTTCTAAAGGTCCTATGGAAAAATGCATGGGAAAAACGCGTTTTGGGACCCCCCTTTTATCTCAGCCCCCGCTTGACGGATCCCCCCGAGACTTTCAGGGTAGGAGCGGAGCGTAGCGCCCCACCTATTTTGAGAAATTCGCGAGGATTCGTCGACCGGCGCCAAAGTTATTCAAAATAGAATGTTGAGGTTTTCCTATGGAAACGTGGTCCTAACTATAACTACCTACTGGCGACCGCCAGTAGGTAATATATATATATATATATATATATATATATATATATATATATATATATATATATATATATATATATATATATACATATATATATTGTCTACTGGCGGTCACCAGTAGATAGTTATAGTTAGGACCGTGTTTCCATAGGAAATCTCAAAATTCTATTTTGAATAACTTTGGCGCCGGTTGGCGAATCTTCGCGAAATTTTCAAAACTAATGGGGCGCTCCGCTCAGCTCCTACCCTGAAAGTCTCGGGGGGATTCGTCAAGCGAGGTCCGAGAAAAAAGGGGGGTCCCAAAATGCGTTTTTCCCATGCATTTTCCCATAGGACCTTTAGTCGAAGGTACAGCCCGAACGGCTGAACAGAATTACTTGAAATTTGGCAGAGAGGTAGTCCTCAGGTCAGGGATGTGCCTTTTGCATATATGGAGTCAATCTGTTCTGAAGTTCCTGAGAAAATTGCAGTTAAAAGCACATACATATCTATAGCCGTGCACCGTGCGTGCACCTTAATGTGCGCGAGCGTAATTCTGATTGGTTGTTACATGTCAGTCAACGTTCGAATCGGTCGAAATCAGGAAGTGTCGGCCGCCATTTTGTTTGTTTTCAGTGCGAGAGTGGAAAAGGAAGGTGGCGAACGTGAAAAGGGGGCAGGGTAGAGAGTTCCTGACCCCCTAGCCTTTGTCAGGGGGTCCCTGAAGGACCACGAAGGCAGAAAAAAACATTTAAAAATTTTTTTTTTATCGCGGGGTTGCGCGCACTGTGTGCGAACGGTGAAAAACCATGAAAAAAAAAAATGTAGTACGTAGTTTATTGTAAAATAAATATATATATAAAAAAAATAATACATACATAACTTAGCATTTAAAAAAACGTACAAAATTCACTGAAATAACCATAGGTTTCACACACGTTATAGTTAGGAATTAGCATTTAAAAAACCTTGCAAATTCACTTAAAAAACCATAGGTTTCACAAGTTATAGTTAGGTGGATATTTCACTCGTAAAAAACCAATGAAATTCCCCCGTTATAATTAGTTCAGATAACTATAACTCACGCGACCGCCACTCTATCACAAGGATGATGTCATCAGTGATGTCAAGAGTGAAGCCACTGACCATGTCCTGAGTGATGTAATATGTGACGTCATGAGCAGAGGAATGCGGGCGCACGAGTTATAGTTATCTGAACTAACTATAACGGGGGAATTTCATTGGTTTTTTGCGAGTGAAATATCCACCTAACTATAACATGTGTGAAACCTATGGTCTTTTAAGTGAATTTACAAGGCTTTTTAAATGCTAATTCCTAACTATAACGTGTGTGAAACCTATGGTTTTTTCAGTGAATATATATATATATATATATATATATATATATATATATATATATATATTCACTGAAAAAACCATAGGTTTCACACACGTTATAGTTAGGAATTAGCATTTAAAAAACCTTGCAAATTCACTGAAAAAACCATAGGTTTCACACATGTTATAGTTAGCGGAAATTTTACTGATAAAAAACCTGTGAAATTGCCCCGTTATAGTTAGCGCAGGCAACTATAACTCACGCGACCGCAATCCTCTGCTGATGCTAATACTGTATTTAGACACTTATTTGCCCATGTCTTCTTCCATACATTTTTAGCTATACATATATTACAAATATTTTTTTTTCATAAAGACACATATGTCATCAGCAGAAGATTGCAGTCGCGTGAGTTATAGTTGCCTGCGCTAACTATAACGGGGCAATTTCACAGGTTTTTTATCAGTAAAATTTCCGCTAACTATAACATGTGTGAAACCTATGGTTTTTTCAGTGAATTTGCAAGGTTTTTTAAATGCTAATTCCTAACTATAACGTGTGTGAAACCTATGGTTTTTTCAGTGAATTAGTACGGTTTTTTAAATGCTAAGTTTTTTTCCCTTATAATAAGCCCTGTACATTTGGTGGCCTTCGGACACCAAAAGCACAGGGGGTGGGGTAAGTGTGGATAGTGTTTTTTGCCCTTAACATAAGCCCTGTACATTTGGTGGCCTTCGGCCACCAAAAGCACAGGGGGTGGGGTAAGTGTGGATAGTGTTTTTTTTATTTTTATTTTTTTACCGTACGCTTACCGTAAGCGTACGGTAAGCGTACCCCGCGAAATTGCCGAAAAAAAAATAAAACCGTTTTTGCACTTGGGGGATGTTTGGGGACTCCCTCAACATGACTATGTGGGAGGGAGTTGTCAAAACAGCCCCTTTACATGTTTTTGGGCTTGATATTTTTAAAATCACTCTCAGTGCGAGAGACAAAATGGCGGCCGCCGCTTCCTGGTTTCGGCCGATTCGAATGTTTACTAAGATCTAAGAGCCAATCAGAATCGCGCTCGCACACGCCACCGTACGCTTACCGTAAGCGTACGGTAAGCGTACCGTAAGCTGGCTCAGATATATATATTGATTTAAAGGCTATTTTCTCAGAATCTACTGAACAGATTTACACCAAACCTACAAAAGGCACTTCCTTGACCTAGGGACTACCTCTCTGCCACATTTTGAGTAATTCTGTTCAGCCGTTCGGGCTGTAGCTCGTTCTAAAGGTCCTATGGAAAAATGCATGGGAAAAACGCGTTTTGGGACCCCCCTTTTATCTCAGCCCCCGCTTGACGAATCCCCCCGAGACTTTCAGGGTAGGAGCGGAGCGTAGCGCCCCACCTATTTTGAGAAATTCGCGAGGATTCGTCGACCGGCGCAAAAGTTATTCAAAATAGAATGTTGAGGTTTTCCTATGGAAACGTGGTCCTAACTATAACTATCTACTGGCGACCGCCAGTAGATAATATATATATATATATATTCCTTTCTCCCAACGGGTTTGTTTCAGATCCGAGCCCGTTGTCAGGTGGTGCAAAAGTGCCGGAAAACCAGAAAAACCGGCAAATCAATGTCAATCCAATTGTAAGTCAAAAAAGCACACTCAGAGTCACGGGTGTTTCCAAAGTGGCAGTAGTTTAATCTTCGCTACGCGTTTCGACACACAGAGTGTCTTGATCACACGAATCTACGAACATTACAAAGTGATTTAAATAAAGTTCATTGAAGTGAATTCACAAAAAGCATGGTAATAGAAATGGGACTCTCCCTCGCTTAGTCAATTGTGATGTTATAGTGCGGCAGACATCTTGGAAATTGGTTTGAATACGCACTTCCCAATACCTCCGCGGCAACGCAACAAATTATATGGTGGCATCAGGAACCGCCCATTGTTTGGCGGGGAGTCCGGGTGTAATGTGGCAGTAGTTGGGAACGAACTTCAGCAAGAAAACTGACTAAAGAGGAATAATAGTAATCAAAATCATTGTTACAGGTATTAGCCAACCTGAACATTGTTGGGGGACTGTGAACCAACTATTCAATCCTCGAGGGACTTCAAAGTTCCAATAAGAAACGAATTCTTTCAAGGAAATATGGATGAAGAAAGAGAAAGACGTACTGCTGCACAATCTCTTTTTGCGCGTGCGCCAGGCAAAGGAAAGTCTACGGGAGTATCAGATACCAACAGTAAGAAAGACAGTGAGTTGAATGTCACATTACGCAAGTATGAAAAATTAAAAAAACAAGAAAGTTCAAAATGGTGGGAGGCAACGTCTCTGGAAGACTACATAGAGAAAAAAATGATACCTAGAGGATTGCGAAAACATCTGTATGTATAAATATTACATAAAATACAACATATATATTGTACAATTAGATTTCATATGAGTATATATATTTTGTCGTAGGTGTAAACATATATCACTTCAAATTAAGGTTGCGAATAATGTGTGTAATGTAGACCACTGTTGTTGATATATCCCCTGAGTTCTAATGGGTACTTTATGGTTGAGGTCTAATTTATTGTAAATTATCCGCTATGTGTTGGTGATTAGCTGGTGCAAAATAATAGTTGCGTATATAGTGAAGAAAGGCTGGTGTGTTCATAGTGTATTGCTCAGTAAGTGGTCAGACTCATTGAGTAAGGTGTGGGTATCCTGGCATAATGCTTGCTTGGTTTTGTCACGGTAAAATACCCAGATGGAAAATTTAATACTGGCAATGTATTGTTTAGTATTGTAGTATTAGCCTATTTCTACTCCTCTCATGATTAACTTGTAGGACCTAAACTTGAAGTCGCAGACAGCTACTGATCATTGAGGTGACCTTTTTAATTATAGTAACCTGGATAGATAATCTAGTGTACCTCTAAATATATCCGGACTCTTTAGATATATGTAATATTTCCAGGATAGTTATAATATGTGCAAATACGCCAATGAAATAAATACATTTATATATAGTTAGTGTCCACAATTATGTATATATGTATATGTCCCGTCCATAAATAAGGTAAAATATGTCAAAGACATTTACTCCTAAAATGTAGATAATACCAACCATAAAAGCATACAAGTACAAATATAGATCTATGTATAAATATAACTAAACAAACTGTTTAAATATATAATATAAATATTAATATACAATATACATGACTTTATGAGCTTATGTGAGACAAAAACACATTTATGTAGACAAGTAAGAGAGGAGAATCGTATTGTACTTAATATCTTTTGGTCACCAATACATTGCAACATCTGGTATCTTAGTGGCTGTTTCTTTGAATAATAGTGCTCTATTCAGATTAAAAATGCAATTCAAATTTTTATGCTAAGATCTGATATGATTTCCTTAATAGTGGTGCTTCCACGTTTATTCTTACTAATCTATATAGATTCATAAATCTGGGGTTCGAATCAAAATCATGATCTAATCCACTACATTTTAATGTTTGTTTACTTTCTGATATTTACTGATGTTTGCTGATAGCCTTCTAATGTGCTCTACCTACTGGTAATGTTACAGACATGTGTATAAATCTTCAGATATGTTAAGGTCATTTGGATGTTTGGTATCAAGTGCAAAAATATAGTGTGTTTCCAACCGTCTTAGGGCACTTTCTCTGTCTCCACCATGTCTACTTGGTGGGATAGTGTCAAGCACATAATATTTTAGATCTTTATTATTAGATTTTTTGTATGATAGCCCGTAATTGATTATGTTAGTTACTGTACTGGACTATAAGTCTAAAGTTCTTATCTTTGGCTGTTGTGTTTGCAGGGCATAGATCTATATCTTGTAGACTGCTCGTATCTGTACTCTTAAGTAATTCCTCTCTAGTTTTGCTCATAGACTTACTGATGGCCGACTCTATAATCTTGTCAGGGTATCCTCTTTGTCTGAATCTTTTCTTGCATTCTATCTGTGCCTTAATAAGTTCCTCATGATTACTGTGGAGCCGCCTCATCCGCAGCATCTCGCCATAAGGAATACTATTAAGCAACAAAATTTCTCCTTCAAGAAATAACAGCACAGGACACTCCAGGATTCTTAATTATTATTTAATGCAAATAAGAATTCTTACTTCCGACGTGTTTCGCCAATTACGGCTTGGTCACGGTGAAGCAAGCATTGTTCAACTTCCGTTTACATACAAATGTAATGAACATAAAAAGAGGACCAGGCTACTGTTTGTAACAAATTTGTAGGTGCCATTTTTTAATGGTTTTTCTTACATTCACTGTTTAATACAAATCAATATTTACCTTATAGTGATTTAGTAAAAGGCATTTCTGTACACAAAAAATAAAATAATTGTTCTTTTTCTGTTTCATACTTCATAATTGATATCAGAGCATTTAATACCTCTGTGAATTATCATACCATCACTGCTGTTTCCATAGATAATGAGGGGAGCCTTCCACCGTTAAATGAATACAGAGATCACATTTAGAATATGTTCCAAGTAAACTAAAGCCCAGCAGCAGCATATAAATGGTACATACATCTATGCATCATTTTTCTTTTGCTCTGGCCTTTTGTCCCCATGGCATGGCATATATCAGTAATCAAATTGTCCTTACATATATGTAACATGTCCAGTTTCGCCCTCGTGGGCATGTTTTATGTTGTTACAAATATTAATATACACATTGAAGTCCAGCCCAAGTGGGTGTATCAACATGAAACATATAAGAACCTAAACTGCATGGAACTTTTCACCACATGAAAATTATTACATCTTGTGCCTCACTCTTGTCTTGTTACAGTTATCTCCCATAAGCACATGGTCCTATTTACAAAAATATATATATATATCATAAGGTGTTAAAAGAAATATCAAAACCATCTACAATTCTTTATAGACAAATAAAAACAAATCCCAGTTCACTCATTTAAGTACACAGGGAAAATTCATGTATCTCTTATTCTCATACCTGATGTCATTTCCTACCCTATTTAAATATAGAGAATATCAGATTAATCCAAGTGTACAGCTAGTTCTTCACTTGAGTTCAAACCCACAGGGTATAAAGTTTAAAAATCTATGATGTATCTAGATTCTAAAATTCTTAATTGGCGCTCTCTGTCACCTCCCCTTTCCTGTGGTACTACCACATCTAAGATTACATATGACAAAAGTTTGTCATTCTGTCCATGGAAAGCTTTGAAATGATGAGCCACAGGGTACTGCTCATTATTGTGGCGAAATGCCCTTTTGTTTTCGAGCACTCTTTTTCTTGCTCTATGTATTTTACTGCCTATGTAAAATATTTTACAAGGGCAAATTAGACAGTACACAGATTATTCAGTATTGCAATCAAAAGTCCCCATGATCGCAAATATTCTATTGCTGTTCGGTACTTTTATATTAGTACAATTGCTACTGCCCGCACAGACCTTAAAATGCATGCAACATGCACATCCCATTGACTTTTTCTTAAGAGGATTTGATGCTTGAGCTGTCACTGCATTCCGACTAAGTTAATCTTTTAGGGATCTCCCTTTCCTAAACGTTATCTGTGGTGTTTCATTCAAGCATTTTTCCAAAACGGCATCTGTCTTTAAAATAGGCCAGTTTTGGTTCAGTATCTTTATTACTTTGTATGCTTGACTGGAGTACGTAGTTATGAATCTGACTGAATTCTCCGCCCCAGTACTGTCATCTTGCTTAGGATTCAATAATTCAGATCTTTCAAGTTTATCAACTTTTTCAACCACTTTCCAACTGGAGGACTGCACCGCCCTGATAAATGGAAAGGGTCGGCGTTTCCGACTTGGATCGGTAACTGCAATCGGCACATGTTGGTATTTAAAGCGGAACTGGACTGCCAGTCTGAGGCCCACTGGAGGGCTGGAAATATTTGTCCGGGGAAAAGTTTTTGAATTAACACATAACTCACTGGAGGGAAAAGCGAATGGCAGAAATGAAACAACAAGTTCCGAGATGCATCAGAACGTTATTCACTATGAAGGCACACCGGAGGCCAATAAAAGGAACAAACATGTAGGGAACTGTGAGTTGCCAATATTCAATGTGTTTTCAAGTGCCTCTGATATAGGAGCACGACTGCTCCGAAACGTGTAAGGAAGTAGGACTTTTTAAAGCTCGGACTGGGATACCAGTCTCTTGAATAAACGATTGTGATAATCAACCGACTGTGAGAGTGTGACCTCATTGCAGAGCAGTATTTGGAGGATATATATATATATATATATATACCGCTCCGTGGGGTGTCCAACAAGAGAGCAGCACTCGAGACCACAGACCGCTTATTACCCCAAGAAAGCCTTTATTTTACAGGAAGTTGCAGTCCTCCATGCCTTCTCTCGACCGCCACAGCCTCTGAGGAAGAGTTGATCTCGAAACGCGTCAGGCAGCGGTCGGCTGCTTTTTAATGGACTGGATTATGTGAGCTGCTCGTACCAATAAAGGCTTTCTTGGGGTAATAAGCGGTCTGTGGTCTCGAGTGCTGCTCTCTTGTTGGACACCCCACGGAGCGGTATATAATTGGCGGCCGTCCTGCCGCCGAGCAAGCACCATCCCAGAAACAGGGGGCCACAGAGCTCGATGATACGGGACTCAAGTGTGGAGCACAGACCTTGGATTGAGAGCAGGCACATTTCCCAGGGCTCACTGAGGGCTTTATCTGAGCATACATTACAGAGGGCAAGGATTTATTCAGGACTGCATATCCCAGACTGCAACGTGTATCTCATTCAGAGTGGACCAATCAGGTCCCACGATCTTGCATAAACAGGAAGTTGCAGTCCTCCATGCCTTCTCTCGACCGCCACAGCCTCTGAGGAAGAGTTGATCTCAAAACGCGTCAGGCAGCGGTCGGCTGCTTTTTAATGGACTGGATTATGTGAGCTGCTCGTACCAAAAAGGCTTTCTTGGGGTAATAAGCGGTCTGTGGTCTCGAGTGCTGCTCTCTTGTTGGACACCCCACGGAGCGGTATATAATTGGCGGCCGTCCTGCCGCCGAGCAAGCACCATCCCAGAAACAGGGGGCCACAGAGCTCGATGATACGGGACTCAAGTGTGGAGCACAGACCTTGGATTGAGAGCAGGCGCATTTCCCAGGGCTCACTGAGGGCTTTATCTGAGCATACATTACAGAGGGCAAGGATTTATTCAGGACTGCATATCCCAGACTGCAACGTGTATCTCATTCAGAGTGGACCAATCAGGTCCCACGATCTTGCATAAACAGGAAGTTGCAGTCCTCCATGCCTTCTCTCGACCGCCACAGCCTCTGAGGAAGAGTTGATCTCGAAACGCGTCAGGCAGCGGTCGGCTGCTTTTTAATGGACTGGATTATGTGAGCTGCTCGTACCAATAAAGGCTTTCTTGGGGTAATAAGCGGTCTGTGGTCTCGAGTGCTGCTCTCTTGTTGGACACCCCACGGAGCGGTATATAATTGGCGGCCGTCCTGCCGCCGAGCAAGCACCATCCCAGAAACAGGGGGCCACAGAGCTCGATGATACGGGACTCAAGTGTGGAGCACAGACCTTGGATTGAGAGCAGGCGCATTTCCCAGGGCTCACTGAGGGCTTTATCTGAGCATACATTACAGAGGGCAAGGATTTATTCAGGACTGCATATCCCAGACTGCAACGTGTATCTCATTCAGAGTGGACCAATCAGGTCCCACGATCTTGCATAAACAGGAAGTTGCAGTCCTCCATGCCTTCTCTCGACCGCCACAGCCTCTGAGGAAGAGTTGATCTCGAAACGCGTCAGGCAGCGGTCGGCTGCTTTTTAATGGACTGGATTATGTGAGCTGCTCGTACCAATAAAGGCTTTCTTGGGGTAATAAGCGGTCTGTGGTCTCGAGTGCTGCTCTCTTGTTGGACACCCCACGGAGCGGTATATATATATATATATATATATATATATATATATATATATATATATATATATATATATTTATTTATACATATATATTTATACATATATATATAGTAGATAGTTATAGTTAGGACCGTGTTTCCATAGGAAATCTCAAAATTCTATTTTGAATAACTTTGGCGTAGGTTGACGAATCTTCGAGAAATTTTCAAAACTAATGGGGCGCTCCGCTCAACTCCTACCCTGGAAGTCTCGGGGTGATTTGTCAAGCGGGGGCCGAGAAAAAATGGGGGTCCCAAAACGCGTTTTCCCCATGCATTTTTCCATAGGATCTTTAGTCGAAGGTACAGGCCGAACGGCTGAACGGAATTACTTGAAATTTGGCAGAGAGGTAGTCCTCAGGTCAGGGAAGTGCCTTTTGCATATATGGAGTCAATATGTTCAGTATTTCCTGAGAAAAATGCATTTAAAAGCACATACATATCTATAGCCGCGCACCGTGCGCGCACTGTGCGCGCACGGTGCGCGCACCCTTACGTGCGCGAGCGTAATTCTGATTGGTTGTTACATGTCAGTCAACATTCGAATCGGTCGAAATCAGGAAGTGTCGGCCGCCATTTTGTTTGTTTTCAGTGCGAGAGTGGAAAAGGAAGGTGGCGAACGTGAAAAGGGGGCAGGGTAGAGAGTTCCTAACCCCCTAGCCTTTGTCAGGGGGTCCCTGAAGGACCACGAAGGCAAAAAAAAACATTACAAATTTTTTTTTTTAAATCGCGGGGGTGCGCGCACCGTGCGCGCACGGTGAAAAACCATTAAAAAAAGATATATATTTAATACGTAGTTTATTGAAAAATAAATATATAAAAAAATAATAAGACATACATAACTTAGCATTTAAAAAACCATACAAATTCACTGAAAAAACCATAGGTTTCACACATGTTATAGTTAGGTGGATATTTCACTCGTAAAAAACCAATGAAATTCCCCCGTTATAGTTAGTTGAGATAACTATAACTCGCGCGACCGCCACTCTATCACAAGGATGATGTCATCAGTGATGTCATGAGTGATGCCACTGACCATGTCATGAGTGATGTAATATGTGACGTCATGAGCAGAGGATTGCGGGCGCGCGAGTTATAGTTATCTCAACTAACTATAACGGGGGAATTTCATTGGTTTTTTATGAGTGAAATATCCACCTAACTATAACATGTGTGAAACCTATGGTTTTTTAAGTGAATTTGCAAGGTTTTTTAAATGCTAATTCCTAACTATAACGTGTGTGAAACCTATGGTTTTTTCAGTGAATATATATAGATATATATATATATATATATATATATATATATATTCACTGAAAAAACCATAGGTTTCACACATGTTATAGTTAGCGGAAATTTTACTGATAAAAAACCAGTGAAATTCCCCCTTTATAGTTAGTGCAGGCAACTATAACTCACGCGACCGCAATCCTCTGCTGATGCTAATACTGTTTTTAGACACTTATTTGCCCATGTCTTCTTCCATAAATTTTTAGCTATACATATATTACAAATATTTTTTTTTCATAAAGACACATATGTCATCAGCAGAAGATTGCGGTCGCGTGAGTTATAGTTGCCTGCACTAACTATAACGGGGGAATTTCACTGGTTTTTTATCAGTAAAATTTCCGCTAACTATAACATGTGTGAAACCTATGGTTTTTTCAGTGAATTTGCAAGGTTTTTTAAATGCTAATTCCTAACTATAACGTGTGTGAAACCTATGGTTTTTTCAGTGAATTTGTACGGTTTTTTAAATGCTAAGTTACTTTACGCCATTCGTGGCGTGCGCGCCCACTTAACGCAGTTCGTTCCGTGCGCCCACGGTGCGCTTCGCGCACCGCGCGCCCACTTTACGCAGTTAGTGCCGTGCACGCACGGTGGGCACGCGGTGCGCTACGCGCACCGCGTGCCCACGTTACGCTAGATGGGCCATGTACGCACGATGCGCTTCGCGCACCGTGCGCACATGGAGGGCATATGATGCACTTCGTTTTGGAAGGTAATATTTTAATTTTTCGTATAGTTTATAAGCCATGCACAAATGGTGCCCTTCGGGCAACATTTGCACACGGGGTGGAGAGAGTGTGGATAATTTTTTCTTTTATTATTTTTGTTTAAAATATTATAGTTTATCACTCATCTAATAAGCCATGCACAATTGGTGGCCTGCGGCCACCAATAGCACACAGGGTGGGGAGAGTGTGGATAGTGTTTTTTTTTTAATAATTTTTTACCGTACGCGTACGGTAAGCGTAATCGGCGAAATTAGCGAAAAAATAAAAATTGCATTTTTGGCCTTGGGGGATCTTTGGGGACTCCCTCAACATGGCTATGTGTGTGGGAGCTGTCTAAACAGCCCCTTTACATGTTTTTTGGCTTTATTTTAAAACCTAACTCTCAGTGCGAGAGAGAAAATGGCGGCCGCCGCTTCCTGGTTTCGGCCAATTCGAATGTTTACTAAGATCTAAGAGCCAATCAGAATCGCGCTCGCGCACGCCACCGTACGCGTACGGTAAGCGTACCGTAAGCGCACCGTAAGCTGGCTCAGATATATATATTGATTTAAAGGCTATTTTCTCAGAATCTACTGAACAGATTTACACCAAACCTACAAAAGGCACTTCCTTGACCTGAGGACTACCTCTCTGCCAAATTTCGAGTAATTCTGTTCAGCCGTTCGGGCTGTAGCCCTGTCTAAAGGTCCTATGGAAAAATGCATGGGAAAAACGCGTTTTGGGACCCCCCTTTTATCTCAGCCCCCGCTTGACGAATCCCCCCGAGACTTTCAGGGTAGGAGCGGAGCGTAGCGCCCCACCTATTTTGAAAAATTCGCAAGGATTCGTCGACCGGCGCCAAAGTTATTCAAAATAGAATGTTGAGGATTTCCTATGGAAACGTGGTCCTAACTATAACTACCTACTGGCGACCGCCAGTAGGTAATATATATATATATATATATATATATATATATATATATATATATATATATATATATATATATATATATATATATAAACATACGAATAATCACACTTCCTTCTCAGGACAATAATCAAGCCCATCCAATCAAGAAGTAAGTAAAATTGATTTTATTTCTCCAGGCAGACCAATATTTTAGAGCAATATCAGAGTCTGTAAATTTTCAGTCCTGGTACTACTTGTTTATTTACAATAGTGACCAAAATGCACAGCAGCTGTGTATCAAAATAAAACATAGCATTCTTTTTATGTAGATTAATTCTGAATGTCTGCCACTATAAAAATGTTTAAAAAATCATAACATGCCCACCTTGTCATTTCTCAAAGGAGTAAATTCTGTGTAGTGAAGGGGCAGATATACCTTTTTCTCCTCCATTAATCTTAAGGGCATTGATCCTCACATTTAAAGATGTCAATTCCACTATTTTACCGGCTGCCAGTTTTAACTTCATTTCCTGTTCTTGAAGCGCAGGGGATGGCCCCTGCATACCCTGGCTGCTTAGAGCATTGTGAATGTATATAATATTGTGAAACATTTTATGAATTCCTAATCAATTACATTTTTTGTGGAATAGCAATCATGGCTGGCAATCTGAGCAGAAACTAAAAAATCTATAAAGTTCAGGGTTATACTTGCTCCTCTTAGGCAGATGAAGGTTAAAATTGTAAGCAGGAGGGTTATGCCGCACACTTCTCACACTCTAGTTGTGAGCTCACTACTCATCTGGCCACCAGATTTAAATCCAAACTAACCCCCTTGACCCAGGTGAGAAATTTGAGAATGGGTATGGACACCAACCTATTTGTTGCAGCACGGTAAGTCAAATGACCAAAGGAATATTCGGCACAATGCGATCTCTTTGCTGCATGTTTCCCCAAGAGCCAAAGGTCACTATTGCTTTAGAGTTTTCATTTCTTAATTATTTCAATACACTCTCAGCATATTGACATTGTAAATATATCTTGGTCGGTCACTCCCACCCCAAAGACACAGTCATGTACGTGAAAGCTATTTTAAAATTGAGCCCAATTTCTCACATCTATAGCAGTAGAGAGCTCTGCCAATGCTCCTGCGTCTTTATGAATTACTGACATCATGTATATTTTTAGGCCTCTGCTCTAGACAGTGAATGCCCTGTCACAAGGAGACATGTTGTATATAATTTAGGGCTTCAACCTGCCCATAAGCTTCCCATTTGCTGGCTCTATTGTCACACTCCTGTTTTCACCCCTCATTTGTCCATGGGGTCTATGCATCATGCCTCTTCCTATATTTAGCCCTCCCAGAGTGCATGGACCAATTAATACCATCCATCCTCAGCTCCCATAATAGTAAATATTTTTGGAATTACTTTTTTCTCTCATTTGGCGCACTTTACATGAGGGCTTGCTTTTTTTCACTCACTGCAAACTCCATTGCTCCGTTCTGTAAACAGGACTGTAAATCTTGTTCTTATCGTGTCACAGACTCTGTTGCTCCACATGCCCCGTTCACAGATCACCCCTCCTCTGTCACTGCTTTTCCCTTAGTTGCTGCTCTCTGCTTTCACAGAGGCTGCTGCTCCCTCTGTAGAGCTTATAAGGATATCATAGGGGTTGAAAAACAATGACTTTCTTGAAGTATATGATATAAAATGGACAATACAGAAGAAAAAATAACTTTAAAATATGATACGTGTTGAATGAATATTGCATTCCTTGTATTAACAAATTTGCTGAAAATTAGAACTTGTTCTAAAGCTAGTGTGAAAGTGATTGGGGCTCATGTTAACAGCACAATTCCTCATTCACATCGAGTTGGACATAGTCTTTATACTCTGTAACTTTTAAAGATGGCCAATATATTTACAAACATCAAAGAGGGATGTTCCTTAACTTTTTCTTGTTTTTCTATTAGCGTATTAGCTTGTATGTTTCAGAGTCATCACTTTGCTCCTCCCACATCCTCTTTCACCGAGGCTGCTGCTCCCTCAGTAGCACTTATGAGCATGCCATATGGGCAGGGCCGGATTGGCCATAACGGGCACCGGGCATTTCTCTGGTAGGCTGTTAGGGTGGGGGCCGGTTTTGGGCCCCTGGGGGGCCGTTTTTGTTGCCGGGGGTCAGCAATATCGGCCCGGTATCAAAATCGGCCGAAACCGTCCCTCGCAAACTGCTCGGCTGCACTCTCCCTCACCCCGGAGGGGCGGCTAAGCAGTTTGCCAGGGCCGGTTTCTGTATATGATATAAAATGGACAATTCAGAAGACGACGATAATTCTAAAACATATTACTTGTTAAATGATTATCGCATTCCTTGTATTAAGAAATTTGCTGAAATGTAGAACTTTTTCTAATGCGAGTGGGGCTTGGGTTAATGGTGCAATTCCTCCCTCCCTCACATTGGGTTGGACAATGTCTTTACCTCTACAACTCTTAAAGAAAACCCCAATATTTACAACCAACGAAGAGGGACATTCCTTAACATCTTCTTCTGTTTCTATTAGCTTGTACGTTTCTGAATCATCACTGTGCTCCTCCTACATTCTCTTATGTTCTAAAATGTGCTGCTGCCTAGTGCTTGTTTCACAAGTTACTATGGTGCTACTTTCCACAACTGTGCCAGTGGAGGTGCCAGCATGGTGAGTCTGCGTGGGAGAGGGAACCCTCGGAATGCCCCACCCATCCCACCAATTCTGTTGGATTGTTATCGGCCTCTGAGAAACTCTTGAAAGTGGCAATAAGGGGCTGTCACAAAGACATTATTATTGGCAATACCAATAGCGCTTCGATTGCCAAGACCTATTGACTGTGCAAATGCTTGTCTCTAAATGTGTCCATTGTTTTTGACTGATCCCATAAGTACATGAGAACCTATTGGGTCATCATTTTCCCAACTGCATATTATAAACTTTCACCAACAGTGAAGTGGTGGTGTGGTGTGGAGGGCGCTTCTGGTTATCCCTCACTGGTAACTACTAACAAGTTAACCCTGGGATAGTTTCCTACGCTAATTAGTGATATATCTAGTCTCATTGAGGAGTCCACTTTGTGCAGTATTGCATCTCTATTCCACCAAAGGATCACCTGAGATTAATCTAGAGGTGAAACACATCTCTTGTCTGTATGCCAAAGGTCAGAGAAGACCTTGGCTAAGACTGATCAAAATGAGACCTATCCAGACTATGGCATTGTGCTGTCTTGCCCAAAATGAAGAAAGCAGAGTAAATGTATTGCAGCACATTGTTTCTTTTGTACCCTGAAATGTCATTCCATATTAAATACAAAAGCAAATAGTCTGGTAGGAAATGGCAAAAGGGTAGGTGGCTGTGTCCTCATGTAAATTAGAAAAATCAAGGGTCAATGGGATTAAAAGACTGGCACTGGGGACTTCTTCTCTCAGTGCGGCAACCGACTAAGGGCTTCATCTCTCACCTTTACATTTGCAGAGTGCCAGCCTTTCTAGGGATTTGCCATGACACAATAGGGGTTGGTGCATGTCTGCTATCGGAAGCATGATGGGAACTTAGTTGAAGGGTGGCCAATGATAGAGTTGTTTTGCACCAAACACAATGAGAGAAATGGTAGAGCAATCATAAGTGTGCCATTCACATCTTGGACTTTCTTCTCTACCTCGTTGTCTCTTTCACCACCAAACTTCATGAAAGTACCTGGCAAACCATAACATTCCTTCACTACTGTTGCTAGTCCACCCTTACATATTAATTTTAAGTGAATGCCTAACACCTCTCAAAAGGCAAAAACAATATTGATGCCCTCCCACCACAGCAACTGACTGCACTCCCCATCAGACATGAGCCAATAATTTAAAAAATGTATCCTCCATAACCAGCCCTTGAGTCTTCCTTCTCAAACCCGACCAGACCTCCATTCTCGTCACTCTCAATGAGAGAATAGAAAGCAAGCTAATTTTGAACTCATAGTGGCTCTGAGAAAGACACAAACCTGCAGTTATTGAAACCCTTGTCATTGCTGCTCTGCAGAGATCCACAGCTGACAGGAAAAAGGGAGCCAATGGCAAGGATCGACTCCTGCCTCCAGTGGGTCTTTAGAGACCGAAATAGGCCAAAAAAGGCAGGGAAGAAAGCATGAAAGATGGTGGTCTGTCAATCACCACTCCACTACATTCCTTGGGTCTCTGAAGGTCGGGAGTATGCAGTATATTAGTGCCTGCTCAAACCCTAGGCTTAAAACTTGCTTTCTTGGCTCCATAGTCAGCAATACTGCATAACACTTCCTAACCCTTTAAGCATGGAGGATGAAATGTTAATGTCTTCCACACTACCTTGTCATTGCAAAGGGCATGAATGTTTTGTCTTCCCACTTAAGGGAGGAAATCATTCTGGTTCTCTCATCAGAGGGATTTCTTTTAAAAATTGTGCTTGAGCTGTGAGGGAACTGAGGATTTACCCTTTTAGCTCAAGATGTTTTTTGAAGCAATGACGTGCACCATGCCATCCACACTAATGTCACTGCTTCGGAAAGTGAAAGCAGCTGAAGTTTATAGGCCCGGGTACTCTCACTGTGATGGGGAATATCTCATCCACTCAAGCACAGCTGACAATGGGAAAGATACTATCTCCCATTTCTAATAGTACCTCTCCCTAGTGCATACCTTCTTGGATATCACTTCAGGGAAGGATCCACAAACAGGATTTATCCCCAATTTGCCATCCTCAGGGTACAAAAAGCCCACTAGACACTGGGGCTGTTTTTATGACTATAAAAAAATGAGGTGAGAGCCAGCCCATCCAGACATTAGCTGTATTCTCATTTCAAAAAGCCCCAACAGTCTTCCCCCCCCCCCTGTCGACAATGGGGGTATTTATCCCAATCTATTCTCCCTGGAGGGCAGAAAGGGGACTAGATATCAGGGCTATTTTATGTATATAATAAATGGGATGGGAACTGTCCTTCCACACATCTCATCCAAAAAAATCCCCCTCTTCATTCCTGCCCCCTGGAAGGTGGATTGAGGAAATGTATCCCCCATCTGCCCTCACTCTGGGGCATGTATGTTTTTTTTTTATTTAAAATAATGGAGTTGGGGCCAGCATCTAGAAAAAATGGAGCTGTGTCCCCAAACTTAAAGGCCCAGCTGTCTTTCTGCCCCCTAACAGGGCTGAAAGCCCTCTGAATGCAATGGATAGATTTTAGAAAAAAGTGAATGGGAAGCATTCCTTCCTGTGTTGAGGGATACTTCCAAGACACCAACTCCTAAAGCTTCATCAGTCTTTCAAGCCCCCGTTGGGCAGACTGGAGGATTTACGCCCAGTATGCCACATCATGGTAGGCAAAAAGCCCATTGGATGCCAAAGATATATTTTTTTTAATAAAAAAACAGTGGGGTGGGGATCAGATATCAGACTAATAGTCCACTGAGTATATGGGAAATTTCCATCAAATCTGCCTTCTCTCATGTGTCAGAAAGCCCACTGGATGCCAGATATGGTTTTATTTTAATGAACCAAGATTGGGGTGGGGCTCCCCCATTCGGCATGGGCCACACACCTCCATCCATAAAGCCTCAACTTTCTTTCTGCCCCCTTGAGCCCTAGAGCCCTTCTACTGCAATCATGTACATGTCAAGTGAAGGTAATTTTGATTCTTTGGGCATAGTTTTGACATTTGGGTTAGCAGAGAGAGGGTAGCCCCTCATTCTGTCTCCCTCGAGTGGTAGTAAAATGCACAGGTTTTCTTCCTCCCCATGTTTCATTATTCATTAGATTTTTCCATATCAATTGAGGCACGGGAGGCAAACAATGAAAAGTCATTATAAGCTGTAACCTAGTCGTTTGCTGTGGGAATGATGTGTATTTGTGCAACCAACAAGCAATATATATCCCTGCAATCAGAAGAATCTGACAGACATAAGGATGTGTTACTTTTGTTGAGTGGCAATAAGGGCAAAACTTGCACATTGAAACATTGTCACCTATTTCATTTTGTTCCTACCTACTTTCATTGGATTTTGATTTCAACAATTGGTTTCTTTGGGAAAACCTTTATCGATCTACACCCCTTGTTGAATTCAGAAATGTATTGTTTTCCAGGATCACCTGTGGTTTTGACATATGTTTAATTCACAAATGGCCAGTTGGCAAAAACTACAAATATAGAAAAATTTGACTTTGACTTAGAAAATTGGAAAAACGATGGTAACTGAAAGCTGTAAAGAGGGTGTGAGTAACTTTGATTTTCGATCGTGATCGAATCGACCCGCCATTTTGTGCTCCGCCGCCATTTTGTGTTGCCATCACTCAGGCAGCACGGCGAACAAAGTCTATTCTGCTTTTTCTGCAGCTTCATGTTACAATAGCCCTTCTGCCTCTATTTGCAAAGCTGGTGTTAGGACTGGCCGAGTACACTAATCCCTGTCTGGTTTTCCTAATCCCCGTCTCAACTATCTGTTGGTTCACACTATTCTTCTCTGACTTTATCTTATCGTCTGGCCTTCACTGCCCTCTGCTAGCATTCTCTCGTTTCACAACTGTTCTCCAACACACACAAACGTATCTCGCCACCTGCAAGTTTGTTACGAATCCGTTAATGAATTCGTTTGAGGGAGGGGTGACAAACACAGTTGGAGGAGAGGTTTCTTCGAGTCATCTGACACTTTTGTTTTCAAATCTCTCCTATTGGTTCTGTCCTGTTTTCCAACTTTCCTTATTGGCTCTTTCTTGTATGCTCTGGGTGTATGCTTGGTTAATGTATATGTTACCTATATGGTATAAAAGTTTGTGCGCCACAGAGTGAAGTGGCAGTCTCCTGAGAACCTACCTTGTGTACTTCTGGGATAACTGTACTAGCTGCAGCTAATAAATCTGATCTTCTAACGCCTAACAGTGTCCCGTGTCTCTGTGTAACTGAGCAGGAGAACCCAGGAGATTAAGGCGTACCCTGCGCCGCCAGGCCCAAAAGGTTCTGGTTCTTCAACTGGCGCCCACGTGGGGCTGTTTCAGTGGTACCGGTTGTGCCCGAAGGCCTTGGCCCTTTCTTTGGTGATGTATGGTAAAGCGAGACGATAGACGGACCTCTGTTGGTGTAAGACGACGTCCTTAGTTAAGTATTTTCGTGGGTCGCGCCCACAATTTTTTGTCCTTCGTTTTTTTAGTTATTTACTCCTAGTCCTTAGATTCGACTATTGCAATAGTCGAAGCCGAAGGTAAGTGCATTTGTGCTGCGTAAACTGAGTTTACTCCCTTGAAGTTTGTGAACAGTCAGGTAAAATCGTGAGATGCCTGGTCTGACTAAGTTTGGAAAATGTTGTTGCTTTGGTTGTAATAGGGATTCCCGACTTAAGGACTCTTGTCCGATTCCTTCGGTTGGAACTCCCACATATGAGCTCTATTCGAAACATGGTATTGGCCCCATTGCCTTTAACGAGGCATGGACCCGATACACGAAGAAAGATGGTGTTTTAAAATGGCCAGAAAATGGTAGTTTCGACTCTGATGTGCTAGATAATTTGGAAGCAGTTCTATTCAAAAGAAAAGCCCGGCCGGCAATGTTTGACTCTTTCCGCCTTTGGTGTAAGGAAGCCAAACAGAAAGAAATTAAGCAAGCAAAACGAGATAGGAAAGCACAGGGTATGACAATTATACAGGCTGCCCAACAATTTAAAGATGATGAAATTGATAATGCGACTGAAATTTCAGAGAGACAGCATCACATGGCGATAGATAAATGCTATCCGGTGCTGCCTGTTTCCCCTTCTGAAAACAAGAAAGATATAAAAGAAGATCCCCTAATGTCCCATTTATTGAGGTTGCCTCCGCCCTATGCATAAAGTGCTAATGCACCCCAATTGTTACAGCCTGTTCAGCCGCCAGCGGTACCTCCGCCTGTTCCGGCTCTTCCGCATTTGATTCCTCCAGTATTACCGCCTCTGCCAGTGTTACCATTAACTTCAACTTCTTTGCCCGCATCTCCTGATCTTAGATCTCCTTTGCCTTCTGCTCCTCCTGCAATTATCGTTTCTCCTCCTGTCAGTTCTCCTAATACTTCGTCTTCAATTCTTATGTCTAATTCTCCAACTGTCACTGGTATTCTATCTCCTTTCTTTGGAGCTTTAAATGTGTCTCCGGCTATTGCTCGAAGACAGTCTCGTAGTCAGTTCCCAGATTTTGAAGAACGAGAAAGGTTAGACTCTCTTGCACGTACATGGATCAAGAAAGGTCCTCAATACAGTGTGTCCGATATTATGCCTACTTTCTCACAATGGAATGCGCCTACGCAAAGATATGTTTTTAATGTAATGTGCGATTCTCTCATTAAAGAATGGGAAGATGTGAATTCGAGTCCGATCCCACAAGATCTGTTAGATGTCCAGACTGATTTTGATAAAGAACTTGTGTGGGTTCCAAGGTTGAGAAAGCTGTAAGGACACTTATTTCTTATAGATCCTTATTGTTCTCTCAGGCTTCCCTTGATTCTGATCCGTCGGTTAGACTAACACTGAAAAACTATCCCATGAGGGAGGTTCCTCCAGTATGGAAGGAAGAGGTTGCAGCAGTAGGTGCTAATCCAGCTATTCCAGCTCATTTTCAACGTATATGGGTACTTGTTCCATGGAAACGATCTGAAGTTTTGGCCCTTAAGCAGACTCTACCAGATCCTCGTAAGAACCCTGCAGGTTATTACAAAGAATTATCACAGACAGTTGACGCTTGCATCATGAATTTAGCAGATATCGATATGCTGATGGGAAATGTGGTCCCACAGACACTATGGGCTAAGATTCGTAAGGAGAATCACGCACAGGAATTAGGTGCTACCTGGGATGTTATAACTACCACAGATAGAGACCAAGTGGGTGGTGCAAAGCCTGAAGCTTTGATTTCGGAACTCCCTGGTAGGATTATTACATTAATGAAAACTATGATGCCCGCATTGAGAGTTAACTGGGATAAACTAGCAGCATGCAAACAAAATATGAAAGTGTCTCTGATTTCTTCACTCGTTTCGAGGAGACATTTATTGATCACAGTGGACAAGATATGGCTATAGAGGGTGGTCAGCGATTATTTGTGGACAAATTAATATTTAATCTGCTTCCCGAGCTGTCACACAAATTAAAAGATTCTGAAAGTTCATGGGCTGTTTCTTCTTCTGCCCAGATATTGGCTACTGCACAATATTATGAAAATAGAGATAAAGAAGAGAAGGAAAAGCAAGAGAAAAAGACGAAAGAATTAAAAACGAAGGTTCTCTTGCAACAAGCTTATCCTCCTTGCTATGTTCAGCCTCAGTTTCAACAGCCTCCGCAGTTTCAGAGGTTGTATCAAAAACCTGAATCATACATTTCGCGACCTTTGTTAGGTCCTAATCAAAGTGCCTATTGTAGAGAGGAAGGTCATTTTAAGAATAGTTGTCCGGTTTTATTACAGCGCAATGGAGCATTATCTGCTCTACGAGGTCGTGGTGGCCTCCAGTCAGCAAACAGAGGTAGAGGTCGAGGTGTGTTGACTCAAGAACAGCGTGCTCTTCCTTCTCCTAATTCTGTGAATTATTTTGATCAGCAAAATGTTAGGTCTACACAGTATTATAATGAGGATTGCTATGTAGAAGGCGAGAATGAGAGTCTTCATATTAACTAGGACAGCCGTGGGCAAAGTAAGGCAGTTGTGTCGATTCCAGTAGATCAGAATGGACCCTATGTTAATGTCACTACAATGGGTGTTTCAGAGCCATTTCTCGTAGATACTGGTGCGATGAGAAGTTCTATCATTCATTCTAAACTCCCTGGGGCACCTTTGTCTGGCTTAACGAATGTTTCTGTAGGATTTTCTGGCGCCCCTGTTCGTAACCCAGTTTCTTGCCCTTTGCCTATTTCAATTGGCCCTTATGATTTGGAAGATCCACTTCTTTTGACGAATGGTTGTGGTGAGAATCTGTTGGGTTTAGACCTATTGAAAAGAATGCATGCTACGATATATTGTTCTCCTTCTGGTTTACATCTTACTTTAGGACAGAAACTGATTTCTCCAATGTATTTGTCCAAAGATCAGTTTCCACCTGAATTGCTTTCTCTTCCAGCAACGCTTTGGGCCATGGGTCCGAACGATGTGGGTTGTCTTGAGATTCCACCTTATGTTGTCACTCTTAATCCCAATGTTGAATTACCGCGTATCCCGCAGTATAGAATTTCTACTGAAGGTGAAAAAGCGGTTTTGGAAATCATTCATGACTTGATTCAGAAGGGTGTGGTTGAAGAAACAAGAGGTAACACATGCAATAGTCCTATTCTTCCTGTCCTTAAATGCACTGATCCTTCTCAGCCACCTGTATATCGTTTCGTGATTGATCTCCGGGAGGTAAACAAAATTGTTGTGCCGCAATTTCCCGCAGTATCGGATATCACTGCTTTGTTGACAATGATGCCTTCTACAGCGACCTGGTTTTCTGTTATCGATCTAAAGAATGCCTTCTTTAGTATTCCCATTGCAGAAGAGAGTAGGGACATTTTTGGCTTCTCTCTTGGAGGCCGAAGCTTCCGGTTTAAGCGCGCACCTCAAGGCTATTGTGAAAGTCCCTCTATTTACAGCCAAGCTTTAAAATGTCACCTTGATACTTTCCATTTGCCTTAAACAACCGCAATGGACCGCACTCCGCTAGCTCCTCCTCCGGGTCGCCCCAAGGGAAGCTGGTACATGAAGTTCTTGAGTGGTTCACCCCAGTGGGTGCAAGTAAGTACTTGTTGAACTGATGATCTCTGATGGAGTTCTTGAGTGGTTCACCCCAGTGGGTGCAAGTAAGTACTTGTTGAACTGATGATCTCTAGACCCGATACATGTCCCGGGTTTTAAAATATCGCCCGAGACATGGCTCGGGTTTCGGGATAACTTCCCTCCTCAGTAGAGAAAATAGTTAGGGGTGGGAGAGAGGGCCGCCAAGCAACCGTCAAGGGCCTCAGTGCCCGCACAGGCACGCAGGTGCGTCGTCCAGGAGCTCGTCAGCTCAAAGCTCGAGGGAGCCATTTTTATAAACAACCGCAATGGACCGCACTCCGCTAGCTCCTCCTCCGGGTCGCCCCAAGGGAAGCTGGTACATGAAGTTCTTGAGTGGTTCACCCCAGTGGGTGCAAGTAAGTACTTGTTGAACTGATGATCTCTGATGGAGTTCTTGAGTGGTTCACCCCAGTGGGTGCAAGTAAGTACTTGTTGAACTGATGATCTCTAGACCCGATACATGTCCCGGGTTTTAAAATATCGCCCGAGACATGGCTCGGGTTTCGGGATAACTTCCCTCCTCAGTAGAGAAAATAGTTAGGGCTGGAAGAGAAGGCCGCCAAGCAACTGTCAAGGGCCTCAGTGCCAGCACAGGCATGCAGGTGCGTCGTCCAGGAGCTCGTCAGCTCAAAGCTCGAGGGAGCCATTTTTATAAACAACCGCAATGGACCGCACTCCGCTAGCTCCTCCTCCGGGTCGCCCCAAGGGAAGCTGGTACATGAAGTTCTTGAGTGGTTCACCCCAGTGGGTGCAAGTAAGTACTTGTTGAACTGATGATCTCTGATGGAGTTCTTGAGTGGTTCACCCCAGTGGGTGCAAGTAAGTACTTGTTGAACTGATGTTTTCTAGACCCGATACATGTCCCGGGTTTTAAAATATTGCCCGAGACATGGCTCGGGTTTCGGGATAACTTCCCTCCTCAGTAGAGAAAATAGTTAGGGGTGGAAGAGAGGGCCGCCAAGCAACCGTCAAGGGCCTCAGTGCCCGCACAGGCACGCAGGTGCGTCGTCCAGGAGCTCGTCAGCTCAAAGCTCGAGGGAGCCATTTTTATAAACAACCGCAATGGACCGCACTCCGCTAGCTCCTCCTCCGGGTCGCCCCAAGGGAAGCTGGTACATGAAGTTCTTGAGTGGTTCACCCCAGTGGGTGCAAGTAAGTACTTGTTGAACTGATGATCTCTGATGGAGTTCTTGAGTGGTTCACCCCAGTGGGTGCAAGTAAGTACTTGTTGAACTGATGATCTCTAGACCCGATACATGTCCCGGGTTTTAAAATATCGCCCGAGACATGGCTCGGGTTTCGGGATAACTTCCCTCCTCAGTAGAGAAAATAGTTAGGGGTGGAAGAGAGGGCCGCCAAGCAACCGTCAAGGGCCTCAGTGCCCGCCTGGCACGCAGGTGCGTCGTCCAGGAGCTCGTCAGCTCAAAGCTCGAGGGAGCCATTTTTATAAACAACCGCAATGGACCGCACTCCGCTAGCTCCTCCTCCGGGTCGCCCCAAGGGAAGCTGGTACATGAAGTTCTTGAGTGGTTCACCCCAGTGGGTGCAAGTAAGTACTTGTTGAACTGATGATCTCTGATGGAGTTCTTGAGTGGTTCACCCCAGTGGGTGCAAGTAAGTACTTGTTGAACTGATGATCTCTAGACCCGATACATGTCCCGGGTTTTAAAATATCACCCGAGACATGGCTCGGGTTTCGGGATAACTTCCCTCCTCAGTAGAGAAAATAGTTAGGGGTGGAAGAGAGGGCCGCCAAGCAACTGTCAAGGAGGGAAGTTGTCCCGAAACCCGAGCCATGTCTCGGGCGATGTTTTAAAACCCGGGACATGTATCGGGTCTAGAGATCATCAGTTCAACAAGTACTTGCTTGCACCCACTGGGGTGAACCACTCAAAAACTCCATCAGAGATCATCAGTTCAACAAGTACTTACTTGCACCCACTGGGGTGAACCACTCAAGAACTTCGTGTACCAGCTTCCCTTGGGGCGACCCGGAGGAGGAGCTGGCGGAGTGCGGTCCATTGCGGTTGTTTATAAAGATGGCTCCTTCGAGCTTTGGGCTGACGAGCTCCTGGACGACGCACCTGCGTGCCTGTGCGGGCACTGAGGCCCTTGACGGTTGTTTGGCGGCCCTCTCTTCCACCCCTGACTATTTTCTCTGCTGAGGAGGGAAGTTGTCCCGAAACCCGAGCCATGTCTCGGGCGATGTTTTAAAACCCGGGACATGTATTGGGTCTAGAGATCATCAGTTCAACAAGTACTTGCTTGCACCCACTGGGGTGAACCACTCAAAAACTCCATCAGAGATCATCAGTTCAACAAGTACTTACTTGCACCCACTGGGGTGAACCACTCAAGAACTTCGTGTACCAGCTTCCCTTGGGGCGACCCGGAGGAGGAGCTGGCGGAGTGCGGTCCATTGCGGTTGTTTACTTTCCATTTGCCGTCTGGTGCTGCTCTTATCCAATATATGGATGACTTGTTAATCGCCGCTGATTCAGAAGATATTTGCAAAAATGTCACTGTTGCATTGTTACGCCATTTGTTTGATCTGAATCAAAAGGTTTCACCCTCCAAACTACAATACGTTCGTAGAGAGGTTACCTACTTGGGTCATCTCCTATCAAAGGAGGGACGACGATTAACCCCAGAACAAATTCAAGCAATTGCGCAAATGTCTGTGCCATCCACACAAAGGGAGGTACGTGCCTTTCTGGGTATTACCTCTTATTGTAGGCAGTGGATCCCTAACTTCTCTCTGATAACCAAACCCTTGTTGGCGCTCACTTTAAAAGATACGCCTCAGCCCCTTCCATGGACTGATGAGTGCCAAAAGAGTTTTACCGACTTACGTACTGCTCTGTGTTCCGCTCCTGTATTGGGTACCCCTGATTACAGTAAGCCTTTTACGCTCTATGTTCACGAAAGTGAAGGTTGTGCGTTGTCAGTTTTAACGCAGCGATTTGGAGACAAACAGCGGCCATGTGCCTATTTTTCAGCTACGTTAGACCCAGTAGCTAAAGCATTGCCCAGTTGCCTCAAAGCGACAGAAGCAGCAGCAATTTCTATTCGACAGTCCGCTGGAATAGTGTTGGATAACACTCTCATTGTCATGGTACCACATGCAGTGGATACCTTACTAAATAGAACGAAAACGCAGCATCTTACGAGGGCTCGTCTAACTGGATACGAGCTGATGCTGTTGGCTAGTCACGTACACATCAAACTATGTAATACCCTAAATCCAGCCACTCTGTTGCCCCTTCCAGATGAGAAAAGTGTTGAGGAGCAACATGATTGTTTCTTTCGTACTGAGGAAGAGACAAAAGGAAGAATTGATTTGAAAGACACACCGCTAGAGAATCCGGATGGAACTCTATGAGTAGACAGTTCTTGTTTTAAAATGCCTAATGGGGATACAGTTTCAGCCTATGCTGTAACTACTTTGCATACAGTTGTGGAAACAGCATGTATTAGGCATAATTCAGCTCAAGCAGCAGAATTGATAGCATTAACGAGAGCATGTGTATTGTCAAAAGGGAAGAGAGTGAACGTGTACACCGACAGCCAATATGCCTTTGGTGTAGCGTTCAACTTTGGGCGTCTTTTGGCACCAAAATACAACATGGTCAGTTAGTGACTGATCTCCTTGAATCACTTGCCTTACCCACCCAAATAGCGATTGTGAAGTGTAGTGCACACAAAAAGATTACGGATGATGTTGGTCGAGGAAATGCATTTGCAGACGAAGTAGCGAAAAAGACAGCGAGAGACGCTACAAGTCGAATGTATGTGGCGGGTCCTGCGAATTGGGTTAGAGAAAGAGGAATGTATGAGGATACAGTGGAAAGTGTAAAATCGATTCAGAAAGAGGCTTCAGAGAAAGAGATGAGCAAGTGGAGAGAAAGTACAGGAATGTTGAATGAGATGGGTTGTTGGGTGGAATTATCTGAACACCAACGTTGGCTGTTACCAGATGCCTATGTACTCCCAGTGGTCACTATGGCACATGGTCCAGCCCACTTAAGTGCAAAAGGTATATGCAAGCTTCTAGCTCCAGTGTGGCACAATAAAGAAATTCCGAAGTGCGCAGACAATGTAGTGAAACATTGTATTGTTTGTTTGATGTACAATCCGGGAAAGGGAACCCCAACTCCAGCAGGTCACTTTGCTCCTCCTACATATCCATTTGAGGTGTTGCAGATCGATTACATTCACATGGAACGATGCAACAATCTCAAAAATGTTCTGGTGGTAGTATGCGCCTTTTCAAGATGGATAGAAGCATACCCTTTAAAAGACAACACAGCCTTATCCACAGCTAAAGCTTTACTAAAAGAATTTTTCCCCAGGTTTGGTTTGCCGCGCATTGTCTGGAGTGACAATGGGAGCGAATTTGTGGGCCAAGTCATGCAAAAAGTTTGTGCGGGTCTTGGTATCAAGCAAAAGTTCCATGCGGCAAATCATCCACAGTCAGCGGGTTTAGTAGAATGCTACAACGGTACATTAAAATTAAAACTAGCGAAAGTTCTGGCTAGTACAGGACTCAATTGGCCCGATGCTTTACCATTAGCTCTTTTGTCCACCAGAACTGCAGTACACTCTCGTTTGGGACTTAGCCCTTAAGAAGTGTTTTTTGGACGCCTGGCTAACGTATGGGGAGTCCCTCGCCCTAAAAAATACTCAGACTTGCCATATCCAATGTTGATTGACTACTTGCACGATCTTACGACTAAATTGCGTGTTCTCCATCAACAGGTTCAGAGTGCTTTACCAGAGGCTTCCACAGACCCAGGTCATTCCATCCGACCAGGTGACTGGGTCTGCACCAAGAATTTCCAAAGGACGAGAAATTTGGAGCCCAGATGGAGGGAGCCTCGGTTGGTGTTACTGACCACGAGAACAGCAGTTAAAGTCGAAGGAAAGAAACATTGGATTCACGGCGTGCATTGTAAGAAAGTGCCTTTGCCTTTACCCTACGATCAATGGGTGCACAGGGACACTGGTGACTTTGAGAGTGAGAAGGCTCCACAATTCGTGCCCTTTAGTGATGCACGCCTGAATGGGACATTGTCTGAGAAAGAGGACGACGACATTCTTCAAGAAGCAATACCTTCGCATCGTCGCTTAGATACGACCAATCCACGAATATTGTTCCACGATCAGGGCACACCTGGAAAAGAACAGTATATTTTGAGACCTAGACAAAAGAACACTTAACATTTTCCTCTCTTGTGTAGTATTCCGTCCCGGTTGCAGGGTCATGGTAGGAGTCTTGATTGTGACCTGAGTAGTGGCAATAGGCCTGCAATAGGCCTGCAGGACTTGCAGTGTCATAGGACGGCAGATAATCATAATTGAGTGATCGAGGAAGATTGCCGCGAGCATCCTTTAGAAAGATGGAAACTACACTAGGCAAAAGAGAGAGGAAGGATGAAATGAAGAAAGAATCCTATAGATTAATGTACAGTCGTTTTAATATAACCTTATGTATTATTATATTATTGTGTATTGCTTTGGCGTTTATGGGTTGGATTGTTTATGATCTGCAGCAAAAAGTTGTCTCTCCTTCTTCCTCTTTGTTTTCTTCTACTGTCCCTCCACATCTCTTCCATACCCTTCCTCAACATGAACTCATCAGAAGAACTGAATATTACAACAATTCCTTTGTCCAGTTGTTACATCAAAACCAGTTAGTGGTAAATACGACTGACTGTTGGGTGTGTGGACTTATGCCACATACCACAGAGAAAGGAATGCCATATTTAGTTCTCCCGCTTGGGCTTATTTTGTCATTTTCTCCAATGCCTACCAAAGTAAGTTCAAACGATCCATTAATTCACATATTGGTGGTCCAGATTTTAGTCATAGCTCATTAATTAAGGGAATGGCAGCAATGGGTAAAATCATGGAAAATAGTAAGATTTCCGTTGATTAAAGAAAAGCATATACAAACTGGAACGTCACCCATTATGTCACTAGCCTTAGTGATGAGGTCAAACAAAGAAAATCTCCACCAATTTGGACGATTCCTCATCAGGGAAATTTCTGTCTGCAAATTAATGATCGCTCTTCTGGCACCATACAAAGAAATAACTGTTCCCACACGTACGATTATTCCTCTCAGAACTCGCCTCCTCTAGTGCCATCTCAGGGCACATATTTTATCTGCCACAATAGAGCTTACACATGGTTACCAACGGGTTTTTCTGGTACCTGCTATATAGCTTTCCTTCTTCCCCCTACATACACCGCTTCTGCAAACTATCATCGAAACAAATATGGCAGAGGGATTATTGATTCAAAAGACACAGCAGGACAAGAGGGAGGAGATTTCCTCAAAGGATTTCTTCCTTTTTGGGGTGCAATGGCCAACAGCAGAAATATAAGGCAACTGGTCCGTGTCGTAGAGACCACAATAGACATCACTGTAGGAGCTTTAAGTATTATCACAGCAGAACTACAAGCAGACCGTCTTATGACCTTACAAAATCGGGTTGCCTTAGATTTTGTTCTTGCAGATCGTGGTGGAGTGTGCAAATTGATCGGGTCAAGTTGCTGTATTTTCATACCTAATGACGCTCCGACAGTATACCAAGCTATCTCCAAGTTGCATATAATCTCTGAGTCGATTCACCAGGACGAAGGAGATTGGTCCTTTTCGGAGTGTTTTTGGGGACTACTGTCCAAATGGGGTTGGAAAGCATTGACATTTCTCGGAATAATTTTGACCATTATTTTCTCCTGTTGCCTTTGTATGCACTGTGGTCCCGCCGTCTGTGACCTATGTGCTACTATGTGCATCCCTAAGCCCAAATCACCAAGAACAGAAAACATAAGAATGATGTTACAGCAACAGCTCGATGACCTCATGGCTATCGACATTGACTCAGATTAACATGAGTCTATCTTGCCTGAGTTCTGGCAAAAGGAGGGTCTGAGGAACTTCGATTTTCGATCGTGATCGAATCGACCCGCCATTTTGTGCTCCGCCGCCATTTTGTGTTGCCATCACTCAGGCAGCACGGCGAACAAAGTCTATTCTGCTTTTTCTGCAGCTTCGTGTTAAAATAGCCCTTCTGCCTCTATTTGCAAAGCTGATGTTAGGACTGGCCGAGTACACTAATCCCTGTCTGGTTTTCCTAATCCCCGTCTCAACTATCTGTTGGTTCACACTATTCTTCTCTGACTTTATCTTATCGTCTGGCCTTCACTGTCCTCTGCTAGCATTCTCTCGTTTCACAACTGTCCTCCAACACACACAAACGTATCTCGCCACCTGCAAGTTTGTTACGAATCCGTTAATGAATTAGTTTGAGGGAGGGGTGACAAACACATTTGGAGGAGAGGTTTCTTCGAGTCATCTGACACTTTTGTTTTCAAATCTCTCCTATTGGTTCTGTCCTGTTTTCCAACTTTCCTTATTGGCTCTTTCTTGTATGCTCTGAGTGTATGCTTGGTTAATGTATATGTTACCTATATGGTATAAAAGTTTGTGCGCCACAGAGTGAAGTGGCAGTCTCCTTAGAACCTACCTTGTGTACTTCTGGGATAACTGTACTAGCTGCAGCTAATAAATCTGATCTTCTAACGCCTAACAGAGTGTCCCGTGTCTCTGTGTAACTGAGCAGGAGAACCCAGGAGATTAAGGCGTACCCTGCGCCGCCAGGCCCAAAAGGTTCTGGTTCTTCAGGTGATCTTGGCACAGTAAACATTTTGTTAATGCCATTCTCAGAAAAAAAACACAACCCATGTTTCCAAAAGCAAATCTAAATTTGTATACATTTTGCCTATTTTCTTAATTTCCATCAGAGGAATTAACAAAGTCTGTGTACCTTTAGAATCTCTAACATATGGGAAAAAGTGTGAAAGTTCATCCTGGGTACCTTTTGTGGGAAAAAAGTTAGAAGGTTTAAGTGTGAACTGCCCCAAACTCTAAAAAAAGGTTTTGCACCGAGGGGGAAGCCTCAGTGCATAAGGAGTTAAGGGAGTGCATATTATAAACATGAAGCATTGGCCACCAGATGCATACGTTTAAAGATGGACGTCGTCATTTGACATTGTAGCGAAGTAGAGTCAGAAGAGCAAAAACATTTGAATATCATTTGACCACAGAAAGCATAATGCACACATTTAAGGGTCTGGAAGTGGTATAGCAAAAAATGAGTGCATCTGGAAAAGACCTGGGGCACGCTAGGTATAATTTAATTTCTGAAATGATGAGTCGGGAATTAGAAAAATACATAGGGCCTGTTTATGAATCTGGCAGTCCCCAGACTGCCAGACTTATGGTGCCGCGGCAGTGGCAGTCCAGCCGCCATCTCACCAACGGTCCCGCCACCCCATTACAAGTTGGGTGGTTGCACCGCCATTACACCACTGAAACTGCGAGGGATCCACAAGTGAGCCCGCCGTGAAACTACTGGTGGTGAGAAAAATTAGGGGGCCCTGGTGTCTCGCTGCATGGGGGTGCATGCAGGGGGGCACATGGTGTGCCGCCCTGTCTGTATGCACCCCCAGCTCCAGTCCTACATGGACTTTACAGACCATGCCGTGCTGGAACACTATGTGGGTCACCCACAGCGCTCTCCTTTGAGCCTTTGGAAGGCAGTCCCGTGGGCCTGCCGCTGCAGGACTGTCTACCCGGATTAAAACTTTTAATCTAGTGGGTGATCGACAGTGAAGTTTGGCAGTGTGGGAGTGAGGCGGTGGCGTGTCACTCCACTCCCACACCACCAAACTCATAACCAGGCCCATGATCTATTCTTAAAAAGTACATAGGAAAATTGGGTAAGTGGTCTTGATTTGTTATGTTTTCGAGAGCTGTACACACGCACACAATACAAATTAGAATAAGATTGCCCTAGTTTTGTAATACAAATGTCAGTGGCTGCGAGTTGTTTTAATTTTCACAAATAAGTTACTCACTGTTAAAATTACCACTCCACATACCTTTGGGGAAGAGTAATTCCCAAAACGCCGATATATTTTTGCACTTTTAAAACAACCTAGACCACTTAATCGCACACTCTTGGGTATTAGCAGTTCTTCAAAAAAAGTTATGAATAGTGCAAACATTTCTAGGTCAAAATTGTTTTGGGAGACAATACATGGCTAATGGAAGAATGAGATTTGATAATTAAAGAGACAAGAAAGATTGAAAAGATGCAGTGGGCTTAGAAATTAGAAAGCAATGGCGCTCAGAGCATGACATGGATAGACTGTGTAACAGTGGAACAAACTTGTCTTAACATACTGGACGAGATGAAGACATAGATAGCTCTGAAAAAGGAAACGGTTGCCTATTCAAATATTTTACCGACTTAATAAGAATTCTTCATCTGCAGCGAGCCATTTTCAAATATCATCTATACACAAACAGTCATTCTGAATAATAGGTTTGCACACAGTAAATGTCAGGTCGTTAAATCAAAGAAGGCCTCAGCAGCACGGCAGAGACGACTTCGTCACAGTTTAAACGTCAACCTCACATTAATAATGTGCATGTTTATAAATCTCACCGGGGCGCGCTTAATCTTGCTAGGAAATCCAGATCCGCAGTGTTTGTCAGGATGACGCGCACAGCTTCAGTTGGCACCGGTTTTAACCAGGCTCCAGCAGGCCTTTTACCCTGAGCTGTAATGTGCAGATACAAAGGGGCTTATTTACAAGCCCCTCGCGCCACTTTTGCGTCATTTGTAACATGGAAAAATGGCGCAAAAGTGGCGCAAGGGGCTTGTAAATCTGCCCCAAAGGTTCTACAAGAGAAGAACCCTTAATGCCAACGTGTCCAAGTGCAGCTCTTGGCTTGTCGAGTTTTCATAAGTAGAAATATATGCAAAATGGTAACTCCATTGGTTCAATTCAGAGCAAGGCCCGTCCCAGTGCTTCATTTGTAAAATGAGAAGTGCTGAGGTCCAATGGTTTGCTCAGAAGTCCGCGGCTGTCACTACGAATATCGGGGGTGCCGAATACCAAGGCTGTGTAGTTTTGAGTCCACCTCATGCCTCTTTTATCCACCACCAGACACTCTCTGCGACTTTTTATCACTCTTGTGTGTTCTTATCTACGTTTGCTTTCATTTTTCATCCCAATTTTTTCATAGCTCATATTTCTCTTTCCCTTTCTTTCCCACTGATGATCAAAAAAGAAGTACCAGTCCCCAAAAATGACTTGAGGTGTGTCCCACCTTCTACCACAGCCTCAAATTTAGCACTGGGGGTATGATATTGATTGCACTTAATAAAATCTGACACCACGGGGTTCTGAATTTATTGGGTGTGAATGCTAAATATTAGGGGGCAGATTTATAATAACTGGCGCATCCCTGCATATCAGCAGGGATGCTGTCGTACTTTAATCTTCGGAACCGCGTAGGGGACAAGGCCCTACCCCTGTCTATCTTGGTATTAGTGAACCGCAAATGGTAAATGCGGCATGTACGAGTGCTTTACTCGTCGTTCTAGCTCTGAGTGCACTGCGTACACGTTATTCTGCTGTACTACGCGGGTTCCATTTTGGAAGCAGTGGCCATCTTGTCATTGCCCTCACATAGGCTATAAGGGAGCAAATACGGGCCTCTCAGTACATGTGCTTTCCCGTGACTTCTCTGTGACCTGGGCAGCTGGCTCTGCTCCCCCGGGTCAAACTGGTCTCATGAGCTCCCCTTCCTCCGTCCACCTGTGATTCGCATCAGGGCTCGACCCATCATAAAACCCTTCTCATCCTACACAAACCCCCGGCTAATCTCTTCCACACCTGCTTGTTCCTGCTTTATGACTTGTTTCCCAAAACAGGAGATGCTCATGTTTATTGGGGGTCTGCTGACATCTAACGTGGGATCGCAACCTTATTGTGTAAATCATTGTGAGTTGGCCGAACTGGAATGTGGGATGGTCATCATGACTCTGCCTTTTCTTTGTAACATATCCCTGTATATTGCTGTTTCATAAAACTCAGGAATGTATGCTTGAGGCCGGAAAAGGCCTATTTAAAGCGAAGTCCGTTTCCATGATTTTCAGCAGTCTCCTGAGAACATACACGCTGTTGTACTTCTAGGATACCTGTCATTGGTCTGCAGCCAATAAACGATTCTTTGACTTCACCCAGAAGACTCTGTGTTTCTGTTGGTCCGGAACAGGGTGAAACCCAGAAGTCATAGGGTGTGTGCCCCTGCACCACTGGGACTAAAATACCCAGTACTTCAGTTTGGCGCCCAACTCGGGCCGATTTCAGCGGTACCAGTCCAAGCCAGAGGTTCGTGAGGAGCTTCGTGTGGAAATTCCGGAGGAAGGCCGCCACTTCATCGACCCCTGCATGTCGACGTGGTCCGAAAGTCTTTTCTGCGAGGTTCTCCGCGTCCCGACGGCTACGAAGGACTGCTGCCCTGATTAATCGACCTGTTTTGGACCCTTGACGAGTTTGAGAGAGCGAAACAATCGAGAGAGTCTTCTGGTGACGTCATCGATCAGCAATATTCAGTTAAGTATAAGTGGAGCGTCTCCCATTTGTTTTGGTATCCCTCGGGATCGTTTGGTTTGATTTGGTAATTGGTGATTTGGTGTTTGCAAACCCCAAAACCAGAGGACTTGTGTATTCACGAGACTATCGTGATCGATAATCCTTTGACGTTTGGATCTAGACTAGTGAGCGAAAATGCCTGGTTCTAGAATATTTGGTAGATTATTCTGTTTGGGTTGTGGAAAACATTTCCAGCTGGAGGAATCATGTCCGGTTCCTCCGGTTGGAACTCCAACTTATGAGCTCTATGTAAAACTTGGCGTAGGCCCCATTGCATATAACGAAGTATGGATCCACTACACTAGGAAAGACGGTGTTTTAAAATGGCCCCAAAATGGTAGTTTCGATACCGATATTTTAGATAATCTGGAAATTAAATTGTTTAAGAAGAAAGCCCGGCCGGCGATGTTTGACTCTTTCCGCTTATGGCGAAAGGAAGCCAAACAGAAGGAAATTAAGCTAGCGAAAAAGAATAAAAGAGAGAAAGGTATGTCGGTAATGCAAGCAGCTGTACAATTTAGAGATAATGAGGAGGAGCAGATGAGCGAGCAATTGCACAGGCAGCGCAAGTTAGGGATTGACAAATGTTACCCGGCTTTACCACACTCCAAGCAGAATGAGTCCGAAGACAAGGAGAAAAATCCCCTAATGTCACACTTGTTGAGTTCGCCACCCCCGTATGCGCAAAATGCTACGGCGCCTCCTCAGCTTGTGAATATGCCACCTCCAGTTAATGTATTGCAGGCTTTGCCGCAACCATCAGCTGCCGCAGAGCCGGCTTTAATTAATGTAACGCAGCCCTCTCAAGGGCCGCCAGTTGTGCTTCCAACTGCCCCCGCACTTCCTGTAACTTTGCCTAATCCAGCAGCGGCCTCTCCCAACACTTTTCCTTGCACCACTTCGGTACCTGTTTCTACGTCCTCTTTTCTGCCCTCTGTTTTCCCCCCTGTTTCTGCCTCAGCTTCTCCTTCAGCGCGACAGCGTTTAGCTAATGTGGTTACTTCATTAATGTCGCCTCTCTTTGAGTTGTCTGGTGCGACTCCTGGTTTGCAGCGTAAGCAATTGCGTAGTCAGTTGCCTACCCCTGATGAGAAGAACGTAATAGATAGCATGGCGCGCAGATGGATTGTTTTCCCTTCATTGTATGATGTGGAATCGGTTGTTAATGTCTTCCATCAGTGGGATGCCCCGAAGCAGAGATATGTGTTTGAGAAGATGTGCGAAATTCTCTGTGAGGAATTGGAGGATAGTGGTAGAAATCCGAGGCCACGAGAATTGTGTAGAGTGAGGTTTGATTTTGGAGCTGGTATGATTGTGGATCGTGATATAGATAAAGCAGTTGCGGTTGTACTGTCCTTCAGGAATGATGATTGTCAACAGTCATTGTTCGAACAGGATGTCCCTGTGGGGAAAAAGGAAAAAGCGCGACAATACCCCATGAGAGAAGTTCCCCCGGTATGGAAGGAAGCGGTTGCAGCTGTCGGTGCTAACCCCGCTGTGGCAGCACATTTCCAGCATGTTTGGGTGCATGTTCCATGGAAGCGTTCTGAGGTGTTAGCGCTTAAGCAGTCATTGCCTGATCCCCGTAAAAATCCGGCAGGTTATTATAAAGAGTTGTCACAAACGGCAGGATCATACGTTATGAATCTGGCCGACATAGACATGTTGTTTGGTAATGTTGTTCCACAGCCCCTATGGGGGTCAATCCGTAATGCGGATCATGATGCAGAGCTAGGGGATACATGGGCTAACATTATTGCTGCTGATGCAAGACAAACTGGTGGCGCGAAACCTGAGCCTTTAGTAGCTGAACTCCCTGGTAGAATCATCACGTATATGAAGACACTAATGCCTGCAATGCGCGTAAATTGGGACAAGTTATCTGCATGCAAGCAGAAAAAGGATGAGACAGTGTCAGACTTCTTTACTAGGTTTGAGGAAACGTTCATTGATCATAGTGGGCAGGATATGAGTACTGAGGGTGGCCAACGGTTGTTTGTGGATAAGTTTGTGCAGAATTTACTCCCTGACCTGTGTAAAAAGTTGAAAGATTCGGAGAGTTCTTGGGCTGTTTCCTCTTCAGCGCAAATACTGGCTACTGCACAGTATTATGAGAACAGAGATAAAGATGAGAAAGATAGAGCAGAGAAGAAAACGAAGGAATTAAAGACAAAGGTCCTTTTGCAGCAGGCCTATCCGCCACGTGGAGGTCAGAATAATTATAGGCAACCCCAAGGTGTCTATCACCAACCCCAACAATTTCAGAACAATCAGCAAATGAATGGGTATTATCAACCACGTGTCCCGGTAGGTCCCAACCAATGTTCATACTGCAAAGAGGAAGGTCATTTTAAATATAGTTGCCCTAAATTAATGCAGCGGAACGGTAATATGTATGGCGCAAGAGGTAGAGGTGGTCAGCAAGCTCCTAGAGGCAGAGGGCGTGGAAGTGTTCCCCAGAACGCGCGTCCTCTTCCGTCTCAAAGCGCCATTAATAGCTTTGATCAGCAAACTAACGCAACTCGTAATACGGCACAGTATTATAATAATGATTATTATGCAGAGGACGGTGATGCAGAAAATACTGATTACTAGGACAGCCGTAGACAGAGAGAGGGAGTTGTTTCAGTGTCAGTGGATCAGAGCGGACCGTATGTTGAGGTGACTACAGCGAATGTAACGGAGCCTTTTCTGCTAGACACTGGTGCTGCAAAGAGTTCAATTATGCATTCCAAACTCCCTGGCGCACCTTTGTCTGGCGATATAAATGTTTCAGTAGGTTTTTCTGGCGCCCCGGTTAGGAATCCGATTTCTAGTCCCATGTCACTTTCTGTTGAACCTTGCGAGCTGAAAGCACCTCTGATTCTGACGACAGGTTGTGGTGAGAATTTGCTGGGATTGGATTTGTTGAAAAGATTGCATGCTACATTGTATTGTTCTCCTTCGGGAGTACAACTTACATTAGGCAAGAAAGTAATTTCCCCAATGTATTTGTCCAAAAATACAATGCCGCCGGAATTGTTATCCCTTCCGGATGCCCTTTGGGCTACTGGTCCCAATGATGTGGGCCTCTTGGAGATACCGCCATACGTGGTGACTTTAAAGGCTAATGTCAGACTGCCACGTATTCCCCAGTACAAGATCTCTAATGAAGGCCAGAAGGCATTGTTAGACATTGTCCACGACTTCATTAGTAAGGGTGTGATTGAAGAAACAAGAGGCAACGTTTGCAATAGCCCGATTTTACCTGTCTTAAAACGAACGGACCCTTCACAGCCTCCTGTTTACAGATTCGTGATTGATCTTAGAGAGGTTAATAAGATTGTGGTGCCACAGTTTCCAGTTGTCCCTGATATAACTGCCTTGTTAACGATGATTCCAGCCTCTGCTGCATGGTTTTCAGTGATCGATTTGAAGAATGCTTTCTTTAGCATCCCAATTGCAGAGGAGAGCAGAGACATTTTTGGGTTTAGTCTGGGAGGCCGAAGCTTCCGCTTCAAACGCGCTCCCCAGGGCTACTGTGAGAGTCCATCCATATACAGTCAAGCTTTGAAAGCACAGCTTGATGCACTTGTTTTACCTAGTGGCGCTGTCCTGATTCAGTATGTGGACGATTTACTAATCGCCGCGGATACTGAGGAGATCTGTAAAGAAGCCACATTGTCATTGTTGCGCCATTTATCCGCTTTCCATCATAAGGTGTCTCTCTCTAAGCTACAATATTGTCGACAAGAAGTGACCTACTTAGGTCATCTCTTATCGAAGGAGGGAAGGAGACTGACCCCAGAGAGAATTCAAGCCATTGCACAGTTGAGTGTGCCAAAAACACAGAGAGAAGTACGTGCTTTCTTGGGCATCACCTCATACTGTAGGCATTGGATCCCTAGCTTTTCCTTGCTGGCGAAACCTTTGTTAGCCTTAACATGCAAAGACACACCGAATCCTATCCCATGGTCTGAAGAGTGCCAGAAAAGTTTTGTGGAACTGCGTAATGCATTGTGTTCGGCTCCTGTGTTGGGCACTCCTGACTACAGTAAACCTTTTACGTTGTATGTTCACGAGAAAGATGGATGTGCGTTGTCAGTGTTAACACAGCCTTTTGGCGACAGACCGCGCCCATGCGCGTATTTTTCATCCACCTTGGACCCTGTAGCGAGGGCATTGCCCAGCTGTCTGAGAGCGACAGCTGCTGCAGCGATGTCTATCCGACAATCTGCTGGTCTGGTAATGGACAACACATTGATCGTTATGGTTCCACATGCTGTAGACACATTATTGAATAGAACCAAGACACAACACTTGACTAGTGCACGCCTATCGGGCTACGAGCTCACACTGTTAGCGAATCATATACACATAAAACGATGCAATACGCTGAATCCAGCTACGTTGTTGCCGATTCCAGCAGACTCAGATGAGATTGAGCAACATGACTGTCTGTTCAGAACGGAAGAAGAGACGAAAGGAAGAGTGGATCTGAAAGATACTCCCCTGACTGAGTGTGATGGTACCTTGTGGGTAGATGGTTCATGCTTTAAGCTCCCTAATGGTGACACGACTTCTGCGTATGCTATCACGACTTTACATACGGTTGTGGAAACTGCACGAGTGCCACATAATTCGGCCCAAGCTGCAGAGTTAATCGCCCTCACGAGAGCATGCGTGTTGTCTGAAGGAATGAGAGTGAATATATATACAGATAGCCAGTACGCCTTTGGCGTGGCTCATAATTTTGGGCGACTGTGGAAAGAGCGTGGGTTTCTGACGTCACATGGAGCTAAAATTCAGAATGGCAAGTTGGTGAATGATCTCCTTGAGTCACTGACCCTACCGTTGCAAGTTGCGATCATGAAATGCAGTGCGCACAGGAAAGTCACAGATGATGTTGGTCGTGGGAATGCGTTTGCTGATGAGACCGCGAGAGAAACGGCACAGAATGTGAAGACTAGAATGTATGTTGCAGGCCCCGCAAGATGGGTTAATGATGTAGGAATATGTGAGAACACCATAGAGAGTGTGAAGTCGCTTCAGGCTGAAGCCACGGAGGAAGAGTTAAGCAAGTGGAGAGAGAGTATGGGTAAGTTGGATGAGAATGGTTGCTGGACTGATCTGACAGAACATAGGCGATGGTTGTTGCCTGACGCGTATGTGCTTCCAGTAGTTACTATGGCGCATGGAATGGCACACATCAGTACGAAAGGTATATGCAAGTTGTTGGCTCCAGTATGGCAGAATGTCGGGATTCCCAGGTGTGCAGAGAATGTGGTCAAGAATTGTATGGTATGTTTGAAGTACAACCCTGGTAGGGGAACCCCAACTCCAGCCGGTCACTTTGCGCCCCCATCATGTCCATTCGAAGTTTTGCAGCTGGACTTTATTCATATGGAAAGATGCAACAACCTGAAATATGTACTAGTGGTTGTTTGTGCTTTCTCAAAATGGTTAGAGGCTTATCCTCTAAAAGATAACACTGCCCTGTCCACAGCCAAAGCCCTCGTGAAAGAGTTCTTCCCCAGGTTTGGAATGCCGAGAATGGTATGGTGTGATAATGGAAGTGAGTTTGTGGGTAAAGTGATGAAGAATGTATGTGAAGGATTAGGCATCCAGCAGAAATTCCATGCTGCAAATCACCCCCAATCAGCTGGATTGGTAGAGCGCTACAATGGAGCCTTAAAGCTCAAGTTGGCTAAAATTCAGGCGAGCACTGGTCTTAAATGGCCTGATGCCCTGCCTCTAGCACTCCTGTCCACCAGAATGACGATACACTCACGAGTGGGACTTAGTCCCTACGAGGTGGTCTTTGGCCGCCCAGCTAATGTATGGGGTGTGCCAAGGCCCACGAAATTTAGTGAGATAGAGCATCCAGTGCTGCTTGATTACCTGTATGATTTGACTGTTAAACTGTGTGTTTTGCACCAACAGGTACCTATCAACCCTGGTACATGGGTCCTGGTCCGGAATTTCCAGCGCAAGAGCAACGACGAGCCCCGCTGGCTTGGCCCTCATCTTGTTCTACTATCGACAAGATCAGCAGTGCGAGTGAAAGGGAAGAAGCACTGGGTTCATGGTACCCACTGCAAGGTAGTCCCCTTGCCTTTGCCATATGACCAGTGGGTCAAGGAGGGTATCGCCGACTCTGAGACAGACACTGTACCCCGTTTCACACCATTCAGTGATGCACGCCTAAGAGACACAGTTTCAGACCAAGAGAGTGACAATATTCTGCAGGAAGCTGTGCCACCATCGAATCGACTGGACACCACTCAGCCTAAACTTTTGTTTCAAGACCAAATGGCACCTGGCCGTCTACGTTATAATTTGAGACCTAGGCCCATGGACAAATAAAGATTTCCTTACTATTTCCCTTTTTGACATTTTTTACTCTCCCATCTGAAAGACTTTCTTGATTTTTTGTTTTTCGAACCACCATCCGGGTTCTGCCGCAGGGTCGCGGTGTCAAGACTTTGGGGTACAGGCCGAAGACGTTAGGTCGACGGTTCTGGTTGGTCTAGGGCGTTTCCCTGGACTGACAGGCGTACTCCTCAGCAGAAGAAACTCACCCGCCGCGAGCGGCCCGAGTAGAGGATGGAGTTTTTTAAGATGGAGAGACCAATTGAGGAAATGAACTTTAAAGCCAGGATGTGTGGAATTGTAAAAAGTAAATGTTTCGTCTTTTTGTGCCTTTTTACACTGTGTAGTATTATGATGTTTATTGTAGGACTTGTGTTCTTCTCCGCTCAAAAGCCCATTGCACCCACTCAACAGCCTACACCTCTTTCTACTGCCTCCTCTCACTCTTTTCACCCCCTGCCTGAGCACGAACAGACCAGACGATCGGAGTTCGTAAATAACTCGTTTATCCAGCTCTTGCACCAGCACCAGCTAGTAGTGAATACGACCAATTGCTGGGTCTGTGGGTTAATGCCACATACCATTAACAAGGGTATTCCCTACCTGGTGCTGCCGTATAGTTCAAATGGATCGTCATGGGCATTCCAGACCATGTTTCTCTATGCTCTAGAGACGTACTCCCCTCGCCAACCGCGTTCCATCAGACCCATCACCAATAATAAGGCTTTGATGAAAGGAGTTGCCGATATGAGTAGAGATATTGACGCATACTCGTCCATTCCCAAAGACGAGCTGAGACCTTATGTAGGATGGAACGCGACGGGGTATAGTATTAGTCTGGGTGAAAGACAGCGACAAATATCATCTCCAATCTGGGTTGTACCCCACATGGGTCGGTTCTGCTTACAGGGTAATGGTCAGAACCCTAGGGCTCAACTGGGTAGAAGTGACTGTACTGAAACGTACACTTTCACGTCACAGTTTTCCCCTGCGTTTCTAGCTGCCAAGGGCACCTATTTCATCTGTAATGACCGAGCATATACATGGTTGCCCCCTGATTTCTCGGGCACATGTTATATTGCGAATCTGCTACCGCCTACATTCACTGCTGCCTCTGATTATCACAAGACGAGAGTTGTGAGAGGTGTGATTAGTAAAGATGACACCGCCGGTCAGGAAGCAGGAGACTTCTTCTTGGGTTTCCTGCCGTTTTGGGGACCTATGGTCAATAGTAGGAACCTGAGACAGCTGACACGTGTGGTTGAATCCACTATAAATATAACGGCTGGTGCCCTTAGTAATCTGACAGCTGAGCTCCAAGCGGATCGCCTTATGACTTTACAGAACCGCATGGTTCTAGACGTTATTCTTGCAGACCGCGGTGGAGTATGCAAGGTTATCCAATCCAGTTGCTGCATTTTCATACCAGACAACGCTCCAACGGTGTATCAAGCCATCTCCAAACTCCATAAAATATCTGAAGCCATACACGTGGATAAGGGAGATTGGTCACTGGTGGGATGGTTCTGGGAACTGATATCTGCCTGGGGTTGGAAAGTCCTGATGGTCATTGGAATGATCTTAGCCATTCTTTTCCTGTTCTGTCTGTGTATACAGTGTGCTCCTGCGATGTGTGGCCTCTGTGCTACCTTATGTGTAAGGAAGCCTGTATCGAGAGACGAGCTAAGTAATAGGATGATGCTGCAGCAACATCTCCATGACTTTGCGGATATTGACCTAGACTCGGATTGAGATGAGTATAGTGATTGCCTATGTAAGGGCAAAAGGAGGGTCTGTCGTACTTTAATCTTCGGAACCGCGTAGGGGACAAGGCCCTACCCCTGTCTATCTTGGTATTAGCGAACCGCAAATGGTAAATGCGGCATGTACGAGTGCTTTACTCGTCGTTCTAGCTCTGAGTGCACTGCGTACACGTTATTCTGCTGTACTACGCGGGTTCCATTTTGGAAGCAGTGGCCATCTTGTCATTGCCCTCACATAGGCTATAATGGAGCAAATACGGGCCTCTCAGTACATGTGCTTTCCCGTGACTTCTCTGTGACCTGGGCAGCTGGCTCTGCTCCCCCGGGTCAAACTGGTCTCACGAGCTCCCCTTCCTCCGTCCACCTGTGATTAGCATCAGGGCTCGACCCATCATAAAACCCTTCTCATCCTACACAAACCCCCGGCTAATCTCTTCCACACCTGCTTGTTCCTGCTTTATGACTTGTTTCCCAAAACAGGAGATGCTCATGTTTATTGGGGGGTCTGCTGACATCTAACGTGGGATCGCAACCTTATTGTGTAAATCATTGTGAGTTGGCCGAACTGGAATGTGGGATGGTCATCATGACTCTGCCTTTTCTTTGTAACATATCCCTGTATATTGCCGTTTCATAAAACTCAGGAATGTATGCTTGAGGCCGGAAAAGGCCTATTTAAAGCGAAGTCCGTTTCCATGATTTTCAGCAGTCTCCTGAGAACATACACGCTGTTGTACTTCTAGGATACCTGTCATTGGTCTGCAGCCAATAAACGATTCTTTGACTTCACCCAGAAGACTCTGTGTTTCTGTTGGTCCGGAACAGGGTGAAACCCAGAAGTCATAGGGTGTGTGCCCCTGCACCGCTGGGACTAAAATACCCAGTACTTCAATGTGCCAGTTATTGTGCGCCACAGCTCCGCCACCATTGTAAATGCGGCGCACCATGGGGCAAAAACGGCACAGATGCATGACGCATCTGTGCCGTAAAAGTGGCGCATTGCTGGTGTTGCGTCGCAAGCGCGACGCAGCTCCAGCAGTGCATTGGGGGGACCTATCTTCACAATGCTGCGTCAATCCTTACGCCTGCTTCAAGCAGGCGCAGGGTTTTGACGCAGCATGGCCTTAAAAGTGAGTGAGTGAAATCTTGTATATTTCACTCAGCCACTTTTAGGTGGCGTTCCTTCGCCGGAACGCTCCCCCTGCGCAGGAACGCCTACATGTGGCGCAGGGCTTTACAACGGGACGCATCTCCCAGATGCGTCACGTTGTAAATACCCCGCAGCATGGCGCAGGATTTGCGCCGCCACTGCGTCACAAAAGTGACACAACGGCGGCGTAAATGAGGCGCAAGGGGCTCATAAATCTGCCCCCAGGAGTTTCTTCTTAAAGGCTGAACATGCCATGCTGATTTTGGTGCTTTGTCTCAGGTTTTACTGGGCATTGCTCCCTTAGGTAATTACAGCAGATTTGAGGTGCTGAAACTGACCAGGGGAAAATTGTGGAGATGTAGCATTTGCCTCTTAAATGTAACTCTTATGTGCGTTATCAAGAATTATTGCCCTTATTAGAATTTAGCGGGACATTCACAATCAGGGTCTACATTTATTTGCCATTCTTGAAACAGTGCTTGTTGGGTCAGGTGTATCAAGGCTTTTTTTCAATTGCAAATCCTGCTCTGTGCATACTTTGCAATGTACTAAAGTGAAACTGAAAATCAGATGTCGAAACCAGCATAGCTTCTCCAACGCTGAATCACAGGATTTTAGGCCCAATTTAATATTTGACAGAAGAAGTACTCTCCTGGTGGAGGAATTAACGTCTGCCAGGCCGAGACTACTCCGCCCGCCAAATTTAGATATGAACGCCAAGCCAGTGGTAATTTCTGAAGCATTGCCAGGAACCACCATCCCGGCGGTTCCTGTCAATGATTTTAAAAGTTTGCTGGATGGCCGCGCCAACAGGATTTTTTTTTCTTTTTTCAAAAAGAAAATCATGAAGTGGGACTAAATTGAATTATAATGCATTGGGGGGCTCAACCCCCCCATGCAACCCCAGGGACCGTTACCTATCTGGGCCTCCCTTCAGGAGGCCTGCATGGCTACTTGGGGACCGCCACCCTCCAGGGCCAGATCCAGCTATGTCCCGGTGGTTGCCCGGGACATTGCAGTTTTCAGTGCTCCCGCTATCCCACAGCAAACAAGTGTGCTCCACTTTGAACAAGCGAGAGCATTTTACTCTTGCTTCTTCAAAGCGGAGCACCCTTTGCTTTTTACACACAGGGAGCTAAATATCAGCTGCTCCCTGGGTGTAAGAAGCAATGCCCCACCGGGACCGTGAGGGCCTTCAAGCTCCCTCGCTGTCCCCAACAAGATGACCTTGCCCTAGGGGATGGGGTCCCTGGGGCTGAAAATGGCCTTGGAGGGGGGCTACTGGGCCCTTCTCCCTTTTAAGAAAAAAAAGAAAAGGCCTAGCCCCGGGGGATGGGGGCCCCCTTCCTTTAAGAAAATATATATTGATATATAAAGGGGCTGGCTCCGTGGGATGGGGTCCCCGAGTCTAAAAATGGCACTGGAGGGTCTGGCCTCCATCAATGTCTCAGCAATCCCACTGTGTGGGACCTACTGGAGGTAGCAGGAGGGGTAATTGGGCCCCAAGTACGTCCTTGGGGGCCAACTATTCCTCCTTTTATCTTCAATAATTCCAACATAGAGGGATCGCTAACCGGCCATGCCCCTTTCTCCACCATTCTCGAAACGCTGCTCGTTGCACACTACTGCTTGGAGGATGAATTCCACTCTACTCCTGAGGGGCCTTAGGGGTCAAAAAGCCCTCCTGGTTCATCCTGTAAGTCTTACACAGTGGGATTCCTGAGTGCTGATCAGAGGCCCAGTCCCCTTTCTTCACAACTCTGCAAACACCACTACTTATTAAAAAACCTTAGAAATTCCCTGAAAAAAACAAACTTGACAGAGACGTTATAGTTTGGGCCAGATTCCATTTGTACAAAACCAGGGAAATTCAGCTGTTATAGTTAGCTGAGTTAGCTATAACTCACCCCCGCAATGCACTGCTTATGACCTCACATATTACATCACTCATGACATGGTCAGTGACATCACTTGTCTGAGGAAACTATAACTTGTCACGATAAGTAAATTTAGTGCATGAGTTATAGTTTCTTAACATAAGACTGCTGGATTTCTCTTGTTTTGTGTGGGTATATCTTCAACCTAACTATAACGTCTCTGTAACCTTTGTTTTTTCAGTGAATATATATTGCTTTAAAACACATGGTCAATTTCAAAACAAAGAGACTCACCTGTGATCAAGGCTCAGTCAGAGCAGAAACACGTTGGGTTAGTGAGCTGCCTGTCGCATTTCTTCCATGTGAATAAAGTGCGGGAAATGTGTGCAGTTTAGACTCAACATACTTCTTTTCAGGTGAAGAGAGGGGTGTGCAGTCATGTTTTCAAGGGTGGCTTCGTTCTCGTGTCGCTGAGCCACCCTGCTTGGGTCTAAGGCTCTTATCGACGAAGCAACCATGTATTGGCATTAGGTTCGAGAGCCGGACCCGTCCGCCTTGCCGAAAAACAACAGGAATACCTTAATAAAATATGTAGTGAAAGCTGGCAAGGGAAACAAGATGGAACGGTTCCACTTGGAGGCTGCATCCGTGGAACGGGCATAAAGGAGAAATAGAAGCAAGTATGGCAAGCTTGCAAACTTGAGTCAAATACCGCTTTGGTAAAAAGATGAAGTCATCACCAGTGAAAGCAGCATCTGTACATGGGACTTGAATGCAAAAACACGGTGTTCGCTGAAACTATTTATTTATTTATTTATTTAGTGTTTTATAGAGCGCTTACCAGAGATATAGTGATTTCAGTAGCGACGGGAGCAAGCAATCATATCTAACATTCGAGTGAAAGCATTACGTTCAAAAGCAGGAAAAGAGCATATGCACGTACAATAAACTCTTCCCGTGAGGGAGTACACCATAATACAATTTTAGCAATCGACTAAACACCATAAAGGATACCATATTTTACAGCTAAACCAGGCATCGGCCTCAGTAAGTTCTGTGGTAAGACTCTCTGAAAGAGTGTTGTACAGTTCCCAATGAGCTTAATTTTAGAAGTTTTGTGGGGCTAGCGGATTATGGACCCATAAGGAACGGTTGATAATCACAAAGCACCTGTTCGGTGTTTGCGCTGAAGGGAGTAAATGAAGGAATATTCCCATTAGAATCATTTTAGCTTCTTTCTTGAAACTTGATGTGGTCGGGATTCTTCTAATGATTGGCGTTAGCAAATTCTAGATTCTAGGTGCGGCACCTGGGAAAGCTCTGTTGTAAGTTTTCTTCTTCTGAAAGTATGGCGGTTCCAGCACCATATCCCTACAGCTCCAGCAGTACCTGCCTCATCCGGATACCAAAATTGTTTGAGCTAGATACAAAAGTATTTTAGAGTGTAACGCTTTATGTGTGATCCAGGCCAGTTTGAGTTGTATTCTGGCTTTGTATGGTAGCCAATTCTGAGTCTTCAAGTGCGGAGAGATGTGGTTGAATTTTCTAGAACCTGTTATGAGTCTTGCGGCTGCTTTGAGACAGGCTTTTAGAGGAGCTGTTGAGATCTTGGTCAGTCCTAATCGAGTTGTACATCTGTATTCGATCCTTGAGATGACTAATGCCTAAACTGTCATTTTGAGGTTTGATGTTTCTAAGAATGGTTTCAGTTTTCTAAGAGAGCTCAGGTGAAACTGGGCACTTTTGGCCAGTGAGTTGATGTGAGTTTACATGTTCAGGTTCTTGTCCAGCGTGATTCCAAGTGATTTGGATGAGCCCACTATGATCGGGGTGCAGTTCAGCGTGGTTCTTGACTTGGTCCATTCTTTTATGTCAGCAGAACCTTTAGGGGGAGATATTAGTAAGAATTCAGTTTTTGCGCGTTACGTTTAAGCTGATTACTTGTTAACCATTGCACAGCCATCTTTAGTGCTTCATTCATTGTCTTAATCTCTTCCAGTGACAACATTTTAATGTAAATCTGTGTGTTATCTGTATACTTATGGAAAGAGATGTTGGCGTGATGAAGACTTTCATTTAGTGGTTCCATATAAAGGTTAAATAGAGTTGGGGAAAGAGTTGAGCCTTGTGGTACTCCAATCGTAATAGGGGAGGCGATGATAGTTTTTGATTTAGTAAAAATCTTTGTGTTCTGTTCCACAAGAAAGATTAAAACAATTCGAAAATGGTTCCCGATAATCCCAGCCTGTTTTTGAGCCTATCTAGCAATTTCTCTTGGTTTACTGTGTCGAATACTGACGATAGGTCCAAAAGAATTAAGTTTTGTCTTGGTCTAGTGCTTGTAAAGCGCTTTCCACTATATGAATTATTGTAGTTTCTATTTACTGTGTCCAATGCCGACGATAGTCCAGAAAAATTAAGAGACAAGTTTTGTCTTGGTCTAGTGCTTGTAAGACATTATCCACTATATGAATTATTGTAGTTTCTGTACTGTGATCTGGCTTGAAACCTGAATGGCATTCATCTAGCAGAATACATTTAGCGAAGTGTTGTCTAAGTTGTTGTTGCACACATTTTTCTTGCACTTTTGCTAGTAGGGGAATATTGGATACTGGCCTGAAATTATTTGGTTCAGTGGGTTCATTGTCGGTTTTTTCATGATGGGGATGACTTGACCCAAAACAGAGATGACTTTACCTTTACTTTTACCATGAACATTCTGACAGAGAATACGTGGTGAATTTCAAAACACAGAGTCTCATCTGTGATCAAGGCTCAGTCAGAGCATAAACGCGTTGGGTTAGTGAGCTGCCTGCTCCTAGTTTCCATGAGAATAAAGTGCTGGAAATGTGTGCAGTTGGAATTCAGCGTACTTCTTCATAGGTGAAGAGAAGTGTGTGCAGTGATGTTTACAAGGTTGGCTTCATTCCCGTGATGCTTAGCCGCCCTGCTTGGGTCTGAGGCTTTAATCAACGGAGCAACTTTGTGTTAGCATATATATATATACCGCCAAAACAGTCCAAAACCAAGGGCGCACTTTGCACAGCTGGTGCATACATCAGGGGTGGACTACCCCTGATTCCACATTCACCAACAACAAGATAATAACGATGCACTCGCCAGGGAATTTCCAATTAATTATTGCAAGCCAACTCACTCCACCTGATGTATATATATATATATATATATATATATATATATATATATATATATATATATATATATATATATATATATATATATATATATATATATATATATATATATATATATTATCTACTGGCGGTCGCCAGTAGATAGTTATAGTTACAACCTAGTTTCCATAGGAAATCTCAAAATTCTATTTTGAATAACTTTGGCGCCGGTTGACGAATCCTCGCAAAATTTTCAAAACTAATGGGGCGCTCCGTTCAGCTCCTACCCTGAAAGTCTTGGGGTGATTCGTCAAGCGGGGTCCGAGAAAAAAGGGGGGTCCCAAAACGCGTTTTCCCCATGCATTTTTCCAAAGGACCTTCAGACACAGCTACAGCTAGAACGGCTGAACAGAATTACTTGAAATTTGGCAAAGAGGTAGTCCTCAGGTCAGGCATGTGCCTTTTGCATATATGGTGTAAATCCGTTCAGTAGTTCCTGAGAAAATCAAAAGTAAAATCATATACATATCTGGGCGGAGCCTAACCACACATCTCATTGTGAGATCTAATTGGCTGTCAGCACTTCATCCAAGAAGTGTTGGCAGCCATCTTGGGACCAATATACATGATAGCACCTCATTAAAAAGCATTGCAGTTAATAGAAGGTTTTAAGACTTTAGTTACATTATAAATCATTTGTTGATGGTACCATACTCATTTTAGGAATTGTAGTATGTTCTAAGGTGATTTTACCATGTGAAAAAGCCTTCTGCTGGGATATCATGAATCATGTTTGAGAGAAAACTATTTTCACATGCTTTTCCCACAGAGGTTTGGAAGGTGATCTATAAGCTAAACTGAGAGCATATTTTCTGTAAATTCACATTATCTTTCTCAGTCATGTGAGAATGAAGTCTGACATTCTCAGTAAAACATGTACATCCAACAAGGGCAGAGACTGTCAGTTGATTCCTTTGTGTTCTACTGCAGCTTCCCAGAGTGTTCCAAAGAACAACTAGAGCGCTAACAGTCTTACTTATGACAAAGGTATGGCACACCTGAAGCCATCTTGATTGGAATAAAGTGGTAACATTTAAAACATTTAATTTAAAAAGGAACAAAATGAGAGGGTTCATTTTGCCATAGAATGTATGATTAGTGCTGCAGAAAGAAAAATTAGGGCACATTTTGTGTGACTTCTCAAATCCTCTTCTATTTCATTAAAGAATTCTGACATGCAGACTGAAACGTGCACTTTCAATACCAGCAGCAGACTTCCCTGGTGAGCAGTAGCTTTACTACAGTGATCTAATGAGCTACTAGAGTGCTAACATTCTGAATTTAAGGCAAATGTGTGACACATCTGAATGCCTTGTTCATTGAATCAAAGTAAAAAAAACTGACAGTATTCCTACTGAGGAGACTGCAGTAAATGAGGAAATTAGGAAACTTCATAACAAGTCTCCCAAGATGGCCACCAGAGACAAAAGAGCCCAAATGTAGCACAAATATCACCGAGATGTAGCCCAAGTATAGCCCAATGACAGAAATCCCAGAGTGTTTTAAAGAACAACTAGAGCGCTAACAGTCTTACTTATGACAAAGGTATGGCACACCTGCAGCCATCTTGATTGGAATAAAGTGGTAACATTTAAAACATTTAATTTGCAAAGGAACAAAATGAGGGGGTCCATTTTGCCATAGAAATTATGAATAGTGCTGCAGAAAGAAAACTTAGGGCACATTTTGACTTCTCAAATCCTCTTCTATTTCATTAAAAAGTTCCGACATGCAGACTGAAACATGCACTTTGAATACCAGCAGCAGACTTCCCTGGTGAGCAGTAGCTTTACTACAGTGATCTAATGAGGAACTAGAGTGCTACCATTCAGAATTTATGGCAAATGTGTCACATCTGATTGCCTTCTTGATGGAACCAAAGTAAACAAGCATTGAAAATGCAATAGGTCTCGTCCTCGTTCAAGTTAAAGCAATTCTGTTTGTAATTAGGTGGCTTTTTAGCTTTGCTTTTATTAGTTTTTTTCAAAATTTCATGTAAATAACATGCATATCTGTATATGTATGCATGCATTTATATTTGTATTTATATAGATATGCAGATTATATATATGTTTATATATGTATGTATATACATATATATACACATACATATATATAAATGCATATATGTGCATATGTGTGCGTGTAGAGAGAGGTAGAGAGAGGTAGAGAGGTAGAGATGTAGAGGTAGAGAGGTAGAGGTACAGAGGTAGAGGTAGAGAGGTAGAGGTAGAGAGGTAGAGAGTAGTAGAGAGAGAGGTAGAGAAAGGTAGAGAGGTAGAGAGTAGAGGATGAGTAATAGAGAGTAGAGAGTAGAGAGAGAGTAGTAGAGAGAGTAGTAGAGAGTAGTAGAGAGAGTAGCAGAGAGTGAGTAGGAGAGAGTAGTAGTGAGTAGTAGAGAGTGAGTAGTAGAGAGTAGTAGCGAGTGAGAAGTAGAGAGTAGTAGCGAGTAGTAGAGAGTGAGTAGTAGAGGGTGTAGTAGAGAGTAGTAGAGAGTGAGTAGTAGAGGGAGTAGTAGAGAGTGAGTATTAGAGAGTGAGTAGTAGAGAGTAGTAGAGAGTGAGTAGTGGAGACTGATTAGCAGAGAGAGAGTAGTAGAGAATGAGTAGTAGAGAATGAGTAGTAGAGTGAGTAGTAGAGAGTAGTAGAGAGTGAGTAGTAGAGAGTAGTAGAGAGTGAGTAGTATAGAGTAGTAGAGAGTAGTAGAGAGAGAGTAGTAGAGAGTGAGTAGTAGAGAGTGAGTAGTAGAGAGTGAGTAGTAGAGAGAGAGTAGTAGAGAGAGTGAGTAGTAGCGAGTAGTAGAGAGAGTAGTAGAGAGTAGTACAGAGTGAGTAGTAGAGAGTGATCAGTAGAGAGTAGTGGAGAAGTAGAGAGTGAGTAGTAGAGAGTAGTAGAGAGTGAGTAGTAGAGTGAGTAGTAGGGAGTAGTAGGGAGTAGTAGAGAGTGAGTAGTAGAGTGAGTAGTAGAGAGCAAGTAGCAGAGAGTGTGTAGTAGAGAGAGAGTAGTAGAGAGTAGTAGAGGGTGAGTAGTAGAGAGTGAGTAGTAGAGAGAGTAGTAGAGAGTAGTAGAGTAGTAGAGAGTAGTAGAGTAGTAGAGAGTGAGGAGTAGAGAGTGAGTAGTAGAGAGTAGTAGAAAGTGAGTAGCAGAGAGAGTAGTAGAGAGTAGTAGAGAGTAGTAGAGTGAGTAGTAGAGAGTGAGTAGTAGAGAGAGAGAGTAGTAGAGAGTGAGTGGTAGAGAGTAGTAGTGAGTAGTAGAGTGAGTAGTAGAGAGAGTAGTAGAGTGAGTAGTTGAGAGTGAGTAGTAGAGAGTAGTAGAGAGTAGTAGAGAGTAGTAGAGAGTGAGTAGTAGAGAGTGAGTAGTAGAGAGAGTAGTAGAGAGGGAGTAGTAGAGAGAGAGTGGTAGAGAGAGAGTAGTAGAGAGTAGTAGAGAGTGAGTAGTAGAGTAGTAGAGAGTGAGTGGTAGAGAGTAGTAGAGAGTAGTAGAGAGTGAGTAGTAGAGAGTGAGTAGTAGAGAGTAGTAGAGTAGTAGAGAGTAGTAGAAAGTGAGTAGTAGAGAGTGAGCAGTAGAAAGTAGTAGCGAGTGAGTAGTAGAGAGTGAGTAGTTTAATTTAAAAGGAACACAATGAGGAGGTTCATTTTGCCATAGAAATTATGATTAGTGAGGAAAAAAGAAAAATTAGGGCACATTTTGAGGGACTTATCAAATCCTCTTGTATTTCATTAAAAAATTCTGACATGCAGACTGAAACATGCACTTTCAATACCAGCAGCAGACTTCCCTGGTGAGCAGTAGCTTTACTACAGTGATCTAATGAGCAACTAGAGTGCTACCATTCAGAATTTATGGAAAATGTGGGACACATCTGAATGCCTTCTTGATGGAATCAAAGTAAACAAGCATTGAAAATGCAATAGGTCTCGCCCTCGTTTAAGTTAAAGCAATTCTGTTTGTAATTAGGTGGCTTTTTAGCTTTGCTTGTATTAGAGTTTTTCAAACTTTCATGTACATACCATGCATATGTATACATATATGTATATGTTTGCATGAATGTATATTTATATAGATATGCAGATTATATTTATATGTTTATATATTCACTGAAAAAACCATAGGTTTCACACACGTTATAGTTACGAATTAGCATTTAAAAAACCTTGCAAATTCACTTAAAAAACCATAGGTTTCACACATGTTATAGTTAGCTGGATATTTCACTCGTAAAAAACCAATAAAATTCCCCCGTTATAGTTAGTGCAGGCAACTATAACTCACGCGACCGCAATCCTCTGCTGATGACGTCAGATATTACATCACTGTATTTAGACACTTATTTACCCATGTCTTCTTCCATTAATCTTTAGCTATACATATATTACAAATATTTATTTTTCATAAAGACACATATGTCATCAGTGATGTAATATCTGACGTCATCAGCAGAGGATTGCGGTCGCGTGAGTTATAGTTGCCTGCACTAACTATAACGGGGGAATTTCATTGGTTTTTTACGAGTGAAATATCTAGCTAACTATAACATGTGTGAAACCTATGGTTTTTTAAGTGAATTTCTATATATATATATTCACTGAAAAAACCATAGGTTTCACACACGTTATATTTAGGAATTAGCATTTGAAAAACCTTGCAAATTCAGTGAAAAAACCATAGGTTTCACACATGTTATAGTTAGCTGGACATTTTACTGATAAAAAACCAATGAAATTCCCCCGTTATAGTTAGTGCAGGCAACTATAACTCACGCGACCGCAATCCTCTGCTGATGCTAATACTGTATTTAGACAATTATTTGCCCATGTCTTCTTCCATGAAATTTTAGCTATACATATATTACAAATATTTTTTTTTCATAAAGACACATATGTCATCAGCAGAGGATTGCGGTCGCGTGAGTTATAGTTGCCTGCACTAACTATAATGGGGGAATTTCATTGTTTTTTTATCAGTAAAATGTCCAGCTAACTATAACATGTGTGAAACCTATGGTTTTTTCACTGAATTTGCAAGGTTTTTTAAATGCTAATTCCTAACTATAACGTGTGTGAAACCTATGGTTTTTTCAGTGAATTTGTACGGTTTTTTAAATGCTAAGTTACTTTACGCCATTTGTGGCGTGCGCGCCCACTTAACGCAGTTCGTTCCGTGCGCGCACGGTGCGTTTCTCGCACCGTGCGCGCACAGTGAGCACGCGATGCGCTTCGCGCACCGTGCGCCCACTTTACACAGTTAGTGCCGTGGATGGGCCATGTACGCACGATGCGCTTCGCGCACCGTGCGCACATGAAGGACATATTCAGCACTTCGTTGTGAAAGGTAAGCATTAATAATTATATACGTTGATATGCCACGCGTACGGTAAACGTAATCGGCGATTTTTCGTAAAAAAATAAAAATGATTTTTTGGCCTTGGGGTTACTTTGGGGACACATACATCAAAGCCAGGTGGTTAGGAGCTGTCTAACCAGTCCCTTTATATGTTTTTGGCCTTTGTTTATCCTCACCCAGGCAGAGTGCGAGAGAGAAAATGGCGGACGGCGCTTCCTGGTTTCGACCGATTCAAATGTTTACTAAGATCTAACAGCCAATCAGAATCGCGCTCGCGCACGTCACCGTACGCGTACGGTAAGCTTACCGTAAGCGCACGGTAAGCGCACCGTAAGCTGGCTCAGATATATATATTGATTTAAATGCTATTTTCTCAGGAACTACTGAACAGATTTACACCAGACCTACAAAAGGCACTTCCTTGACCTGAGGACTACCTCTCTGCCAAATTTCAAGTAACTCTGTTCAGCCGTTCGGGCTGTAGCTGTGTCTAAAGGTCCTATGGAAAAATGCATGGGAAAAACGCGTTTTGGGACTTCCCTTTTTTCTCAGCCCCCGCTTGACGAATCCCCCCGAGACCTTTAGGGTAGGAGCGGAGCGCAGCGCCCCACCTATTTTGAAAATTTCGCGAGGATTCGTCGACCGGCGCCAAAGTTATTCCAAATAGAATGTTGCGGATTTCCTATGGAAACATGGTCCTAACTATAACTACCTACTGGCGACCGCCAGTAGGTAATATATATAGATTTACGTAGAATCATCAACAAAAACTGGCCCATTGTGCGCAGTGATCCTGTCTTAGGTCCCATGCTACCACATCAGGTTACTATTACACACAGCCGAGCCCCCACTATGAGACAAGCATTGGTCAACACGAATCCTGAAACCATTGACAAAACGTCTTGGCTACAACTCAATAGTGTTTTTTACAAATGCAAAACTTGCAAAGCTTGTTCACACGGTGTCAATACTAAAACTTTTATTGATTCTTTCAGTAAGAGACAGCTCAGGATTAATAAATTGTTGACATGTAAGACTGAATTTGCTATATATGTCCTCACTTGTCCATGTAACCTGAAGTACATAGGCAGCACGAAATTAGCGGTACACAAACGCATTTTACAACACTTTCGTGCGATCACCAACCAAGACAATACCTACCCCGTGGCTCGTCATTTTAGAGAAGTTCACAGTAGTGACAACAAGGGTTTAAGCTACTATGTTATTGACTGCATTGAACCCAGTAGAAGGGGTGGGGATCGCGAGTCCAATCTCTGCAAATTGGAAACACGGTACATCCTGCAACTCAACACCAAGGTCCCCGCAGGCTTAAACATGACAGAGGACTTGCATACATGCTTGGGTTGATTTTACACTTTTATACTGCTTTTTAATGGGAAACTTTTTATCTGATGTGTTCTTAGCCATTTTTTACTAATTTTAGTCATTTGTCTTAACCCTATAAAATATGTAATTTTTAGGTTATTTATTTAGTATTTTACTATTTATTATTGACAAAATGTACTTTTCTTATGTAAAATTTGCGTGATTTGCACATCTCGTTCCCATTATGGATCTTTGTGTTCCCTAGCCTATGATTCAACCTCGCACCCATTACCGCCCATATGCTGTCTAATTGACCAAGGTAACTGGATCATTCTGGCATAGCAACAGGGTCCTACCGCTGTCCTTTTGCGTTGAATGATCCCTCTGTGAATTAGCTAAATTCTCTTCAAACGGAGTCTACTTTATCCATGATTTTGCCTTTTATGCTACCCATTTTACCTATTATGTGTTCCCTCATTTGTTTACCCTATCCCTGTGCTATATCTGGATGAGAACTGCATTTATTCATGCCCATATTACTTAGGCCATGCAGTATTCCTAAGCATTAGAGCTCAGGCACTTTAAATAGTATGTTTATTTATATGTTTATATTTCATCAGTTTATTTTTCTTGCACTATTCACTTTCCTACCTAGATTGGTCTATGGGACAACCTGGATTAACCACATAAATCAATGTTTTTATCTAAAAAAAATGTTTTATATATATTTATATACATGAGATATGCAGTATTATGTCATTACGGTCTGACGAGTACTTTGTGATTCGACTTATTGGTACCTAGGTAATCCTGAGCAACTGGTTATCCACATTTCCAGGTCTCACAATTGACAATTGCTCCTATCCTTTCCAGACTTTCTGAGCATTTATGCCGACATTGTAACCTATTACTTGCTTGAATATTTATTTATTTATTTACATGTTGATTTAGGATCACTTGTAAATCAGCGATTGGATATTTCTTCTCTTTTTACCAATGGTGTTGTATCCTTGTTCTCTTGTCTATGACCGTACACGCAAGTGATTCCCCCCATGTGACCAACTATTTCACTTTAAATTTGTAACTTCACGAGCTAATAGCTGTCATGTGATCAAGGCTCCACGGAGCCGAAACGTTATGGCCGTCGCTCTGGGTAATAAATGAAACCAGCACCAATTCCAGGCTCGTGTACTTACTTCTTTGGCAGTTGAAGGACTTTCAAGGCTGATGGGAGTAGTCTTCTTGATATATATATATTACCTACTGGCGGTCGCCAGTAGGTAGTTATAGTTAGGACCACGTTTCCATAGGAAAACCTCAACATTCTATTTTGAATAACTTTGGCGCCGGTCGACGAATCCTCGCGAATTTCTCAAAATAGGTGGGGCGCTACGCTCCGCTCCTACCCTGAAAGTCTCGGGGGGATCTGTCAAGCGGGGGCTGAGATAAAAGGGGGGTGCCAAAACGCGTTTTTCCCATGCATTTTTCCATAGGACCTTTAGAACGAGCTACAGCCCGAACGGCTGAACAGAATTACTCAAAATTTGGCAGAGAGGTAGTCCCTAGGTCAAGGAAGTGCCTTTTGTAGGTTTGGTGTAAATCTGTTCAGTAGATTCTGAGAAAATAGCCTTTAAATCAATATATATATCTGAGCCCGCTTACGGTACGCTTACCGTACGCTTACGGTAAGCGTACGGTGGCGTGCGCGAGCGCGATTCTGATTGGCTCTTAGATCTTAGTAAACATTCGAATCGGCCGAAACCAGGAAGCGGCGGCCGCCATTTTCTGTGTTTCACTCTGAAAAAAAAGAGTGAAAACAAGAAAAGGGGGCAATGAGGAGAGTTACAGACCCCCTTACATTTGTGAGGGGGTCAAAGAAGGACTGTAAAGTACAAAACAAACATTTATTGATTTTAAAAAAAATCACGGGGTACGCGTACGGTAAGCTTACGGTAAGCGTACGGAAGAAAAATGGCGTGCGCGAGCGAGATTCTGATTGGCCCTTAGATCTTAGTAAACATTCGAATCGGCCGAAACCAGGAAGCGGCGGCCGCCATTTTGTGTGTTTCACTCAGAAAAAAAACAGTGAAAACAAGGAAAGGGGGCAATGAGGAGAGTTACAGACCCCCTAACATTTGCAAGGGGGTCAAAGAAGGACAGAAAAGTACAAAAAAAACATTTATTGATTTTAAAAAAAATCACGGGGTACGCGTACGGTAAGCTTACGGTAAGCGTATGGTAAAAAAAAATAAAAATGAATAAATGAAATGACGAATTAAGAGTTTAGAAATTAGGGAGCTCTAAAAAGAGCTGTTGTGTTTATGAAGTCATTTTTTTAGTGGTACCTACAAGTAAGTACCGATGCAGAGTCTAAGGTTCAAGAGGAAGACTCTGTTCCCTTCATCATTGAAGTGCACACCATCTCCTCTATAAATGTCTTGCATGTCATAACGCAAGTTGTTGTGGTAAATGGCACCCATACCATAGTCACGGAGGAAAGCAGAAACAGATTTGTTGACGTGCTTTCTTGCTTTGTCAATCTGCGGACAGAAATGATTGGACCAGTTCCATTTTTGCCTTTGGCATATGTTGGAAAACACAAAGGCAGTTTTAGGGAAAAGTGTAAACAGTTGTGCAAAGGTGTCCTTCATAAGCATTTCCAGACCTACCCCAGTCAAAGTGCCTAGGTCATTGCCACCACAGTGCACTATTATGAGGTCAGGGTGTTGGATTTGAATGAAGGATTTCACCAATGGCATCAATTGGTGCCACTTTAACCCTCTCTGACCAATCCATTTAATGTCTACATTTGGCAAAGCAAGGTCTCTCACCATACCTGTTTTCTCTGCAAACTTTTCACTCCAGAAGACATAGCTGTGCCCTACAATCCACACTGTGAACATCTTCAAAGGAGAACTGGATGCACTCAGGAGGTGTCTTTCAGTAGAATGGCAATATGAAAAGAAAGACAGTTTGGAAATGGAGGCATACATATTTTTTTCAAAACAAAAAGAACTGATTGGCTGTTTCATACCATTCTAGAAAAAAAACTAGGCTGTATGTGTAAATTAATAGAAGCATGTTTTGTATTGGTACAAAAAAATGTGTAACCAAAGAACAGTACTATGGATTTGCTGTTAGGTTTGAAAAGTCAAGCACTCTTGCTCTGTGGAATTGAAACATTGTGTGGCGAACTTCTGACCTAACTCTACACAGCAGTGTTCCATGAGCTGTTGCTATGGTAGCAGGCAGAAGTCAAGTTGGGGGAAGGGTACTAGGCAGAAGTCAAGTTGGGGGAAGGGTACTTTTGGAAAAGGGTTGGTTTTCAACCAATAGAAATGTGTGATTACATTTGAAAAAAGGGGGAAGCACTGAGATTTGAAACTTACATGTATATGTGTGGAAAAATAGAGGGAAAGTTTGCCATTATCTGGTTCTGCTGAGAGGAGAGAGGTGAACACAACAGAGATCCTGGCTCTGATAATCTGCTGTTTGAGTGTCACATTTCTTTCACAACTAACTAATTTTAAAGGTGAGTTTACAGTTTGAGAGGGGATGTATGTGGTAACTTAAGAAATGAATAATAGAAATGGGAATTGTTTTTGTTGTAGTTACACATGGTGGTTTCATAATGTGTCAGTCTGTAAAAGTGATTTACACTTGCCCCGAAAAAAAAAAGAGCAGTAAGTGTGCTTTCAAATTGGCAAAGAAATTTCGTTTTGGGACTAATGTGAAAACATGACTCTGTGTGCATAGAAGAATTATAGGCAGAGATTTATTGCGTCTTGCTCTGGTGATTTCACAGTTGCATTAGATGGAAAAGGGGAGCGAATTTTTGGGGGAAGAAGCAGAGTCTTAGCACACACCCATGTGCTTGCCATGTATAGTCATGCACAGTATTTACAAGCGAGTGGGGTTTTCAGGTTTAAGTCTGTAATGCAAATACATTCAGCATCACTAAGGCTGGTTGCCCTTGCTGGAGTGTAGGCAGTCACCGAGAATACACATGGTGGTGGTCTGAAAAAACAGCTTGGACATGTGCATTTAAATAAATTAAAAAAAAAGGTTTCATAATGTGTCAGTCTGTAAAAGTGATTTTCACTTGCGCCGAAAAAAAAAAGAGCAGTAAGTGTGCTTTAAAAATGGCAAAGAAATTTCGTTTTGGGACTAATGTGAAAACATGACTCTGTGTGCATACAGGAATTATAGGCAGAGATTTATTGCGTCTTGCTCTGGTGATTTCACAGTTGCATTAGATGGAAAGGGGGAGCGAATTTTTGGGGGAAGAAGCAGAGTCTTAGCACACACCCATGTGCTTGCCATGTATAGTCATGCACAGTATTTACAAGCGAGTGGGGTTTTCAGGTTTAAGTCTGTAATGCAAATACATTCAGCATCACTAAGGCTGGTTGCCCTTGCTGGAGTGTAGGCAGTCACAGAGAATACACATGGTGGTGGTCTGAAAAAACAGCTTGGACATGTGCATTTAAATAAATTAAAAAAAAAGGTTTCATAATGTGTCAGTCTGTAAAAGTGATTTTCACTTGCCCCGAAAAAAAAAGAGCAGTAAGTGTGCTTTCAAAATGGCAAAGAAATTTCGTTTTGGGACTAATGTGAAAAAATGACTCTGTGTGCATAGAGGAATTATAGGCAGAGATTTATTGCGTCTTGCTCTGGTGATTTCACAGTTGCATTAGATGGAAAAGGGGAGCGAATTTTTGGGGGAAGAAGCAGAGTCTTAGCACACACCCATGTGCTTGCCATGTATAGTCATGCACAGTATTTACAAGCGAGTGGGGTTTTCAGGTTTAAGTCTGTAATGCAAATACATTCAGCATCACTAAGGCTGGTTGCCCTTGCTGGAGTGTAGGCATCCACCGAGAATACACATGGTGGTGGTCTGAAGAAACAGCTTGGACATGTGCATTTAAATAAATTAAAAAAAAAGGTTTCATAATGTGTCAGTCTGTAAAAGTGATTTTCACTTGCGCCGAAAAAAAAAAGAGCAGTAAGTGTGCTTTCAAATTGGCAAAGAAATTTCGTTTTGGGACTAATGTGAAAACATGACTCTGTGTGCATAGAGGAATTATAGGCAGAGATTTATTGCGTCTTGCTCTGGTGATTTCACAGTTGCATTAGATGGAAAGGGGGAGCGAATTTTTGGGGGAAGAAGCAGAGTCTTAGCACACACCCATGTGCTTGCCATGTATAGTCATGCAAAGTATTTACAAGCGAGTGGGGTTTTCAGGTTTCAGTCTGTAATGCAAATACATTCAGCTTCACTAAGGCTGGTTGCCCTTGCTGGAGTGTAGCACTCTGGACATGGGCTTTTTAAAAAATCTGAAAAGTGGTTTCATAATGTGACAGTTTGTAAAAGAGATTTTCACTTGCCCAAAAAAAAGAGCAGTTTGTGTGCATTCAAATTGGCAAAGAAATTTCGTTTTGTGACTATTGTGAAAAGAAATGTAGTAATATATTTAAATACAATAAAGGATTTTTTTTTAGTTTTTTTCAGGTATTGCTGAAGAACAGTGAACAAAATTTAAGATGCCCACAAAATCTCGAGTTCAAAAAACGCTAAAAAAAAAACTATATTTGAAGACAACTGGAGGACCAAAGTTAGTAGAAGATGCTCATGTTGGGAAAAAGAAAAAATCTTCTGGTAAGCAGAAAAAACAATTTCTTAAAAAAATATTCAAAACAAAGAAAAATGTACAAAATGTCTGTCCTGGAAAGAATGTAACAAAACGAAGAGAACAGCAAAAAATTGAGAATTTAGTTAATGCAAATATACCTTCTGCAACTGAAAAGTTTTACATAAACAGAAAAACAGCGTTTAAAGAGATACGTAGAAAAATGTTTCAGAGAAGAGTTATGTCCAATTTGATAAAGGATGTGAAGAAATATAAGCAAAAGGCAAAATATTACAAGAGAAAAAAAGAAATTGAAGCCATTGCAGCAAAAGCATTAGAATTAAAAAGGAAACTATTCATATTAATTTTGGATAGGATGCGTACATTAGATAAAATGGTTAATGTACTGAAATCACAAAGCAAAAGCAAAAGAGTAGTGAACAGAACAAACTTTTGTAAAGTGTTTTTAGGAAAGTGGATGCATAGTTCAAGTAGTGAACCTTTTTTTAATGAAGAGAGCTATTTTCAAAGTAATAGTTTGCTGCATGCAGTTGACACCAGAGGTCGTTCATACGAAGTAAAAAATGGTTGCATAATGGAGAAGGAGATAATGGTTCCAAGAGATGAGGTACAAGTGATGGCAGATGAGGCAATGGGGAGACGTCCTAAAGCCCCAGTGTACACTTGGAATTGTAGTAGTATTTGCACTGTGCGTCAGGAATCTATTGACAGATTTCGAGAGTTTCTAAGAGAATATAGTAAAAAAAGTGTAAAACAGAAGATTAAGGTGCTTCAAAGTCTGGATCCATGCAGAGTGAGAGAGAATACTGGTTTGCAGGGTCATTCTCTGGCTTGTCTATCTAGAAAAGTGTGCAATAGTGTTTTCCATCATTTTAGGATGCTGGCTGTTCATCATACTGAAATGAGAAAGTTTGTGAGACGGTTGTATTTTGCCAAAAGTCCAGCAATAAAGTTAAATGAATTGAATAGGGCTCTGTTCCGAGGAACGGTATCAGATGTAGAGAAGGTTGTTGATGAAATTCAGTTTTGTTACTTTGGTCCTGAACAAAACAGTGCAGAGAAGGACACAGTAAATGAGGAAGAAGTGGAAGAGAATGTAGAACCTTCTGTAAGTAAGACATTTAATGATCACATAACAAAATTTGCAATAGTCTCTAATGAAAGACCAAATGTTACTTGTATTTGTTGCCGCAGAACTCATTATAGAAAACAAACTAGGAATGTTGATCTCTACAGAAAGAGTGAAAATGAAGATAATTATAAGTGGAAGGATTTTGCCACATATATATTTCTTGAAAATTGTTTTGAATTGGGTGAAGATCAGCGTATTTGTAAATACTGTTACAACAAGTTAGAGGAAAATAGAATGCCGACCAGAGCTGTACATAATAATTTAGAATTGGATGCTATTCCTGCTGAACTTTCTGAATTAAATACATATGAGTCTATACTCATTCAATGTGTTCATCCGTTTCAGACCATGGTACGTATGGAGCCCAAAACTGGTAAATTACCTCCTTCAGATTTACTGAGAGGTTTAAAAGGTAGAGTGGTGTATTTGCCCTTGGATTTGAAAAAAAATATGGAAACTATTGATGCGGATACTTTGGAAACTGAACCATTAATTATTCTGGTTAATAGTGTACCTACAAAGAATAAGAAGATTTGGCAGGAGCTGGTAGATGTGCGGAAAGTACAAAGAGCAAATTTGTATTTGAAAAAAAATAACAAATGGTATGAATCAATTTATATAGAAGAAGAAGAAGAAGACGAAGATTTTCAAGAAGACACAGAAACACCAACTGGACAAATTGAAAAAGTGGACAAGACAAAGGAAGAAGAAATTTATGAACATTTTAGCATACATCCTCTTCATTCGAAAGAAGTTATGGGAGACAATATTGATCTCTTTCAGATGAAGAAAGCAAAAGGAACTCCCGTGAGTGTATGGGAGGAGAGCTTGGAAGCTCGATGTTTTCCCCAGCTGTTTCCTACGGGAAAAGGAGGACGATACGATGAACGTCCAGAACAGATTCCAGCTTCAGAGTATCGGACTACAAGACTATATGCTGAAGATCCCAGATTTCGACAAAGTATTCCTTATTTGTTCCATCTTTTATTTGAAAGCGACTTGTCTGCACTGTCTTATGCAGTAAATCACATTTTAAAAAGTGGAGTACATTTACAAAATGTGTCTGCTAAGGATTTTATGGAGAAAGTGCAGCACCGAGATGATCATTTGGAAACACAACTGATCAATCTGATGGCTTGTCAGCGTGGGACAAATGAATATTGGTACCGACGCCATGGTGAACTAAAATGCATGTTACGCAATTTAGGAACACCAACATGGTTCCTTACCCTAAGCTGTGCCGAGTACGCTTGGGATGATTTACTGGATTTTCTACGAGAGGCCAATTCAAACATTAAAAACATCGAATACAAGACAGCAGGAGAACTGTGCTCATTGGATCCGGTTAATGTTTGCAGATATTTCAATCATAGATTTGAGGCTATGATGTCCTTCATCTGCAATAAAAAAAATCCACCCCTTGGAGAAGTAGTGGATTTCTTTTGGAGAAAAGAGTACCAGGCAAGAGGTGCTCCTCATATTCATATGCTGTTGTGGATCAAGGATGCCCCAAAGTTTGGAACAGATACTGATGAAGCAGTGTTATCTTACATTGAAGAATATGCAACATGTGGTATACCAAAAAGCACAGAAGAGAACAAGTTAAAGGAGCAAGTTTTACGTTTCCAAAGTCATCGGTGTGGAAAATACTGTCGACGGAAATACAAGAGCAAAGAAAAATACTACACTAAATGTCGATTTGGATTTCCTAGACCTGTTCTTTCAAATGGAAGAGTAAACCGTTTTATGTCAGCTGTGAGACATACTATCACAAGAAAATCACCTAAGAATACCTACAACCTTAAAAGAAAAGAAGAATCAAAAAATATAAATGACTACAACCCAGTCATTTTATCCATGTGGAACGCTAACATGGATATACAGTATGTAGCTGACAATTCCATTGCTGTTGCACGATATGTAACGTCTTACATTACGAAATCAGAAAAAACAGAATTGAAGGAAATGTGGGAAGAGATTTCTCACGAGAAGACTGTCAGTAAGAAGCTGTACAGTTTCAGTTTGAAGATGTTATCGCATCGAGAAATTGGATCCTACGAATGTTCAGATAGGTTATCTTCTGCAAGTCTCTACTCGAAGTCAAGAAGAATAATTTGGGCAAGTTTAGGCCTTGCAGCAATGAGAAATCGGGTACTGAAATCTGTTGGAGAAATTGAATATTTGGCCGAGAATGACCCAGAAAGTACAGATATATTGAAAACAAACATGTTGGACACATATTATCCCAAGAGAAGTCATCATCTGGAGAACATGTGTCTCTATGAAGTGTTGCAGAACTACATTTATTCACGGAAAGCTGCAGAAGACATTAATAATGGAAAATATAAAGTTGTTGGTGAAGAAGGATGTTTGGTGAAGCAAACCAAAGGAAGTTTGATAAATCACCGGAAGCTGAGTTGCGACACTACCGACAAGAAAGAATTTTACTACTTGGCTCTTTTACAGTTGTTTAAACCATGGCGTACAGAGGATGAACTACTGGGAGAATTTCAAAGCTATGAGGATTCATTTAATGCTTGCAAAGACAGCATACAATGCAATACATTCACAACTTATCTGCAAATGTTAAATGAAGAAATTGAACAGGAAACTACAATTGCAGCAGAAATAGCTAGAGACAGTTCTCAGGACAGCCAAAGTTCAGGAACACACAGTCAAGATCCCCTAGGACAACCAATCGTTGAAAATGAAGCATCAATAGCCATGAATGAAGTGGAAACAGCTATGAATCAAGCTCAAGAAGAATTTATAGACTTAGAAAATTTGGAAAGACAACTGAATCAAGAGCAGCAACAAATTTATGAAGAGATCAAAAACAAAATTGATCACGGATTTCTACATGTAAAAAAAGAGTGCTCATGCACATCATTTCATCCAATCAGGATGTATGTAAGCGGACAAGCTGGCACTGGAAAAAGTTTCCTAATTAAAGTCATCAGAAGCTACCTAAAGCAAAAAACGGATTCTACTTTGTCTTGTGTGGTTACTGCTCCAACTGGGTTAGCAGCATATAACATAAAAGGAATCACCTTACATCGTTTGCTAATGTTAGTGGAGCATGAGAACAAAATACAATTCAACAAGCTAACTGGAGAAGCATCCTTGGAAGTTTCACGAGTATTGAAGAAGATGCAAGTTCTCATTATTGATGAGGTGAGCATGGTATCAAACTTAATGCTTGCCTTTGTGCATTTAAGAATGCAGCAAATTTTGAAGACAGACTATGACGTGTTATTTGGTGGAAAACACGTCATAGTTTTTGGAGATCTTTTGCAACTTACTCCAGTTAAAGGACAACCAGTGTTTAATACTGTGACACATGAAGACACGAAGAAGTCATTGGGAAGCATCGGAAATACAAATATTTGGTCCTTCTTTGAGTACAAGGAACTTACAACTAATATGAGGCAAGCAAACGATGAAGAATATGGAAGTATTCTGAAAGATATCAGAATTGGACTACTCACAGAAGTTGGCAAAAAAGCATTACAGAGTCGGCTGCTACATAATTTATTTCCAAAGGAAGAAATAGTTGCAGAGAAAATATACAAGAATATTGCAGAAAACAAAAGTGTCATCTGCTTAATGCCAACTCTACGTGAATGCTCAATATTCAATGAGGAGCTTTTGAAATTGGAAAAGGAAGAGATCAGGAAATTGGAAGCAGTGGACAAAATTGAGGATGGAAGAATTACTGTCACAGTAACAGGCAAACTGAAAAATAAATTGGACTCACTAGAGAAGAACATCTCCAAAACAGCTGGATTAGAAAAAAATCTATATGTTTGCATGAACTGTAGAGTGTTTTTAAGGAGAAATTTGGATGTTGAGAAAGGTTTAGTTAATGGAGCGATGTGAAGAGTTGTGGGTTTTATTAATTATCAGAAAAAAGAAGGAATTGAATGTTTAAAAATAAAATTTGATCAGATAGATGAAGTTAAAGATATTTGTTGTTGTACAGTTCGTTTTATGCTTGTGAAAGACTTATATGTACGTAGGAAGCAGTTTCCGTTTTCTCTAGCATATGCTGTAACTATTCACAAGTCTCAAGGATTGACTGTAGATTGTGCATTTGTGAACATTGGTTCAACTGTGTTCAAAGAAGGTATGGCATATGTTGCTTTGTCACGAGTCAAAACATTATCAGGTTTATTCATGATAGACTTTGAAGAATCAAAAGTTAGTGCTGATACAAATTGTGTAAAGGAGTATAATAGATTAAGAAGAAGCTATGCTCCTCATTTAGGTCAGTATCCTGTGTTGGAGAAAAATGAGAATATCTGTAGTGAAGATGTAGAGAAGAGGAAAAAAAAGAGGAGTGATGTAATTGCAAGCAAAAAGAAAAAGGAAAATGAAGAACAGGTTGTAGGATGTCATTTTGAAAATAGCTCTGGTGTCAACTGCTACGCAAATGTAGTGCTGAATGTTGCATTTTATCTGGAAAGTTTGCAAGAGCAGATAATAGTAAATCAGGGAAAAAGATTCTGTTCAGAGGTGAGTCTCCTTTTTCAAAAGCTGAGTAAAGATAAAACTCAAATAGAAAGTGCTACTGACATTAGAAAACTTTTAGATGTATGTTCAGGACGAACACATTTTTCTCAAAATGAACAGCAAGATGCACATGAATTTTTGATGTATTTTCTTCAGGTAGTGGAAGAAGAAGGAGTTCCCATTGACATTTTTTTTGGTCTCTCTTATAAATGGGAACATAGTTGTGATAATTGTTATAATATAAGTGGCTCTATTGTTGATAATGAAAGGTTTATTTATTTGACATTGCCAGAGAGTAAAACAGTCACTTTTGCAAAATTAGTTAAAGATGCTAATCATAGCATAAAATGTGGTGAGTGTAATTCTGACATGTTTTCAACATTAATTTTAAAGGAATACGGACAGTATGTAATTTTAATGATGCAACGATGTAGAGCTGATGGTTCAAAATTGGATACTTTAATAAAGAAGTTTACAGGACAGCAATTATCAATTTCAGGAAAAACTTTTGTAACTGTTGCAATAATTTTCCATGATGGACCTACTGTTACTTCTGGACATTACACAGTTTATCTTAAATGTGAAAAAGGCTGGACACTGTGTAATGATTCTCAATTGATTTTCAAACAACGTTTGCCTTTTGATTTAGCAAATTCATATCTAATCTTCCTGAAACCTAAATTTTAGAGAGACTTGGCAAGATCTGGACAAAACAATTTTACCATTTTACTGGATTACCATTGCAATTTTGTAAAAAAAAAAAAAATTAAATTATCATTTGGCCTAATGGAAAGATAACCAATTGTAATGTGGACTTTTTTAATTTTTAATGAAATTTTGAAAAACCAATAATTTTGAGATTATCGGTAACATCTGCACAATTTAAATTTTGGAATGTTATTGGACTGCCATTGGAAATTTTTTCAAAAATGATTTAAAAAATTACTACTTGGCCATGTGGAAAAGTAACCAATTCTATTGTGGACTAAATAAATTAATCAAAAAATTTTCGTGAACCAAAATGTTACAGAGAATCTGTGAGATCTGGACAAATTAAACTTTAGAATTTTATTGGATTACCGTTGGTAATTTAATCCAAACAAAAATGTAAAATTACTATTTGGCCTAAAGGAAATGAAATCAGATGTTTTTTGGAGTTATTTGAGATATAATATTGTGATTATACTTCTGAAACAAACATATCAGACGGTATTTTAAAGGAATAAGTATTGGTATTAGATGATATTTTTTTACAATATTATGCATTTCTATAATGTTAAGTTTAAGTAAAAAAAGAATCAGGGCTTTTTTAATACAATCTTTGTGATTGGTATTTTTTTTTGCCCGCTGTAAAATGATGAATGCAATTGCTTTCACAATTTATAGTGAAATGCAATATATTCTGAAAACAGCAAAAATAAGGCAAAAATATTTTTTGGGAAAAAATGTAAATATGTGTACTGTATTATAAAATGTTTTAAAAATATTAATACTTTTTTCTTTTTTTCCAGATAGATATAGAAAATTTTCGAAAACTACAAACATTTTTAAAACTATTTTTAAAAAAAAGAAATGAATAAATATTTTTTCAGTGAGTATGGTAAGTCAATAATAATAATTGTAGTCTCTCAAGGACAATGTAATGTGATAAATGATTTTTAGTGTTTTTTTTAAAAAATAAAAAAAAAATTACGCGTACCGTACGCGTACGGTAAAAAAAAATAAAAAAAAGTTTTTAAAAACATATGTAAAAAAAAGATGAAAGATAAGGTTGGCTCTTAAAAGAACCGTTGTGTTCATGCAGGGACAGAGGAAAGAAAGATTGGGAATATTAGACGGTATGACAAGTGTGCTGATCTATTTTACTGTTCACCAGGGAAACACTGGTCTCCCTATAAGTAATTAGATCGTGACAAGTGGCGCACCGTACTTCAACCCTCGCAAACCGAGGGTTAATTTCCAGAGGGCCAGCAAAAGGAGATTCTCCCCCCACAGATGAAGGGCTCACCTGACCTGCAGAAGAAGGAGTCAGCCCTGCAGATGATGGTCCAGGCTGAGCTGCTGTGGATGTACTGGCTCGTCTTTCTGAAGAGTTACCTCCAAAAAGATGACCATGTGTCCTTCTGTGTACATCCTGGAGGTGTCTCTTCATGGTGTGATTCCCAAAGGAATACTTCCTGTCAGGATTACCTCTAGAAAGTACACGCTGACACAGCCTGCAAGTAACTAAGGGTGCATTCACCTTTTTCTGGCCTTCAGGAAAAGTAAAATAATCCCATACATAAGAGGGCTTTTGTTTCCTCGCTCTCTGCCTCAAGACAGTGCTGCTGGTGCTAGCCTCACTCTCAGAAGGGCTCTGCTGTTCTGCCATCGTATCCCAAAGACAAACCAGCTCCTTCTCCCAAGGGATCACAAGCAGAAATGAGGGGAATGGGTGTGGTGTAGGAGAGTTCTAGAACTGAAAGTAGTTTCAACCAATCAAAAGTTGTGTTTCAAGATCACATGACCTACCGTACGCTTACGGCAAAAGTGCGCATGCGCGTAAAAAAGACACGCGCTTGCGCGCATGCGCATAACAGTCACTCCCCGACACTTCCGCGTAACGTGCGCGCGTGGCGTAAGCGCGCACGCGTCCCACGCGCAGTACGCGCGGCTACGCAAAGTGCGTAACTATACGCAAGCAGCGTAGAAAGATTACGGACGTTGCGTAAACCGTACGCTTACCGTGAGCTTACGGTACGCGTACTAAAAAAAATTAAAAAAAAAAAAAAAACTGGAAATAAATTTTACATGTTTATTTTAAAAATATATTAAAAAAAACATATTAATGAATTTTAAAAATTTAAGCATAGTCTTTATAAAAGGTAAGAAAATTAAATTAAAAATATGTTAGAAAAAATTGAAGAATAAAAAAAAAATTAGCATTTAAAAAACCTTGCAAATTCACTGAAAAAACCATGGGTTTCAAACACGTTATAGTTAGGAATTAGCATTTAAAAAACCTTAGAAATTCACTGAAAAAACCATGGGTTTCACACACGTTATAGTTAGGAATTAGCATTTAAAAAACCTTAGAAATTCAGTGAAAAAAACAAAGGTTTCACACATGTTATAGTTAGCTGGACATTTTACTCGTAAAAAACCAATGAAATTGCCCCGTTATAGTTAGTTCAGCTAACTATAACTCGCGCGCCCGCAATGCACTGCTGATGACGTCACATATTACATCACTCATGACATGGTCAGTGACATCACTCATGACATCACTGATGACATCTCAAATGACATCACTGATGACCTCACTGATGACATCATCCTTGTGATAGAGTGGCAGACCTCCTCTCACCCTAATATAACGTTTGATACACACTTTCAAAAATGGAAACTAACATTTTCAAAACAATGGACACACCAATAACAGTTACAACAACCTATTCAGTAATTCTAAGATCCACATAAACATCCACTCATTCACCAACAGTCCAATACAGTCACTCATACATGTACTCACTCAACACATGTACTCATACACCTATACATCCTGTTACACAATGCCACTCATCCACAGAGTTACTCACACACATAGTCACTCATGCTAATAAAGAATCAAACATACATTTACTAGCATATACAGTTATACACACACCACCACACTTACTTCTACAGAAACTTACACATACTTAGTCTTTTAAACAATCACTTATAGAAACACATACTTATTCATACAGGAACTCTTTCAATCTCTCACATATACTCACATATATACACCAATAGTCACATATACTAGTTTTAAACATATGTAGTTACTCATAAAGACACTATTGAGACAGTCATTCACTCACTAACACACCCATACACACACTCATCCACCCATACAGTCCTGCACACATGCTGTGTTCAACACACACAAAGAGTGAATCATTCATTCATGCACCTATGCACTACATAATACCCCCCACCGAACCATGCAGACACTCAGACTGATACTCAAAAAAACAACTAATAACCTATATAGACACCCATGTAGCTACTCACCAACCCATGCAACCACTTATACACAAAGTGAGAGACTGATACAGATATTTTCATATTTAAACATTACACAGTAAGCCATGTATTCACTATGATACACTTAATCAGTCAGTTACACAATAAATTTTTCAAAAACAAAGCATCCATTTAGACACTTATAAACCCATTTATTCTTCCATTGACCTTGAGATATACATATATAAAACATATTTAATTTTCAGAAAAACACACATTCACTGGATGATGTCATCAGTGAGGTCATCAGTGATGTCATTTGAGATGTCATCAGTGATGTCATGAGTGATGTCACTGACCATGTCATGAGTGATGTAATATGTGACGTCATCAGCAGTGCATTGCGGGCGCGCGAGTTATAGTTAGCTGAACTAACTATAACGGGGCAATTTCATTGGTTTTTTACGAGTAAAATGTCCAGCTAACTATAACATGTGTGAAACCTTTGTTTTTTTCACTGAATATATATATATATATATATATCTCAGCAGCAAAAGTCTCCTTATGGATTGCCAGGGACCCGAGGAGAGTGGCGCGCACGCCGGTGGAGTATCGGCAAATTCAAATCCACAATCCAAAGAATCAGCGCGCTCTCAGTAAAAGAAGATCCGTATTCGTAGAAGTATCACCAAATGATTTATTTCACAACGCGTTTCGATTACATCCGTAACCTTGTTCATGTGAAACGTGCCAAGCAACAAACAAGTGAACATATAACCATAGTGAACATAGACAAAGGACACAGTTAAAAATGCGGCAGACATGTTGGAATGGTAACATCACAGTCTGTAGTGGAGAACCTCCTCAAGTAAGTGTTAGTTAGCCGATCTACTGCATAATGCAAGTGAAATAACCACACATGATGTACCAAAGCAAACAGAATAATCACACAGGTCTATTGTCCCAACAAACGTCACCGTAATAACAGTGTATTGGTACACCATCATAATCAACAAACTTTAATGTTCACCCATGCTTGGACACATATCGAATGATTGTGAGTATGCGATGCACGGCAAGTAATGGCGTGCAAATGGGTGATACATCAAACCTGGGCAAGAGCCCTGGAGGACATGCTGGATGGATGTGTGGATATAATGCAGGTCAATTAGCTGAAGTACATGGGGAGAATAAGGCACGGCATGGATAAAATGATGTGCTCATGGCTGATGTATCAATCATAGGCAAGTGCCCTGTAGAACACAACTAAGGAATAGCGTGGACGTGGTATGCAAATCGTCCAGTGTGGTATCTGGACAGACACTGCCTGTGTATCATCTATAATGGATCCTAGGGATCTGCAACATCGAGGGGTGTAACTCCTCACAGGAATTGCATATGGGTCTAGGGCAAGTGCCCATATTCCTAAAATGATGACACTCTATGTGGAAGTAAGTTCCCACAAACGTACATCTACCAATCGCAACCAGAGTCCAATCGCAAGGAAGCAATACCATTCCTGGATACGTAAAAGATAAACTCAACAAAGTCCAACAGTCATTCATGGTATGCCGACGGAAGAAACAGTGAAGGTGTGGTCACAGGGAAACGGTAGGAGGCCCGTGCAGGTGAGTACAGGTGGGTGGGCCCCTTCCTTTCCTCCTGGAAAACAAGAAAAACTAAAAATAATTCATCAGCATGAGCCTCTAAGTCCGAGGACTTACATACAAGTGAATGTAACACTCTATCACATGTTGTATACAGTAATAATGTGAGTAGGGGTGCAGGAGAGAGAAGACAACTGCAGCTGCCCACTCGAGTGACCGCACATTGACAAAGTCAAAACTTATAGTGTTAGATGCAAAGAAGGGGGGGGTTTGCGGGGGAAAGGTTGTAGTAAGAACAGGGGGGGGAGGAAGAACGGAGGATAGATGGTGGGTGGGGGAGGGGGAGAGGAGTAGGGGGAGACAGAATACTCTGGTAAAATACAATAATGACCCAAGAGAACCTATTCTTATTTAAGGTGTATTGCTAGCCCCTCATCCTGATTCAATCCTCCTGGACTCTTGGTCTGAAAGTCTATGATGTACTTGGACTCTCTCTGCCTAAGAGTAAGTACCCTATTGCCACCCCTGGGGTTGCGATCAATCTGTTCAAGGATGAAGAAGCTCATGTCAGTAGTGTTAGAAAAATGCTTCTCACAGAAATGTCGTGCAACTGGGTATTTGGGGTTGTTGTTATTTATGGCCCTACTGTGTTCAAGGACCCGTTTCCTAGCCATGAGTGTCGTGCTGCGGATATACCACAGCTTGCACGGACACTCAATGCTGTAAACGCCAAAAGTGGAGCTGCATGTCAGAAATTGGGTTATGTCCTTACTGACCCCATTGTAGTTGACCTGTGTGCAAAATTTGCTGTTACTACAGGCCTCACAATGGCCGCACAGAAAAAAGCCTTTAAGACCATGTTCGTGCCTTCTGGGGTAGATGGTAATGTCGCTCCGCACTAGCATATCTCTGACATTCCTCCCTCTCCTATATGCTATGCTGGGCCTTGTAATATCCTGCATCCTACATGGTAATGGTAGTCACGTTGTAAGTCCTGTGTTGTAAATGTATCGCATTGTAACAGCCGGGTTGTAATTGCTGTTTCCCCATTCATTTCTGCCATGTCATAATTTGCTCCTCAGGTGCATAAATATATTGAGGGGCTAAATAAAGAATATAGTTAAAGGAGAGATTAAATACATTGACACTTAAAGACCCACACGAGTACTTCAAAAATAAATAACATAAGTATACATTTTGCACTTGTGTCCGATATCTCAGAACTCTAATGCTCAACATGTTGCTCATTATTGTACCTAGAGATAACATAATCTCGGGTACACCTAACACCCAATAATATATTTACTGCATTATATCACACTCATTTGCATTAAGTACTACTTTATTACTGGATCCTTCACCACTGAAGTGAAGTACAAGATTCATAAGCATCACACATAGGAGGCAGAAGTGGGCTGATGAGATGAAAGGTGGAAAATGACAATTTTCAGCAATGAAGATACCGCCATGGATCAACAAAGATGTGCATAAACAGCAGGCAGCAACAAATAAAACATTGAACTAGTCTTCCAGGAGATTGTGACACCACGTATAAGAGAATCACCAGTAGGAGCGTGCCCTGGTGACAGTAAAAGAGCCTTCCTGGTTCCCAGAGAGATGGTGCCACAGCATGCAACAAAGTATTAGTCAATTTGGAGTGAGGAGCTACTATCATTACAAATGCAGTGATGTGGAACAACTATATTGTTCACATACAGAAGCTAAGATCAGACGCACAACATGTTGCAGAAAATCTCTGTTGGGCACTTAGCCACAAAATGCCGACCCATCAGTTGCTTTCTCTTAGAATGCTAGACATCTAGTTACAGTTGACATATCCATCAGGTACTGAGTATGCTATGGAATGCCTAGCTGTCAGTTGTTCTGCAAGAGATGTCCATCAAGTACTGTGCCACCAGAATCCAACAAATCAGATGCTGCGTGACAAGATCCTTTCATTGCTTTTAATGTAGATAGAGATGACAAGCACTGGTCTCTCTCCCTTTCAGTTATTAATTTATATGTTTATAGTCACAACTCTCCACCTCATCTCACACACTCACTTTCCTGTTTTTTCATTATCACACAAACTTACTCTCAGTTAATATTCAACTTAACATTACTCTGTCTTACTCAAACTGATCAACTCACTCATTTTCATTCTAACACAGTCATTTTTACACTTTCTTTCTCACTCATTATCAACCACACACACTGCCATTCTCTATTATGTTCCCTTATTTTTTGGTCTCTTATTTTTCTATCCACGTTCTCCTTTTTTCTCTCATGCTTGCACCCTGATATGCACTCTATTTCTCTCTTTCATTCAATCACTTTTTTACTCACATTTTCTCTCTCTCTCTCTCTCTCTCTCTCTCTCTCTCTCTCTCTCTCTCTCCCTAATGCATTCACATGCATACTCTTCAAAACTTCCAAAAGTACTACTTCTCCTGATCAGTCTCGGGCTCTATCACTTCCTTTCTTACTGAATCACTGTTATTCTGACTCAATTATTTTAAAGTGATAAGAAGTCGGTTTAAATACTTAATGATGTACTGTAGGCCAGAGTCTGTCGTGGTAGATTCCTGACAAAAATGTGAACAGATGGTGAGGTGACATCTGTCACGTGAATGTAGAGGCATGCCGCAGTACTAACACAGCAGAACAGAAGCAGCGCCCCAGGCACCTGGGGAATAAACACTGCAGATATAAGGTGCAGCTGTTGGTTTCATAGGTGGTGATGCTCAGAGAGTATTGTTCCATGTACCTCCAAGGCACCAGACTCCAACTACAATACAGACATGATGTGGTGGCCTTATGAGGCTGAAGAGATTCACCAGCTGATCCAGGGCTTGTGGGGCTCAAGTGGCCATGGATGCCTGGGGTCAGGACCGAGGTCAGCAGGCAAAAGGCCCATAGGGAGAGGTAGCAACTAACAGCTGGCTTTTTGGTATTCGTTGCAGTCATTTCAAAGCAGTGTGGGACTGAGCTGGAGAAGAGACAGCAGGATGGAAAAGAAAGACACAACAGTACTTTCTGTACCTAGAAGAACATTTGTCACATGAGGAGGGGGAAGGTGTGGCAACAGGTGATCTGGCGAAGAGACACGAGGTAATGTTGAGCATAATGTACTCTACCTCTAAGAAATTGGATAAGGTTGAGTAATTAACCTCAGCAATAGAGGTCAAACTAAGGATGATGAGAGTCTAGGGTACAACGTTGAAATTGCTGGATTTCAAGCTGGTCCTCTGGAGAACAGAATGGTTATTAGTGAGATTCGCTGTACTCTGCATGATTTTCTCACACATTGTTCTTATTACTAAGTTAAAAAAAAAGAAACTTAAATCAGTACAAGTAAGTCAGGATACAACAGAAAGTTTGTCAGTATACTATGAGCTATGAGCCAGCAATACCATTTACATCTTTACAAAATTAAGTTCCAAAAGAAGTCACCGTAATGCCAAAAGAGGAGCATAAGAGAATAATAGAAGAGGGATAGTGCAGATGGAAGACCTTCATATTTATCTGAAGGCATTGAAGGGTCAATCAGGGCAACGAAATCAGAGACCCAGAACAAAGAAATAGCTGAACTTAAAGCATACATATTCAAATAGTGAAAGCAGTCTACAAGAACAACTGTCAATAATCAACATTAATAATTGAAATCAAAGCTAATGCACACAGACCATATTACGTATATTAAAAATAACTCATTCTGATTGGTCAAAAGACCCACTGCTGAATATTGATGCCTCAGCTACTAATATAAATATCAGTTAGCATCAGAAAGGAGGCTGGGCTGGGCCACCCCCTTTTCCCTTGTGATACCTGGTATCCCTGCCCCTGTGCTGCCTGCTCTCCCTGACCCTTTGCTGCCTGCTCTCCTTGCCCCTACTGCCTGCTCTCCCTGGCCCTCGGCTACCCTGGAGCACTAGGCCCTCCTCCCAGAACCACCATGGAGGCCGCTATGTGTCCACACAAGGGACGTTCACTGTGGGCATGCTGACAGTGCCACAAATGCACTGCCAGTTGGACCACGCCCAGCACCAAGACACCAGACGCTCCTGCCACCCCCTGCTACACCGCCATGAATGTTCTGGACCTGGACCCCAGACACCATAACTAAAGCTGTGCCTCCACCTCTCCACGATCCACCAAAGGACCCTTCACCTGCCGACACTGCCACTTCTACTGCAGTGCGACCGACAAAAGATCCCCCACCACTTCCACACAAGACAACGAACACCCTGCAACTGCAACAATGTATACTACTCAACGTTTGGTCCCTCTGCAAACATGCCACAGAAATCTGGGACACCATCACCACCCTCTCCACAGATGTTGCCTTCATCACCAAAACGTGGCTCAACCCCTTTTTTGAACCCCGACATCACAACCGCCAATCCCGAAAGCTACAAGATGATACACCAAGAGCACGCCAATAAACAAGGTGGAGGCATTGCAATCATCTTCAAGGAAAACATCAAATGCACCATCACCAACGATGAGCCCACACCCCTCATGGACCACCTCAACTTACTTCTACAAACTAAAGTAAAGAACACAATGAGAGGCACCCTTGTCTACAGACCAAAGCGGCCCTGAGCAGCTTTCTGTAACACGATCTCCAATCTCATTGCCCCCTAACAATCGACTCTTACTACTATGATATGTTATGTTATGTTATGTTAACAGGAACTTATAAAGTGCACCGTCACCAGAAGGTTTCATGGCGCTGATCTTGGATAGTGTCAAGGCGAGACGAGCTATGTGTAGGCTTGCTTAAACAGCCAAGTCTTGAGCGCCTTTCTGAACCCCAACAGGTTGTCGCGCATCCTAATTGCTAGTGGTAAAGAGTTCCAAAATTTGGGGGCAAGGTAGGAGAACCTGCGCCCTCCCTGACGTTTGAGTTTGATGACAGGGGTAGTTAGTAGTTTAAGATGGGCTGACCGTAGGTTGCGGAGTGGGGCATGCTTTACAATCATACGGCTAATGAATTTGGGGCTCCTACAGGGCAAGGCCTTGAAGATTACGCATCCTGTCTTAAAAGCTGCACGTTGGGCAATAGGTGGCCAGTGAAGTTTGGATAGCAGGGGTTTGCCAGATAGCCATTTAGGTTGTTTATAGATTAATCTCGACGCTTGGTTCTGTACTATTTGTGTTTGAGTAAGAACAGAGGCAGGCCAAGGTAGATAGAATTTGAAAAGTCGAGACATGATAGTACGAGGGCTATCCCAACCTGTATGAGGGCTGAATGGGTCTGCAAATGGGCGATCTTCCTGATTTTTCCCAATTGGAGAAAACAGGAGGAGACCATTGTCCCCACCTGTACTCTAAGCGAAATATCTGCATTTATGGTGACTCCCAGGCTTTTCACGGAAGGAGAGGGGGTGGGGGGCAGTCCTAGTTCTGTCGGTCAATAGTGTGGGCCCCAGGCGATCTCACTCTTCCCTAGCAAAACTAATTCTGTCTTGCCCGGGTTGAGCTTAAGGTGGTTAAGATCCATCCATCGCTGAATGTGAACCATAGTTACTTGGAATTCAAGGACAGAGTCCGGGGAGTCCAATGTGAAGACGAGCTGAAGATCGTCAGCGTAATTGAAGGTAGTTATCTTTCTGTTTTTTAAGGAATTGATCAAAGGCATTAAATAGAGATTGAATAAGTGTGGGGATAGGGACGAGCCCTGTGGGACCCCGCATGTGGTGGTGATCTTAGGAGCGGTAAAAGGACCAAATCGAACTGCCTGTGTTCTACCTTCAAGGAAGGACTCAATCCAGTTGTATACAGGGCCCTGTATGCCGGCCTGTTTAACATGGTCCATCAAAATGTTATGGTCGACCGTGTCGAACGCGGCCGACAGGTCCAGGAGCACCAAGGCCTGAGGGACACCCTTGTCTGTGTTTGCTCTCAAGGTGTCCAGTACCACGAGGATTACAGACTCAGTTGAGTGAGCGGGCCGGAAGCCAGCTTGATTTGGCTCTAGGTGTTCTGACTGTTCTGCTCAGTGACCTCAGCTTTCACATCGATTACACCAACAACGCCAACCCCATTGCCCACCTGGTAAACCTAAACACCATTGACCTCACCCAGCTGGTCACTGAACCTGCGTACAAAGCCAGACACACATTCGGTCCCATTTTCACCTCCAGAAACAGAATAACATTTTGCCACACCACAGAACTCACCTGGACTGCCCATGCCATCATACATGTCACCATCACAGACACCCAGCACACCATCACCAAGCACTAGATCTCCTCCCACTTCAGCTAAACAAGGTCACCAATACCCAGCAGTCACAGACCCTCACCACCACCCAATCCAAACGCTCAGCAGACCTCAACCAGGCAATCCAGAATGTTGCTGTCTGGATCAACAGTGGCGCTGACAGTCTCCCCGTTGAACCCAACAAAATCCAATAAGACTTTGAAACATGCAATATGGTACACCCCAGACCTCAGGACCTCCAAGCACAACTGCCACAAATAGGAGAAACAATGGCGTGCCATTAAGAACCCCGCTGACAGAGCCACTCACAAAACAGCCCTCAGCAACTATCACCAGCACATCAAGGAAGCAAAGAAAGCAGCCATCACCACCCACATCGACTCCGCAGCCAGCCACACAGAACTCTTCAAAATAGTCAAACAATTCTCCAACACCATCCACCCCTAGTAAGAACTCTGGGACTCACTCTCACACAACCTCCACAGCAAGATTACCAACATCTAAAACTATTTCAACCTCCAACACCCCACCTTCAGCCCCTACGACCTCAACCAACCAGTGAACAACAGCCAAACCATCACCACCTGGTCTCCATTAACCACCCTGACCACCTCAGTCATCATGTCCTCCATCCAGTCCGGGGCACCCTCTGAGCCCTGCCCCACCATCTTTTCAACCGCGGAATGAACCCTATCAGCACTCAACTCACCAGTATCCTCAACACCTCCATCGCCAAAGCAACCTTCCAGACACATGGAAACATGCAGATGTCAGATCCCGCCTAAATAAACCCTACTCTGACCCCAGCAATCTAAAAAAATATTGTTAAATCTCCTTGCTCCCATGCTCAACCAAAGCACTGGAGAAAGCCATAAACCAGTAGCCCACCAAATTCCTGGGAAAAAACACCTACTGGACACCTCACAATCAGGATTCTGGGCCAATCACAGCACCGAGACTGCATTGATTGCCACCACCGATGACATCAGAACACTCCTTGACTGTGGAAAAACTGCAGCCCACATCCTCCTCAACCTCACTGCAGCATTCGACCCCCATCTTTCACAACACCCTCATCAACAGGCCCCACAACATGGGCATGCAGCAAGCCGCCCTCAAGTGGATCAGCTCCTTCCTCACAGAACACACACAGAGCATCAGGCTGCCCCCCCTTCAATTGCAGACCCAAAGGCATCATATTCGGTGTACACCAAGGATCATCCCACACTGTTCAACACCTTCATGACCCCTCTCGCAGACGTCACCAGATCCCATGGCCTCACCATAATCTCCTACAAAGACGACACTCAACTAATACTCTCGCTTAACAAGGACCCTGCCAATGCCAAAACCAACTTCTCTAACACCATGACTGATGTAGTCAATTGGATGAGACACAACTACCTCAAATTAGACTCTGCTAAAACAGAAGTAATGATCCTCGGGAACAAAACTGTGAGAGGAATGGTCAGAAAAAGAAGCCGGAGGCTGAATGCTTTTCTTAATCTTGGCATACTTTTATTCAGGACAGATATTTGTTATCAACAAGATCAGAGTTCTTCTTTCCTTTCTTCTAATTCTTTCCTTCTTCTTTTTCTCTAGATACTCTTCTTCTGTTTCCAGGAGGGTTCCACCCAAGAGGCTTGGGAAAAAAGGAAGGTTGCAGCAAGTATATGTAGGCTTAAGAGGGATATAATTAGAATAGAATCCTTCACCGCATCCAGGAGTGGTTTAAATAAAAACAATCCAAACAAACAAAAAAACCCTAGCTTTACCTACAACAAGTGAGAATTATAGGTAAATTATCCTGACAGATTTATTTTTTCTTCTGTTGATAGTCCTGATAACCTTTACCCAAAAAAAGGAACCAAAGAAGGTCAAAATAACACACATACAGTATCAGAAATTCTCTCTATTGGGTGGTTTATTAGGAAAAATGGTTTTAGTGTGCTATGATAATCAATACATTCTCAGAGGGTTTCAGGGTTAAAACTCTTGTTAATTACCCCGTGCATAGTTCGACTCCACTAGTCTCTGGTTAACCAAAATTTATACTGAGGAGTTGTAGAAAAACAAACACATTTAGGTAGTCAGAAAATTAAATAACAAGTTTTACGTTTCAGCCACACATTAAAATATCCTTGTGACCCACAATATCCCACCTCTCTTTAAACCCCATTCTCCACCCCTTCTGATTCATGTACCACAAATTCCGCGACGGCCTGTGGCTACGTGGGCATCCACCACTCCTCGCTCCAGTCCCCTGGGGCCTCAGTGTCTTCCGTTTCTTCAATCTGTCCCGGGTCAGGTTCCCACCGCGTCCTTGCTGACTCGCAGCTCTTGGTGTCTTCCGTGTTCTCCCGACTCCACCTTCCATCTTCTTTCACCCTCTGTGGTTCGGTGACTTCTTTTTCACCCCTGTCCAGGCTTTCCTATTGGTCCCAAGTCCTGATAGGAGGCCTTCTTCCTGTGCAGGGCAAGAAGAGTCCCTTTTCATTTTTATGACTCTTTGTTGTTGATCGGGGAATGAGCAGGGAAACCGCGATGAAGAAGGTGAGTTAGAGGAAGCTCTCTGAAGGTTTCCTGATTCTTCCATACAAACACCTCCGACTGGGACCACAGCTGGTGGCCAGCTAAACTTGGACCAACAACCACACCTACAGACCATACATGTAACTTAGGGATCATTCTTGACAGTCAACTGACCATGAAACAACAAGTCAACGCAGCTGCCTTCTCCTGCTTCCATACACTTTGCATGCTCCTCAGAATCTTCAGATGGATCCCAACCAACACCAGAAAGACCGTCACTCAGGCCCTTGACACCAGCTGCCTCAACTACGTCAACACTCTTTTCACCGGCATCTCCACCCTGCTCCTCAGAAGCCTCCAGACCATACAGAAAGCTGCAGACAGACTCATCCTGGATCTCACCAAATGAACACACATCATCCCCACCTCAGAAACCTCCACTGGCTCCCCATGTAGAAGAGATGCCACTTCAAGATCCTCATGCATGCCTTCCAAGCCCTCCATGACATAGGACCTTCCTACCTCAACCATTGTCTCGACTTCCACCAACCCTCCAGACATCTGCTCTCTGCCACCCTCACGCACACACACACACCCCACATCCATCGCAGTCACAGTGGTGGTTGCTCCTTCTCCTACATCACGGTCAAGACCTATAATGACCTGCTCCTCCATCTCCATACAGCCCTTTTACTGGCAGACTTCAGGAACAGACTCAAGATCTGGATCTTTGACAGAGTCATAGCGCCCACATACCCCTAGGGGTGACAGAACTGTGCTTTACAAATGATGATTGATTGATTGGTTTCTGAAATGGAAGTACTAAATGTGAGAGCAGACTTGTCCATCAACACACATGGTGTAAAAAAGTAGCAAACTGCCTTATTCCTACCTAGAAACTGCAGCATTGAATAGCAAACCATTTAATTGAATTGCCCTTCATTTTAATGTTGACCCCAAAAGTCCGATAGCATGCTAATGGAATGCTCAGATATAAAGTAAGAGGCCAAAGGGTTCAAGTAGAAGTTCAATATAACATCAAATATTCCCAAAAGTAATTTCAATGAAATTTGATCGGCACAAAGAGATTGGGACTGAAATCTTCAAATGTTTAGAAGGGGGCATTGAGGAGAGCAACAGTGGCTGCATTTTCATTGTATATAGGGTGGAGATGTTTTATCTATTGATAAATTGATCATGTCAGTAGATTAACTACAAATCTGACTGAACTATGAACCACACTCTACTGTCATTGACTTTATTTCTGATTTCCCCCTCCTATAGGCCTCATTTTGTTCTTTTATGATATCCCCATATAAAGTTTTCTTATTTTTGCTAATGGTCCTATAAGTCAACATCTGCTGCCTAAGGGAAGGTCTTCATGATTCACAGTCCTGACAATGATTTACATCTGGAGTACAGAGGGTTAGTTGTCTAATGAGTCAGGCAGCAAGGAAATCATTAATTTCACCCCAAGGTGGTGTACAACTATTCCACAGTTCAATTTGTTCATCAAAATAATTAACAGAAAATGGTATGTCTAACTCTCTTAATTAATTCATTGTTTAAACCAGATATTTAAACTTTAATTACAATTTCAAAATTAGCTTTTCAGTAATTTTGTCCATTAATTTATATATTTGTGTGAATAAAACTTATAACTACATGCATTTTGAAGATTATATATTTAGCTCTTCTTCTGCAGTAGTAGATACCACATTTCCAAACAATGGTCATAAAAATAAGAAAAGATGTAATCACAGTACATACAAGGGGTAAAAGATAAAGACAATACCTTAGGATAATCAATCAATCTGTGTAAAACAAAATACTTACTTTTTCAAACACTCAAAATGTATGCCTGCTCAAACATTAATATAAGTTTTTGTTCAAAGAAGTCATTTAGGGGACCAGGAAGAAAACTTGATATCACATTCTCTCCTGTTGAAGTCTGTCATTATCCATAGCATTGGTTAATAAAAAGCACAATAAATCAAGTCAATCTTTAAGCACCATTGGCGTAATTTATTCTAGTCTTACAATCCAATAGGCTTAACAGTGGAGAATAACATTTCCTCAACTACCTCCTCTTTTGGAATCTATAATAGTTACAAGTACTTGAAATTTCAGTTGTGATAAATGAATGACGAATGAATACTTTACATTGAATCATACTTTCTTCTCCATTGGCGCAATGATTTAGTGTATCATGATAAACGCTGCTAGTAGGTTTTGGAGGCAGTCACGCACCAGATTATTGCTGTTAACTCGCTGTTTAACTTTTAAAACTTCATGCACTATATCATGCTGTGAATTTTAATGCACTGCTCACTGTTTTTTTAACTCGCCGCAATAAGACAGTACAAAGTTATTTTTGCTGAACTGTTAGGGTTGGGCATATTGCTAAAACACATTTTTACCTGTGTGGGTCTTGCTGCCTGGGTCTTCTTGCTCCTTTGCGTTTGTTCCCCGGTCCACCACAGCTTTTGCTGGTTGTGTGGAGGGAAAATTGACACCAGATTTGCAATCACTTCCGATGGGACATTGAATAGACGCCATCTTGTGTAGGAGACGCTCTAGTCTCTACACAAGCATACTGGCGTTTGCAGCCATAAAAACAACTGATGGTGCCGACGCGCAGTGGCAAGCCCGTCTGCGTCCGGAACGCGTACAGCGCCAGCAATGCTGCCGGGTTACAATCAGACTAGGTATTTTCTTCCATCGCCTTAAAGCAATTAAATATCAAAAATCAGTGTCAACATCAGTTGGATGTGGACAAAATTAGAGGTCGCATTACTTGTAGGGAATGTAGAGTGCAGCTACCACCTATGAAATTTAATCAATTAAGGCCTAAAAACAAAAAGGCCAGTCACGAATTGGTAATGAGGGGGGGCTTAATTAATGCATGCTCCCTAGTTAAACAAACATTTGACATCAGGGAATTAATCGTTGATAATGACTTAGATTTCCTATGCATTACCGAAACATGACTTAAGGAAGATTGCAACCCGGATATTGCAGTTGCCCTACCCCCTACTTATACCATCTGTAGGAAAGACAGAGAGAATGGTGGGGGGGGGGGGGGGTTGCCATTATTCACAGAGATACTCTAGTGTGGGAGAACTTTATCCTACATGAACTTAAGGGAGCTGAAAGTCTTGGTTTCTGCTGTGCCATAAATGGTTCAACCTCATTCGCGGGAGCCTTAATCTATCATCCCCCTGCCAACAGTGGTGCTTTTTTAGACTCATTAGGGGAATCTCTTGGACAAGCTCTGTTTAGATATGCCAACTTTACACTGCTCGGGGACATAAACCTCCACTTGGTGGTGACAACCCTGTAGTCACTACATTCCTGGAAACTATCACTCCCCTTGGCCTGATTCAACTAGTTCAAGATCCGACACATAGGGCAGGACATACATTAGATGGGGTTTGCTCTAATTCTTCCTCAATCCAGGTAGAGGCATCTATTCCTCAGACCTGGTCAGACCATCATTTTATCCCCTTGGCTATCTCAATACCCAAAGCGCCACAAGCAACCAAGCATAGCCATTTAGGGGTACCAAAACGGAAATGGCATCTATTAGCCACCAATCCTGGCTTGTCCAAAATTGCCCAAGAAAAAAGCCCGATACTGACCGAAGAGCCAGCGGAAGACTCTCATTGCTTCAATACATGGATGAGGGCCATAAGTGATGACTTAATGTCTCTAAAATATTCCCCCAGAAGAGGCAAAATAAAATCACGTAATGATCCATGGTTCACTAAAGATCTAGCAAAGCTCCACCTACATAGTAAACAACTAGAACGTAGATGGAGAAGGGGCTATGAAATGGCTAATCTGCAGATCTTTAAATCATACAGGAAACAATACCATACAGCCATCAAACGTGCAAAAAAAGATTACTTTGGGAATAGAATAGCTATGGCAAAGCAAAACCAAAAAGAGATATTTGCTATAGTGAATTATTTTATGGAGCCAAAAGCCTTACACTCAGAGGTTCCCCCCTCTCAGTCTCTCTGCAATGATCTCGCAGCATTCTTCGAGGAAAGAAAATCACCAATGTCCAAAAAGATTTTGGAACATTAAGAACAGAAGAAGTGGTGAATGAGTTGGGATCAAATCATAGGCAGGTTAGACCTCTTCTTCGTACCTTTCAAACAGTTACCTTATCCCAGACACATGAAGCTATCTTAGCATGTAAATCAGGCTCCCCATTGGATGCATGTCCCCCAATAATATTACAAAACATTATGGATTTGGTGAATCCCGTGATTAATAGGATTGTGAATTCCTCGCTGTCCTCTGGCATAGTGGCTGATACATGGAAACTCGCAATAGTGAAGGCCTTAAAGAAAAAACAAAATATTGATTCTTCCAATCTTTCCAATTATAGGCCCATATCCTTACTACCTATCCTGGGTAAGGTCACTGAAAAAATGGTCTATAAGGAACTCTCCAATTTTGTTGAGTCAGGCCAGATCCTCCATCCTCGGCAATATGGCTTCCACCCGAAAAATTCCACGGAATCAGCCCTATTGGAGATATCTGACACGCTGAAATTCATCACTGACAATGGCAGGAAAGCAGTGCTGATCCTACTGGATCTATCGGCTGCTTTCGAAACCATGGCAAACTGTGGCATATCCAACACAGCTCTAGCTTGGATTACATCCTTCCTCTCCAATAGGAAGCAAGCAGTCTCCTTGGGCACCTTTCTTTCTTTAGAACGTACTGTCAACACAAGAGTCCCCCAGGGGGCCTCACTTAGCCCACTCTTGTTTAATATACACATGGCCCCAAGTATTTCCCTCATTTCAGCCTACGGGATTGAAACCACATTTTATGCTGACGATACCCAGCTGATCTTGTCCCTTGAGAAAAACTCCACAGAGGCTGAAGAAAATTTTAAATCCTGTCTCTCAGCGGTCATCACATGGATGAAAAATAACCATCTCCGTTGTAATACGGACAAGACAGAAATCCTGTTGATCGGAAAAGACAATCCCTTTCAACCGAAGGATTGGTGGCCGGAAGAGGCAGCAGCTCCCCTGGCCACAGTGGAGGTAGCCAAAAATTTGGGAGTGTGGTTTGACTCCTCTCTTTCCTTCAAACACCACATCCTTAAGGTAGTGGGCACCTGCTTTGGAATGATTAAAACCATGAAAACATTATTTGAGTTGATCCCACTGGCTGCAAGGAAAACAGTGGCGTTAATACTGTCACGTCTAGACTACTGTAACAGCCTGCTAGTAGGGGTCAATAAATCTACCTTGAAGAGACTAAAAGTAGTACAACACGCAGTGGCTAGACTTGTTTTGAAACTTCCACGTAGGTCATCAGCATCAGATGCTCTGAAAACTCTTCATTGGCTTCCGCTGCACAAGAGAATTCTATTCAAACTCTTGGTCATCACCTTCAGAGCTACCCGTCAAATCGGACAAGAATATCTCTCCAGGAGATTTACACCATACATTCCAGGGAGGACACTTAGATCCACACCTGCTAACCTCCTCAAATTACCTGGTTTTAAACTTAAAACCAGGGAAAGGAAAACTGCTACAGTATTAGGTGTAAAAGCCTGGAATTTTATGCCTAACAAACTGAAAACGATTGCATCAGAAAAACTGTTTAGGAAAGCTCTAAAGACCTAGATCTATGGAATAAGTGATGTATCCAGTCTTGCTCTTATCTAGGCTCCAACTCCTTACTAGTTTGCCAGTTATCTGTATAGCGCCAGGAGGCTCCTTTGAGAGCGACAGTTTGCGCTCTATAAATGCCCCATTTCATTTCATTTCATTCATTTTCATGCAGATTCGGTGTGTTAAACATTAGAATCCACACGCTATTTGCCATGATCTAAATTTGTTTATTTTACTTATCGCACCTGATAAATAACATAATCCCTGGTAACATTATTTATTAGGGGCGATAAATAACACCTTTTATCGTAATCAGGACCTAAATGAACTAATACAGCTATTTGATTGCTTTGATTCAATCTTTTCACCAGTGTGTGGATTTACCACACAATTGTGCAATGCCAATGGTACATACAAGGAAACGTGTCCTGTTTTGCTTTTGATGATTTGGTCTTCAATACATTTCTATTAGTTAAAATTATCTTTTGCTTGTGTGGCAGTTTATCTTTCAAATTGTAAATAGATTAGTAAGCTACATCTGATAGCAGCATAAAACAATGCAGAAATTCAAGTCCATTTTGATCAACCACTATAATTGTATTACTTTAGCTATTCTTTAGATTCTCTGTGGAATGCTTTGATACAAAGACCGTTTTTTTAATATTGCTGCTTTTCTTAAGAAGTTCAGTAGGTTCCCAGTTCTTCACTTTCAATATACATCTCTGGTATGTCTATTTAGTGTATCCTCTCTCAGCAAAATGACTACTCATGTCCAGTTCTGCCTCTTCTTATAAATATATCTATATCTGATATTACAGTAGTTTGGCCCTCGTTAGTTTTCAGTCATCCATTGACTGATTGTTAAAGGTTATATAATGCAATAGGCTGTTCTGGTCTTTAAGTTTCCTAAACATTTGTTTCCCTTTTTAATTTGCACAACTGATTCTGGTGTCTATAAAGGTCTATGTTGACCCTATCCATCTTTAGAAGGAAATGTATATGGTAGTGTAATGTGTTTAATGTTTCATAGTTGTTTATCAGGTCTTATCCTAAGACTATCCACACCAAGAAGATAGTTCTAAAACAAGCTCGGAAATCGTTTTCCCATAGTTCATTCATCTAAATAAAGCCATGCTTCAATTTTGACCTGAAGATATTCAAGTAGGTCGTGGCTGCTCAAGAGACTGTTGTAGTTCTGAAGATGTGTTAGAAATATTGTCCACAATGTTAAAAAATAATTTTCGAACAAGTTGAAATTTGGTAACTTGATTAAAATCATATGGTTCACTCATTGTAGGTCCATTTTTAAAATCAGCCATTTAACTGGTCCTAAATGAGGTTTGCATGTACACAGAGTTAAAATTGAGTATATGCTTAGGATAACATTTCCATAAACTTTATTGAAGGTATTTGGGATGTATAGCAGCCTTTGCTATGTACAGGAACTGACATTTTAGTAACTAATTATTGAAGGAAAAAAATATCAGAAGTGACTAATAGGTTCATGTAATTATTGAATTGATGATGCTATCAGTCTACTTAATGATTCTTCCGACAACTTGTTTAAAATGTATTACCATGAAACTCTTAGATGATAATTAGAGACTAACTCTTTCTGTTTTCCAATATCCAGTCATTGTCATTGGGTTATTGGAAATTGCTTTCAATGTGTTATAAGTAGCATTGCTGGATTGGTACCTGGGTAAAAACTAAGTACCAGAGAGTCATCAATGTAGGATTCATGAACACCAGCTCATTATCATTGTCTGCCATTTTCATCACAATATATGGATTTTTATTAAATATTCTCAAAAATACTTAGGGGCTCATTAGGATGGCGGGTGGACCTGAGTCTGTCCACCATCCCTGCGGTGTTGCGACCGGCCGCCAGACATGCGGCGGTCCCGCACGCAGCGATGTTAAAATCGCATGTCTACCATTTCACTCCACCACATGGCTGGTGCCTGCCACTTGGTGCAGTGACATGTAAGGGGGATACCATAGGTACTCGCCAAGTGCACCCTACCTCCCCCAGACACAAGGGGGGCCCTCAACGGGCCCCCAAAACCAATCCCCACCAGCCGCCATGGAAAGACCTTTCAGTCCCCACATCCTAATAGGGCAGACGGTGCCTGCTAAGCACCGCCACCATATTAGTGGCCCTGCTCCGCCCGCCAGGCAATCATAACGATTGCCACCGGTGGTAATCGTCCACCGCAATACCCACCGCCATCCTAATATGGCGGTGGGTAAATCTCATGATGATGGCGGAACGATCGCCATCGCCAGCCCGGCGGTGGCGATCGTTCCGCCATCGTAATGAGCCCCTAAGTTCCCCTATGAGTGCAATTACTATACCTGTCTCACTAATTCACCACCTTTCATTGTTTTGCACTGTAATAGAAACAGAGCATATAGCCTTCTTTTCCATGATATTTCAAATGTGACCCACTTTTGTTTGGATTTTTCTTTCGTTTGTTATTTTATCTTACTCAGATGCATGAAATACTTGCCATTATTATCCAATGCTGGTATCTTTCAACCCCGAGCATATAGTCAAATGGATTCAAACATACAAACAAGGGCATGTCATATTTTTGCATCATTGTGAATCCATGTGTTTTGGCAGAAGATCAAATTGAATGTGGTCATCCTGGGCAAGCTTGAGAGACATCATATGGTTTTACTGTCCTTTATCCTTTATCTGAGACAGAAAGGGGAACTCTTTCTGATGAATGATAGTGCGAAGAGCAACTTGGAATCAAAACTGGTCCTGGATCACGCGGCTGCGCTTTAAACCAGATGTGTGTCAGCTACAGCAGAAAACTGCATCTATCGTGCATATTTCTTGATGACTAGGTGGGGTTGATTTAAAAGAAAAAGACATTAGAGAGACTAAACTTTGAGATTATTGTATTACATTCTGATTGGTTGTTTGGTTGTAGGTTTTGTAAATTAATCTGCATAACTCTTGTAGCTTGAGCACTATCATTTTATTTTTCCGACGGAAACCTGAAAGCTGTTTTTGCCTTGTCGATTGTGTACTAGTACGGCAGAATAGTATTCAAATCCAGAGACTGTACTATATTAAACTTTTTTTTTCTTAATAAATAGTATAAGATTCATTGTGTGGAATAAAATGTATTAAAATACAAATATAAATTGTTTTTAACAATCTGCGATCACTTTTACATTTACATTTGCGTGTAGAATAGTAATATACTGATACTCTGTGAAAAACTATAACTACTTGAGAGAAGTTCAAAAAATGCCTAGTTAGCACACCTGTTTGTAAATATGGAATATGATATAGGGAACGAACCAATTAATAAATTCCACTACAAATTATCGCACATCAAATACAAATCCTCACAACAAATTATCATCGAACATTGACAGCCCTCCAGTGATAAAAAAACATGATTGAGCAAGTCATTATCCGGTCACATTAGTAACCCTAGACCAAGCAGTGCTGCAGGTGAGTCTGAAACGCTAAGTAGTTATTAGGAGTAAATAATCTGTCTTTGAAGATTCTGCAAGTACTTGTATTCCTTCTGTCTCTTTGCAGTTTCGTAACTCTTGACATACCAATCCTGTTCCAGCATGCTTCAAATATACCTAAGAAGAGCAGAAATCCAAAATAAAATAGAAACGCAGATAAACTGAAAACCACTATAGCCCAACATCAAATTGCCCTCACAATTATCTTGCCACTTAACATATATTTTGCTGCATTGTTCCACTTTTGCCAATGAACCGCCGTGGCACTTCTGTGACTACATGCACAAACATGCACATCACAGGAAAAGGATGTTGTTCTTGCATTCGGTTTTTGTCAAGGAATGTGATGTGCATTGAATTTCAGCTACGCTGCTAGAATATTCTTTAGCATCTTGATGTCCATCATGAGCCAAATCAAGTAGTCAAAGGGGTGGGGTATGGTTCATCCTAAAATAATGAGGACATTCAATAGTGCTAGAAACACAAGTCCTAAATTGGGGGAAAAGAACCCATGAAAGAGTTTTAAATAAACCTAAGGGGATGGTTCAGTGATTGGCAGAGCTGCAGTTCTGGTACAAATTGTTGGACCTCTCACCCCGCCAGACATTTAGTTGCAACTTCTGGTTTCGAGGAGAGGGAATCATTCGATTTCCTCTGCATCCTCAGCATGAAAAAGCTATGGCCGCATTTAGTTTGATAGTTTGTTTACTCTGTCACAAATGTGAAGGATATCCCGTCCAACTTATTACAAGTGCATTATATCCTATGGTACTTGTATTAAGGCGGGTGGGATATCCATTACATTTGTGACCCATCTACCAAACTCTTACCTAGGCCATATGACCCAGTATCCAATCCAATCTTCTGGAGGGCTGCCAGGTCAATGCCTCGGAAATGCCTAGCAGCGCATATTTTTCATGCCTCAAACCGACATGGATGGAATGGCGAAAGCAGGCAGGAAATATAATCAACAGCCCCATAAGCAGTGGGAAAATACAGTGTGCATCAGGGCCAACCCCTACTATGTGAGTCTGTTTTGGAGACAAAATCTACATAATGTTGAGGAGGCCGCAATCATATGGGCACCTGTTTCCTTTCCGCTGCTGTGTTCATGGAGGAGGAACTATCCTGACATTGCTGGCGGAGAGGAGACTCGTAATATGTTTGGCGGGACCGGGGAGGTCCCTCCAAGCATATCGCTGCCTCTTGACCGCCGCAACACCTGCTGAAATAAATCACTGATCATGTCTACGATGTAAAGGTTTTGATCAGAGCTTGGGAATGTCCACAGTCCACAGATATATGCTTGTGTGTATTCTCAAAGTGCAAAGACACACCATAGGTAGTGCTGGAGCAGAGTTTTCTGTTAGAAAATTCTGGGGCTTTTGAAGCTCTGGCATGTCTATGCGTTTTATTAATTTATTAATAATTAACAACTAATTATTTGTCTTGTGCAAGTGCGTTCTATTAATCAACCTGTTTGTCCTAACACAAGAGAAGGTTACACGAGGGTTAGCATGCGTGTGCTGTTTATGTATTCACAATAACGTGCAAGTTTTTCATGTTTAAACGTTGCTGTGTGCTATTTATTTTGAGCACAAAACGCTGTCTGAATTAATGCTCTATATGTCGCAAAGCTAGATAAATGCATACACATAAGGGTGTTAGTGGGGTTAACACTGTCTAATCATTATGATGTAGTAATCTTTATTTTGTCTCTTTAATTAAAGATGGTCTATTGTGGCCTATGAAGGCTTTCATGAAATAACTGAGAATAATTTGAAGCCTGGCTGAGCTGTGGTGCAGGCGAAATCTGTGATGTGACAAGGGAGACCCCTGCTGGAATTCGGTTAAAGACAACTGACCGTAGTCCTTGAATGGAAATTTCCGTGAGGACATCAGCAAGCTTGGAGGATCTCCAAAAGAAATGAGTTGTCCTTGGTGAACAAAGGGCCTCAGAAAGAACATTGTGCTGAAGCCAGTTTGCCGAGGGAAATGAACGAGATGGATACTTTAATAGTTTCTAATTCTTGGTTCCTGTTTCGTGGTTTGCGTATTGTGACTTTTCCTGAGCGGAGATTTCAAGATGTTGCAAAGTTACATCCCTTCCTTCTCGTTCTGCTCAGTGATACAGTTTTACTTGTCGAATTTATGTGTGTTTTCATTGTATTTTACATTATAAAATCACTAGCTTAGGGAGGGCTCTACCCACTCTCTCTTTCGTCGCCTTGTCGCGTGAACTTGCGTTGCTGAGGACTGATGCTGAGGACCTTATCCTGAAAGACTTTTCCGAGAGACTGGTCCTGACCCGTTCTGACACTAGTTAGAATAGGTAACTATGAGAAATGATTTATTCTGATTTTACTTTGACTAATTTTAGATAAAGCAATATAACTTTTAAACATGGTGTTGATTATTTCTTTCCTTGTCATTTATTGAATACTTTTTGATTATTGTTTATAGATTGTTTATATTATGTTAGGCAACCACTAAACTGGTCCTATCGCCTAGATATAGATGCAGGGTGCTTTAGAAGTTTTCTTCCCACAGGTTTATTGCTGGTAGAGTATTGGAGCATAGTGAAATGGGCCCTAGCGTATGATGAATGCATGTGCGTGTAACTGTGAAGATTACTCTATCCGTGGTAGTGGGCATATTTCTGATACCCTGATCTGTATCAATTTGAATACTGACCTTTCACAACTGCAGTGGGATTTATGACTGTGGAAAAATAATCACTTGGGATTGGTGTCTTTACACTTTAGAATTGGTGGCATACATGCAAAGGTTAAGTTTTGATATAAATGTCCATATGCGACCAAATTTACCCTTATGAATAGGGCCCAGTGAGTTCTCTTTACAGGGTGTTTTGATGTTTTTTTTTTTTTTGTCAGTCCTCATGTTGCATGTGCATGAGCTGAAGGGCAGCTTTCGTGTGGCACCCAAGATGAAACGTTACTTTTAGAATGAAACAGTTTTTGCAGAACATACGATTATAGTACAAATGATTTATTTTTTTATCATTGACTTTTGTAAATCTTTGTGTTTTGCCGTTCAGTTACTTCAGAGCGCTGACAAATGAGGAGATACAGATTAACGTTTCGATGTGGATGCTCGAGTTCACTAGGGTAGTATAAGTAATCATGCCTGGCTTTCTTCAATCACAAACTCTGTTTAATGGTGAACTAATTTGAGGGCAATTCTGAAAATCCCATTTACAGTGGTTTCCTCAACCTCTTGTAGTAGGTTTCTAATCTCAGATTGGGAACAATGGCATTCCCGACTCTTTGTCCTTGCACTCCCAAATGTTTGCCTTTATGTTTTGTTCTCTTGAAGGAGTGCAGGTTGATCCAGATAGATGAAATTGTACAAAGACCTCTGTTTGAATGTAATCAGCCATCAATTCCTAGAGGTAAGCAAGGCCTACCCCTAGCATGCTTTAGGAATGGTGCACAAAATCTTAAATGAAATCCTGACATCTACAAGGATCCAGTGGAGTGCTCTAAAGATAGGGTTGAATTGGTCCCACTTATTAAGGTTAAGGCTGAATCTGGATGGATGGTCCTAAAGTCTCTGGAGACTGTCAAATAGTTTCTTCGGGAGGCCAGCAAAGATTGATAATAGTCAAGGTATGTCAATACTTGAGGTCTCATAAGCTTCATTCTGTGGTCACTGTGAAGGAATGGGTGGTGATGAGATATACATTCACATTGATTTGGGATGCAAAGCAGAGATTGCATCGAAAATAATTCACAATTCATAACTTTTGTTGGGATGAAGGCTGGGAGGCAATTGGTAAAGAATCAGGCTTGAGATTCCCAAACGCACAAATCTTTTTCATGGTACAATTCCTTCAAATGGAGAAGTCCTTCATCCAATGGAACACACGATCCTAGCAGGAGGTACAGTTGACTGGATTCACAGGACTATATTTTGAATTTGTGTGACGTTGGTGTAAATTTGGAATTTCACATGGCACTGATTATGTAGGTGTGCTAGAGGATGTTCCTAGATGTTGATATTTTGTAGTGAACAGGAATGCTGCCAATTCAAGGTGAAATGTACAACTTTAGACCTACATTTAATAAAGACATGCACAAATTTCACTAAGAGTGGGCTTAAAAACAGATCAAGACATTTTTTTAAAGTGGGGTTAAGAATTACTTACTGAGTCTAGGGTTACGAATCAAAGGTCCATCATACTTTGGCCCCGGCTCTGGACAGGTGGGTTTAAAAAACACATGCCCTGCCTGCATTTGAAATTGTCAACAAACATTCAGACAACATGAAACAAGAATGATTATTTAACCAATTCATAAGTAACTGGCTTATTTAGACAATTTTGTGGATGTAAGAACCTACAAATGGCTACACCACTAAAACTCAAATCAAAATCCATGCACAAAATCATAAAATGACCACCATGTGACCTAGAAGCCTGCAATAAAATATTGACAATGCTACCATTCAGGTCAGGAAAAGAGAGGTCTGAAAACTGAATAAAAAATTGCCAAAATGTCTAAGATCACTCAAATCAATTGTTTTATTCAACCTAATCTTTTCCATGAAATATTTTATTTATTTGAAAAGTTTTATATAGCGCTGGCTAGACCCGGAGGTATCAGAGCACTTTACAAGAGGATCAGCAAGTTACAGATTACGTAGTTACATCAATTAAATCAAAGAATCATGGAGGGAGGAGGAGGGGGAGGGAAGGAAACACAACGGGGAAACGAGGAAAACAATGTCAGATGACCGGCTGGGTAGGTGACAGACGAGGGGGTGAAACCAGGGCCAGACTCCTCGATAGCTGCATATGACTTATGGCATAATAAAACAAGCATTTGAAAACCCATTAGATCTTTCATTTGGGGCACATTGGCTTTACCAATGTATTTCAGACATGCTGTACAGCCTCCCCCATGTTAGGCAGCATGGCTAATTCTTTTCTTTTTTTATAAAAGCTTTTGACACAGCCGAAAAAGAAAAAAAAAAGCATCTAAATCATTTTTTAGGCGTGCGCACCACACATTCAATTTGGATCAATTTATAAAAAGCAAAAACAAATGCAAACACATTTTTTGGGTTTTAACCCCTTCGCCACGGCACAAATTTTGCCGCGGCGCTGGGGGGGATCGGGGTGTTAGCGGCGCCGCCATGCTCGTGACGGAACCACTCCGTCATGAGCCACGGGCGCGCTGTGCTCATGACGGAGTGGTTCCGTCACGACTCCGCCCACTTGCATTGATCGCCCGCACAGGCGGGGAATCAGTGCCGCGTGGGCGGAGCGGCCACCAACGGCCGCAGCATGACGGAACCACTCCGTCATGAGCACACGGCGCCCGTGGCTCATGACGGAGTGGTTCCGTCATGAGCAGGCAAGGGGTTAAGAGGGTGGGGAGACTAGTGAGCATAAGCAACAGAGAAGACTCAGGGGCAGAAGCAACACAGTAGGGGGGTAGGAGTGGAAGGACACAAGAAATATGTTCGTGCTTCATGGAAGGGACAAACACAAGAAGAAAAAGGAAAGCACACACAAGGTAACTAATAATAAGCAAGCAAATGAGAAAGATAATACAGCCAATAAATGGTAACTAATGGACGGATTCTAAGCCCGCTATAATTTAACAATATAGTTCGTAATAAAGAGTACATGTTCTGTTTAGGAGACAAGACATAAAAGCAACCTATAACCTAATTTCTTTCAAAGAGAGTCTGACTTTTATTTCAGAACAGCTGCCATTCTGCACAATATTATTCAGGCACTGATCCCAGATAACAACTTGTGCGTAGCCAAATTTGTCAAATCAGTGTTGTACCATCCCTTTATGTGTACATAAGAAATCTATGTTTGAAAATGTTGTCTTGCAAAGAAATGTCATCCAGCAAGGCTATGTTACAAAGTAAATACATTTAAAGCTGTTGCTATTAGAATTTTTAACATGGTAAGGTTAAGGGTTCTTGCTTGATTGTTCTCCTGATCAATCCTTCATTGGGCCAAACTATTTCATTCAGTCAGAATTACTTTATTCGATTAATACAAAATGAATCATTAAAGTTCAAATATACATTACAGATAAAAACTTGAAAAGAGATCAGTTCATTCATATCAATAAGTAAGTGATTTCCTGGTTTTCATAGACATACATAAAAAGGAAGCAACACTGTAACAGGTTAAAGGATCAGGCAGCAGACGAAGAACAAATAGGGCTGGGCGACATTGTCTAAAATTATGCTTACGCAAAAGGGGAGTTAAAATCCTTTCCCGATGATTACAATAAAATTTACAGAAGAAGAAAATGTGCAAATCCGTTTGCCGTGAGAGATCTTCAAATGGACATCAAGGGAGGTCATTAGTAGAGTAAATACCAGCAGGATGGCCCAACATGCAGGAGATGTAATTAAAGCAAAACCTTAGGAGAATAAATCTATGCCAAGTAATTGTTATGAGCTCCAAATAGGATGATATCCCTTCAACCTGCAGTGGGTCTTCAATATATTCCTTAACAGTCGGTTTACTACAGTTTACATTTATTCTCACATCATTACCAATGGTTAAACAATTGGTTTTTAAAACTGGGAATTCAAAAAGGCTACCTAGATTTAGGGTATGTATAGTGGTTTTTACATACTTTAGCCATTGAATATTATCTTTATGTTCTAGAGATAAGCAATCCAATATTATCTGTTGGGTAAGGGACACAGTTTCTCTGCGCCATATTGAATGCCATAGGAGAATGGGTGCGACGTTTATCTTAGCAGTTATATAGAGGATACTTAACTCTTGATGTAATTTGAAGTTGGAACAACTAATAGGGAGGCTCATCATTGATTTCCAAAAACAATCCCCTATTGTTTGTATCCCCTTTGCATAAACATAGCCCCACACTCCCTTACCATGTGCAGCACTGGATTTGGCCCCATAAACCTTCCTTAAAATATCTGGGTTTCTTGTTTCCAACTTTTTTGAAAATGAACGAATGGCATTTATGCTCTTTTCAAGCACAGTCCCACGATTCTCTACCATACTCATCCAGCATGCCTTATAATCAAAGGTTTGGTATGAGAACAACACTGCCTGCACCACTTTGCGATTAAAAATGAAAAAGGATGGAGGATTTTTCAACTTTTGACCTGTAATTAAAACAAATGATTTAGATTTATTTGTATGAAGATCCAGACTTTTCCTAAAATCTACATAGGTATTTAACAATTTCTGGAGCGACCTTCCTGTTCACGCAATTAAAACTGCATCATCTGCATATAATAAAATCGGGATGGACATCTTGTTTATTCTGGGAATTTCTATGGCTGATTCTAGCAGCTTAGACTCCACCCCATTTGTATATAATGAATACAGGAAGGGTGCAAGGACGCACCCTTGGTGAACTCCTCTAGTAACTGGAAACCGTCTGGTGCACTCACCATGAAGACCGTACCTTACACATGCTTCAGCTTTCGAGTACAATTGTCTTATAAAGGTAATTATTTCCTCTTCTACCCCCATTTCCCTCATGATCCTCCATAGATGGGAATGGGAGATGCAGTAAAAGGCTGCGCTAAGATCCATGAAGGCCAGAAATAAATTACCCTCTTAGCGTGGGTGCACTTAGCTATAAGAAAAGTCAGGTTCATGCATTGATCTTGAGTACCTCTACCTTTTTTTAAGCCATATTGGGCCTGGATCAAGATGTTGTTTATCCGTGCCCCTTCCTCCCATCTATTTAATAGTACTCTGCCCATGAGTTTTGCCTTGCTGTCGAGAAGGGAAATTGGTCTGTAAGTTCTGGGGTATTTTTTATCTCCTGTTTTGTAAATAGGTACTAAAACTGCTTTCTGTCAAGAAGCAGGAGGTCCCTCTTTTACTATGGCATTAAATGTGTTAGTAAGTAAGGGGCCCCAGATCTCGGGGGTATCTGTGAAAAAATCTATTGGGGCACCATCTATACCAGGTGCCTTATTATTGGTGCATTGTGCCAGAGCTTCACCTTTCTCCGCATAATTAACAGTAAGGATGGTGCTGGAGACTAGAGCAGACGCTTCATCCGTTGCCCCGGAAACCTCTCGCAAAACTTTAAAAAAAATTCTAAAATGCTCCACCCATGACTCCTCATCCATGTATATATCCAGATTGGGATTAGAGTCCAATTTTAAAAATGGGGCATTAATCATTGACCAGAAATCCCTTGTGTTATTTGCAATCAACGCTATAAGTCATTTTTCCAAGCCTTCTTCTTTCAATATCTTTAGTCTATTCTTCCTGGCCACAAAGTAATTTGGACGGGCCTGTTTCATAATTAGTGGATTTTTTTGTACAGACTTGAGAGTTCGGTGGAGGTGGGAAAGTGCTTTAGTGCAGTTATGATCTAACCATTTCGGGCCCTTGGGTTTATGTGATCCACCACTCTTCGAGAGAACCTTTTTAACCTCAAGCAAAATGGCTTGGAAGGCCTCAATTGTAGACTGTGGATCCTCTTTTGGATCTAAGCATATTGCGATTTCATTATTTCTGCTTGTAACTACGTGGGGAATGAGAACACTCACTTAAGAGTTATCCCATTCATTCTTGCTATAGTGGGTTGTATATGTGTGAAATTAGGGCCATGTATACCCGACCAGTTCATAAGCCAGGTTACGGCTGCATGATCGCTGAAACCCAAATATTCAGCTTTCCTATTGTTAACCGTTCCTCCTAATCTAGATGAAGCTATTATAAAATCAATTGAGGAGCTGTATAGGGAGGAACAAAAGGTTTCTAGTGGGAGGCCAGTGGATTCCGATTGGGGGTTCATAACCTCCAAATCTTTTTATAAAAAATAAGTTTATTTAGGGCGTTCTCATAGGGGTTGTGGGCGAAGTGAATATTACATCCTCCATCCTCATCTGTAAGCCACAGATAGGAGTTATTGTGAGAGGGCAGGGGTGTGCATTGAAATCGCCTATCCCTACACAAACCATATATCCTGTTCATATCTTCCTCCACTGTGGCACCAACTTTGTGCTTTTGAACCCCAAAAAGTTTAATATTAAAGTTCATCAGTAATATAGTGTTACCTTCCGGCCCTTTAAGGTGTAACATATTAAAATATTGGCATTCATTATAGGATGATAAAACTTCAAATCTCAGGGTATTCTTTAAAAATTTCACAATCCCACCCTTCACCCTTCCAGCAGATGAGGCAATTGCGGGGATGTGATATGACCTGTATCCATCTATGCTAACAGGACCCACTGCCCAGGTCTCTTGCAGGCATATTAAATCAAAGGTGTGAATGTACTTTAACCAATCCTGATCCAACAATTTCTGCCCCAGTCCTGCTATGTTCCATGTAATAGCTGTAAAGGTATCCTTGTCTTTTGGAGGGGGAACTTCATCAGTCAAGCTTTCCCGAGATACATTCTGAGATTCGTCCCTAGTACTCAGTCATTCACAGGCCTCCATGTCCGTCAGTGCCATAAATCGATTTGACGTGGGTAGTAAAGGGGTGGCATTTTCTCTCTGTTGTAGATGTGATTGAAACCCCACTCCACTAACGGTGAACTCTTGAGCCCTATTTCTGATTGTACCTTGGTGATGCATTGACGGTTTATAAAAGAAAGCGAGGGGAAGAGCAGATATTTGTGTCGATTCTGAGGGGTTATTAGGTAATAGTTGTAATAGCTTTTTTGCCATGACCGGGGATTTCAAGGTTTGGACCACACAGTCCCCTGTAACAGATTTAGTTTGCTTCCCAAGCCAAGAAACTCATCACGCCATTAAAATATTTCAATGACCCTCAACATATCCATTCCCAGTTTTATAAATCCAGTGGTGTGCTTTATGAATTAACTGGGTAGTGGTTTCTATTTGGTCTTTTTTTCAAAATGGGGTCTTTGCCAAAATAACTACATAGGAACTTGCAGCTGGAAGGAGGTCTAACCTATCATTTCCACCCAATGTTGTGGGTGATTAGGGACCCCAAATCTCCTGATCTGTGCTTCTTTGACCCAAATCAGAATGAGGCACTGTCTCTGTTCCTCGATTTTGAGTTACAGATGATACCGGGAGAGGACAAGCAACATTACCCCATATTGGAGCTCGGGTGACTGGGGTCCCACCAAAGGTTTGATGGATCACTTTTACGCTGCTGGCACCTTCTATGGGATTTTGCAAGTGCCATGGATGATTTTCCATAGTCACATCCTCCCCAGATGGTGTGTATCTTGATGATGCTGTTTCCCCTATTGCCTTTTGAATTAATTCTAGGCGTAGAGTTATAAGTGCTAAAAGTTCCTTGAATTTATCCAGGAAAACTTTCATGTCCATATTCAGGGTCTTGGGTGGGGCAACTATCAACTGTTGTGCGGGTTTCTCCATTCTACCACCTTGTACACTTTCTGGCATATTTTTGCTTTTTCATGGTCTCCGTGAAATAATTGTAGAGGAGTTTTTTGAGGGACCCCTTTTCCTTTTTTGCATTTGTGCTACATCTGCTGGTGATAATGCCTCTATAAAAGGTGTGGAAGTGCTCAACACAGGAGTGGGAGTAGGAGTGGTGGAAGGGCTTATCACACCTATGTTGGTTTCCAACAGGTTTAGTGTCTGTCCTTCATGGGAAAAACCAAACGGGATATCCTTATTTGTTGCACTATCTACACCCAGCGATAATCTACTTTCTGGCCGGTAAATCTCTTGGGCTATCGTAGATGAGGCTTTTGATAGAAAGCTATCCAAGCAAGTAAAGTTTACCTCCTCTGTCTGTGTGTGAGCTGCTTTCTTCCTCACCGTACTTACGGTATTTTTTTTACCATCTTGGAAACTTCACATATGCCAGACGTCAGAGGGGGGCCCAGCCTCCTCCGGGCTCTGACGGGCGTGGACGGGCACCCCCTCTGTGATCTTTATAACACCTCCAGGCTTGGTGAAATGGCGTCAGTCATCAGCACACCGCAGGGGGTGTTGGGGCTCGTGATCCAGAGCCTTGGGCCGGCCCCCTACCAGGCAGCAAACAGCAAACTGCAAGCAGGCTTTCCGCGCTGCAGGAGCCCTCTGTGATTTTCATAGCGCAGCCAGGCGCAGTGAAATGGCGTCGGTCATCAGTACACCGCAGGGGGTGCTGAGACTCGTGGTCCAGAGCCTTGGGCCTGTCCCCCACCAGGCAGCAAACTGCAAACGGGCTTTCCGCATTTATAATGGTGCATACTTCACTGGAACTTCCAAAAGTATTCCAACATCTTCTTAAGAGACTGTTTGGAAGTAAGAGAGTAAGCCACTTTCTGACTTGTACAAATGTTGCGTCTATAGGTAATCAAGGGTTATTTTTCTATGGGAAGTTTGGCATCATTAATTATTTGCCTAATTCCACTTTGTAAGAGCGGCTGTAGTTGAACCCGCAAGACTGACTGTTGTGAGAAACACCTATAATTAGAATTGTTCTGGCACGTCTTTCAATGTGACTATATTTCCTGATCATAGTATTCAGGCCTTGTTTTACATGGCATAGTGATCATTTAGAATGATGTCATAACACTAGTTATTCCTTCAAGATCTTGGCATGTAGTTCAGAATCTGCTTTGAAGTGCCAAATTCTCCAGACCTGTAGAAATTAACTGAAGGGAGACTTTTTTTAAGTGGCACAGATGCACGCTCAAATAGTTAATAGAGAATTGTGATAATTTGATTTGGTTTGGAGATTGTAGAAAGCTCTGTTCCAATTAAAACATGACTACGTCCAAACAATCGTCTTTTCCAGATCAATATGGGCTGCAAAATAAAAGTACTTGTCACAATTATTTAACTCCTCAAAACACCAAGGAGCAACAGAGGGATTCAGAATAGGTCGCCCTCCACTCACAGTAATAAGCAATACTGAAAAGACCTGATATGCTAGGACAATCAATTCTATTTACTTTCCTTTCTGAGTGGGAATGGGAGTTTACTTTCTCCTTTACCAACAATCCTTTATATAGTGTAAGTGTTGTCCCTACTCATACTAGCTCTCTCATCTTAATTCTTTTTTTATATTTTTCAAAAACAGACTTAGAAAAACAACATGAACCAACCTCTGAGTCACCAGTCACTGTGTTCAACAGGAATACACTGTGCTTTAGCAGGTGTATACCACAAAAAAGTACATCAATATAGATGAAAAAAATGTGAAACAAGCAAAATAGCACCTCATGTGCGCACCACTAGAGGAGCTTACTGGTTATTTGTTACCAGTTATGCTCACGTTTCTCATCATTGGTTACTATCTTGCAAAAACAACTAATGTGGGTGTCCAGAAAAACCAGTGAAGCAGTGAATATTTGTATAAAAATTACAGAATACAACCCAGTGAAAGTAAAATTGAGATAAGCCACACTGTCACCTAAGAGATACTTTTATTCACAACTCGTGGTCTTATTCAAAGTAAAAACCAACTGCATGTTTGCAGACCATGTAATGATGGGCCGACATGTTTCATTGCCTACACCTTGTAGTTGCAATTTCTTCAGGGCACGGAGACAAAGTCCACCTTTTCTGGACCCTTATTGCGAACAAACGGTGACTGTTTAAACAGAGAGAAGGTTCATTAAAAGTACATCCAGTCAGTCAGAAATTCATCTTACTTCAATGGTCCTGTATGAAGACAACAACCCATTACATATTTACCCGGTGATAGCCAAGGTCCCTCGTACCAGCTAGACACCTCATCACTCAGGAACCATGTATTGATAGTAATCCTGTTTTTTTTATAAAGGACACTTATGTTGTCCACGTTTTGAAACAACAAACAAGCTTTAATGACTTCATCCAAAACAATAGTTACAGGGTACCCTCTCATCAATCATATGTGACCCAGATGCAATCGCTGTTTAAAAGAATACTTTGCCATCCTATGTCCGACTCGTAATCTGGTGTAACTGCTGTCAGATAGTGATTGGTATTAGTTAAACTTAAATCAAGGAAATGCTCAAATTACCGCACTCCATTACATGTCCAACCCGAGATCAATCCCGCCAGGAACAATAAACCCGTCCTCAATACCGAGTAAGCGCCCTCACACACCCGGTCACTACAGCTAGCAACTACATCTAAATTAAGAGACAGGCTGGAGTTCTTACCATATTTGCCATCAGACAAGCTTTGTCTCGTACATGAAAACGGAAGAACCTCCTTGTTAAAATACAGCGGGTTCGAAAAGCGGAAGGACACTGCAAGCCCAAATCACCGAGTTTGGGCACCATATTGTAATGGACAAATTATTTGATACATAATACAGCTTCAGTTTTTTACTTTGTCTAGACCAGTATGTGCAGACTTTTTACATACGGTGCGTTAAAATTGGAATTCCAGGAATGAAACTCAGTCATTTTACAGACACTGCGTCTAACGTTAAAGCCCCACCTAAATAAATTATAAACGTGGCTCTGTATGTAGATTCCATGCCTAGAATTAATTAACTAAAATCACACCCCAGATCATATGTGTGAAAGTAATATACCTATACTGTATCACTTCATATCAACTGTATCACCTTCATTCATATCTAGTGCCATGTTGATTCCGTACCCCAATGATTACTAGGGGCACTTAGATCATCGTATACACATCCACCCACAGAATATACTATCAGGTGGTGTATCATTTGTAGAACCATCAATCCCTGGCACAAAAAGAGCAGCTGTTTGTAAACAATATCATAGCCCTGATATAGTGCATCATAAGCTGACCCTGTTCCATTCAATATTCTCGTTCAGACCAATTTGGTCATCTTTCTCTAGAAAAATCCAACGTGCCTCTCTTTTAGATAGTAGTTTGTCCATATCGCAGGTATCACCCACCACTTTTTCCAGAACAACCCAGGTCAATGATCTTGCATCATGATTTACATTTTTAAAATGTTGTACAAGTCTGGTCGTAAGTTTTCCTGCTCTGATAGTACTGAGGTGTTCCTGAATGCGGATCTTAATCTTTCTAGAAATCAACCCTATATAGTGTAATCCGCAAGAACACATAAGGCGATAAATCACATTCACTGTGTTGCAATTGGTGAATTTTGTCAAATGCCACTGCTTCCCATCAAGTAACTTCACATCTTGTGTCCTCACTGGAGAAAGTAAACTCCCATTCCCACTCAGAAAGGAAAGTAAATAGAATTGATTGCCCTGGCAGATCAGGTCTTTTCGTTGTTGTTTACAATTATTTAACTACCAAGAAACAAATGGAAGCATTGTAAGTATTGCATCTGTATACAGAAAACATTGCATTGTCACATCAACTAGATTGAATGAATATGGAGGCAGAGTTATGTAAGACTACCAACATTGCTGTGCCCAGTTAGTGAACAATGGGATTTATTTTTAGTGAACAAAAGTAGAATGGAAGTTGCTACCAATGTTTTATTATGAATTGAAAATTCAAAAAAAGTAACTCATTTCATGACGTTATGTTTTTTAAATGTTATATTTGGAATAGAACACAAAGATATAAGTATACAAACAGTAACAAAGAGAGTATTGGTCTTGAATTCCTAACATCACTTGTTTGCAACATTGTTTAATGGTCAAGAGTACCGCAGCTGATGATCAATCCTGTTTAATTTCTAGTCCCTGGGTACACCTTGCACCATATGTAAAGGATTTATAGAAAAGTTAAATATAACAATTTAACCATGTTTAAAGGAGTAGCACAAGCACTTTACTACTGGTTAGAAGGGGTTAAGTGCACAGAGTTCTACAGCCAGCAACAAAAATAGGGACCAGCAAAAGTGAAATATCCAGGGTGACCAGACAGAAAAGGCAGATTTCCTCCAGTCCATCTAAACCTTGTGTGTTCCCTTTCCCAAGTAAAGGTTGTACCTTCCATTGTATGCCCTTATTTTCTTACCCTTGTTGACAACTGTAATCCTGCTGTGTCTTCTGCCACCTCATACATCTTCACACCATTTCATTCACTCAGTAACATCTTTTGACACCCAGTTTAGTTTTACACTATCCCATTGTCCAGTAACCCTATTTGCATCCATAGTCATTTGTACAGATGTGTGCATGATAGGCTAATAACTGAAGCTCGCACATGCAAGATCAACCACTATGTTCACCTGTTGGTAAAGGAAGTAAACAAGGGTTGAGGTATAAATCCACATTTAATGTTGAGACGATTCCTGCATGCTAACTTGTGTCTACTACTTGTACACTTGGCTTGCCCACATGTTTCAAGACACTCAGTGTGCGAAATGGATTCTCAACTAAACCAAGGGAATGCATTGATGATGCCCTGTTAGTATTGAAAGATACTCGTATGCAAAGGGCTGTGCATGTACAATGCTTGAATTGTCATAGGCAGCATATTAGAAAGGAAATGTAGGACCGTAGTAGAGGAAAATAGAGAATGTATATTGTAACGGGGGAGGAAGAGCCAGTGGCACAGCAGCCCTAGAAACAGAGGACTTATGAACAACAAGACTATGGTATGAGGGGACATAGAAAGGCTTGGAGGCTTTAGAACACACAGGCATGGAGACATTTGAGAATATAGATACTGGGAGACAGAGGTGCAAGGTAAGAGGGGGCCATTCATCTGGGGGCCGGGAGAACATAGAGATGTGGCAGTAGGAAATGGGGAGGGGAGCAAAGATGCTTGTGATAACAGAGTGCATGGATATTGGAACAGTGTGACAGTGAGCTAGATTTACAGAAGGATGGAGGTATAGCTGGCATGGTACAATGAGACAGGTGTGAAATTACTTTTGTTGTTGTGTTACTAAACTCTTGTCAATATTTTTCTTTCTATATTTATCCAAATAAATTTATTTCCTATATCTCTGTCAATAATTGGTTCTCTTCCTCTTGGTCCTTCGATGAATCTTGTTTTGTGCCGAGAGTGGATGAATATAAGGGTTCCAACATCCAATGAAGACCAGGAATTGGGTGACTGAACTACAAATTAGAAATGAGACTCGTGTAGATTACTTTCAAAACAATACTATACAGTTAAAAGATTATCACACTAGCCCAAATCTCCTGAAGAAACGGAGGTGAGTCAAAATCATACATACTAAGAGCTCTGTTAAAGCAATGCAGAATAACAGCATTAGTATTTGATGTTCTGAGATCTCTCTAATATGATTTTCTCTGGTCTTTAGTCACATATTAGGAATGCACATTAAATTAAAGAGTAAACAATCATGATAACTAAGTTGATAAGGTAATTTAGTTTAGTTTATCAAATTAAAGGTAAACATGTGCATCAATAAATCAGGTTATAGACAAAATTGATTAAAATCTAATAAGACAAATTGAAATACGATACTAAAGCTCAAGTGTTCAGAAAGCAGCATGAAGTATGCCAGTTCAAAACAGTCTCCCAAAGGAAAGAGTCCGCTAGGCGCACACCGCGTATGCATAAGTTCAGGAAAGAAGCCAGGTATGTTCACATTTGGGCAAGTTGAGTTTACCAATAGAAAAGTTTGGTAAAGAACAATGAGTAGCCCATCCATCACTATCCAACTCCAACTGCCGCTTGTCTCCGTGTACAATGCCAATAGCAATAGTCCAACTTTTTATTAAATAGAGCAATATTATATTCTTAAAGTTCCAGTGGTGACACCTCCTGGAATCACCTAATTTGGTTAGATCACTCAGTCCATTAGTTAGTTTGTATAGGATGGGTGTCAGACGACAAAGAGAAGACACAAAATGCGGAGAAATAGCTGGGACTATTAGGCAGTCCTTAATCAATCCAGTAAGTGAAACGTTGGAATAATGCTCCTTTTGTAAAAACGCATAGGCGAGTTCAAGAGGACAGTTTCACACTATTAAGATATTCTGAGGAATTCTCCAATGAGCAGAAGTTTCAGCAAGTCAAGGAACTTCACATATTCAAGTTAGACCTACATTAAATAGCGCTAACATAACGAGAAAAAAATAGAATTATTTTGCATTCATTCATAAGAAATATTAAGATGTCATGATTCTAGTATGACTTTGATGCACTTTAAATCATTTAGTATGGTTACGAATAACGTGTCAGTATGTCAGATTTCTGCCTTTCAAATGTACTAACATGCAAATATATTTTAAAATACATTTTTGGTAACTCATTATGTATACATAGCATTAGTACAAATATGAAATACACTGTAGGAAAGTTTCATGAACAAATCATTAATTATGAATGAGTGATATCTACTTTTCTTTTGTCATTTCAGTGCGCACGTTTACAAACACATATATGGTAGATTTTAGCAAAATTCATCATAATAATTTGTTAAATTCTCATTAGTTGTTCAAACACATAAATGATAATGAAGAATGATTAGAGATAAACTCCATAATGTGAGAGACTAATTTCTAAGTCTGGGCAGTAAACTTTGCTCCGCTCATGGAGTTTGCGGAGTTTTCCGCACTCTGCATTACAGGGAGCTTGTGGAGTTCTGAAAAACTCCGCTTCGTGTTGCGGAGCGTAGATTATTTTCTCGCTCGCGTTCGACAACGTCAAGTTGCTGAACACGGGCAGGGAAAATCCACCTCCCCACAAGATTTTTCCTCATTCGTGATCATCAACATCAAGTTGGCGAGCGCGAGCATGGAAAATCAACCTCCCAGCGAGATTTCTCAACGCGGGCGGTCAGATCTCTAATTGTGAGTGGTCGCGTATGCTCGTGACCGCTCGCGTTGAGAAACCGTCCGTTCGCATTGAGAATGCTGCCGCTTAAGTAAAAATCTACTCAAGTGGCAGAAAGGAAGCAGCGCCCGCTTGCGCTGTACATGTGAACAGCATTTATCTAACGCGCTCTGCTGCTCGCGGAGCTCCGCGTAACACGGCAGAGGTTTTTTTGCACTTCGCCCGGCTTGCTAATTTCTCATGTTTTGTCATGTTTTCTGGTGCACATTTATTAATGTCTCTCAGTAAGTTTCAAAATCAGGTTTCTCAATGTCACAAAAATCTAAATGTATTTTCCTTTCCATCACTATGGAGACATTGAGACAGGAGCATAAGGTAATAAGAGTTGTGGAGGCACACAGGACTGTGAATGTGATAGCCATAGAAACAGAGGTCCTGGGAAAGACAGCATTTAGTCAGTAGAAGTTGCAGAAGGACAGGTAGTTTGGTGGCAGAGAGAAAAGTCAACACAAAATACGGAGTCAGGGGCTAGGAGGACAGGTTGACAAGAGTCATGGAAACAGATAATCATATTTGGGTTTGCAAGTCAAACTACTGCAATATGTGGATGTTCATTCTTGGAAAGCCAGTCCATGAAGCATTTAGAATTTGATGAGGCTCAGTATTACTGCCCCAAAAAGGTTACATTTAAAGCTGATCATGAGGCTGGCATCAGGCAATATAGCTGCCACTATCTTTCTGATGATGTTCTGCTCATGTTCTCAGGCTCTTTACAAGACATATGTTCATTCCCTGGACATTCTACATGTTGGAGACATATCACACTTGGGCTGTTTAGTAGGGACACACAGGTTACATAAAGCCACATTTTGGAGCTCCACAGTGATAGAAATAAATTGCACAATGATTCCAGACTTCTTCCCTGTAAAATTCCTCTTGAGTGATTCAGAATCCATCTCTCCACACCTATTACAGATAGACAAGGCAGAATAAAATATCAGGCAGAATAAAATATCAGAAGAAAAGGCTCTTGGCTATGGCTATGTATGCAACTTGCATGAGTGCACTCAATAGCGGAAACCCTCTATTTGTGCCGCATTTCCACTGAAGAAATGTTAATGTGGATTTCTGCATTGCATTTAATGTGTGTATATATATGTATATATACTAAATAAACTATATATACATAGATACAATAAACTATAGATATAAATATATACATATATATGTGTATGTGTATATATATGTGTGTGTGTGTGTGTGTGTGCGTGTGTATATATATATATATATGTGTATATATAAATGCATGGCCAGCGACAGTACTTTGCATGCTACTAGCCTGTTGTGTCGGTGTCCGGTGTTAAGAGAACTGGAAATAGAAGTTTATATATAAATAGATATATATGTGTGTATATATAAGTGCAAATTGCCGCCTGCAGCTGCTTTGCTTGGACAGAGAATGACGAAGAGCAGACCCCAAAGATGGTGCCAATCAAAGTGCTTTATTTCATCGCCCAGCCAGACCGCCATTACGCATTTTGACCCCCACTCGGGTCTTGATCACATGACGCGTTGCAACAGTAAAAGGCGGCATTTAAGGTACCATGACCGGAAATGACATCATCATGGTGCAACATTCAGCATAGAAAGCAACAAGTTACTACTAGCAGCTTCAACACGAGTACTGTGCAAATCATCATGCGTAATAATTTAAGCAGCATTCAGTAAATATATAAATATAAATAAATATACATGCTTATAACAGTTTAAAAAGTGATGTTTTCCTTAAAACACATAGAGAGTAAAAGCTGGATACAGTGATATGTATATCTATACACCTGTATGATTTCTAAACAGAATTTCCTCAATTCAAACATTCATTTGTGTTGAAGGTACTGATTCATATATCAACTGTTCCAACAATTTGCACAGTAATCAAGTAATTGATTTTTCATTAAAGCTCTTAGCGCTGCTCATGTATGTGCAAATAATTATGCCCAAGTGGGCCTTTTTCAACCTATGCCCGTCATAAATAATATCCTGTAATTTACATACAAAATGCCGCTACAAAAATTATGTGCAAAACAGTGCAAAATTATGCAGAACAAGTAAACAGGGAGACCTATTACAGGCACTCCTTTTTACAAATACTTATCCACAAAGAGAGTATAGCCAATACCTTCTTAGACAATCGTTTCTCGATTATTCAAAAAAAAATATATTTTTCCACTTTTAAAAAAAATGTTTTTTATATATGTGCATGACCAGATTATTTACAAAGCAGCTGTATTTCTCATTTAAATCATAATGTGAGCCCACATTAAAATAAGCCTGATGACAATGAATGGGAGACTATAAACAGGTATAAAAATCCTCAGTAGCATTTAATTCAGCCAGATTGTTTGTGTCGAGCTCTAAAATGTAACGTGTCTCCAGGAGGCGCAATTTTGCCTCCCGATTACCGCCACGTTTCATAGGTAACACCGTATCTATCACATAATAGTGGAGAAAATTCGGGTTACTATCATGTTTTTGCTCGAAATGTCTAGAGACAGGATAAGCCTGATCTTTGCCTGTAATAGCCCTAATGTGCTGGAGTATCCTTTTGTGGGCCGGTAACTTGGTACTACCAACATACCTAAGCCCACATGGACACTCCAGCACATGCACGGCAAACTCAGTTTTACACGTCAATCTTTTATTTATCAGGATTGGTTCAGATTGAGAAGGACTGGAAAAATGGGTCTTACTGTATCCAAAATTGCACGCCTTACAATTAGGGCACTTTCTGAACCCCTTAACTTGAGCCATCCAAGTTGTTGGAGTGGCCACCTCAGGGCTCCTGTTCACCAAACTATTGCTCATAGAGAATGATTTTCTAAACGTTAATGCTGGTTTCTTTGCAACTAAACCACCAATAACCGGATCCCCCTGTACCAGGTTCCAGTTACGATTGAAAATCTTCCTGAGCTCCTGATGTTGCCTGCTAAAAGTTAAAACGACCCTAGATTTAATACTAGAAGAAGTGTTACTTTGCACAGATTGCTTAACTTTAGGGATCAATGTATCACTTCTAGACAAGTTTCTCGTTTTCTTAATAGCACTGTCAATCATGTTTAGTGAGTAGCCCCTGGCCAAAAAATGAAGTTTACTGACTTCATGTGCAATCTTACACTCCACATCCGAGCTGCATATTCGCCTGATACGCAGCATCTCACCATATGGGATGCTGCATATCAGATGATGCGGGTGGGGGCTCGACGTGTGGAGGACTGTGTTGCCAGCAGTAGGTTTTCTATATAACCTCCTTGCCAAGGAATTGTTGTCTACATACACCTCTACATCAAAAAAGCAGACTGACCTGTCATTTATGATTGATGTGAAGTGTAGGTTCAAGCAGTTTACATTAAGCATGTCCACAAATTCATGTGCACTTTGCTCTGTGCCCCTCCAAATAAAGAACAGGTCATCAATGTATCGTAGATAAACAATAGCATGATCCTCCATAATTGCCTTGTATCTTCCCATCAGGACCTGCTCCTCCCACCGCCCCATGTGCAAACATGAGTAGCTGGGGGAGAAGCAGGCCCCCATTGCGACTCCCCTAACTTGATGGTAAATTTGGTTATTAAAAAGGAAGAAATTCTGTTCAAGACATGCAGATACCATTGAGATCAACATTCTATTATGTGCCGCACATTTCATCGGTCGCAGATTCAAATAGTGCTCTACTGCCTTTAAACCATCACAATGCCTGATTGAGGTGTAAAGTGATGCTACATCAAGAGTCATTAGTAGCATATCTGGGCTCCACACTACATGCTCTATTTTACGTAAGAAATCAGATGTATCTTGTACAAAGGATGTCAAAGCCCTGACCCAATCCTAAGAAAATAGTCTATATATTTGGAAGTGTTTTCCATTGCACTATTTATGGCAGAGATGATAGGTCTGCCGGGCGGTGTTACAGTACTTTTATGAACCTTTGGTATTAGGGAAAAGGTGGGGATGACTGGATGTTCTTTCTTTAAAAAACGATATTCTGCATCAGTTAACAGCCCCCCACTTTTCCAAGCAAGTAGTTTAAGGTAATGATCATTCCATGTAGCTTTTACAGTGTGGATGTTGCTTTTTCTGTAACAAGCTATGTCAGATAGTTGTAGTCTAGCTTCTTCCATATAAAGCTGGCGTGGGCATAAGACCACGTTACCGCCCTTGTCCGCCTGTCTTACAATGATGTTAGGGTCAGATTCCAACTTTCTCATAAGTTGCTTATAGCAGAGATTTTGTTTATTAATCCCATGGCGGACTTTATTGGTGGCAATGTACAATTATTTCAAATCTTGGGTGACAAGCTTGTGATACACATCCAAATTATCGTGCAGCATAATTGGCTGGAAGACTGATTTAGGTTTGAAGGGCATTTCACATGCCCCTCTGTCTCCCAACTGCACTCGTTCACTGTCCAGTATTTCTCCTTCTTGCTCATTTTGCAGAGACCAAGCATCCCTAATCCTCAAAATGCGATGCAGCGCGCGCTACGAAATTCGTTTTATTTATTTAATTGTTTACTTACCTTCAATTATCCATATTCCGGTGTTTAGTACCCCCACCCTGCCCCTTCCCCGCCCCGCCTTTCCACCCCAAGGAACTCCCTCCACAGGGCGTGGCTGGTATATATATATATATATATATATATATATATATATATATATATATATATATATATATATATTACCTACTGGCGGTCGCCAGTAGGTAGTTATAGTTAGGACCACGTTTCCATAGGAAAACCTCAACATTCTATTTTGAATAACTTTGGCGCCGGTCGACGAATCCTCGCGAATTTCTCAAAATAGGTGGGGCGCTACGCTCCGCTCCTACCCTGAAAGTCTCGGGGGGGATCCGTCAAGTGGGGGCTGAGATAAAAGGGGGGTCCCAAAACGCGTTTTTCCCATGCATTTTTCCATAGGACCTTTAGAACGAGCTACAGCCCGAACGGCTGAACAGAATTACTCAAAATTTGGCAGAGAGGTAGTTCCTAGGTCAAGGAAGTGCCTTTTGTAGGTTTGGTGTAAATCTGTTCAGTAGATTCTGAGAAAATAGCCTTTAAATCAATATATATATCTGAGCCCGCTTACGGTACGCTTACCGTACGCTTACGGTAAGCGTACGGTGGCGTGCGCGAGCGCGATTCTGATTGGCTCTTAGATCTTAGTAAACATTCGAATCGGCTGAAACCAGGAAGCGGCGGCCGCCATTTTGTTTTTCGCACTGAGAGTTGTTTATCAAACATGATGGCCAAAAAAATGTTACGGGGCTGTTTTGACAACTCCCTCCTACATAGTCATGTTGAGGGAGTCCACAAACATCCCCCAAGGGCAAAAACGGTTTTATTTTTTTTTCGCCAATTTCGCGGGGTACGCTTACCGTACGCTTACCGTAAGCGTACGGTAAAAAAAAAAAAAAAAAAAAACACTATCCACACTTACCCCACCCCCTGTGCTTTTGGTGGCCGAAGGACACCAAATGTATAGTGCTTATTAATTGGGAAAAAAACACTATCCACACTTACCCCACCCCCTGTGCTTTTGGTGGCTGAAGGCCACCAAATGTATCGGGCTTAATAATTGGGAAAAAAACACTATCCACACCTCCCCCACCCCCTGTGCTGTTGGTGGCCGAAGGCCACCAAATGGTCAGGGCTTATTGTAAGGGAAAAAAACACTATCCACACTTACCCCACCCCCTGTGCTTTTGGTGGTCGTAGGCCACCAAATGTACAGGGCTTATTATAAGGGAAAAAAACACTATCCACACTTACCCCACCCCCTGTGCTTTTGGTGGCCGAAGGCCACCAAATGTTCAGGGCTTATTATAAGGGAAAAAAACACTATCCACACTTACCCCACCCCCTGTGCTTTCGGTGGCCGTAGGCCACCAAATGTACAGGGCTTATTGTAAGGGAAAAAAACACTATCCACACTTACCCCACCCCCTGTGCTTTTGGTGGCCGTAGGCCACCAAATGTATAGGGCTTTTTATTTGGGAAAAAAACACTATCCACACTTACCCCACCCCCTGTGCTTTTGGTGGCCGAAGGCCACCAAATGTTCAGGGCTTATTGTAAGGGAAAAAAACACTATCCACACTTACCCCACCCCCTGTGCTTTTGGCGGCCGTAGGCCACCAAATGTACAGGGCTTATTACAAGGGAAAAAAACACTATCCACACTTACCCCACCCCCTGTGCTTTTGGTGGCCGTAGGCCACAAAATGTACAGGGCTTATTATAAGGGAAAAAAACACTATCCACACTTACCCCACCCCCTGTGCTTTTGGTGGCCGTAGGCCACCAAATGTACAGGGCTTATTAATAGGTAAAAAAAACTAAGTTTTGGCAACATGAAATTATAAAATCGAAATAAAAAAAACACTATGCACATTGACCCCACCCCCTGTGCTTTTGGTGGCCGAAGGCCACCAAATGTACAGGGCTTATTAAAGTTGATAAAAACCGTGCACGGAACGAACTGCATTAAGTGGGCGCGCACGCCTCGAATGGCGTAAAGTAACTTAGCATTTAAAAAACCGTACAAATTCACTGAAAAAACCATAGGTTTCACACACGTTATAGTTAGGAATTAGCATTTAAAAAACCTTGCAAATTCACTGAAAAAACCATAGGTTTCACACATGTTATAGTTAGCGGAAATTTTACTGATAAAAAACCAGTGAAATTCCCCCGTTATAGTTAGTGCAGGCAACTATAACTCACGCGACCGCAATCTTCTGCTGATGACATATGTGTCTTTATGAAAAAAAAATATTTGTAATATATGTATAGCTAAAAATGTATGGAAGAAGACATGGGCAAATAAGTGTCTAAATACAGTATTAGCATCAGCAGAGGATTGCGGTCGCGTGAGTTATAGTTGCCTGCACTAACTATAACGGGGGAATTTCACTGGTTTTTTATCAGTAAAATTTCCGCTAACTATAACATGTGTGAAACCTATGGTTTTTCAGTGAATTTTATATATATATATATATATATATATATATATATATATATATATATATATATATATATATATATATATATATATATATATATATATATATATATATATATATATATATATATATCAGGAAACAGGTGTGCCCATGCACAGAAGCGCACTCAGACCAGCGTCGGTTCGAGGAAAACCTTTATTCAGGACAGACTGCTAATGCAACCAGGAGTCAATGTAAGGGTGTGGCGCTTGGCTCCACGACGCGTTTCGGGCTCTTCCCTTCTTCTTGGTGGAGCGCCATGTTGCAGCTATGTGCCTCTGCATACTTGAGTCAAATACGCCCTCCAATGGGCCAATCAGGTAAGTCGACTCACCCAGATGAATTCTGGGAATTGCAGTGCACATTAATTTAATGCCTCCGTAATATCGCTGCTAAAATTATCCCCATTCAGCCCTGGATGGGCCTCACCGGCGCACCGCAGTCCGTGATCCATCCATCACGCTGCCTCCAAGGACTCCGACAATCCCGAGCCCCTGGCCCCCTTCAATCATGGGGTGGTGCGGCTTCTCGCGGCTGGGCGGCCGCGTATAAACATCAGGAAACAGGTGTGCCCATGCACAGAAGCGCACTCAGACCAGCGTCGGTTCGAGGAAAACCTTCATTCAGGACAGACTGCTAATGCGACCAGGAGTCAATGTAAGGGTGTGGCGCTTGGCTCCACGACGCGTTTCGGGCTCTTCCCTTCTTCTTGGTGGAGCGCCATGTTGCAGCTATGTGCCTCTGCATACTTGAGTCAAATACGCCCTCCAATGGGCCAATCAGGTAAGTCGACTCACCCAGATGAATTCTGGGAATTGCAGTGCACATTAATTTAATGCCTCCGTAATATCGCTGCTAAAATGATCCCCATTCAGCCCTGGATGGGCCTCACCGGCGCACCGCAGTCCGTGATCCATCCATCACGCTGCCTCCAAGGACTCCGACAATCCCGAGCCCCTGGCCCCCTTCAATCATGGGGTGGTGCGGCTTCTCGCGGCTGGGCGGCCGCGTATAAACATCAGGAAACAGGTGTGCCCATGCACAGAAGCGCACTCAGACCAGCGTCGGTTCGAGGAAAACCTTTATTCAGGACAGACTGCTAATGCAACCAGGAGTCAATGTAAGGGTGTGGCGCTTGGCTCCACGACGCGTTTCGGGCTCTTCCCTTCTTCTTGGTGGAGCGCCATGTTGCAGCTATGTGCCTCTGCATACTTGAGTCAAATACGCCCTCCAATGGGCCAATCAGGTAAGTCGACTCACCCAGATGAATTCTGGGAATTGCAGTGCACATTAATTTAATGCCTCCGTAATATCGCTGCTAAAATTATCCCCATTCAGCCCTGGATGGGCCTCACCGGCGCACCGCAGTCCGTGATCCATCCATCACGCTGCCTCCAAGGACTCCGACAATCCCGAGCCCCTGGCCCCCTTCAATCATGGGGTGGTGCGGCTTCTCGCGGCTGGGCGGCCGCGTATAAACATCAGGAAACAGGTGTGCCCATGCACAGAAGCGCACTCAGACCAGCGTCGGTTCGAGGAAAACCTTTATTCAGGACAGATTGCTAATGCAACCAGGAGTCAATGTAAGGGTGTGGCGCTTGGCTCCACGACGCGTTTTAGGCTCTTCCCTTCTTCTTGGTTGATCGCCATGTTGCAGCTATGGGTGAGTCGACTTACCTGATTGGCCCATTGGAGGGCGTATTTGACTCAAGTATGCAGAGGCACATAGCTGCAACATGGCGCTCCACCAAGAAGAAGGGAAGAGCCCGAAACGCGTCGTGGAGCCAAGCGCCACACCCTTACATTGACTCCTGGTTGCATTAGCAGTCTGTCCTGAATAAAGGTTTTCCTCGAACCGACGCTGGTCTGAGTGCGCTTCTGTGCATGGGCACACCTGTTTCCTGATGTTTATACGCGGCCGCCCAGCCGCGAGAAGCCGCACCACCCCATGATTGAAGGGGGCCAGGGGCTCGGGATTGTCGGAGTCCTTGGAGGCAGCGTGATGGATGGATCACGGACTGCGGTGCGCCGGTGAGGCCCATCCTGGGCTGAATGGGGATAATTTTAGCAGCGATATTACGGAGGCATTAAATTAATGTGCACTGCAATTCCCAGAATTCATCTGGGTGAGTCGACTTACCTGATTAGCCCATTGGAGGGCGTATTTGACTCAAGTATGCAGAGGCACATAGCTGCAACATGACGCTCCACCAAGAAGAAGGGAAGAGCCCGAAACGCGTCGTGGAGCCAAGCGCCACACCCTTACATTGACTCCTGGTTGCATTAGCAGTCTGTCCTGAATAAAGGTTTTCCTCGAACCGACACTGGTCTGAGTGCGCTTCTGTGCATGGGCACACCTGTTTCCTGATGTTTATACGCGGCCGCCCAGCCGCGAGAAGCCGCACCACCCCATGATTGAAGGGGGCCAGGGGCTCGGGATTGTCGGAGTCCTTGGAGGCAGCGTGATGGATGGATCACGGACTGCGGTGCGCGGGTGAGGCCCATCCAGGGCTGAATGGGGATAATTTTAGCAGCGATATTACGGAGGCATTAAATTAATGTGCACTGCAATTCCCAGAATTCATCTGGGTGAGTCGACTTACCTGATTGGCCCATTGGAGGGCGTATTTGACTCAAGTATGCAGAGGCACATAGCTGCAACATGGCGCTCCACCAAGAAGAAGGGAAGAGCCCGAAACGCATCGTGGAGCCAAGCGCCACACCCTTACATTGACTCCTGGTTGCATTAGCAGTCTGTCCTGAATAAAGGTTTTCCTCGAACCGACGCTGGTCTGAGTGCGCTTCTGTCCATGGGCACACCTGTTTCCTGATGTTTATACGTGGCCGTCCAGCCGCGAGAAGACGCACCACCCCATGATTGAAGGGGGCCAGGGGCTCGGGATTGTCAGAGTCCTTGGAGGCAGCGTGATGGATGGACCATGGACTGCGGTGCGCCGGTGAGGCCCATCCAGGGCTGAATGGGGATAATTTTAGCATCGATATTACGGAGGCATTAAATTAATGTGCACTGCAATTCCCAGAATTCATCTGGGTAAGTCGACTTACCTGATTGGCCCATTGGAGGGCGCTTTGACTCAAGTATGCAGAGGCACATAGCTGCAACATGGCGCTCCACCAAGAAGAAGGGAAGAGCCCGAAACGCGTCGTGGAGCCAAGCTCCACACCCTTACATTGACTCCTGGTTGCATTAGCAGTCTGTCCTGAATAAAGGTTTTCCTCGAACCGACGCTGGTCTGAGTGCGCTTCTGTGCATGGGCACACCTGTTTCCTGATATATATATATATATATATATATATATATTACCTACTGGCGGTCGCCAGTAGGTAGTTATAGTTAGGACCCTGTTTCCATAGGAAAAGCGCAACATTCTATTTTGAATAACTTTGGCGCCGGTCGACGAATCCTCGTGAAATTTTCAAAACTAACGGGGCGCTACGCTCCGCTCCTACCCTGAAAGTCTCGGGGGGATTCGTCAAGCAGGGACTGAGAAAAAAGGGGGGTCCCAAAACACGTTTTCCTCATGCATTTTTCCATAGGACCTTTAGACACAGCTACAGCCCGAACGGCTGAACAGAGTTACTTGAAATTTGGCAGAGAGGAAGTCCGCAGGTCAAGGAAGTGCCTTTTGTAGGTCTGGTGTAAATATGTTCAGTAGTTCCTGAGAAAATAGCATTTAAATCAATATATATATCTGTGGCAGCTTACGGTGCGCTTACCGTGCGCTTACCGTGCGCTTACCGTACGCGTAGGTGACGTGCGCGAGCGCGATTCTGATTGGTTGTCACATGACTGTAAACATTCGAATCGGCCGCCATTTCGTGTGTTTCACACAGAAAAAAAAGGGAGATATCTTGAAAAGGGGGCAAGGAAGAGAGTTACAGACCCCCTAACATTTGAAAGGGGGTCAAAGAAGGACAGAAAAGTACAAAAAAAACATTTATAAATTTTTTAAAAAAATCGCGGGGTACGCGTACGGTAAGCTTACGGTGAGCTTACCGTACGCGTACGGTGACGTGCGCGAGCGCGATTCTGATTGGTTGTCACATGACTGTAAACATTCGAATCGGACGAAATCAGGAAGTGTCGGCCGCCATTTCGTGTGTTTCACACAGAAAAAAAAGGGAGATATCTTGAAAAGCGGGCAAGGAAGAGAGTTACAGACCCCCTAACATTTGAAAGGGGGTCAAAGAAGGACAGAAAAGTACAAAAAAAACATGTATTAATTTTAAAAAGAAATCGCGGGGTACGCGTACGGTAAGCTTACGGTGAGCTTACCGTACGCGTACGGTAAAAAAAGAAATAAAAAAGAAATAAAAATCAGATTTAAGTGTTAAGATATTAGGGGGCTCTAAAAAGAGCCGTTGTGTTTATGAAGTGATTTGATTTTTAAGTGGTACCTACAAGTAAGTACCGATGCAGAGTCTAAGGTTCAAGAGGAAGACTCTGTTCCCTTCATCAGTGAAGTGTACACCATCTCCTCTATAAATGTCTTGCATGTCGTAACGCAAGTTGTTGTGGTAAATGGAACCCATACCATAGTCTCGGAGGAAAGCAGAAACAGATTTGTTGACGTGCTTTCTTGGTTTGTCAATCTGCGGACAAAAATTATTGGACCAGTTCCATTTTTGCCTTTGGCATATGTTAGAATATGCAAAGGCAGTTTTAGGGAAAAGTGAAAAAAGTTGTGCAAAGGTCTCCTTCATAAGCATTTCCAGACCTACCCCAGTCAAAGTGCCTAGGTCATTGCCACCACAGTACACTATTATGAGGTCAGGGTGTTGGATTTGCATGAAGGATTTCACCAAAGGCATCAATTGGTGCCACTTTAACCCTCTCTGACCAATCCATTTAATGTCTACATTTGGCAAAGCAAGGTCTCTCACAATACCTGTTTTCTTTGCATACTTTTCACTCCAGAAGACATAGCTGTGCCCTACAATCCACACTGTGAACATCTTCCAAGGAGATCTGGATGCACTCAGGAGGTGTATTTCAGTAGAATGGGAAAAAGAAATGAAAGACAGTTTGGAAATGGAGGCATACATATTTTTATAAAATAAAAAGAAATCATTGGCTGTTTCATACCATTCTACACTAAAAACTAGGCTGCATGTGTCAATTTATAGAAGCATGTTTTGTATAGGTACAGAAAAATGTGTTACCAAAGAACAGTACTATGGATTTGCTGTTAGGTTTGAAAAGTCAAGCACTCTTGCTCTTTGGAAATGAAACATTGTGTGGTGAACTTCTGACCTAACTCTACACAGCAGTGTTCCATGAGCTGTTGCTATGGTAGCAGGCAGAAGTCAAGTTGGGGGAAGGGTACTAGGCTGAAGTCAAGGTGGGGGAAGGGTACTTTTGGAAAAGGGTTGGTTTTCAACCAATAGAAATGTGTGATTAGATTTGAAAAAAAGGGGGAAGCACTGAGATTTGAAATTTACATGTATATGTGTGGAAAAAGAGAGGGAAACATTGCCATTATCTGGTTCTGCTGAGAGGAGAGAGGTGTACAGAACAGAGATCCTGGCTCTGATAATCTGCTGTTTGAATGCCACATTTATTTCACAACTAACTAATTTTAAAGGTGAGTTATGAGTTTGAGAGGGGATGTATATGGTAAATTAAGAAATGAATAATAGATTTGGAATTCCTTTTGTTGAAGTTGTGTTTATCATTTTGTGTTTTGGGAGAAATTAAAATGTAAGGAACATGTAAAATAATATGGACTATGTTTTCACCATAAATTAAGGTGTACTGGTATAAATGAGGAATACTTTTAGGGATTGAGGTTGCAGTCAGTAATGCAAATACATTCAGCATCACTAAGGCTGGTTGCCCTTGATGGAGTGTAGTCAGTCACCCAGGTTACACATGTTGCTGCTCTCAAAAAGCAGTTTGGACATGTGCTGTTGTCAGAATCTGAAAAGCGCATTCAAAATGTGTCAGACTGTAAAAGTACTTATCACTTGCCAAAAAAAAGAGTAGTAAGTGTGCTTTCTAATTGGCAAAGAAATTTCGTTTTCAGACTAATATCAAACCATGACTCTGTGTGCAAAGAGGAATTATAGGCAGAGATTTATTGCGTATTACTCTGGTAATTTTACATTTGCATTAGTTGGAAAGGGGGAGCTATTTTTTCTGCAAAAGCAGACTCTTAGCACACACCCAGCTGCTTATCCTGTAGAATCATGCATAGTATTCACAACCGAGTGGGGTTTGAGGTTGCAGTCAATAATGCAAATACATTCAGCATCACTAAGGCTGGTTGCCCTTGCTGGAGTGTAGTCAGTCACCCAGGTTACACATGTTGCTGGTCTCAAAAAGCAGTTTGGACATGTGCTGTTGTCAGAATCTGAAAAGTGCATTCAAAATGTGTCAGACTGTAAAAGTACTTATCACTTGCCAAAAAAAAGAGTAGTAAGTGTGCTTTCAAATAGGCAAAGAAATTTCGTTTTCTGCCTAATATCAAACCATGACTCTGTGTGCAAGGAGGAATTATAGGCAGAGATTTATTGCGTATAACTCTGGTAATTACACATTTGCATTAGTTGGAAAGGGGGAGCTATTTTTTCTGCAGAAGCAGACTCTTAGCACACACCCAGCTGCTTATCCTGTAGAATCATGCATAGTATTCACAACCGAGTGGGGTTTGAGGTTGCAGTCAGTAATGCAAATACATTCAGCATCACTAAGGCTGGTTGCCCTTGCTGGAGTGTAGTCAGTCACCCAGGTTACACATGTTGCTGGTCTCAAAAAGCAGTTTGGACATGTGCTGTTGTCAGAATCTGAAAAGTGCGTTCAAAATGTGTCAGACTGTAAAAGTACTTATCACTTGCCAAAAAAAAGAGTAGTAAGTGTGCTTTCAAATTGGCAAAGACATTTCGTTTTCTGCCTAATATCAAACCATGACTCTGTGTGCAAAGAGGAATTATAGACAGAGATTTATTGCGTATTACTCTGGTAATTTTACATTTGCATTAGATGGAAAGGGGGAGCTATTTTTTTCTGCAGAAGCAGACTCTTAGCAGACACCCAGCTGCTTTTCCTCTGGAATCATGCATAGTATTCACAACCGAGTGGGGTTTGAGGTTGCAGTCAGTAATGCAAATACATTCAGCATCACTAAGGCTGGTTGCCCTTGCTGGAGTGTAGTCAGTCACCCAGGTTACACATGTTGCTGGTCTCAAAAACCAGTTTGGACATATGCTGTTGTCAGAATCTGAAAAGTGCATTCAAAATGTGTCAGACTGTAAAAGTACTTATCACTTGCCAAAAAAAAGAGTAGTAAGTGTGCTTTCAAATAGGCAAAGACATTTCGTTTTCTGCCTAATATCAAACCATGACTCTGTGTGCAAAGAGGAATTATTGGCAGAGATTTATTGCGTATTACTCTGGTAATTTTACATTTGCATTAGTTGGAAAGGGGGAGCTATTTTTTCTGCAGAAGCAGACTCTTAGCACACACCCAGCTGCTTATCCTGTAGAATCATGCATAGTATTCACAACCGAGTGGGGTTTGAGGTTGCAGACAGTAATGCAAATACATTCAGCATCACTAAGGCTGGATGCCCTTGCTGGAGTGTAGTCAGTCACCCAGGTTACACATGTTGCTGGTCTCAAAAAGCAGTTTGGACATGTGCTGTTGTCAGAATCTGAAAAGTGCATTCAAAATGTGTCAGACTGTAAAAGTACTTATCACTTGCCAAACAAAAGAGTAGTAAGTGTGCTTTCAAATTGGCAAAGAAATTTCGTTTTCTGCCTAATATCAAACCATGACTCTGTGTGCAAAGAGGAATTATAGACAGAGATTTATTGCGTATTACTCTGGTAATTTTACATTTGCATTAGATGGAAAGGGGGAGCTATTTTTTTCTGCAGAAGCAGACTCTTAGCAGACACCCAGCTGCTTTTCCTCTGGAATCATGTATAGTATTCACAACCGAGTGGGGTTTGAGGTTGCAGTCAGTAATGCAAATACATTCAGCATCACTAAGGCTGGTTGCCCTTGCTGGAGTGTAGTCAGTCACCCAGGTTACACATGTTGCTGGTCTCAAAAAGCAGTTTGGACATGTGCTGTTGTCAGAATCTGAAAAGTGCATTCAAAATGTGTCAGACTGTAAAAGTACTTATCACTTGCCAAAAAAAAGAGTAGTAAGTGTGCTTTCAAATTGACAAAGAAATTTCGTTTTCTGCCTAATTTCAAACCATGACTCTGTGTGCACACAGGAATTGTTTTTAGATATTTAATTTGTGATGGTGTTATTGTGATTTTCACTTGTAGGAAAAGGGGTACATAGTATTTTAAGATTTGAAAAGATCATAAAAAATGTAGTAATATATTTAAATAAAATAAAGGAATTTTTTTTTAGTTTTTTTCAGGTATTGCTGAAGAGCAGTGAACAAAATTTAAGATGCCTACAAAATCCAGACTAAGGAAAAACCACAAAAAAATATATATTTGAAGACAACTGGAGGACCTAAGTTAGTTGGAGATGCTCATGTTGGGAAAAAGAGAAAGTCTTCTGGTAAGCAGACAAAAGATTTTTTAAGCAATATCTTCAAAAAAAGGAAAAATGTACAAAATGTCTGTACTGGAAAGAATGTTTTAAATAGAAAACAACAGGAAAAAATTGAGCATTTAGTTAATGCAAATGTACCTTCAGAAACAATAAAGATTAACTTAAAAAGAAAAACAGCGTTTAAAGAGATTCGTAGAAAAATGTTTCAGAGAAGAGTTATGTCCAATTTGATAAAGGATGTGAAGAAATATAAGAAAAAAGCTAAATTTTATAAGAGAAAAAAAGAAATTGAAGCCATTGCAGCAAAGGCTTTAGAATTAAAAAGGAAACTATTCATTTTAATTTTGAATAGGATGTGTACATTAGATAAAATGGTCAATGTACTGAAATCGCAAAGCAAAAGGAAAAGACTAGTGAAAAGAACAAACTTTTGTAAAGGGTTTTTAGGAGAAGGGATGCATAGGTCAAGTAGTGAACCTTTTTTTAATGAAGACAGTTATTTTCAAAGTAATAGTTTGCTGCATGCAGTTGACACCAGAGGTCGGGCTTATGAAGTGAAAAATGGTTGTATAATGGAGAAGGAGAAAATGGTTCCAAGAGATGAGGTACAAGTGATGGCGGATGAGGCTATGGGGAGACGTCCTAAAGCCCCAGTGTACACTTGGAATTGTAGTAGTATTTGCACTGTGCGTCAGGAATCTATTGATAAATTTCGTGAGTTTCTTAGAGAATATAGTAAAAAAAGTGTTAAACAGAAGATTAAGGTGCTTCAAAGTCTAGATCCATGTAGAGTGAGAGAGAATACTGGTTTGCAGGGACATTCTCTGGCTTGTCAATCTAGAAAAGTGTGTAAAAGTGTTTTTCATCATTTTAGGATGCTGGCTGTTCATCATACTGAAATGAGAAAGTTTGTGAGACGGTTGTATTTTGCAAAAAGTCCAGCAATAAAGTTAGATGAATTAAATAGGGCTCTGTTCCGTGGATCGGTATCAGATGTAGAGAAGGTTACTGATGAAATTCAGTTTTGTTACTTTGGTCCAGAACAAGAAAGTGCAGAAAAGGACACAGTAAATGAGGAAGAAGTGGAAGAGAATGTAGAACCCTCTGTAAGTAAGGCATTTAATGATCACATAACAAAATTTGCAATAATCTCTAATGAAATTCCAAATATTACTTGTATTTGTTGCCGCAGAACTCATTCTAGAAAACAAACCAGGAATGTTGATCTCTACAGAAAAAGTGAAAATGAAGATAATTATAAGTGGAAGGATTTTGCCACTTATATATTTCTTGAAAATTGTTTTGAATTGGGTGAAGATCAGCGTATTTGTAAATACTGTTACAACAAGTTAGAGGAAAATAGAATGCCGACCAGAGCTGTACATAATAATTTAGAATTGGATGCTATTCCTGCCGAACTTTCTGAATTAAATACATATGAGTCTATACTTATTCAATGTGTTCATCCGTTCCAGACCATAGTACGTATGGAGCCAAAAACTGGTAAATTACCTCCTTCAGATTTACTGAGAGGTTTAAAAGGTAGAGAGGTGTATTTGCCCTTGGATTTGAAAAAAAATATGGAAACTATTGATGCAGATACTTTGGAAACTGAACCATTAGTTATTCTGGTTAATGGTGTACCTACAAAGAATAAGAAGATTTGGCAGGAGCTGGTAGATGTACGGAAAGTACAAAGAGCAAATTTGTATTTGAAAAGGAATAACAAATGGTATGAATCAATTTATATAGAAGAAGAAGAAGAAGATTTACAAGAAGACACTGAAACACCAACTGGACAAATTGAAAAAGTGGACAAGTCACAGGAAGAAGAAATTTATGAACATTTTAGCATACATCCTCTTCATTCAAAAGAAGTTATGGGAGACAATATTGATCTGTTTCAGATGAAGAAAGCAAAAGGAACTCCTGTGAGTGTATGGGAGGAGAGCTTGGAAGCTCGATGTTTTCCCCAGCTGTTTCCTACAGGAAAAGGAGGACGATACGATGAACGCCCAGAACAGATTCCAGCTTCTGAGTATCGAACTACAAGACTATATGCAGAAGATCCCAGATTTCGACAAAGTATTCCTTATTTGTTCCATCTTTTATTTGAAAGCGACTTGTCTGCATTATCATATGCAGTAAATCACATTTTAAAAAGTGAAGTACATTTACAAAATGTGTCTGCTAAGGATTTTATGGAGAAAGTGCAGCAACGAGATGATCATTTGGAAACACAACTGATCAATCTGATGGCTTGTCAGCGTGGGACAAATGAATATTGGTACCGACGCCATGGTGAATTAAAATGCATGTTACGGAATTTAGGAACACCAACATGGTTCCTTACCCTAAGCTGTGCTGAGTACGCTTGGGATGATTTACTGGATTTTCTACGAGAGGCAAATTCAAACATTAAAAACATCGAATACAAGACAGCAGGAGAACTGTGCTCATTGGATCCGGTTAATGTTTGCAGATATTTCAATCATAGATTTGAGGCTATGATGTCCTTCATCTGCAATAAAAAAAATCCACCTCTTGGAGAAGTAGTGGATTTCTTTTGGAGAAAAGAGTACCAGGCAAGAGGTGCTCCTCATATTCATATGCTGTTGTGGATCAAGGATGCCCCAAAGTTTGGAACAGATACTGATGAAGCAGTGTTATCTTTCATTGAAGAATATGCAACATGTGCTATACCAAAAAGCACAGAAGAGAAAAAGTTAAAAGAGCAAGTTTTACGTTTCCAAAGTCATCGGTGTGGAAAATACTGTCGACGGAAGTACAAGACCAAAGATAAATACTACACTAAATGTCGATTTGGATTTCCTAGACCTGTTCTTTCAAATGGAAGAGTAAACAGTTTTATGTCATCTGTGAGACATACTATTACAAGAAAATCACCTAAGAATACCTACAACCTTAAAAGAAAAGAAGAATCAAAAAATATAAATGACTACAACCCAGTCATTTTATCCATGTGGAATGCTAACATGGATATACAGTATGTAGCTGACAATTCCATTGCTGTTGCACGATATGTAACGTCTTGCATTACTAAATCAGAAAAAACTGAATTGAAAGAAATGTGGGAAGAGATTTCTCACGAGAAGACTGTCAGTAAGAAGCTGTACAGTTTCAGTTTAAAGATGTTATCGCATCGAGAAATTGGATCCTAGGAATGTTCAGATAGGTTATCTTCTGCAAGTCTCTACTCGAAATCAAGAAGAATAATTTGGGCAAGTTTAGGCCTTGCAGCAATGAGAAATCTGGTACTGAAATCTGTTGGGGAAATTGAATATTTGGCCGAGAATGACCCAGAAAGTACAGATATTTTGAAATCAAACATGTTGGACACATATTACCCCAAGAGAAGTCTTCATCTAGAGAACATGTGTCTCTATGAAGTGCTACAGAACTACATTTATTCACGGAAAGCCACAGAAAACATCAACAATGGAAAATATAAAGTCATTGGTGAGGAAGGATGTTTGGTGAAGCAAACAAAAGGAAGTTTGATAAATCACCGGAAGCTGAGTTGCGACACTACTGACAAAAAGGAATTTTACTACTTGGCTCTTTTACAGCTGTTTAAACCATGGCGTACAGAGGATGAACTACTGGGAGAATTTCAAAGCTATGAAGATTCCTTTAATGCTTGCAAAGACAGCATAGAATGCAGTACTTTCACAAATTATGTGCAAATGTTAAATGAAGAAATTGAACAGGAAACTACAATTGCAGCTGAAATAGCTAGAGACAGTTCTCAAGACAGCCAAAGTTCAGGAACACTCAGTCAAGATCCCCTAGGACAACCAATTGTTGAAAATGAAGCTGCAATAGCCATGAATGAAGTGGAAACGGCTATGAATCAAGCTCAAGAAGAATTTATAGACTTACCAAATTTGGAAAGACAACTGAACGAAGAGCAGCAACAAATTTATGAAGAGATCAGAAACAAAATAGATCACGGATTACTACATGAAAAAAAAGAGTGCTCATGCACATCATTTCATCCAATCAGGATGTATGTAAGCGGACAAGCTGGAACTGGAAAAAGTTTCTTAATAAAAGTCATCAGAAGCTACCTACAGCAAAAAACGGATTCAACTTTGTCTTGTGTGGTTACTGCTCCAACTGGGTTAGCAGCATATAACATAAAAGGAATCACCTTACATCGTTTGCTAATGTTACCAGTGGAGCATGAGAACAAAATACAATACCACAAGCTAACGGGAGAAGCATGCTTGGAAGTTTCAAGAGTATTGAAGAAGATGCAAGTTGTCATTATTGATGAGGTGAGCATGGTATCAAACTTAATGCTTGCCTTTGTGCATTTAAGAATGCAGCAAATTCTAAGGACAGACTATGACATGTTATTTGGTGGAAAACATGTCATAGTTTTTGGGGATCTTCTACAACTTACTCCAGTTAAAGGACAACCAGTGTTTAATACTGTGACACATGAAGACACAAAGAAGTCATTGGGAAGCATTGGTAATGCAAATATTTGGTCCTTCTTTGAGTACAAGGAACTTACTACTAATATGAGGCAAGCAAACGATGAAGAATATGGAAGTATTCTGAAAGATATCAGAATTGGACTACTCACTGAAGCTGGCACGAAAGCATTACAGAGTCGGTTGCTACATACTCCTGAGGCGGAAGCCGGGAGGTTTTACTGCTAGATAAACAGAATAATTGTTATCTCTATCTTTTAAACGCACTGCACTTTATACCAGCACTAGCGCTTTTAAATTGTTGTTATTACCGCTTTTACTGTGTACTTTTGTGAGCTGTGTTACCTTGTGGAATTCACCTGTCAAAAATCTCCCAAACGACCGCTTGTAATCCGCTTTTACTGTACCTAAGAATTAAAAGGCACAAAGCTATCTCGAGGCACCCGGTCTAACTAACAATCCCCTCGAGGCAAGGAATCCACGGCGCCACCTTGAATTGGGGCCTGGACAGCGCTCTAGTGGCTGGGCGATTTGGGCCCAATCCACTATAAAATGGAGCCTCCTCCCCGTCCGCGCAGCGGGCGGGCGCAGCGGGCGCGCCAATGGCGCGCCGGAGGCGCGCCAGAGGCAAGCCCGTATGGGCCCGTCCGGGCCGGGCCGGGCACAGGGCCATCCACTATGCCCGTTTCACATAATCCCCGGGTCAGACACTCACATGATTACCTCCTGCAATTCTGTACGACAGCTCCTTCCCCAGGATCCCAACTTGCTCCCAAGCCCCAAGAGGAGCCTGCAGGGAAATCCATCAACAAGTCCTCCAATGGTATTAGCCTAGCCCTGCTGAACTGCAGATCAGCCCCTAAACACGCCATAGAGATCAAAATACTGATCCAAGACTTAAAACTGGATATTCTTTTTCTCACGGAAACCTGGCTAACGTCCCACTCTGAAGCGGACATTGTCAACATGCTACCCCAGGACCACCTTATACAATATCAGAACAGAAGGGAGGGAAAAGGAGGTGGACTAGCGATTGTCTACAAAAATTCTTTTGTATGCAGGCTACAAGAAGGAGGTATCGAGGATTGCGAAAGCACCCACTTTTCCATTCAGATAACTCCTAATAAATCCCTTACGGGCACTCTAATATACCGTCCACCCGGCAGCCTAGGAAATTTTGTTAGCTCACTACTAGAGTCCACCATTTCCTCCTGCACCTCGACCCCTAACTTCATCGTACTCGGTGACTTAAATTTACATTTTGAGGACAAAACAGACAAAACTGCTGGGGACCTCACCTCAGAACTAAAAGCACTTGATCTTCATTTAATTAATTCAGAGGCCACTCACACAAAAGGCCATCTTTTGGACCCTCTCTTCACTAACCTGCCAAAAACTGAGGTTCAACCTGTGATCCCTCTCCCTTGGACTGATCACTTTCTCATCCCATTCACCTGGCAAACTCCAGTAAAAATGGCCCAAACACCAATCCCCAGAGTACACGATAGAATATGGTCTAGACTATCATTTGAGCGCTGGACACAGGAGCTAATCCGCTCCGCTCCTCAGCCACTTCCCGACCCGGTAAAAGCAGACGAGAACTTCACCAGTTGGGTCACTTCCACTCTGGATATAATCGCCCCTAAACAAGATCTAAAAAAGAAAAATAACTCCTTTAAATCTCCATGGTACTCACAAGAACTCAGGAACCTTCGAAAAATCTGCAAAATCCATGAGAGAAAGTGGAGGAAAAAGTGGGACCCCCTTATCAAGGAAGAGTATAAAACAGCAATGAGGACCTACAAAGCAGCGCAAAAATCAGCCCAAATCTCCTTCTTTGACAAAAAAATTAAAACTGCATCCAGCTCATCCCGAGAGACTTACAAAATAGTCAAAGAACTTCTCAAAATACCCAACCCCCCCTCTTTTCAACAACCCTCAGTTGCCAGATGCAACCAAATAGCGGGCTTTTTCCAGAACAAGATCACTAACATTCTGCAATCACTTCCGCCCAAAGCAGACAACAACCCCCCTATTGACCTCCCTCCCCCCACCCCGAGACCAACCCTGGACAGCTTCAATCAACTGTCCAATGAGGACTTCGTGAAAGCCCTCTCAGACCTGAAAAGTGGTTCCCCCAACGACCCTGCTCCCATTCGAATCCTAAAACAAGTTGGACCTACCATCTCTCACCTGGCCTCCAACCTTATTAACACATCGCTGCGCCAAGGAGTGGTCCCCCCCAGCTGGAAGCATGCCATGGTCAAGGCATTACAGAAAAAAACAGGCCACGACCCCTCAGATCTATCCAACCTCCGACCGATCTCCCTCTTGCCTGGCATGAGTAAGATCGCAGAGAAGGCAGTCAACCAGCAATTGTCAGCCTTCCTCGAATCCAATAATCTCCTTCGACCCTCACAAACAGGCTTCCGTCCAGGCCAGGGGACCAAGACAGCCCTCCTGAAAGTGGTAGAGGAGGCCAGATGCATCTTGGATTCAGGGGGATCGGTTTTAATGCTCCTCCTGGATCTAAGCGCTGCATTTGATACGGTGGACCACAAGATCCTTATCCAACGACTATCTGAGCTAGGAGTGAGAGGCACTGCACTCTGTTGGCTCTCATCTTTCCTAGAAAACCGTACCTTCCAGGTTTGTGAAGGGAACGTTCGATCAGATATTCTTTCCCTCCAGTGCGGGGTTCCACAGGGCTCTTCACTGAGCCCTACACTCTTTAACACATATATGGCCCCCCTGGAGGATGTGGTCACCCCATTTGGGATAAAAGCCGTCACCTACGCTGACGACACCCAAATGATCGTATCATTCTCACTTGAAGAAGAAAAAATCAAAAACCTCCATGACTGCCTAGAAGGCATATACGTTTGGATGTCCAATTCAAGGCTTAAGCTCAACGGCTCAAAGACCGAGCTTATGCTCCTGGGACAACAACTACCATCTCTCCCCATTGCGATGTGGCCTTCATGCCTAGGACCCCTCCCCCAGCCCAAGACTGAAATTAAAAGTCTAGGGTTCTGGCTGGAACAGAATCTCTCCATGACAACACAGGCAAAAAAAATAGCCGGCACCTGTGTTGGTCTACTTCGATCAACTAGGAAGATTCTTCCACTACTCCCCACAACCTCACAAAAATTGCTCATGCAAGGTCTAATACTGTCAAGATTAGACTACTGCAATGCCCTTTTTTGGCCGCCCCTGAAGCTACGCTCAATGTCCTGCAGCGAACACAAAATGCCGCTGCAAGGATACTCACGGGAACATCCCGCAGAGTTTCAGCCAAACCTGCCTTAAAGGCATTGCACTGGCTGCCGATCCGAGAAAGGGTCAAATTTAAAACCTTATGTACCACCCACAGAGCCATGCAAAATCAAGGACCCCCAATGTTGAAATCTATGATCTGCCCATACTTACCTAACAGACCCTTACGATCAGCGCAGGGCAACTTGGCAAAGGTCCAACGAATTAAAAGAGCTCGAACCGGTGGACGCCGTTTTTCGGTGATCGCCGCAACCCTCTGGAATTCTCTTCCAATCCAACTCCGGTCTGAGCCTAATCACATGAGATTCCGAAAACTTCTCAAAACTCACCTCTTTCCGCAATAACCTCTCCCATCTCCCCATCTGCTTCTACCCTCAGGTGTTTGTCTGCAATCTCAGCGCTGGGACGCTTCCGGGCAGCCATGCGCTATAGAAGTCCCAAATTCATTCATTCATTCATTCAATTTATTTCCAAAGGAAGAAATATTTGCTGAGAAGATATACAAGAACATTGCAGAAAAGAAAAGTGTCATCTGCTTAATGCCAACTCTACGTGAATGCGCAATATTCAATGAGGAGCTTTTGAAATTGGAAAAGGAAGAGATTATGAAATTGGAAGCAGTGGACAAAATTCAGGATGGAAGAATTACTATCACATTAACAGGCAAACTGAAAAATAAATTGGATTTACTAGAGAAGAACATTTCAAAAACTGCTGGATTAGAAAAAAATCTATATGTTTGCATGAACTGTAGAGTATTTTTAAGGAGAAATTTGGATGTTAAAAAAGGCTTAGTAAATGGAGCTATGGGTAAAGTTGTGGGTTTTATTAATTATCAGAAAAAAAGATGGAATTGAATGTTTAAAAATAAAATTTGATCAGATAGAAGAAGTTATAGACATTTGTCGTTGTACAGTTCGTTTCATGCTTGTGAAAGACTTATATGTACAAAGGAAACAGTTTCCGTTTTCACTAGCATATGCTGTAACTATTCACAAGTCTCAAGGATTGACTGTAGATTGTGCATTTGTAAACATTGGTTCAACTGTGTTCAAAGAAGGTATGGCTTATGTAGCTTTGTCACGAGTGAAAACATTATCTGGTTTATTCATGATAGACTTTGATGATTCAAAAGTTAGTGCTGATACAAACTGTGTAAAGGAGTATAATAGATTAAGAAGAACCTATGCTCCTCATTTAGGTCAGTATCCTGTGTTGGAGAAACGTGTAGTTTCTCGAAAAAGGAGAATTGAGAATATCTGTATTGAGGATGTAGAGAGGAGGAAAAAAAAGAGGAGTGATGTAATTGCAAGCAAAAAGAAAAATGAAAATGTTGAAGAGGTTGTAGGTTGTCATTTTGAAAATAGCTCTGGTGTCAACTGCTACGCTAATGTAGTGCTGAATGTTGCATTTTATCTGGAAAATTTGCAAGAGCAGATAATAGTAAATCAGAGAAAAAGATTCTGTTGTGAGTTGAGTCTCCTTTTTCAAAAACTGAGTAATGATAAAACTCAAATAGAAAGTGCTACTGAAATTAGAAAACTTTTAGATGTATGTTCAGGACGAACACAGTTTTCTCAAAATGTACAGCAAGACGCACAGGAATTCTTGATGTATTTTCTTCAGGTACTGGAAGAAGAAGGGGTACCAATTGAAAATATGTTTGGTGTCTCTTATAAATGGGAACATAGTTGTGAAAACTGTTTCAATACATGTGGGTCTAATGTTGATTCAGAAAGGTTTATTTATTTAACATTGCCAGACAGTAAAACAGTCACTTTTGCTAAATTAGTTAAAGATGCTAATCATAGCATGGAATGCGGTGAGTGTAAATCTGACATGTTTTCAACATTAATTTTAAAGGAATACGGACAGTATGTAATTTTAATGATGCAACGATGTAAAGCTGATGGTTCAAAATTGGATACTTTAATAAAGAAGTTTATAGGACAGCAATTATCAATTTCAGGAAAAACTTTTGTAACAGTTGCAATAATTTTCCATGAAGGACCTACTGTAACTTCTGGACATTACACAGTTTATCTTAAATGTGAAAAAGGCTGGACACTGTGTAATGATTCCCAATTGATTTTCAAGCAACGTTTGCCTTTTGATTTAGCAAATTCCTATCTAATCTTCGTGAAACCTAAATTTTAGAGAGACTTGGCAAGATCTGTGCAAAACAATTTTACCATTTTATTGGATTACCATAGGAATTTACAAATAGAAAGATTTTTCAAATTACCATTTGGCCTAAAGGAAAGGTAACCAATTGTATTGTGGACTTATTTAATTCCTAATTAATCTTTCGGAAACCAAAAATTTTAGAGAGAATCGGTAACATCTGTACAATTTAAATTTTGGAATTTTATTGGATTACCATTGGAAATTTCTTCAAAAAAGATTTTTAAAAATATCATTTGGCCTAAAGGAAAGGTAATCAATTGTATTGTGGACTTATTTAATTCCTAATTAATCTTTCGGAAACCAAAAATTTTAGAGAGAATCGGTAACATCTGTACAATTTAAATTTTGGAATTTTATTGGATTACCATTGGAAATTTCTTCAAAAAAGATTTTTAAAAATATCATTTGGCCTAAAGGAAAGGTAGTCAATTGTATTGTGGACTTATTTAATTCCTAATTAATCTTTCGGAAACCAAAATTTTAGAGAGAATCGGTAACATCTGTCCAATTTAAATTTTGGAATTTTATTGGATTACCATTGGAAATTTAATCAAAAAAGAATTGTAAAATTACCATTTGGCCTAAAGGAAAGGTAACCAGATGTATTGTGGAGTTATTTGAGATATATTATTTTTGTGATTATGCTTCTGTATCAAAATTGTCAGACGGTATTTTAAAGAAAAAGTTATTGTTATTAGATGATATTTTTTTTGAATATTTTGCATTTCTATAATGTTATGTTTAAGTGAGAAGAGATTCTGGGCTTTTTTAAAACAATCTTTGAGATTGTTATTTTTTTTTTGCCCGCTGTTAAGTGATGAATGCAATTGCTTTCACGATTTATAGGGAAATGCAATATATTCTGAAAACAGCAAAAAAAAGGCAAAAAAGTGTTTTTGGAAAATATGTAAATACGTGTACTGTGTTATATAATGATTAATTAAATATTAATACTTTTTTCTTTTTTTCAGATTGTGAAAGAAAATTTTCGAAAAAAACCAACCATTTTTACAAGTAATTTCAATTTAAATTTTAAATAAAAATTAAATTGTTGGGTGGGTCAGGTAAGTCAGAAATTAGATGGTCCCTTTCTTCCACTTCTCCTCAAACAGATTTACATTATTTAGTTATTAATCTCTCAAGTATCTTGAAATGTGGTAATTGTTTTTTTGTGTTTTAAAAAAAAAAAAAAAAAAATACGCTTACCGTAGTAGTTGAGAGGTAAGGTTGGCTCTTAAAAGAGCCCTTGTGTTCATGCAGGGACAGAGGAAAGGAAGAATGGGAACATTAGCTGGTAGGACAAATGTGCTGGTCTATTTTGTTGTTAATGAGGGGAAGACTGGTCTCCCTATGAACAATTAGACCATGGCAAAATGAACACCGCATTGTAACCCTCGCAAACCGATGGTTCGTTTCCACAGGATCAGAAAAAGGTGATTCTGCCCCCACAGATGAAGGGCTCTGCTGAGCTTCCGAAGAAGAACTCGGCTGGGCTGCTGTGGATGTGCTTGCTCGACTTACTGAAGGGTTACCTCTAGTATGTCGTGCATGTGTCCTAGGGTGTACATCCTCAAGGTGTCTTAACATTGTGTGATTCCCGAAGGAATACTTCTTGTTAGGATTACCTCTTGAAAGTACACGCTGGCACAGCTTACAAGTCACCAAAGCAGCATTGACTTTTTTCTCACCCTCTGGAAAACTAAAATACTCCCATATAAAAGAGCTCTTCTGTTTCCTCTTTCTCTGCCTGATGGTGGTGCTGCTAGCCTCACTCTCAGCAGAAGAGTGCTGGTCTGCCATCGTATCCCAAAGACAACTCAGCTCCTTCTCCTAAGGGATCACAAGCAGAAATGAGGGGAATGGGTGTGGTGTAGGAGAGTTCTAGAACTGAAACTACTTTGAACCAATCAAAAGTTTTGTTTCATGATCACATGACCCACCGTGCGCGTACGTTACGCTTACGTTACGCTTATGGAGCGCTTACGGTGCGCTTACGGTAAAAGTACGCATGCGCGTAAAAAGACACGCGCTTGCGCGCATGCGCATAACAGGCACTCCCCAACACTTCCGCGTAACGTGCGCCGTACGCAGTACGCACGGCTACGTAAATTGCGTAACTATATGCAAAAAGAGTAGAAATTTTACTAACATTACGCAAACCGTACGCTTACCGTAAGCTTACCGTACGCGCACTTAAAAAAAAAAAAAAAGGAAAAAAAGAATCTCTATGTTATACTAATATATCTTTCCTGTTTGGAAACAAAAAGATGAGAAAAATTAATATAAATTAATATATTGCAGAATTTTTTAAAATTAAGCATAGTGTTTTAAGAGAATATAAAGTAAAAAAAAAAAAACACTTGCAAATAAAAAAAAATTTCAGTATTTGTAAAAAAAAAAAAAAAAAAATGAAAAAACCATGGGAATCACACATGTTATAGGTAAGAATTAGCCTCACGGCTCCCACACTGCCATTACAAACTGCTTTGCTATTTGGAAGAGAGAGCAGGGAAACCTGCTCTCTCTTCCAAATAGCAAAGCAGATTGCTTTTCCACATGGGGAGCAGCATGTTAGCAGCTCCCCATGTGGAAAAGCATTGCCGGCTCCCGCAGGAGGCGGGGAGCCGGCGGGGTCGTGGGGGATTGGGGACGCCCCCATGGTCCCCAACGGAGGCCAGGCCCCGGGGGATGGGGTCCCCAGGGCCAGTTGTGGCCCAGGAGGGGGGCCATGCGGCCCCCCTCCCCAAAACAAAAAAATAATTTACAAAAACAGCCCCGGGGGATGGGGTCCCCAGGGCCAAAAGAGGCCACAGGAGGGGGGCAAGGCAGCCCCCCTCCAAAAAAACCCCAAAGCAAAACAAAAAAGGGCCATGCCCCGGGGGATGGGGTCCCCGGGGCAAATTACGTTTTTTTAAACTGTGGAGGGGGGCCGCGTGGCACCCCTCCACAGTTTAAAAAACAAAACAAAAAAGAGGGGGCAGGCCCTGGGGGATGGGGTCCCCAGGGACAAAAAATAAGAAAAGGAAGGGGAGCTACACAGCCCCCCTTCTTAAAAAGAAAAAAAAACGGGATCGGGAGGAGGCCACGCCCCCTCCTTTCATCACTCTGCAAACGCGCCCCTGGCGCGTTTGCAGAGGGGGAACACATTCCCCTTCAATACTGGGGGTCCCTGGGGGCCAACTAGCCCACCAGGAACCTCCAGTATCCGCCAGGGGGCTGCGTTGCAGAGAGGTGTAATGAGGCCACGCCCCTTTTTACACGTCTCTGCAACGCAGCTCCGTGGCACTTACTGGAGGTACCTGGTAGGCTAGTTGGCCACCAGGGGACCTCAGGATTCAAGGGGACTTAATCTCCCAACTTAAAACGTGCCACGGGGCACGTTTGCACAGTGGTGAAGGTAGAGGGCAGGGCCTGAGGTGATACTGTGCAAACACGCCCTGTGGCGCGTTTTAAGTTGGGGAATTCATTCCTCTTCAATCCAGAGGTCCCCTAGGGGACAACTATCCCACCAGGTACCTCTACTAAGCGCCACGGAGCTGCGTTGCAGAGTGTTGTAAAAAGGGGCGTCGCCCCTGAACACCTCTCTGCAATGCAGCCCCCTGGCGCATACTGGAGGTACCTGGTGGGCTAGTTGGCCCCCAGGGGACCTCAGGATTGAAGAGGAATTAATTCCCCAACTTATAACGGGCCACAGGGCGTGTTTGCACACGTCACCTCAGGCCCCGCCCCCTTCCTTCACCATTGTACAAATATTCCTCTAAATTCAGCCGAACTACGAATTCTGATTTACTCACCTGTTATCAGGAGAGAACCCAGGGCTGCATCTTTTAGCCCAGCACTGACCCTGAAAAGTAATTCTAAGCGTACTTACCAGTAACTTGTATTTCTTTCCATAGGAATCCATTGTGTGGTTTTCACCAGAAAAGTTTCTGTCTATTTTCACAAACTAAAAATATTCCTAAAAAATCGGCTGTATGACTTAAACACATTCTTTCAACTGTTTACAGGAGGTTGGCCAGTGCTGGATCCAGGATCCACCACTGAGTAAGAAAAAGTAACGATAACACTACTTACCTGCTAAGTGAATTTTCTGCCATAGGATAACATTGGTGTTTCTATGGGAAAAAGTTTTAAAATACAATAATATTCCTTAAAAATTACTACTGTAACCAAAGCGCTTTTACTCAACTGTTTACAGGAGATGTCCAAGGACTGAATCTAGGATTCAGTCTTGTGGTTAGAAAAGTAATCCATAAAGTAACTAATTGCATTTAATTAGAAATTCACATTGAGCTCAATGTTGCTTTGTGTTTGAAATTGTGTTGCCCATTGCAACAACTGTAACTACTGTACTTAAAAGTCTGTTGCCTACTTGCCAAGTATTTAAACTAAAGTAATTCATTCTGAGAAAGTATATTTTGTATTGTAATGTATATTGTAATTATAATGTAATTAAAAAAAATTATATCTAAAATTAAATAGTTTTAAAAATGTAGTAAATCAGTATAAACAAAATCAGTATAACAATTAATACATTAAAAATTGTCATTTACAAAACCTTTGAAATTCACTGAAAAAACCATAGGTTTCAGGCCTGATATAGTTAGGAATTAGCATTTAAAAAACCTTTGAAATTCACTGAAAAAAACCCATAGGTTTCATGGACATTATAGTTAGGAATTGGCATTTAAAAAACCTTAGAAATGCACTGAAAAAACCATAGGTTTCAGGGGCGTTATAGTTAGCTGGACATTCCCCTCGTACAAAACCCTAGAAATTCCCCTGTTATAGTTAGTTCAGCTAACTATAACTCGCGCCCCCGCAATGCACTGCTGATGATGTCACATATTACATCACTCATGACATGGTCAGTGACATCACTGATGACATCACTGGTGGCATCTCAAATGACATCACTGATGACATCACTGATGACGTCATCCAGTGAGTCTGTGTTTCTGTAAAGTTTTAATATGTTTAATATATATAGGGAAAGGCCTGTTGAAGAAGGAGTGGGTGTACAAGTGTGTGAATGGATGATTTTCAAGGTGCGTAACTGACTCTATAAGTGAGTAATTAAATGTATCTTACTGCAGACTAGTGACTAAACTGTGTGAATGTCTGTATGTGTCTGTGTGTTGGTGTATAAGTGGCTGCATGGTTTTGTGAATAGCTATATGAGTGTCTATATGGGTTATTGATTGGTTGTCTGAGTATCTGTATGGGTGCCTGAGTGTTTGTGTGGGTAGGGTGTGTGTGACTCTGTGCATAGATGTGTGAGTGGGTGTTTCTATGGGTGCATGGTTTTATGAGTGCAACTGTGATGGACTGTATGGTTGTGTGAGTTTATGTATGGACGTGTTAGTGATTGAATGTATATCTCAGTTGTACATGTGTCAGTAACTACATATGTGAAACGCAGTGTATATGTGTGTAAGAGTATATAACTATCTATATGTGAGATTGTGTGATTGCGGGAGTGGCTGTATGGATGAGTGTATGCTTGTATCAGTAATTGTATAAGAGCATCAGAATGTGTTAGTATTTTCATGAGTAAGTGAACTTGAGTGTGTTTAACTGTATAGGTGAGTAAATTGGACTGTGATTAATTATTTGCATGACTGACTAGGTGTGTCAGTACCTCAATGGATGATTGGCGGTGTGTGAGTGTCTATATAGGTGTATAAATGCATATTATAGTCCTGTACGGAGTGACTGTAAGTATGAGGGACTGTACAGGTGAGTGAGTGGAGATGTATGTAGACCTAAGAGTCAATGAGTGGGTATGTAGTTATTGGTATTGGAGTATCTATGGTTTTCAAAATGGCCGTCTGAAATCGGTGTATCAAAGGTTATATTAGGGTGTGAGAGGATGCACTAATTTATCACATAGATGACGTCATCAGTGATGTAATTTGAGATGTCATCAGTGATGTCATCAGTGATGTCATCAGTGATGTCACTGACCATGTCATGAGTGATGTAATATGTGACGTCATCAGCAGTGCATTGCGGGGGCGCGAGTTATAGTTAGTCGAACTAACTATAACTGGGGAATTTCTAGGGTTTTGTACGAGGGAAATGTCCAGTTAACTATAACACCCATGAAACCTATGGTTTTTTCAGTGAATATATATATATATATATGTATGTATATATATATATTCAATGAAAAAACCATAGGTTTCTGTCCTGATATAGTTAGGAATTAGCATTTAAAAAACCTTAGAAATTCACTGAATAAACAATAGGTTTTAGGGGTGTTATAGTTAGCTGGACATTTCACTCGAACAAAACCATTGAAATTCCTCTGATATAGTAAGTTGTACTACTTACATCTTGCGCGCCCGCAATCCACTGCTGATGATGTCACATATTACATCATTCATGACATGGTCAGTGACATCACTGATGACATCTCAAATGACATCACTGATGACATCACTGATGACATCATCCACGTGACAATCAGATACACCTCATCATACAGTAGTATAACCTTTCATCACTCACTGTAAAATACAGAGTGTCCCCTGGCGCGTTTGCAGAGTGGTGCAAGGAGGGGGTCTTTTTTTTTTTAGAAGGGGGGCTGTGTAGCCCCCCTTCTTTTTCTAATTTATTGGCCCTGGGGACCACATGCCCCAGGGCCTGCCCCAAATTTGTTTTTGTAAATAAAAAAAAATTGGGAAGGGGGCTACGTGGCCCCCCACCCGAGGCCATAATTTGCCCTGGGGACCCCATTCCCCGGAGCATGGCCCTTTTTTTCAATTTTTTTATTTTGGAGGGGGGCTGCCTTGCCCCCCTCCTGTGGCCACTTATGGCCCTGGGGACCCCATCCCCCTGGGCCGTTTTTTTTGTGCATTTAAAAAAAACATTTAGGAAGGGGGCCGCATGGCCCCCTCCCGGGCTATTACTAGCCCCGGGGACTCCATCCCCGGGGCTGGCCCGCTTCGTTGGGGGCTGTGGGGGGGTCCCCAATCCCCCCACGGTCCCATCCAGCTCCCCGCATCCTGCGGGAGCCGGCATTTATTTTCCACATGGGGAGCAGCTAACATGCTGCTCCCCATGTGGAAAAGCAATCTGCTTTGATTCATTGAAGCGAGAGCAGGTTTTCCTGCTCTCGCTTCAATGAAGCAAAGCAGTTTGCAATGACAGGGCGAGGCTCCCGCCCTGTCATTGCAAACTACAGTGTCCCGGGGTGGGCACCCCGGGACACTGCAGGAGCCAGCCCTGGGGGGTGGCGGTCCCCAGGGCCTATACAAGGCTCCAGGAGGGGGCCCCCTCCCACATTTTGCAGTTGCCCCGGGGGTGGGTCCCCGGGGCTGGGGGGGCCTGAGAGCCCCCCACACAAATTGCTTGAAGCCCATGGGGGGTGGCAGTTCCCGGGGCTTGGGGGGCCTGAGACCCCCCACCCATTTTAAAGAAGCCCTGGGGTGGCGGTCCCCAGGGCTGCAGGGAGGCCGTGAGCCCCCGCATATATTATGTTATAGTCCCGGGGGTGGCTGTCCCCTTGGCAGTGTGGGGGAGATTGGGACCCCCCACACTTAATATTTCATTATGCCGCCGGGATTTGGCCCCCGGGGGCAAATTTAGCGGTGGAGCCCGCGATGATTTGTTTTTTCTATCGGCATCCAGCACGCATCTTCCCGGTTTTTTTGGGGGGGGTTTCTAGTGCTTCGGTTCCACCGAGGCACAAGATGGCTGCCAACATTTACTGATTCAGAGTGTTGGCAGCCAATTAAAATTCAGCTCGTGATCGGGAGGGTGTGCAGATCCTCCGAGGCCATAGATATATATGCACTTTTAACTGTAATTTTCTCATGAACTACTGATTGGATTTACACCATTTAAGCAAAAGGTATGAGTCTGAACTGAGGACTACCTCTTTGCCAAATTTGGTGTAATTCCGTTCAGCAGTTCGGGCTGTAGCTGCGGCTAAAGGTCCTATGGGAAAATGCATGGGGAAAATGTGTTTTGGGACCCCCTATTTTCTCAGCCCCTGCTTGACGAATCACCGTAAAACTTTCAGGATAGGAGCGGACCGGAGCTGGCCAAACGTTTGGAAAATTTTGCGAAGATTCGGCAATCGGCGCCAAAGTTATTCCAAATAGAATGTTGCAGATTTCCCATGGAAAATAGGTCCTAACTATATCTACCTACTGGCGACCGCCAGTAGGTAATATATATTACCTACTGGCGGTCGCCAGTAGGTAGTTATAATTAGAACCTAGTTTCCATAGGAAAAGCATTTTTTGATTTGCTAATAACTTTGGTGTCGTTTGACGAATCTTCACGAAATTCTCCACAAAAAAAGTCTATCCAGGTCAGCTCCTATCCTAAAAGTTTGGGGGTGATTCATCGAGCAAAGGCTGAGAAAAAAGGGGATCCCAAAAATGTTTTCTCAATGTTAATTTCCAAAGGGAATTTTAGCCAAGGCTACAGCCTGAACTGCTGAACGGAATTACACGTAATTTGGCAAAAAGGTAGTTCTTGGTTCAGAAAGTGACCTTTTTTTAAATGGTGTAAATCCGTTCTGTAGTTCCTGAGAAATTAAAAAAATAAGAGTCAAAAAATCAATTTCCCATAGGAAACTTTAGCCAAGGCTACAGCCCGAACTGCTGAAAGGAATTACAGCAAATTTAGCAAAAAGGTACTGCTTGGCTCAGAAAGCGACCTTTTTCAAAATGGAGTAAATCCGTTCAGTTGTTGCTGAGAAATTGAAACAAATCAAATATCGATATGTAGAGGCACGGTGGATCCGCGAACCCTCCCGAGCATGAGCTTCATTTTAATTGGCTGCCAAACCAGGAAGTGTTGACAGCCATCTTGTGACTCGGTAGAACCGAGTCACAAGAAAACAGAAAAACAAAGGTAAAAAAAAGAAAAGGGGGCAGGGTAGAAACACCCTGACCCCCTAGGCCTGCTCAGGGGGTCCCACAAGGACCCCCAAGGCCAAAAAAAGCTTTTTTTTAAAAAATAAAATTGGCTGAATTTGCGCTGGGTGAGCGAATCTGGATGAACAATAAAAAGGAAAAAAGAAACACTTCATTTAAATGGCCGGCTCCTGCAGTGTCCCAGGGTGCCTATCCCTGGGACACTGCTGTTTGCAATGACAGGGCGGGAGCCGCTGCTTTGCATGTGTGTGTGTGCATGTCAGCAGCTCCCCATGTGGAAAAGCAATGCTGGCTCCTGCAGGAGGCAGGGAGCCGGCGGGACCGTGGGGGAATTGGAGTCCCCCCACGGTCCCCAACGGATAGGGCTGGCCTCGGGGGATGGGGTCCCCGGGGCAAGAGGTGGCCTGGGAGGGGGGCACGCGGTCCCCCTCCCCTAAGATACTTTAAAAATCAAAAAGGAAAGGCTGGCCCTGGGCCGAAAATGGCCTCTGGAGGGGGGCAGCGTGGCCCCCTTCCCATTTTTTTTATAAGAAAAAAAAAGAGCAGGCCCTGGGGGATGCGGTCCCCAGGTCCACAATTAATGTAAAAGAAGGGGGGCCCCCTCCCTGCACCACTGTGCAAACGCACCCCTGGGCACATTGTAAATTGGGGGATTAAGACCCCTTCAATCCTGAGGGTCCCTGGGGGCGAACTAGCCCACCAGGCACCTCCAGTATGCGCCAGGGAGCTGCGTTGCAGAGAGGTGTTCAGAGGCCATGCCCCTTTTTACACCACTCTGCAACTCAGCTCTGTGGTGCTTATTGGAGGTAGCTGGTGGGCTAGTTGGCTCCCAGGGATCCTCAGGACTCAAGGGGATTTAATCCCCCAATTTACAATGTGCCGGGGGCGCGTTTGCACAGTGGTGCAGGGAGGGAGCGGGGCCTGACATAGCAAGTGTGCAAACGCATCCCCTGGCACATTGTAAATTGGGGGATTAAGTCCACTTCGATCCTGAGGGTACCTGGGGTGAACTAGCCCACCAGGTACCTCCAGTATGCGCCAGGGAGCTGTGTTGCAGAGAGGTGTTCAGAGGCCACGTCCCTTTTACACTTCTCTGCAACGCAGCTCTGTGGCACTTACTGGAGGTAGCTGGTGGGCTAGTTGGCCCCCAGGGACCCTCAGGATTCAAGGGGATTTAATCCCCCAATTTACAATGCTCTAGGGGGCATGTTTGCACAGTGGTGCTGGGAAGTGACCCCTGATGTGACAAATGTGCAAACACGCCCTGTGGCATGTTTTAGGTTGGGGGATTAAGTCCCCTTGAATCCTGAGGGTCCCTGGGGGCCAACTAGCCCACCAGGTACGTCCAGTAAGCGCCACAGGGTTGCGTTGCAGACAGGTGTAAAAAGGGGCGTGGCCTCGGAACACCTCTCAGCAACGCAGCTCTGTGGCGCTTACTGGAGGTACCTGGCAGGCTAGTTGGCCCCCAGGGACCCTCAGGAATCAAGGGGAATTAATCCCCCAACGTAAAACCCACCAGGGGGTGCATTTGCACAGGGGAGAAGGGAGGGGGCAGGGCCTGATGTGACATGTGTGAATTTATGCAATCGCTCTGCCAAAACCCAAGCACTTATAAAGTCACCATGCACTCTCCTTGCAGTACTCTAATCATCCAGTCACTACCTATGCACTCATACAATGACCCATGCACTAACTCATGCACTGCTACAATACCCTGAGCAGTACACATGCAGTCCAGCCATCGCCCTGTCACTACCCATGCACTCATCCAATAACCCAGCCAGCACCATGTACTTATCCAATCACTCCACCAAAACCCAAGCGCTTATAAATTCACCATGCACTCTACTTGCAGCACTCTAATCTTCCATTCAGTACCGATGTACTCATGGAATTACCCAGGCACTAACACATGCACTGCTTCAATCCCCTGTGCACTACCCAATCAGATCTCTAACCACCTACACAGTACTGATTCTCTCCTCCACCCAGGTTGTACCCATGCACTCCAGAAATCCCTCTGTCGCTACCCATGCACTCCTCAAATCACCCATCCAGCATCATGTACTTATCCAATCACTCCGCCAAAACCCAAACACTTATAAATTCACCATGCACTGTCCTTGCAGCACTCTAATTATCCAGTAACTACCCATGTACTCATGCAATGACCCAGGCACTAACACATGCACTGCTACAATCCCCTAAGCACTACTGATGCAGTCCAGCCATCTCCGTGTCACTACCCATACACTTCTTCAATCACCAAGCCAGCACCATGTACTTATCCAATCACTCCGCCAAAACCCAAGCACTTATAAATTCACCATGCACTCTCCTTGCAGTACTCTAATTATTTACTTAGTACCCATGTACTCATGCAATGACCCAGGATCTAACTCATGGCAAATACAGAGGAGGTCATGCTAATCACAGGGGAACCACAACACATAGTGTTCCCTAGTGTATGTAGGTCTTTTCACTGTATTCTAAGTGTCTTTTAGCATATTACCGGCTCTGATCCTGGTTAGTCAGAGTCAGTTACCTCCAGTACCCGTCGCTAAAACCTTGGGGGCACAGGAGGACTTTCTGCTCCTCTGTTGGTTCTTTCTGCATATCTCTTGCTTCTTCCTGCACTTTTCTTCGTCTTTCTGGACTTCTGTTGCCTCTTTCTGCATTTGTCTTGCTTCTTTCTGCGCTTTTCTTCCTCTTTCTTCACATGTCCTAACTTTGTAGGCAAAGTTAGAAATTAGCATTCAAAAAACCATTGAAATTGAAAAACCATAAGGTTTCAGGCACGTTATAGTTAGAAATTATCATTTAAAAAAACATTAAAATTCACTGAAAAAACCATACGTTTCATGTACGTTATAGTTAGAAATTAGTATTTAAAAAACCTTAGAAATTCACTGAAAAAACCATAGGTTTCAGGGACGTCATAGTTAGTTGGACATTTCACTCGTACAAAACCATAGAAATTCCCCCGTTATAGTTAGTTCAGCTAAATATAACTCGCGCCCCCGCAATGCACTGCTGATGACATCACATATTACATCATTCATGACATGGTCAGTGACATCACTGATGACATCACTGATGACATCTCAAATGTCATAACTGATGACATCACTGATGACATCATCCACGTCAAAATCTGATGCACCTCCTCACATTCTAATATAACTTTTGATACACCCACTGTAAAATACAGACTACCATTTTCGAAGCTATCGACACACCAATACCAGTTACTACATACGCACTCATGGATTCCTAGGTCTACACACACATCCACCCATGCTATCACTCATACATACAGTCACTCATCATTACAACACTATCATATGCACTCATACACCTATACAGACACTCACACACCGCCACTCATCCATGGAGTTACTCACACACCTAGTCAGTCATGCAAAGAATCAATCACACTTCCATTTCCTCAGCTATATAGTTAAACACACACCACCTCACCTATTCAAACATTTTCTAACACATACTTACTCTCTTATACAATCACTGAGACAAGTGCACACTCATCCATACAGCTACTCTAACAATCACTGACTTTCACGTATAGTCATTTATATACTCCAAATCTCACATACACTGCCTGCCTTTTACATATGTAGTTACTTGGACATGTACCACTGAGACATCCAATCTCTCACCAACACACCCATAAACACACTCAACCGCCCATACAGCTGTTTCCACATGCAATCTTGAACCCATACATCCAGTGAATCAACCACTCACACATCTATGCACAGTCACACACCTCCTACCCACCCACACACACACTCAGTCTCCCATACAAATACTCAGGCAACCAATCAATAACCCATATAGACACTCATGTAGCTACTGACCAACACATGCAGCAGCTTACACAACAACAGACATACTGATGCACACACTCAGTTTAGTCACTAACCTATGCATTCAGTAAGACACATTTAATCACTCACTTCTACAGTCAGTCACGCAGCTACTAAATCCTTTATCCATACACTTATACACCCACTTATTCTTCAATACACCTTTGCATATATATAAAACATATTTAAACTTTACAGAAACACACTGTCACTGGATGATGTCATCAGTGATGTCATTTGAGATGCCGTCAGTGATGTCATCAGTGATGTCACTGACCATGTCATGAATGATGTAATATGTAACGTCATTAGCAGTGCACTGCGGGGGCACGAGTTATAGTTAGCTGAAGTAACTGTAACGGGGGAATTTCTATGGTTTGTACGAGGGAAATGTCCAACTAACTATAACGTCCCTGAAACCTATGGTTTTTAGTGGAGAATTATATACAAAAAAGTGACACATGCCTAAATTTCTGTAATTGTAAATCACCAAGTACTCAAGTGATGAATGGTTATCACATATTCATGACAATAGACAAATGTAATCCATAATACCGCCCAAGTGGGCTAGTTCCTTAGTAAGTTTGTTCTCCCAAGATTCTGAATCTATAGATGTTACATATATGTGAAGAACTTCGATCAATAAACCTGGTACACTTAGAAGATATTTCTGTTAAAAGGCGTGTGTCACGATTCTAGCTGTGCAAAACACAATAAGCACAAAAGGAGAACCTATAATTAAAAACTAAGTGAATTGTGCCTAATAAGTAAAGTTAAAAACAAGCTAGAAGCAACACAGCAAATAATGAAATGGTTTTGAATAAACTACAGAAATACACAATTACAAGCATTAAACATTATTATACACCTGAAAATCAAGCAAATTCCTCATCCGAGTTCAAATCGTTAGGCATCTTTGTGTTAAGCTCAAGTATATATCTACATTCCAGCTGTCGCAATTTGCGTATTCTATCTCCACCTCTTGATGACTGAGGGATACAGTCGATTACATAGAACCAAAGAAGATTTCTGTTACTCTTCTGAAATTCATCAAAATGACGTGCTACCGGATATTGTTTGTCATTATTTTGGATAGAACGCATATGCTCTTGAATATGCTATTTAACTGGAAACATTGTACTTCCCAAATAAGATTTTTGACAAGGGCAGGTCAAAACATAAACACAATAATCTACAAGACAAGTCAAATGTTTGTCAATCAGTCTAGAGGATTTAGTTACAGGAAAGAAAACTCTCTTAACATAGGAACTGTACTTGCATGTTTTACATGCCATACATGATTAAAAACCATGTATCTTATCTTTTTTGGGTTTGATATGGCCTACTTCATTCCGAAACAACTTATCACTGAGGGAATTACATTTCCTATAAGTAACATTGGGGCGTTTCCCCAGATTGGTAACAAGACTAGGTTCTGTCTGTAACACATCCTAATGCTTAGGTAGGATTTTCTTATTATCTGATGACCCGACATTATAGGTGGTACCAAACTTAATGCAAGTATTCTCAGTCTTTTTGCTTGAAACCCTAGGAGAAAGTGCCATTTTCTGACTCACTTTAGAGATCTTTTTCAGCAAAGTCGCTATAACTGCCTTTTTTGCAGCCGCACTCAACAAATCTAGTAGACGTACACTCCACCTCTTCTAAAAAGTCCTCATCAGATGTACAATTCCTACAAGCCCGTAGGAATTCTCCATAAGGAATGCTCTTAATCACATTTTTGGGGTGATGACTTTCCGTGTGCAAAATAGTGTTCCCTGCTGTGGCTGTATGGAACAATCTGGAAGTTAGCTTATTATTGCGGACTTGGATCTGTATGTCAAGAAAATCGATCTGTTTTATCATGTATTTGACCTTCAAATCTAAGATTGTAGTCATTATTATTCAAATGGGCAATATAATCTATAGCTTACTGCTTGCTACTCCTCAAAATGATAAAAAGGTCATCAATATAGCGCACCCACAACACCACGTGGTCGCTATATTGAGGGTAGTGATTAGGCACCTGCTGTTCCCACCACCCCATCATACAGGTGGCATAACTGGGAGCAAAGCAGGTACCCATTGCAGTGCTTTGTGTTTTTCTGAAAAATTGTTTATCGAAGATGTCTGCATGCCTAATAGAGGTGTACAGACTACATACATCCAGGGTCATCAGTAAGAATGCATCCTCCCACATCCTATTCCTGATCTTATGTAGAAAATACTTACTATCTTGTATGTGCGAAGGTAGTGTCTGCACATACGGACGCAAAAAATAGTCTACAGATTTGGATGTATGCTCAAGCAAAGACCCAATGCTGGAAACAATGGGTCTCCCAGATGGTTTAAGAGCATTTTTGTGGAGTTTTGGAAGTAGGTAAATATATATATACTACCTACTGGCGGTCGCCAGTAGGTAGTTATACTTAGGACCTAGTTACCATAGGAAAATGGCAACATTCTATTCTCAATAACTTTGGCGCCAATTGACGAATCTTCACGAAATTTTCAAAACTAATTCTTTGTTGAGATCAGCTCTTATGTTGAAAGTTTGGGGGTGATTTGTCAAGGGGGGGCCGAGAAAAAAGGGGGTCCCAAAACGTGTTTTCTCCATGTTAATTTCCATAGGAAACTTTAGACAGGGCTACAGGTCGAACGGGTGAACGGAATTACCCCAAATTTACCAGGGAGAAGGGTCTTGGTCTAGAAAGCATGCTTTAGTTTATTTGGTGTATATTCGTTCAGTAGTTTTTGAGAAATATTGAAATTTCCAGATATCGATATTTGGGAATTCTGCCATCTGATTGGCTAAGGCGTTACGAGCACGAGCTTGTTGCTGATTGGCTGCGAGCAGTGCGAGCGGTTGCAACTAGAAAGTGTTGGCCGCCATTTTGTTATTCCGTTGAAGCGAGTAATGTGAAAAAAGGGGGGAAAAGTGGGAAATAGGAGGGTAGGAGGGTAGGAGCACTGTAACCTCTGTGGGGTGTTTAGGGTGTGCTATAGAGGAGGTGTGAAGTGAAGTATTTACCCCTACCGGTGTGTAAGTGGTGGGCTACAGAAATTAAGTGAGGTATTGGGTAGAGTCTGATGCGGGTAAGGTGAGCTGGTGTGGGACTCGGGGATTAAAGAGTGAGCCCAAATTGTGTGTTTTATGCTGTGAAGTCATGTGCCGTGGCCGCTGCCCTACAGTTGTGGAAGTAGTATCCGGATGTGTTTATAACTACTAGGACAAACTACTGACCCGTACTGGTATGAAAGTCCTGGGGTACGGAATATATGTGAGGTATTGTCTAGAGTCTCATGTTGCTAAGCTGAGCTCCTGCCGGAGTCGGAGATTAAAGCATGAGCCCAAACTGAGTGTCATATGCTGTGAAGTCATGTGCTCTGGCCGCTGTGCCACATCTGTGAAAGTAGTGTCAGCATGTAGTTATAGGTACTTGGATGAACTTTTGTTTAGAACATTGTAGCTTGTGTATGGTGCTTAGGTGGTGGTCTATAGGGAGTGCGAAGGCAAATCAATATGGTATTTGTAGAGCGCAAACTACTCACCCCTATGGGTGTGTAGAGCTGGGGATCAAAGCGAGAGGTCAGTGCTGCAAAGTGAGATGGTCTGGCTGCTGTGCCACAGCTGTGTGGAGAATACATTTTGGTGAGGGTGCGGGAGTTGGCGTTATATGGCCCTAAAATAGGGGGCCTAAGTTGTAAGTTATAGGGTGGCTATAAAAAGGGGCCCTTGTGTTCATTAGTTGGAGCTACATATAAGTGCGGATGCACAGCTTCCAGTTATTCAGGAAAACTCAGTTTCCCTGATCTGTGAAGTGTACTCCATCACTTCTGTATATATCTGCCATATCAAAATGTATGTTGTTGTTGTTGTATATGGACCCCATTTTGTGAGGTATACAGAGACAGCTTTGTTGACTTTTTTCAGAGATTTTTCAATCTGAGGACAAAATTGTTTGGACCATTTCCACTTCTGTCTTTGGCATATATTGGAATATACAAAGACAGTTTGAGGTAAAAGTAACATCAATTGTCCAAAGGTGTCCTTCATAAGCATTTCCAAATCTACCCCAGTCAATGTGCCTACGTCATTTCCACCACAGTGCACAATCATGAGGTCAGGGTGTTGGAGATGCAAACAGATTTTAACCAAAGGCAACAATTGGTGCAACTTCAATCCTCTCTGTCTAAACCATTTAATGTCCACATTTTGTAAACCTAGGTCTAAGTCAATAGGTCTCTGTTCTGCATACCTCTTGCTTATATATATTCACTGAAAAAATCATAGGTTTAACAGACGTTATAGTTAGGAATTAGCATTTAAAAAACCTTAGAAATTCACTAAAAAAATCATAGGTTTCAGGGACGTTATAGTTAGTTGAACATTTGACTCTTATAAAACCAGAGATATTTGCCTGCTTTAGTTAGTTGAGCTAACTATAACTCACACGCCCACAATCCACTGCTGATGATGTCACATATTACATCACTCAAGACATGGTCAGTGACATCACTGATGACATCACTGATGACATCTCAAATGACATCACTGATGACATCACTCACGACATCATCCAGTGAATGTGTGTTTCTATAAAATGTAAATATGTTAAATATATATATGCCAAGGTGTATTGAAGAATGAATGCATTTACAAGTGCCTAAAGGAATTATTTTGTATGTGTGTGACTGACTGTATAAGTGAGTGATTGAACGTGTCTTACTAAATGCATGGGTTAGTGACTAAACTGTGTAAAAGTCTGTATTAGTCTCTCCATTGTTGTGTAAGCAACTGTGTGAGTTGCTGAATACCTACATGAGTGTCTATATAGGTTATTGATTTGTTGTCTGAGTATCTGTATGGGTCCCTGAGTGTCTGTGTGGATGGGTGGGTGTATGAGTCTGTGCATAGATGTCTGAGTGGGTGATTCAGTGGTTGTATGGATTAAAACGTGCATCTGTAAAGGGCTGTATGGGTGAGTTAGTGTGTCTATGGGTGTGTTGGTGAGTGAATAAATGTCTCAGTGGTATATCTGTGACTAACTACATATGTTTTAAGGCAATATATGTGAGTGCTGGAGCATATAAATGAGTATACGAGAGACAAAGTTATTTCAAGAGTGGGTGTATAAATAAGTGTCTGCTTATATCTGTGATTGTATAAGACAGTAGATATGTGTTAGTATCTGTATAAATAAGTGATGTGGTATGTCTAAAAATAACGAAGTTGGTGTGTATAACTGTATACATGATTAAATGGGTATGTGATTCATTCTTTGCACTACTGACTAGGCGTGTGAGTAACTCTCTGGATGAGTGGCAGCATGTGACTGCATGTATAGATGTATGAGTTCATATTATAGTCCTCTATTGATGAGTAACTACATGTATAAGTGACTGGATGTGTGTGTAGGCCTAGGAAATAGTGAGTGCTATGTAGTATATGGCATTCTTCTGTGTATGGTTTCAAAAATAGTAGTCAGCATTTTAGAATGGGTGTATCAAAGTTTATATTAGAGCATCAGTGTGTGCATCAGATTGTCACGTGGATGATGTCATGAGTGATGTCATGAGTGATGTCATTTGAGATATCATGAGTGATGTCACTGACCATGTCATGAGTGATGTAATATGTGACATCATCAGCAGTGCATTCCGGGCCCGCCAGTTATAGTTAGCTCAACTAACTATAACAGGCGAGTTTCTCTGGTTTTATACGAGTCAAATGTTCAACTAACTATAACGTCCCTGAAAGCTATGGTTTTTTTAGTGAATTTCTAAGGTTTTTTAAATGCTAATGCCTAACTATAACGTCTGTAAAACCTATGGTTTTTTCAGTGAATTTTGAAGGTTTTTTAAATGTTAATTTCATATTTTAATGTTTATAAACCCTATATTTTTTCTATTATATTTTTAAATATTTTGGAACTCCATTATACTAAATCATATAATGTTTTATATCTTCCCCCAAAAATATGTATATTTTGTTTTTTGGGGTGAGAAAACTGCACTCCCATACCGGTAGCGTACCAAGCTCCATCACCACACGAATCCTATCTGCCATATTGCTAAACTCGTAAATGATGCGCATTTCATATCCGACGAGTTCATGGCATCGCGTCCCGCGTATCATCATATACGCATGAAGTCACCCCAAGTACTACTTTGGTATCCGACGGGTACGCAGTACCAAGCCACGCATTACGTCATGTACGTACGGGGTCGCGCCTGCTGCTCGTTGCGTATTCAACGAGTACACGCTGCCAGGCCCTGTGTTACATCGCAGACGTATAGTATCGCGCCGGGTACGCCATTCCCTTTTTTTTTTGTCTCAATAGTATATGAGAGCACGCGAAAATCTAAATTATTTTAAACATTTATATCTTTCTAACTGTAATAAACTTATATTATGATAAATATATATCTGGGCATCTTTATTATATACAATGCCTATGATTTTAATGTTGTCAGGTCTTAGCCAGACGTTAAGAGAGTATCTACGTCTTGGAATAATGGTGTAGTATGTAATTGTCCTATTTGAAGACAGTCTTTTACTGGTATTTACAGTTTTCTAAACCTTGAAGAATTTTTATAAGGAAACACATAATCTACCTTTTAGTTAATCCCTTTCAGACTTAATATATTTATGTAATCAAACCAGAACAATTGTGTTTGTGATAGAATCTTCTATCTAGCATTGCCTCTGTTCAATTTGGAAGCATGCTCAGATTAAAACCTTATTTGAGATACGTTATAATACTTATTTGTTATATGTCTTGCATTTGGAGACATTGATATATTGTTCCCTAATGTGTAATCTGTCTATTTGGAAACTCAATTGGACTGGGCATTTTCTCTGGCATAGGTAGTAGTTTTAACAAGATCATCGCATTGTGCAAACAATACATTGCAAATTAGAAACTAAAAGATGATGACTTTTACATTGTTTGCCTGTGTATGGATGTTATTAGACAATTAAGGTGAGAATAAAATTAGTTTTGTTTGGCTTCCTAGGTAATCTGTGTATCTGTTCCTTTTGTCTCAATCTGCTTACAGTAACATGTTTCCGAAACAAATATAAGTTACTGTTTCATCACTTCCTCCACTTTTGGTTCTTTGTTAAGGAGCTGCCAATGTTTTTCACTAATTTGTGACTGCTCCTGAAAGACGTGAAACATTTCTAACAAATGTGATAGTATTTTTTCCAGGTTTGTTTTCTCAAACATTACATTTTTCCTTTTAGGGTAATAGCCTTTTCTTGTGGTTTTTGAAGTGATTAATCATTGTTGTGCTCTAAATTGCTTTAATTTCACTGTCGGTTTTGCTTGGGATATAGACTATTCTGAGATTATACTTTTCAGTCTGAGATACTGAATTGATGGCAAGATCTGAAGTAAACTCTTAGGGCCTGATTCACAAAGGTAAACTTGTACTTTTATGTACCTTTATGTTTTTGTTAGTATTCACAAACTTGTATAGTAAGTTTATGACTGAGGAGATTCCACAGTCGTGGATGAGAACTCCACACATAAAAAGATAGGACAGGCCTATCTTACTATTAACTCGTAGTTTATAAATACCAAAAAAACTGTAAACTTACACAAAAGTGTAGGTTTAGCTTTGTGAATCAGGTTGTTATGGTGAAAAGAGTAGGCAAACAATGCCTCTGCAAAGCTTGGTCATTAGCACTATAATAAGACCATTATAATATGAATAATGAAAATGTAAGAGCAATAGTTCAAAAGGGTATCTAATATGCAATTGATGAACATTTTTTGTAGGGCCATTCTGGTGATACTAAGGGACTGAAATTTCCTGCAACGGAGACAATACAATTTAAAGTCAGGAGAGGAAATAGAGAACTTAATCTAGATTGTAAAACAGCAGGAAGAATTTTTCTTTTGCTTTCGTTGTGTCCTAAAGGTATGAATCATGTTGAACAATTACATTTTTTTCTTGATGGCTGTAAAGAAAACTTTAGCATTGATCCACTTGATCGCTGGGTGTGTGGGAAAGCAAACTTAGAATCAATTTCTTCCAACTGTCCATAATCTCCAATTTTCGAGATTCAAGGAGTGTGGGCATTAGACTGTTTGAAAGATTATATAAAGATTTGTGATTTTAATTATTATTGGTATATCTGTATATGTGTGTTTGGTAATGTTTATTGTTGCTAATTTCTTATAAAACCTGTTTTTTGTTAACTTGGGTGCCATGTACCATGCTCTTACAAGGTAGATTGTATTTATTAAAAATTACATTACAATAAATAAATTACAGCAGTATGTTCATTATATATTGGTTTTATAAGTCCATCATATATAGTAATGTATGGTAGAAAGGAGACTAGCAGAAGAAAAAATAAAAGAAATAAATGAAAAATTCAATTGTTAAATGACAGAATCCCAGAAAATAGTATGAATATTTATGGTGGCTTCATCTTACAGAGATAAAGGTTTGCCCTATATAGGGTGGCATGTAGGCTGCCATGAAGACGTTGAAGGGTTATATTATCAGCATCCCTAATAAAGAATAACCATTTTTTCAATTTTCTAAACAACATTTTGAAGTCCTTCAAATTACGTAAAATAATTTCACATGCTATTGTGAGAAACAGATCTAAGAGATATGCATCATCATTGTTGGACTCGAAGTCTGTGGGGCCAGTTAGCAAATCGAGGATTTTTCTTGGTGGAGTAATCTGCAAGATTACCTCAATAAAATGGAAGATCTCTGATCAGAAATCCTGAAGTTTTGATCAGTTTAATAGCATGCAATCTAAGTCTTCATTTGCAGTGTTACAATTCTAACATAAAGGATTCTGTTTGTGTTCAAGCGTATGTAATCTTTGTGATGTCCAATATGTCCTGTGTAGGGGGTAGTATTTTGTTTCCACTAGCATGGTTGTGGTTTTTTTTTGTAAGGGGTAGATACCTAATTCAAGGACAGTTGAGGGAGAGGACTCCCTGGTATGATTCTTATTACCATTTGGATTGGGTTACTTGTACCAGTTTTGTGCAACATTGAAATATTTTTAAGATATCATGTGCCTAAGTTTACATAGGTTGGTGATCAATTGAATTATTGAGGGATCTAACCCAAATTTGTGTGGCTTGCTTATAGAAGCTGGGAACTTTTAAAACGATAGCATTCAATATACTCCAAATTGAAAATACTGTGTATATCAGCAAGAGTCAATTGTTCTGAGTTCTTCCCTAATTGCCCTACCATAAATATGCCTTTAGACATCCATACATCCCAGTTTACACTCTGTCCATTAATTTTATTTTGTCTTTTGTGCCAGAGGGAGGATAGCTTACATTTTTTAAGTCATATATCTATCATAGACTAGCGATTAATTTTTAAGTCATTTATCCATCATAAAGTCAGTATGTAAAATAGCTTTCTTGTACGTCTGAGAATATTGTTAGAGTGGAGAGACTAGAGTTTAGTGGATGTCAAATATGAGATGAGTAAAGCATTTTTCAGGATAGTGTTCTCTATGTCGAACCATATAGGGTGGAAGGAGTCAGGATTGGTTAACCATCTTGAACATTAATTGAAAAGAAAAGACACAGGCAGTCTTTACAGTTTTCCACTTTAAACACTCCCTGTTCTTTGGGGAGTCTAAGTTTTTTCAAAAAGATCTTTGGATGTTTACCAATCCAGGCCAGTCGTGAAGTGCCTAAACGGTCTCTCCTTCCCAATTTGTTTAGTGCCATAACCTCTGATTTGTCCCTATTCAAGTTGTGGCCATTAGAGTGCAAGTAAGAGTCGATATGTTTGAGATAGAGCTGCAATAGATAATCCTACATTTTTGGTAAAGACTGTGATGTTTTCTGCGTAGGCCATTACTTTAACCACAATAGAATTAAAAGTAGTACTGGTGATGTTCTCATTTGATCTAATCATATAATATAAAGCCTCCATAATCAATGGAGGTATATCTCCATTCAGTTTACACATATGCCCATTTCACCAGGTGATTTACACCTTTTGTATTGAAGGATATCATGTTCAAACTACTTTTAAGAGAAGGCATGTGAGCCATGTAGAAATGTCCATTACATGCAGAAGAAATACTAAATTCTTTACAGAGAAAAAATATGTTTCGTATCTAATACCTAGAAAATATAAAGAAAAACAAATATTATACTTGAAATGAAAATACCATAGTATCTTGTATCTACTCTTGATTTCAGAGCATATGAAGAAAAAACTAATATAAAATCATAGAGGTAAATCAAAGGAAAAAGAGAGAAGAATAGAAGAGAAGAAGGCAAAAAAGAGAAGGCTTTGCGAAGAGTGATGACACAAGCTCTTAGACACCAAAAAAAACAATTGAACAGGAAGAATAAACCCCACCCTCCCAATTCCCGCTCCCATCTATCATCAGAGACATATTTCAGAAATGTGAGGAAAGAAGGAGATAAGGCTTAAAGGTTGAATCACATTTTCAAACATAGCCACGAAAAGAAACTTATAAAGACTGCGTCCAGTACTCTTAAACCCAATAACTGTACATTAGTAAACCCAAAATTGAGAAACTTTCACTTAAACATATTGGGTTATTCCAGAAAATTCAGACAAGAAAAAATGGCAAGGAGTGTATAAAACACTATAAAACATTGGAGAAACATGACTAATTATATGTAATATAGTAGACTGTGGCAACAACCAATTGATGACAAATTGTGACACAGGTATAAAGAGACATAATGCAGACTTTTTTTATGAATAGTGGTAATTCAGAGATAAATAATCATAGGCGTATTGTATTTACTGTGGGTCACTGCCTACCAAAAAGCATATGAGGGGGTATGAATCAGACAAATGCAGATACCAATAGAATGAGTAATTAGGTAACAGAAAGAAGAAAATTTGGTACACATACATTACTACCCCTTCAAGGCACTGGAGCATAGCTATATTGACTATGCATGGAGAGTCGACCCTTGGATTTGGTGTCCGTTTCAGCTTCATCGAGTTCATATAGAAACCTTTTAATTTCAGTTTCAGTGTGTAAGAGGTGAGATGAACCATTTAAGGAGACCTTGAAGTGTGATGGACCTGCAAATGAAAACTCAAAGTGTCTAGCCCTTTGCATTGGAGCCCAAAAAAACATACATTGATCTACAGTCGTTTGGGGTAATCCTGTGACACAAAGCTTTTTTTACCCTTCCAAAAGATATGATTATTTTTCCTTATGAATTGAAGGGTAGCATCCATACATTGAAAGCTAAATGGTTTGCACATTATGGGTCTCTGTGATTTCCCTTGGGTCGATGGGTGCAATGGAACTTTGTGTATTCTTCTTAGTTCTAATTTCCTCTTAATGGGTATGCCAGTAATTTTGGAATCCCGGTTTCCAAGAATCTTATGCAGGCATCATGCTCTTGGCCTTCTGAACCTTCAGGAATCCTAAAAATCCTCAGATTGCCTCATCTCTTTTGGTATTCCAGCTCAGAAACTGCGTTTTGAAGAGAGTGTTGTGGCATTACTAAGGAGAGCTCTTTAACGTGAGGTAATTCACAATCCTCCTAAAAAAAATTCTGTTCTCCATTTCTGCAAATCTACTGTTGATCTGACAGAGCTCTGCCCTTATCATAGTCATGTCGGATTGCATCACATCAGTTTTCAGCTTGGTTGAGTTGGCTAATTTGTGGACTTCCTCTAGGTTCTTAAAGATTGTGTCTATTGACGCTGAGGTATAAGATTTTAGTTGTATAGGACATTCTGGTAGTGATGGTTCTGCTTTACTATGCTTCATTCCAATTTTTGTCACTTGTCCACCAAGCTTTGGATGCAGAATTTTCTTAAGTAGCAATGTATGCATCTAAGGACAATTTTCAGTGAGAAAGCAGCTTAGTTAGTAGTAACACCCTTTCACTATTTCTCAGACTCGAGGATGATACACAACCTTCTAGACAGGGAAGAGAACACTCTGAAATTATTCTGAGTTAAGGCTGCTCATGAAACAAGAGATAACTCACAAGAAACGTTCCTCACTACCGGAATTGCAACCCAATTCAGATTGCACTGTCTTCAGGAAGAGATCGGGAGTTTAGATTTGAGATACAGTGAATGCCTTGTGAAGTTCAAGTGATTTACTAGAACACACAATGTTAATAGCAGTTGGTGACAGAAGGAAGGAAAGTTTAGAGTGGGCCCTGTGGAATATGGAGACTATTGATTGTCAAATCAGTAGAACACTACCAACATGGTAGCCCAATTAAAACCACAATCTCTTTGCAAATAACCCTTCTGATATAGGATAATAATCCAATCATAACATTAGGAGAGTGTATGCCCATCACAGTTGCAGTTCAAGTTTGCAACAAGTTAGCTGAAAAAATTGGGATAAAATAATCGGTAGCATTCTTACTAAGGAAGTAGCACGTACAAAGAAACCAAAATTGTATTACAGTTATTGTAGGGCAGCCAGTGTAAATTCCCTTTTTTGTTCTCATTTTCACTGTCAGTTTAGGCGGGATCTGAAGTAGTATTCTGACTTCTGCCACTTGATCACCAGCTCAGGAGTGCCCATGTTACAACCGCCATGTTGCTAAAGTCGTCTTGGCTCCGAGGCTCTGGCCGAAATCAGTCAGATTTCATGCTCTCCAAGTGTGCTGTGTGCCATACACATTTTACCCTTCAGGTCTGGGTGCGCTGTTTAGTTCAGACTCTGTAGCTTAGCATAGAGTGTTATTTGTCAATTTACTGAGCAGAGCTCCTGGTGTAAGCAGCTATCTCCCTCGCAAGAAAGCCATGCCCCAATCTTCCCACAACTATTAATGTACTGATCAAAACCGTGGCTCCATAGCTTTGACTGATCTAACTTCGACTTGCTAACCTGAAGTCATTTACGAAAACAGATGGTTACAAATCATTCTTTCCATCACCTAACATTTATTTCCATTGCAAACATTTCCCATCACGAATTAGATCAAGTACTGTGCTTATTCTAAATTCAACTGAAAAATTATATTTAAGTACAGCTTAAAAACAAAATATAACTTCAGAGTTCAGAAAGAGTAATCTTTTTTTGTGCAATTTTCTTAAAGAAAAAAAATCCTACAGTTTACATGGGACAGTTAAAGCCATCAGAATGAAACCCTTTTAAAAAAATTATCACAATAAAGAAGATAAATTGTACGGGATATTTAAATAAATTAAAAAAACTGTCCCTTCCCCATCCTTCTTCTAAAATGCAAAATTTAATTTGTAAAATATGCCTCGTTTTCAAAAGAATGAACTAATAATTGTAATTTTCTCGGCACGTGCCCATTTGAAAATGAAACATAATGCCATTTTTCTTTTGATTATTCATGTCAAAGTTATCACCACTGAAAACAGTAGATTGAGACTGTAATCTACCTAAAACAGTTGTTCCTCAATTAAATAGTTAATGATTGGCTGAAATTGTAGTAGTCGAATTTTGAAGATGTACTCTAAAAACCAAGTTACACGACCTGATGGTCTTTATTACAGCTCCTTTTATTGAAATAAAGAAGATACCAATACCCAGGAGCCAAGCAGCGATGCCTGCCGTAGGAAAGGTGTCAGGCCAATGTGGAATTAAATACCTGAGTCTCTGCAAATTATCCTGTTAAAGGCATCTTCATTAATGAACCACCAGGCAGGCTGCTGCTGTATCCAAAGCTGCTGTCTGCCATCAACGCATTTTCACATTGGGTTTTCAAAAGCCTTTCAGAATTGTGTAAATATGTGAATATAATTGCCTTTCCAATTTCACAGCTTATCAGATTCAGGAACGAAAAAAAGGGATACTGGAAAGACAATAAGAGCATTTGACGTAATGGTCTATGGTTTTCTTTGTTGTTCTTGAACTCGGATTGAAGAAACAGATGGTAAGATTTTCTAGGAGGCTTAAAACAGAAGCCAAGTTAATCCAAAATTGTTCAGCTATCAGACAGGATAAATCCATTCTGCCGCATTTTTTCCATATCACAGCCCATCAGCCGGAGATTTTGTTGGCATTATGAAAAGGTATTTAACCAGGAAGCATTTTTCACAGGAGAAGGGCAAGCTTTGTTAGGCCAGATGCATTTCAGTTTTCCAGGGACCTCGATTTATGAAAGCATTATAGCTCATATGTCTCCTTGTACAGTAATTGGAACTCATTATGCTAATTGCATTCCCATTATCACTAATTAACAATCATAGTGACCTGGCCCACGATCTAATTTGCCTTTAATCTGTTTTTGTATGGGGAGTTTTGCCCTGTAATTTTCAGGTGATAATTTTATTCGGTCTAAGTTTATGAATTGAAGAATGCTATGCCTTGAGGTTTGGACACATGCCATTCAGATGTACTATGCTTTTGCAGCCATTTCTGCTTACCTGGTCATAATGCCTACACAGACTCCTGCAGTTCATGTGCAACCAGAAAAACATGGTAGCCACTTTCTCATATTACGATATTAGAATAACTCTGTGACCAGAGAAGGCATGCTATTCACAATTAGAATTATGGGCCAGTGCTGGCCTTTAAAGGGATTACGAATGGACAAGTGTCTGGCTGCAAATTATTTTGTTATAGTTTGAGTATATTTAATGATCATAAGCCACTCTTCAGCTTTTACTCTCTTCCTGTAAGGAACATGGCAATGCTTGCAAGCCTCCTTTTAGTCCTCATTTTCGCCCTTGAAGGCATGTTTACATACTATGTGCCTCACTTTCAAAAATAGTGTAAAAGCACGATGGGAGATATAGATCTCTGTTTGAATGTACTTTTACACATTTTTGTACTTCATAAACATAGTAATATGTTTGAAAAGCTGTGTCAGGAGAAGGTTTTCAGGCGTACCACTGAGAATGTCTTTTGACCTATTTACAGGTCTCCCAGTTTCTGAATAAGTAATTGTACATAATGTACAATGGCACGCTAGAGAAATGGTATCCAAAGTAGAGATGTTAATTTTTATTCCCCTTTTGTTTTGTTTCTAAATGACAGGAAAAAAATTCACCATGGAGGATAGATACCCTTCCTCTACATCACCTCCAATTGTGGAGATACATCTAGCCCCTTCCCAGGCTGGAAGGGGAGTTACAGCCCATTGCCAATGAGCAGCACTCCAGTACTGTATCAGTGATCCTCTCTCCTGAGCACAAAGCTTCATGAAGGTTGCCACAGAGAAGAAGGAAGGGGACACCCAAATACGTTACCAGATCAGCTTAATTTAAGCTAGCGATCAATGGGGAGATTATAGATGTCACAACCAGATTCCCTCACACGGAAGGGGCGTTGTTTCAGACCTTTGCTATGTTAAACCTCTGATAAACACTAGAGAGGGAAAGGCTTCAGAGTTTGTGAATGGCTGCAAACTCACAGATTTCTGTGTTCAAAAACATGCATGGCCAACACTGTCTTTTTCAGCCCATTCCCCATTATTCCCCGTGGAGAAACCCTTTCCCCTACCACCCCTCCAAGTTCAGAGGTGATCCATTTCCTTACCATTTGGAAAAAGAATTGCTCCACCCTTTGGTGGAGTAAAACTCTGACAATTTCCAGGTTAAGAGAGGGTCGGACTGGAGTTTGTAAATAGCCCAAAAATCGCAAATGTGTGGGTGCTCATAAACTTACATAGCAATCCATATTTTGTTCTGCTCGCTCACCACCCCTTAAATGGGTTGTACTACTGTTTAGTTGTACACAACAGCTGCAGAGAATTAACAGTATTAACACTATATAATTTAGAAAGGAATCTATGGATTCCTGTTAGACACAAATGAGACTATGGTAGAAGTTAAACCACTGTACAGGGCAGAAAGCCCCTTTGTGAATCATGCCTAGCAACCATGGAGGTACTGGAGCTCGAGATTCCTGATTTCCTCTACCAGCTATGAACCAATTTTAAATTGCTTTTAGCATAGAACAATGTCCACACTAACTCATTTTGTTATCTGGACAAGCATTTCAAAATCTAAAGTAGGCTAATAGGCTAATTTTACAAAGCAAGCGAGAAATGTGAGGTCTAGACAGTCAAACCTTTCATAGAACTCAGTCATTCTTTTTCTGGTCAAGCATTTATTTTTAAGCAGCTGTCAAATACAATGTTTGTTTCTCCCATCTGATTATGATGTTTGAATTCAGAAATAAAGCGTAATTCCTGGCTATTGAATCCCTGTGAGCCAAACCTTTTTAATGTGTTGTTGTTAAATAATGACTGATTTCATAATTCTTTTTTAGAAAATTTAGAATTGGATTGTAAAAACTACAAGACATTGAACAGGTGCATCTCAGGGCATCATTTGTGCTTAGGGAAAATGACAAATTAACACATATGCATGTGAATAATCAATAATACATACTTGTGAATAATAAAGAACAAGGTAATAACCATACTGCATATTATGCTTTTAAAATTAGTTACGGGTGCATATTGTAGATTTAGTTATGCACTCCATTTCCTCATTTTATGACCTTAACAGATTACTTCTGCGTTACATCCATAATCACTTCAATCACTTTAATCATGAAGCCATTGCACCATGAAGTAGACATTCTTCTGAACACCTCGAGAAAAAAATGGGCATCACTGGCACGATGCGCAAAAGAGATTCACTACTCACTGAGAAGCAAGTTGTATCATCTAAGTGATGGCAAGAGTGAGAGAAGTGTGCACTTGATTAAGCTAACTAAGCACACCAGGTGCGTGTGAAAGAGGAGTGGCGCCACAGACAATCTGGAAGGCCCTGAGGAAAAAGGAGCTATGACAGAGTTGTGGTAATTGACTTTGCAGTCTCAAAGACGCTTGGTGCCATCGGCCTTGATTGCCCTTGGAACCCACCAGCGGTGGCTCCTCCATTAAGGGAGAGGAGCGTCGCCGCACCGCTTTTTTAGCTGTGCACACAGGAAAAATAAAATCATAATGAAGCAAGTTTATTGTCATTTTATTTTTCTTCACTTCCACTGCTGAGTCTTGGGGCAGGGTTATCCTGACCGAAGTCAACAACAGGGAGGAGGAATGGTGGACAGTAAGTGCTCATGTGTGTTTGGCCGGCTGTCTCAGCCCGGCCAAACCAACATGCGTACTTAGCACTTTACCAACCCGAGCTTTGTTGTGCATCCGGGTGGAGAACATACACTGACTCCCAGTCCCTCTCTGAGTGACAAACCAGACTGCTTAGATTATGGGTACTCACAAACTTTCTCTCGGGGCCAAATTTACAGTGTGGTTTGTGGCCGAGGGGCGCACCGGTGGGGGCAGCAGACGCCTTCGTCCACTGAGCCACCAGACCCGGCATACACCCATCTCTCTCTCTCTCTCTCTCTCTCTCTCTCTCTCTCTCTCTCTCCCTCTCCCCCTCCCTCCCTCTCCCTCTCCCTCCCTTTCGCCCCTTCCCTCTCCCTCCCTCCCTCCCCCTCTCTCTCTCTCTCCCTGTCTCTCTCTCCCCCGTCTCTCTCTCCCCTGTCTCTCTCTCCCCCTGTCTCTCTCCTCCCTGTCTCTCTCTCCCCCTGTCTCTCTCTCCCCCTGTCTCTCTCCATTCCTGTCTCTTTCCCCTGTCTCTCTCCCCCCCTGTCTCTCTCCCCCCATCGCCCTCCCTCCGTCTCCCTCCCCCCTCTGTCTCCCTCCTCTCTCTCTGTCTCCCCCCTCCCTCTCTGTCTCCCCCTCTGTCACCCTCCTCCCTCTGTCGCCCTCTCTGTCGCCCTCTCTGTCTCTCCCTCTGTCTCTCCCTCTGTCCCTCTCCCTCTGTCGCCCTCCCTGTCGCCCTCCCTGTCTCCCTCTTTGTCTCCCCCACTGTCTCTCCCTCTGTCTCCCTCCCTCTGTCTCCCTCCCTCTGTCTCCCTCCCTCTCCCTCGGTCTCCCTCCCTCCGTCTCCCTCCGACTCCCTCCCTGTCTCCGTCTCCCTCCCTCTGTCTTCCTCCCTGTCTCTGTCTCCCTCCCTCTCTCTCTGTCTCCCTCCCTCTGTCTCCCACCCTCTCCCTCTGTCTCCCTCCCTCTCTCCCTCCCTCTCCCTCTGTCTCTCTCCCTCTGTCTCTCTCCCTCTGTCTCCCTCTGTCTCCCTCCCTCTCCTTCCCTCTCCCTCCGTCTCCCTCCGTCTCCCTCCATCTCCCTCCCTCCCTCTCCCTCCCTCTCCCTCTGTCTCTCTCCCTCCATCTCCCTCCCTCCCTGTCTCCCTCCGTCTCCCTCCCTCCCCTCTGTCTTCCTCCGTCTCCCTCCCTCCATTTCCTTCTTTCCGTCTCCCTCCCTCTATCTCTCCCTGTCTCTCTCCCTGTCTCTCTCCCTCCCTCTGTCTCCCTCTCTCCCTCTGTCTCCCTCCCTGTCTCCCTCTCCCTCCCTCTGTCTCCCTCCCTCCCTCTGTCACCCTCCGTCTCCTCCCCTGTCTCCCTCCCTCTCCCTGTCTCTCTCCTTCCGTCTCCCTCCATCTCCCCCCTCCGTCTCCCTCTCTCCGTCTCTCTCTCTCTGTCTCCCTCCCTCTATCTCTCCCTGCCTCTCTCCCTCCCTCTGTCTCTCTCCCTCTGTCTCTCTCCGTCTCCCTCCCTCCGTCTCCCTCCCTCCATCTCCCTCTCCCTCCCTGCCTCCCTCTCTGCCTCCCTCTCTCTGTCTCTCTCTGTCTCCCTTTCTCTCCTTCCCTCTGCCTCTGGCTCCCTCCCTCTGTCTCCCCCAGACTGCGCCTCTCTGTCTCACTCTCTCTGTCAACCTCTGTCTCCCTCCCTCTCCCTCTGTTTCCCTCTCCCTCCCTCCGTCACCCTCTGTCATTTCACCCCGGGCTGAGACAGCTTCCCAGCGCGCACACACAGCTGCACTTTGACAGCTTCCCAGAGCACACACACAGCCTCACCAGAGTACTTCACAGGTCTTTAAAAGACCATTTACATGTTAATAAAGCTTTGTTGTATTTTACCTCTTAGGCCCCTGCATCTCCACTTTGACAATCACATGAATCCCCCGGCCCCCACAGAGCAGAGTCTCAGAGTCCGGGCTGCTGCAACCGGCAGTGTTTGCTAACACTATTTAAATTTCTTTTTTGAAACACAGGTAGGATGTCTGCAAGGTCCGCGGGCCGCCAAGGAAGGCTTGCCGGGCCGCTGGCGGCCCGCGGGCCGTACTATGAGTAACCGTGGCTTAGATCAATCCTGGCACTGCTCTCATGCTGGTAATGCCATTACCAGCATAAGAGCAGCATCTGGATTGGCCATGAGTTGTCTGAGAGCCTGTGAATTTGCTGCAGGGAGTTAGAGCAGAGGAGCAGAAGACCACCAAGGCAGCAGCCAGCAGGTAAGTTATATATTCTTTTCCCTCTTTTTCTCCCCCACCCTGCCCCCACACAGCTCCCCCAGTTTGCCTCCATGATAGCCACCACTTGAACCCACCTGAGCACCTGAGAAAGATAAAGAGCTGGTGGCAATTGCCTTGCCCCAGGTCCATCACCTAAATCAAAAAAGAAAATGTTACCATAGGCGTTCATGCTTAAGGACTGACATAGCTGTATAAGAAACAAATGATACACCTGTAGTCAGGGAGCAACTGTGTGGTGCCAAACCTTTGCCTAGTGCTCCAGCAGGTTGGCAAACACACTTCAAAACCATTGCTTCTGAGAAGGCAACTAAATGGAATGTATTTTCATGGAAATGTGGGGGCTTTAAGACATGGAAGTGAAAGTGAGAATGAAAGTGATCCATGTCTGTTCATTAATGCCCAGCCATATCACGGACAAGCCACATTAATTTCAAGGTCTGCAGAATCCTTCTCAAAGCTGTCAATCAGAGCATCATACCATAAAAGGCTCACAAAATCAAGATCTGTGATAGCCAATATAGTGATTCAAAATGTATATAAAAATCTTGGATATTTTGTTTAAAGAGGACTGTGCTTTAATTCTTGCACCCACAGAAAAAAGAGAGGCAACATTGTGAAGTACAAATTGACTGAATTTATTTAACAACCAGTTTGCATTTTGATGCTATAATGACCCGCTTTGGATAGTAACGTTATTAAGGTTTATGGAATCTGAATGGCTGCTCATTGAGAGCTCCATGTGTTGTGTGTCCATAATGTACATTTTACAGTACACATACACAGATGCTGTGATAGCAAGATGATAGCAAGGTTAGTGGGTCATATTGACATGAAGAGTAGGCATTGTTGTTCTAGGGACTGTGGCAGGAGCAGAAGACCCACTCTTGCTCAAGTGGCAAAGACCTCCCCTGGCACTCCAGAGAAAAACCCCTTAACCCTTGTATGCAATGTCCAGATGCCCTTGGGAGGTGCTATCAGTGACTGCTCTTTCTGCAAGTTGCCTCCCAGGGCTGAATCAAGACAGTGGAGACTGGATCGAGACAGCTGACGGGATAACCTTGAAGAGAATGAGCGCAATGTAAGGCTGTGTCAGTCAGGAGAGGGCCAGCAGCAGTATTGCCTTCTACCTCTTTTGGCGACCATAGTAACTAGGGCGCATGGAGCATAAAAGCTTCACAATAGCCAACATCTTAGATTGGGCAAGGAACATGAAAAGCTCATGCCTATGACAATTGGTGATCCTCTTCAGCCAGAAACATTAATGAAAGGAGCTACAGCTTCAGCTACTGCCCGATGATTAAAAGTGCACCTCCAACAACCCACTCAAATACACTGGCAAGAATTAATCAATGCTTGAATTGGCATGCTGCTTGTTCTGGAGTGTAATTTGAATCTCCTGGCATAATTCCTACTGTATGCCCTTGTCCTTGGTATATTTTTGGAGACTGGTGACTTGAAATTTCCTGAGACAATATCACACTGATTTCCATTACTTCGATGTCTAGTAACAAAGCCTCCAGATAATTGCTTGTCTCAGAACCTCTTTCCATCAGCAAACGACCAATCAAAGGAGGCCTCCATGTCAAGCTTAACCCTAGAAGTGGTCATGTCCAAACTGAAGAGTACAAAATGTTACATTTCAACAGTGGTGCCATCCACTATAAGAAACTGCCAAGGATCTTTGATCAATTCATGGTGAGCTCACCACATACAGATAACAGATAGACAAATCAGAGAAATAATTGAAATTTTAGAAAACAAACATTCGAAGGCCCTAGACCTCAGAAATGAGTTATGAAACCTCAAAAAATGGGTGAAGAACTTAGAAGATAGAAGTCAAAGACAGAATATCAGGATCTTTATGGGTCTGGAGTTGGAAGAAAGAACCAACATGTTGGCTTTCTTATCAACGTTCATTCCACAAATTTTGAATTTAACTGGATCCACCTATCAAATTCCAAAGAGCACATAGTATTGAGAGAAAGAGAAGCAGTATAGATGTTCTAGCTTGGCCCATACTAACATGTGTATTGAGGCATCAAGATCTGCACTTAATACTGGAAATCTCTAAAACACATAGACCATATCTCTTTACATAGCACAGGATTTCATCTGCATCAGACAATTCCTAAGAAACAGATCTCTGGAAGAAATATCATGCACTCTGCATGACTCTCAAGGAGAAAGACAGTCGCTATTGCCTTCTAGACCCGGCTTTAATGTAAGAAATGATTAATGGGAAGAGAAGAGAATTTACCCATCCGGGACAGATGAAGTGGCTATTGAATTAACTGGTCTAATGCCTTATGAACATGGAAATATCCCAGATACAAGTGACACCGTCCCTCTGCTCAATGTTTTGGAACCACCTGAGATGCAAAGCCATTGAGATCTCCCACAATGCTGAAACACAGAGCCAATCTCAGTATCAGGTCAAATCTTAGGAGCAGGTCCTTATGCCAACTCCCCCTATGACAGTCTCCTGTCCAGCTTGCCCACCCTCAGCTGCCTTTTGTTGATGCTTTATCTTCTGCTCATTCTGCCCTCTATTTTTTGCCTCTTCGGCTGAAGGGGTTGAGCATCAATACCACATTCAGCTAACTGCTGCATCTCTTCAAGCACTGCAAGTTGTAATCACTGTTGGCTAAATCCCACTAAAGTTCAATCCCCATGGGTATCACCTTGTAGCTTTAAAAATCAGACCCACTCCATGCGTTCTGTCTCAATCGGAGCAAGGGATGCAATATGTGTGAATAATCGAAGGATATTGGTCCTGTTCACGATGTCATGAGGGCCCTTGATGTAATATCCTGGAGTGAGCACTACCTCGTAGATATGAGGAGTTCCCTTGAGAGCTGATGGAACTTCAGATCCCTGAGCTTGGGTTTGTGAGCTGATTTGAGGACCTGAACCTGGTGGGGCTTTTTCTGTATTTCCATACTGCTGTTGACCACTTACTCTTCCTCGTGAGCTTGGCTGGCTCTCCTCCATCAGTAGTTCCATCTGAGTGGATGTACTTTGCACCGTGGGTCCGGAGTAGATTGATTCTGTGGTCTGTCCACTTTCAATTCGCTTTTCACCATCTCTTCTTGATATCCAAAATCAAACTCTGACCTGACAGGTTCCTGGTGGGACTGAGACTTGCTGTGAGTCAGCAATGCCTCGGGTCCTTGAGCTTTTCCTCATTTTAACTTCCCCTGCATTGGCCCTGTGTGCAACTATGAATATTGGGTAAAGTGGCCTGATTTTGTTGTTGTTTTCTACAATGAGTTTGTTCAAAATTGGTTGCAGTGCCGATCTTCTTTTGGCTTTGGCGTATTCTGCTGTTTCTTCAATTTCTTCTTGGCTTTCCTGGATAGAGGGACTTCTGGAAAAACTGAGGCAGTCATTTCTTCTGCATTCTGACAAGGCCTTGTGGCCACTTCCCCTTCACCTGATCTGATCCCCAGCAGGGAACTGAGATTCCTTTAGGCTAATGCACTTTATGCCTTCCTTTGTATCAGGGCTTGAGGGGCCCATCTGTATTGCCTGGGGCTGTAAAAGTGGAACTCGTGTGGTTCGGCTAGTAGTTCTCCGTGTCTGACTGTGCACCCCACTTGCCCCTCGATATCGTAATTATCTCCCCTAGGATTTCAGGGAGCCCTGCCCATTTGCCGATGATTTCTGTTCATGTGTAAGCACACATGCTTGTGGCCCTTTTGCTTAGGATGATTGTTTCCATGGCCTCCAACCGAGCACTTTGGTTCGCAAGGTGTTGTGCTATTGCTTGTACGAGGTCGATTTGAAACTCAATTTTTGGTTCCGCCATAACAGTGCCCTGGCTAGTGTGTTTGGTGCCTCTCTTGCTGTGCAGTCAGATGAGGGTCTCCCTTGTCATTCTTTGGACGGACCGCTGTTTGAGCGCCCTTTGCTTCCTTCACCTTTCCAAACAATTTGGGCATAAGCTCCAAAGTTTTTTCATCTGTGCGTTTTGGAGAAAAGAGGCTGTGAGGTCCTCTGCCTCAATGCTGTTGCACCTCAGAGCGGTTGCAGGAGTGACTGATGGTGGGTAGTTATCTTACCCTCCTGGAATGATTCTTCAAAACCTGGCTCACTTTGCCAATGAATTAGCTCTTCAATGGTATGAGGACCATTTTTTGTGTATTGTGCCTCCTTGCAATTCTCTGCGTCTAGTGTGTTCTTGTTCTACGGTGTCTCCTGGATTTTGCCTTGCAAGGTGATTGTGGAAATACACTTCTTGGGTCCTTGTTGCCCTCAAAGCGCTCCTGCTTTGGGCGATCCCCGCTCTCCGGCACATGAATGTGATCTTTGCTTTTGAGTGGGTTTGCTTGATGTGCGGGTGATAGCCTTGATTGCGCCTGTCCTTTCTGGAGACTCTTTTATCTCTTCCTTTGCCCCCACAAACACGCTGGCAGACATTGCCATATGACTGCCAGGTGTTTGGAAATATTGTGTGATGAGCCCTTGTTGAGGCGGGCCCCCCAAGGTGTTCTCTGATGTGAGTGACTGAGCAATGCTCCTTCTAATCATTGTCAGTGATGGTTGGGGAGACTCTTTTGCTTCAGAGACTGTCACTGAACTGCGTGAATTCTTCTTTCTTGTTGCAATTAATTTGTTGGAGAAGTCGACTGAGAAAAACAGTGGAAGCTATGCGGGTGTTAAAGACTGTTGCTATTTATTGCTGTTACAATTACTTAAAAGGGCTCACCTTGGCTCTCCTTGACTCTGCTGAGAGGTACTACTGTCCCCAGGATCCTCCTCCTTCCTCCTGCTGTCCAGAGTTCCTACAACAGGGACGTGTCCTGTTAATCTCAATAGGCCCCTGCTTGCCCAGTATCTGTGGGAAAGGAGGTGGGTGGAGTCTGAGTCTCTGCTCTGCTTCGGTTCTGCCTCCTTTGGCTTCTATGCCCCTAATGGTTTCTGCTGGTCCCGATGGTCTTGCTGGTCTTGTGATTGACTGCGCTAGGCAGTCCTGGATGGATCAGAGCGGGGGCTCCACAGGGCTTCACAAGTCACACCCATAGCTTTCTGGCCGCCACCGTAAAGTTCACAGAGCCCACTCTCTGAGACGGCACACTAAGGCTGCTGTGCTCTTCCCGCCTCGCCCTGCCGCACTCTCACTGCCTTCTCCCTGGACTCCTTGCTTTCTTCAGGCTGGGCTTGTGTGGGGCACACTTTGTTGTGGAGGGCATTAGGCAGACGGGATCAAATTGCCCAGCCGGTTCCCACAGGTCTCAAATCTCGGGCCACAGCCTCCTTCAGACCCTCCGCTGTGCTGGCTCCTCAGGCACTGCCTCGAATCCACCAACTCTGTAAGCCTGCATGCCCACACAGTGACTCTCGCTTTCCGCCCGCTGGGCTTCCTAGTGGCCGGGTGTGGGGCAACCACACTCTGGGCTCTGGCGGGCTTTGGAGTGCTTTGGCAGGCAGGCGGCTGCAGCAATGACTTCTGCAGCAATGAGCTCTACATCCTTTCTGCATTGTACCACTCACAGGCACACATACCACCAGCAAATGCATATAGAATACATACACTGCATAGTATGGCATTATCCCTGAATTACTCCATTTGCAGGCACACATGCACCCAGGACATGTAGATCACACATGCACTGCATAGCACTGCACACCAAACCAATGTAGGCCAAGGGTGAGTTAAGTAGGCCTGGGCGAAAATTTCGTTCCGTTCGCGGAAATTGCGATAATTTGACATTTTCGCGTTCCGCGGAGAGCGCGAAAATGTCAAAAATTCCGGTTTCCGCAGCTTGGCGATAATTTGTTTCTTGCTCGCGCTATAAAATAATACATTCTCGCGCGCGCACGATCGCCTTACCTGAATCCCTGCGTTCGCCGACAAGTTTTCTTGATCCGGTCGCGTTCTCCATGAGATGTTGTATTGTTTTTAGCAATTTGCGCTGTCTCGCGACAGTTCGCGCCCGCAGTGACGTCATGCGTCGCGCGATCACGTCTTTCTTCTCGCGATCATGCACCGCGAGAAAACTCAAAACAAGAAGGCCGCGCCCGCAAGCAACCACATGGGTAAGTTGGCGACCCGCAACCATGCAGAAAATCTCGCGAACATGCCGGATAAAAACTTCTGCATCTTCGCGATATTTCCGCTTGTTTGCGATAATTTTAAACATTTTCGCGATAATTTGCGAAAGTTAATTTCGCAAATTCCGCCCACCCCTAGAGTTAAGCACATAGCAGCGGAACTTCAAATGAGTGAGCCTGTAGGCATCACTCTAGTGACAAAAGGTAAAAAGGATATGTTTTCTCACACTGAACATTACACAGTATGCTGCCACCATTGTGCTTGTGCTGCTTAACTCCTGATAAAGGTAATAGCCTAGCCTGTGAGGGTAGCTCTTTGGACGCCCCTCCATGTTCAGCAATTCCACAATCCATGAGACAGGCCTATGTCATGGCACAAACGGATGATCCATGTTGGCCTTTGACAAAAAAAATCAGCATTAGGGATCCAGACATCAATATAGTTGGGGCACTCAGGGCAGGAGTGCACGTCCATCACCATGAGAGGGACTTGTCCATCCCAACAAGGACATTGAAACTGTTTGGACTGGGAGATTGTGTTATCTCGATGTTCCAGCTAATGTATAATGAACCCACTGCAAGGATAGTCTGAAATTGTATTGCATCAGAAAATAAAAGGATATAGATAGGGATATGGCAAGGTTGCCCCTGGTCCCCACTGCTTTTTACACTGGCACTAGAAGCCCTGGCTATGAGATTAGATCAGTAGTTATTTTGTGCCAGGGCTCCTGTCAGGAGGCAGCTTACACCAGCCCATTTCTACTGTTAGCGCTGTCTAAAACAGAACCAACTTCTGACCATGAGAGTTGGAAGCGGATGTGGCGTAATGGCCAGAGCTACCAACTTTGGACCTGGGGAACCAGGTTCAAGTCTCGGTGTCAGTTCAAAATCCTGTGATATTGGGGAAATCCCTTAATCTCTCCATGCCTATCATGAATGAATGTGTCTTTAACTGGTGCTCATGAAAAGTGCTGGTGTTGATGATTACATGCCGGTGCTGTGCAGCGAAAACCACCGACTCAAATTAAGCACTTGATTAGATCCTCTGCAACAGTAAATGGAATGCACACACTTATTGGCAAATTTAAATGTATGTTCTATGCAGATTATGTTTTCTCACTACTAGTTCACATTTCATTGCCTGAGCATATAGACTTAATCTTCAAATTTTCTAGATTTTAAGGATGTAATATGATCTTTAGTAAGAGTTAAGCAATGCCCATGACCCCTGCAATGAAAGAAGTTCATCTGAAGGCCTTTTCATTTAAACGGATACATCACAACCTAAAATATCTGGGTATTTTGTTCAGTGGACAGAATGGTAAATGACAACATGATGGGATCAAACCATGAAGATGACAGTGGCCCCACGGTTTACCAATATTTCTGGCATGCTGCCCAATATAATTGCGTCCTCCACTCTGAAACCAGTGGGCAAATTGAGAAAGAGTTACATCTGGGACTCTGCTACCTGTTTCTTGCTACCGAGGGACTCACTGTCCCATGGTGACCTGTGCCAGGAGGCACCAATGCGAGGTTAGGAGGAGGAGCCAAAATACACACCATCTAGCACCATAAAGTACGTTGTGAGCTCCCGCTGCTTGGGATGCTGCAGCCTGTTACCTGCTGCTGAGAGATGCCTTGTCCCTGGGTGACCTGAACCAGGAGGCGCCATCATGAAGCCAAGGGGAGGAGCTCACATGACCCCAACTAGTGTCATAAAGAGTGCCGGGGACTCACACTGCTCTGGATGCTGCTGCCTGTTACCTGCTGCTGAGGAACTTGCTCTCCCAGGGTGACCAGTGCCAGGAGTTGCCATCATGAAGCCAATTGGAGGAGCCCACATACCCCCATTTAGTGCCATAAAGCACATCCTAGGCTTCCTCTGCTCGGGGCACTGATGCCTATTGCCAGCTGCTGAGAGACTCACTGTCCCAGAGTGAATGGTGCCAGAAGGCACCAACATGAGGCAAGGTGGAGGAGCCCACATTCCCTCCATCTAGCGCATAAAGCATGTTGCAGTCTCCCACTGCTCGGGTTGCTGCTGCCCACTGCCTTTTGCCTGCTGCTGAGGAACTCACTGTTGAAGGGTAACATGTGCCAGGAGGTGCCATCCTGAGGACAAGAGGAGGAGCCCACATACTCCCACCAAGTGCCATAATCCACGTTGCTGGCTCCTGCTGCTCAGAAAACTGAGGTCTGTTGCCTGCTGCTGAGGGGCTTGCTGTCCCAGGGTGACCTGTGCCAGTAGGCACCAAAGTGAGGACAGGAGGAGGAGCCAATATACACCCCATCTAGCACCATAAAGCATGTTGTGGGCTCCCGCTGATTGGGATGCTGCAGCCTGTTACCTGCAGGTAAGAAATGCACTGTCCCTGGGTTACCTGAGCCAGGAGGCACCAACGTGAGGCCAAGGGGAGGAGCCCACATACCCCCAACTAGCGCCATAAAGAGCGCCGGGCACTCCTGCTGCCCGGGACGCTGTTGCCAGTTACCTGCTGCTGAGGGACTTGCTGTCCCAGGGTGACCAGTGCCAGGAGGTGCCGTCATGAAGCCAGAGGGAGGAGCCCACATACCCCCCATTTAGCCCCATAAGGTGTGTCATAGGCTCCCCTGCTCGGGGCACTGCTGCCTGTTGCCAGCTGCTGAGGGACTCACTGTCCGAGGGTGACTTGTGCCAGGAGGCACCAGCATGAGGACAGGGGGAGGAGCCCACATTTCCCCCATTTAGCGGTATAAAGCATGTTGCAGGCTCCCCCTGCTCGGGATGCTGCTGCCTGTTGCCTGTCACTGTCGAAGGGTGATATGTGCCAGGAGGAGTTATCCCGAGGTCAAGGGGAGGAGCCCACCTAACCCCCACCCAGTGCCATAAACCATGCAGCTACCTCCTGCTGCTCGGAACACGGCTGTCTGTTGCCTGATGCTGAGGGGCTCAATGTCCTATGGTGACTTGTGCCAGGAAGCGCCAATGCGAGGTGAGGGGCCCACATACCCCATCTCGCACCGTTAAGAAAGTCGCAGGCTCCCACTGCGTGGGACGCACGTGGGCCAGGCCCGGGAAAAGCCCGGCCAAGGGGTGGCCCATCTGCACCCGCCAGAGCCCAGAAGAGGCTTGGCTGGGTCATCCCTCTTGGCTCTAATCTCTCATCAATTTGACTCCTGTTCAAATATTTTCTTATCTAAGCAAGGCACGGTGATTTTACCATTTGGGTGTTTATATTGAGTTTCTCTGGGCCTAATACCCACTGGATCAGGCTATTTACATTTAATCTGCCCCAGCATTAGAACAGTAGTTGGCAGCCCAATCTCTATTGGAACAATGGGGAAAAGGAAAGAGGAAGCCAAGAACACCATTAATACATGCCCCAGAACTGGCAGCTTGAGCCTATATTTTTTAAACAGCTCAGTGGGGGCCCTTGCTGAAGAGATTTTGTTTGTAGAAGAACTATTAACTAACTCAGGAAAGGGCCTGGACATGTTGACTGCAACTGGGGACTGTGTATCTACAGTTCTGGGAACAATCCTGGCATGTACCAACCACAAATCCTCCAGTAGAGGGAGCCAGGTAGCCATCATGGACTCATTAGCCATAGTTGCTCTGCCAGACGTACAAGCTTCTGTGGTTTCTCAGGGAGTACAGGGGAAGAGGGCTGTTGTAGGTGGGTCTAGATCCAAAGGTAAAAGTGAAAAGGGGATGTACCATCTTTCTCCCCAATCTAGCTTATGTAATTTAAGTAAATTGAAAAGTAGGTAAATGGATGCTCAAATGAGTGTGCAAGCCAGAATGTCCCAAGTGTCCTGGAACTAAATTACTATTGACTCTTGAAAGTCTCATTCATAGATTTGATGGGTTGGAAGATAGGGTGGACTCTTTGGTAACCTCTGTTGAGTACTTCAGGGAACAAACTGGAATTATCTTGAGTAAAATAACTCATAATTTGAACACTTAGACTAACATCACCCAGGTAAATGTGCCCCCTCCCCAGAGACACCCCAATGTATAAGTCAGCGCTCCCCTACAATCACAGGACTTGTTTGAGGGGTAGATAAAGTGGGTGCTTCATTAGTTGCAGGAAGCATTTTTGTAATCCCTCAGGCATTACTGCCACAGCTCAAGGTCATTCCACTGGGAGAATTGTAAGAGCAGTTGAATCGCAGGGTCTTGGACAGACTCATGTGCAGCAAATTCAGAGCAGGGGAGTGCTTTGCCATCCCAGAAAGTTCTGGTGGGGGCTCGGCAGGTTTGTCCTTCGTTCACTGTTTCTTTGCATCTTCCCCCTGCCTGCACCCCCTATGTCTTGGTTCTTGCTAATGTCCCATCTGTATTGCATCCCGCCCTGAAGATTACCCGCAACTCAAGAACAATACTGTTTTGCTGGGAGGGCTCCTCCTGAAGTTAGACAGATGCTGTTCGATGAAATAGTCATGGTACATAGGCTGGGCTGGAAATAGTGGCCCCAAATCCTTTGGAGCGACTGCATTGTAGTCAACTTTTGCAACACACATAATGCTAGATATATGCTATCGAACTTTGGAGTTGGCCCAATACTCCCTAGTCATATCACTGTCCTGCCCCTGGGTTCTTTTTATAAGCCTGTGATCACGGGGTCATCTCGCCCAGGGATCTCTTCTGCAAAGGTTTCTAAGGCCCCTGTCAGAGTCTATGCTCAAAACCCGGGGTTGCTATGTCTAATAGTTACAAACCCCTAAGTGGACTGAATGATCAAGATTGAATGGGGAAGGACCTCAATATTAGAGTTCCCACTTCTGGGTAAGCCCCATCGAGGGCCCTACAGGCCATTTGCCGGAACATAGCAGGTTTGCGGGAGAAATTTAATTAACCTGACTGGTCAAAGACACTTATCTCTTTTGAAATTATTTGTCTCCAGGAGACCTGGGTTACTGGGGGGATTCATTTAACTGGATATGCTTCTTTTGCTATCAATGCCTCACCCTTCTTCAGTGGGAGGGCAAGAGGAGGCTGTATAGGTTGCTATCTTTATGAGGAATGCAAGAAGAATGAGGGTGGGTTTCAAGAACCAATTCACCTCGAGCATAATCCACACTGCGATTTGATGAATAAGCTGCCTGGCAAATATGTTCTGGTTAACCTCATGAGTGTTGATAGCCTGCTCATGGGTAAAAATGCCCCTATGTTCAAGGGTCATGGAGGAGGGTCTTTTATTGACTACAGTTATGATTCTGTTGGTTTATTCTCCTCCTGTGTATCATTCTCAGTGGAATGAACATTTCCAGGGACCAAAACCCACTTTCTGCCTGCTTATCTCATTCTCAGTGGAATGAACATTTCCAGTGACCATAACCCACTTTCTGCCAGCTTGCGGTGGGGCACGGAGCAGGCAGAATTTCTCTCCCTCTTTAAAGCTCAAGTTAAAACAATTGATCGGAGGCGTAGATTGAATTGGGACAAAATTGTCCCTGAGACTTTTAGCACTAAGTTTGTTACCTTGTTCTTGAAGGTGGTTAACCATCCATTTTTTTAATGGGGATCTGGTGGCGTTTCAAGCCGCTCTAGTACCTGCTCAGGCTTGGGAGGGACATTTTCAGCTTTATATCAGGGGGAGACTTAGTCCCTCCTTCTTTGTCCCCGGCTGAGGGGCACCAAACTGACATTACAGTGGGAGGAGATTAGGTATGCTATTGTGTTCTTGGCAGTAGGAAAGGCCTCTGGGGCAATGGGGTTCCCCGAGACCTGTTTAAATCATTTGTGGATCACATGCCCCCTTCCTTACCTTACACATTAATGCTCCTATTAGTAGCTCTCCACCTGAGACCTGGCATCATTCCATTTGTACCCATGTTCAAGAAAAGGGATAGGAATGACCCTTCCTGTTACAGGCCCATCTCTGAAGAGAATAACTCATTGGGCAGAGGAACACAAAATCTTGTCTGACATCCAATATGGGTTTTGTTGGGGGAGGGGCACTGTGAAGCAGAATCTTAACCTCTATCTTGTAATCAATACATACATTAGAGCCAAAAGGGGTTCATTTTACCTTACCTTAATGGACCTCAGCTCTGCCTTTGATAAGGTTAACAGGGACAAGCTCAGGGCAGCATTTGGGTCCATGAGGGAGGAACAGAGTCTGGTTGACTTTCTCAAGGACCTACACCATGGGGTGATGGCTTCAGTCCGTTATAGTGGCAATGGGGAATGCTTGAAGCACTTTGTACTTAGAATGGGGGCCCAGTAGGGCTGTATTCTGGCCCCCTTTCTTTTTATTATGTACATTAATCGCCTAGAGAGGGTGCTTTCTGTACAGGCATTAGATGTCACAGGAGCCCAGGGCAGACTGCTCCAAGCTCTTGTATACTCTGACAGTGATGTTTAATTGCCTGCACTGCCAGACGTTTGCAGCAGCTTTTAGACCTTTTGGCTGATTTTATGGGCAGCCTGAACTTTCTTACCAACTTAAAGTCCTTTAAGTTTGGTCCTGGGGCCACAAATCAAGAAAAGTCTCACTTTTTCTGTGCAGGTCCAGATCTTAAGTAAGGTTGATAATTTTACTAATTTAAGGAATTTTAGTAGATTCTGGACTTAACTGACAACCCCTTATAAAAAGAACATTTGTTGGTTTTAAGAAGGTGTGTGATGGAGTAAATAATTTCTCTTCCCATTTTGGATAAAAGCTATTGACAACTATGCTAGTGATTTACAAAGCCCAGTGTATCCCAATCTCAACTTTTGCCTATGCGAATTGGGGTTACACGAATCTAGGCTCAATAACAGATGCTGAGAATGCATCTTTTAGGGCCCTCCTAGGGCTGGGGCAGAGTACTCCTACTGAGATCTTACACAAAGAGCTAGGGATGAGCCAAATTACTGATTTTATCCAGTTGCAACCCCTTGTGGTGTGCTGTCTTGCTGAATTACAAATTATGTTTCAATAGGCTAGATATCTTGGATAATATGAAGTTGCACAGCATACACAATATTCCTTGGCTGGTTTAAATCAAGGAGGGCTTTAGAGTCCTGGGGAGACCGGAGTTATTTTCCAACCCACAGAGCACTATTTAAAAAGATATTGTCTGGTTGAGACAGACTTTTCTTCTCAGGGTGGCAGCCGAGAGACAAGCCTGAGCCTTGGCCAAACCATCACAAGGGAAATTTGTCATGGTTAAAACAGTACCTGACATAGAGCCATATCTCCTCCTTGAAATGACAAATCATCAGTATTGTTTATTGACTTTCTTCAGCTTGGTTTTGTTTCAGCAGCTGCTCTATCCTGAGAGACCATTGTGTAAGTATTCTGAACTGCCCTAATGTTCCTGTGATCAGCTCTCAATATGTGATACTTTGCACATTGTACTCATTTTCCCTTTATATAAAACCCTCCGACACAAGTTTTTAAAACATTTATTTTTAACCACTGATTTTTATCAGGTTAGACCTGCCCTTTTATACTTGCAACTTTTATCTGCACAGAAAATGTGTTTATGTGTGTCAAGGTTTTTTAGGGGGGTTTATAGCTCAGGACACTAGGGTGGGTTATCTGGGTGTTGGCCATAGATGTCTTTTCTTGTCTGTTTTAATCGTGATATCTTTTTATTGAACTTTTACATATCTTGATGTAATTTGTATAGTAGATGTATTCCATTTATAACGGTGATGATGTGGTTTTCTTTCTATGTTTATTCATATGGGTTTAGTTCTTAAAATCAAATCAAATATTTGATGATTTGATTTACATCTGAGGCTGAGCCTCACCAAGACTGGCAATGCTCAAGTTATATGTGGCCACTTACTTAGGAGGGCTTGATTGGCACATATTGTTCCATACTACAAGGCACATCATCTTTCGAAATTGGAACCACCTGACTGGATCTGTTTGAAAAGAAACCTGTTGGAGGGGGCTAAAAAGGTGCTCAAAGAAATTGTTTCTGTTGAACAACAGGGATGGTATAACAGGATGTGAACTGACATGCTGGATGGATTGGATGGTGAAAGGAATTCATACACTAGATCATCTTTTATTGGGTGGCCATCTTTCCTGGATTTGTCAAGATCATTTAATTGGACCCAAACTCAGTTTAGCAAATATTTACAACTGAGACACTGCTTGATCACATTGTGATCTATGCCCTATGACTTATCCAAGTCCCCTCTGCATGGCCATTTAGATAAATTGGACCACTATAAAAATCTTTTTTCTGACATTTATGACACTTTGATCGCAGAAGTATATTTGAAACTCTCTAAATATATCTTGAAGCGTAGATGGAAAACAAGACTGCAGAAGGCACATATGGATGAAGACTGGATAGAACTCTTGAAGATGCAGGACAAAGACCTTCAAGAAGCAAGTCTTACTGTTGGCTTGTCTAAGATTCTGCAAGACTGGCATTGGCCGCCATGTAAATTACAGAGGGCTGCTGTAATTCATTCTTCAAGTTGCTGGAGAAGTAATGAAGATAAAAGAGATATGATGTTGCTGCGTGAACAATAAACCTTATTGGAAAACATCTGGCATAATCTAAGGGGCAAAAACGACCTGATCTTTACCCCAAGATGGAACTAATACTTATCCATGACATTCTGGAGATGACAGGACTCAACAACCACAAGAAAAGCTGATTGGATACTGTTCTAGCCATGGCACCGAGTCCTTGGCAGATGCTGACTGTACAAATGCAGGAGGAATGGATGGACTCCCTAATGATGATGGCAGCACATGAAGTTACTATATTAACGAGTGACCAGCTGCAAACTTTCATGATATATGGAGCCTCTTCCTTCCCTCTGCTGGCTAGTCTCTCACATCAATGACATAAGCTACTTAATTCTCTCATGAAATACGTTCCATGCTCTATGTTACTACAGTGCAAAAGAGACTTAGTACCAATGTACTCTTGTTCCATAGTCTGGTTCTATCCTGGAGTATACAACATGGAAACCAGAATGTTTCAACATAACTACATGTTAAATGCGTTCATACCATGCTAATAATAATTCTGTAGAGGCTTGATTTGTTTATTCATGTATATATGTATGTTTATTCTGTAATTCTTTTTTCACACTGGCATATTGAATTTCAACTTGGTTGTATTATCATTATATTCCATGAGATACAATGTTAATTATGCTATCGGACTAATGTATCCAGATGTATTGGTTTGACAACAATAGTAAGTATATACACATAAATAAATATAGATTATAGATATTTTTTCAAGTGTCTTTATTTTTATGTACTTGGGATTGCACACATGAATGCACACTTTGTCTGAGGAAGTTCTTCATAGAATTCACTGTTGCAGACCCTTGGGGATAGCTAGTGGTGTATGACATATAAGCCAAGCATTAGTGCCAGAATTTAGAGTTGTTTCACATAACTGGATGCTGCATTGGCAGGGTAAGGGCAAGGTCATATGAGAGTGCTCAGGTAGTGGGAAATGGGCTTAGAGGACACTAAACATCTGCTGTGGCTTTTAAACAATGGTTTAGCAATGCAAGCAATCGGGAGAGGGTACCACTAAAACTGAAAGATCTGAAACTTTAATTACCAATCATTGTAGTTGTTCTTCCAACAAAGATTCCATTGTAGCTTTTGGTTTTTACTTACCCTGCTCGTCTTCCATTGGATACTATGAGACTGCCCTCTATGATGAAATCAGTACATGGATAATGGCTGGATAATGAAGAGTCATTTCTTTTGAATGGTCCACTAATTTAACACATTCAAATATTTTATTTATTGTATGCTGAAAGCATGTCATGCAGCAAGGGTCTGCCTCAGAGTGCAATGAATAGTATGTAGATGAGGTTCTAGAAGAATGAGTAATTTATGAGTAGAAGAAGGTGGCCTAATTGCTGTAGGATTACAATGATACTCAAAGAGAATGCAGTGGATATGATGTAGGATCTTAAGGCACCTGCTCCAGGGTGGCTATGTAGTGACACTAGTCTTTCTCAGCTGAGAACGTTAGGACACATATCACAGGCCACACTTTGCATTTGATGTTCGCTCCTCCTGGTCTTCTTTTGCTCTTGTAAATCTTCCACTTTTCTTGGATGCACCATTTACTGGTGCCAGCTTCCATCACTCACATAGTAACAGAGAACAAAAGAGAGCATCAATCTACTTCTCCTTTCACATTATAGAACACAAGTAATCAGAAGCTGATTCTTATTTGAAACAGTCAGCTGTTTAGTTAAATGTGAAGGTGGACGAGACTCTTGGTAAGTGCATGTGCCCATGCGTAAGTCCGCACAAACCTATAGTACATTGAGTCTATAATGGAAGATTAAGTTACAGCCAAACAATTTGAACGAAAGTGGCATGGAGCATATACAGCTGACCTGATGAAATGCAATGCTCAGATGAACACCTGTAATGATGGCACTGAGTAAGAAAAATGTGATCATATTAGGACAAGAACATGTCATGCCCATATTGAACTACAGGAAGTGTAGTCCCTACAAAATACAGTTTTCAATCCTAACTGTGAGGCTGACGTGACTAAGTAAACCCAACTTAAGACCTTTATGACAATTTGGCCACTTTCTTGAATGCAAATATTTAAGACATTTGCACTGATATTAATTCTGCTTACATTTTTATGGGGCTATATATTTGTGGCATCTTATCTGAGAGAACTAACTCTCTTTGGTCAAGCTTCATGGCAGGGACTCACAAAGAACTGAAATACCTGCTTTTAAACAGTTGGTCAGACTTTGCCAATATTCCCTGCCCTACAATGTATTAGGGAATCCTTATGCCAGCCATTATGAATTCCATCTTACATTTTTTTTTTAATTGGGATGGCTCCTAATTGCAGAAAAGTTGATGCGGTGACTTCCTTGGGGAAAGAAATATTTTCTTGACCCTAGCAATGTGGCAAACTATTGTCCAATTCAACTTTGCTCTGCAGTGGTCAAATCGTTGGAGACATTTGTAGCAAACCTTCTGATCAGTGGCAACATGGCTTTCACTATAGACTAGGGAATGGAAAGGCTTTAGTTATTGTTAAGGAAGAACTAAGAACTAGACTTGATGAACATGACAAGGCAGGAGTGGTTTTTCATAACCTTCTCCTTCTCATTTAATAGGGTGGGCCGCTCTTTCCTCTTACAACACCAGAATGAGGATTAGCTCTTTTTTAGTAGAATGGTGCTGTTCTGTTAAATTGGCACACACACCTTCAATTGAAATCCTACCCACTTCATCCGCCTCAAAGATGCACATGTCCACGAGAGAAATGTTTTAAGGCATAGGCAATGTAAGCAACTGCCCCGGGACACCACCTTTCATGGGCTCCCTAGAAATGTGAACATTTTCTGCACTCCACTTATGCCTATCTCTATATCTCAGCCTTCAATATATCATTTGATTTTGTGTGGTAATATAGGGTTTGAATTACCAGGAAATTGGTCATTAAATTCAAAGTTATTCTAAACAGGGGTCCCCAAAATATCTCTTTCCCGGGCACCCAGAATCCATAAGATGACACTGGTCCACCACCCCAATAACATCTCACATCTATTCCTGTTCAAAATACTAGAGATACATGCATGAGGTCACCAAAACACAAACTTAACAAGCCTCCCACACCTAATTCTACAAGGAAAAATAAATCACATTACTAATCTGCTATCAATTTACATATAGCATTAGGTTCTGCAGTAGTGTGCTACTCACTGCAAAGACCTTCAGTGCCTCATTAGGGGTAGTAAGCTCTATAAAAAGCACCTCTGCTTCCTTGGTGGATTCACAAGGAGCGTCCACATCTCCACTAAGTATTAATGTTTATGTTCGTCCTCTGTTGGTGTAAACCAGTGGTTCTTATCCTGTGGTCTAGGGTCCTCTTGGGGTCTGCGATTCCTACTCAGGGTATCTGCAACTGCTTAAAAAAATAAAGTGTATATAACTAAGGAGAAAAATGTAAAACGGAAACTCTTAAAATATTCTCTGTATGTGAAGGAATTTGAAATTGGAGGCTAGAAATTAAATTTGTATCTTCAGATTGATTTGTGGGTGTAGTGGGAGCACATCAAACAGACCATAGCATGGACAATGGGTGGCCTCAAATGAATTTAGAAAAGCCCTAACTGTCCCATTGAAATTAAACTTTTGACTTTTTTATATTTGTTTGTGACTTAAATAAATTTTATAATTTGCACTTTTGTTTGGTGAATGCTTGTTTCCATATTTGTGTGTATTGTGTTGTGGTTCAAATTATCAAAGATGCTTAGGTGGGGGTCCCCGGATTTTAATAATGACTCAGTTGGGGGTCCTCACATTCCAATAAGGATTCAGTGGGGGTACCCAGATTCCAGTTATTGTGGGGGTGCACAGAAGTCAAATGGTTCAGAACTACTGATATAGAGCACTATCCGTTGTGAATGTCATATAAATCATCGTTTATCAGGACAAGCAAGACCCTTCTTTGAACATATCCACATCAATGTACTCCCTAAACATTCACTGTACTTAGTGTGTATGAAAATCCCCCTCCTTCTCCAGCAGCTGGTGCATACCATGCTATCAATTCCCACAGACCAAAAAAAAAGTCACTCAAAGGTAATAAAAAATATGAAAAGAAAAAACAAAGGTCTATACAGGTGTAAACAAACACTAAAAAAGTCAAACAGCGAAAAATGTCATTCATAAACACCTTATTACCTCGGTGGAATACACCAGGTATTAGTTGGAATTAAAATAATGAATAACAAAAGCTTCCCAGGGTGGCATTTTTGAATATTACACAAAATGCTCCAAATGCATCTGAGGTGAATAAAGTTACCCATAACCGTAAGAAGTTACATATACAGTCCTCATTTTGCTATGGATTTCAAACTGGGGAATTATTAAACCATATTGAAAAGAGAAGGAAAAAAACGGACATTGTTCTCATACGTGGGTTAAGGTCTGTGGAAGGCCTTGAAAGTTATTATATAATTCTAAGGTAAAATAGACGTTTCTTTTTTCCTTAATCTTGTGCTTTGATCTCCATTATACTGTTCAAAATCCTGTCATCAGTTAACACAAGATGAACAAACAACAACAAAATTATCAGTTTGCAAAAACGTGGCAGGCCTCCACTCAGCTGTGACTTAAGGGTGGGTGCAATATAGAATGTATTGAATTACAAGTACAATTGTGTTTCCCGTTCAAGTTAAAAAATGGATCCAAGAACCTTTTGACTATTTGTTTTATTAATGTCAAATTATATTGCATTTTATGTATATTTTTTTAATGTGTCTATACTATCTCTTTATTTTTGTTAAATGTGTTGTAATTTATGACTTACAATGTCTTCCTTTTAAGTTTACACAGTGTTTTGTATTGAGACAAAATAATATATCAATAATATATCAAAACATGAAAACATGACAAATAAAACACATTCAATTGAGAATCTGTTAGCTCAATGATCCTCGCCAATAATAAAGGAGATATGTCTATTTGGGCAAAAGAACAATTAATGAATATACCCGTCATCCAATATACCCACTACAGAGATTAGTGCTCCATCGGAGCAGCTTGAGGTCTTCAATGAAATCAGCAAATATTTTCAAAATCTATCTCTTATTGGAGCCTTTGTTCATGCCTTAATTACCCATATTCAGTGGGATTACGGAGCGCCCCTCATAATTTGTACTTTCACAGTAAACCTCTTCAAAAGTGTGCCAGAGAGATCTAGGAAAGTGATCAATTGCTAGCTCCCTGGCCAATTCTTAGGCACATGGATTGGTAAGTGTGAGAAGTTGGCCTGGTATATGATGTTCACTAGTTAAAGTGACCACCTTGTACCATGCCAAGCAACCCTTATGGTGTGGTTGTAAGTCAACCTTTTCGGACTAGCTGCCCTAGTGGTAGCGTAGGCTAAGCAGTCTTTGAGGCTAAACTCGTGATGCGTGTTAAGCCAGCTGTTTTACCAAATGCAACCCCTTTTTATACCAATGAAAGGACACCACACAGATATATATTCAAAATATATATGTATTTATTTCTCAAAGTAACCCCTAGTCTCTTTATGAGCACAGGAGCACAAATCGTCAAACAAGATTGTAACAGAATACACAGAAGTTGCACTTTATATGGATAGGCCCTGGTGGCCACTCGAACCATATACTAAAATAGTGGTATAAGTACCACGAACAGAAAAGGGAAAAGGCCTAGGGCCTCTAGAATCGCTGGGCCTACAAGGAGCTAACTTCAGTTAGTGACCAGGAGGTCCACGGGTTGCGTGTGCAGAGCAAATAGTCACACGAGTGCTCCCATAGGTTTCAATGGGTGCGTAAAAAGTACAAAGTTACTGCAAAGAGGATCTTCCGGGTGGACTAGGAACTCAAGATTTGGAACACAGGCACTAGAAATGTAATACTACACTTGGGCACAGGAGTGCCAACTTTACCTCACCCACAGGAAGCGGGTGCATAGGCCTCGAAGTGCGTCGGGTTTCTTCTATCTGTTCCGTGGGGCCTGAAGACAAAGATGCTGCAGGCGACCGGCCCGGAGGAGATGCAGTGGATCCAAGGGTGGATCGGAGATGTTGAAGACCTGTAAGCAGAGGGGACAGTGTTCACAGTCACTAGCCAGTGACCAGCGTGGCACCAGGTGGGTACCAGGCGATGTCGGGTGCAAACAGGAAGAAAGGTGTAGCTTGTCTCTGCAGCCACGTGGTCCCTGAAGGTCGACGACGTCCAGGAGTCGAGTCACGAGCTGTCCCACGCAGGCTCTCGCTGTCGGCGGTGTCGGCGACTTGGTCTAAGCAAACAAGCCTTGGCAAAAGCAATTGTTGTAGGAAAGGAAATAAGCTGATGGCTCTGACCAGCAAGGTCAGAGGAACTGCTCCTTTGGAGGGGAGCAAGGGCCAGTCTGGAGCAACCAGACCAGCGGTGTATTTTGTAGAGTTCGTCGCCAAGATGGCCACTAGCCAGCGGGCCAGCAACCGGTTAGGCGCGTCGAGTGGCAAAATGCAGAAGGGCCCCACGCAGATTCTGGAGATGCTGGAGGGCTCACCTTTGGTGCAGATGCTGCTCGATGGTTGGGCTTCTCAGATCCCAAAGCACAACTTGGAGGGAGCCTCGGTTGTTGCACTTGTCAGCTTGTCGTAGTCGTTCCAAGATGGCTGGCTCCACGTGTCTCGGTGCCTCCACGGGTCTCCTCTTTTCAGGGACTGTGGATCGGGCGGTGAGAGGTCTGGAGGTCCAGGTCTTGTCAGTCTCTGGGCTCGGGCTCCGGCGGGAGGCAGCGGCAAAGCAGACGTTGATTCGCTGGGTGGTGCTTGCGTTAGCAAGGTGGTCACTCCCTGACCACAGGGGAGATTGGCTTCAGTCCTCTGTGCGGCAGAGCGTCGAAGTTCCCGTCTTCTTCTTAGTTTCAAGTTGATTCCAGGATGTCTGAAGTCTTAGGACACAGCTCCTACCTTTTAAGCGGATTCTAGGGGCCGGACTACCTGCTAGGTCCCTCCCTAAGGGTGGGACCAGGAAGGGGGGTGGTTACACCCCCAATCCTTTGTCCAGCTCGCCCCAGGCCTGGGACTGGTGTGCCCCAGGACCGGTTTGAACTGGCATATGCACCGAGGCTCCTTGTGAGCCACAGGCATGTCTGGTTTCTTTCAAGCCCTACCTGACCAATACACAAAATCCTGTCTGGGGTGGTGCACGCACCTCCCCTGGCAGGAAACCCTTTGTCCACACCTCCCAAGCTGGAAGGACTCCCAGCAGCAGGAGGGCAGACTTGTGTCTGTGGTGGCAGCATCCATTTTGTGGAGCTGAGGCTATGTCTGATTTTACCCGGGTTTCAGGTACTGTACATGTCGTGTCCCCCTAGAAGGGTGGAATGCTAAACCCGTCGCCAGGATTGGCGAGGGGTTAGTATTCCAATTCGTATGACACCTTACTCAACATGTTTTGATAAAGCCAAACCAAAGTTAGCATTTAACCGCGAGGTTCATAATGCACTTAAGAGTATATGGTATGACGATATCTGGAAACAGTAGAAGGAAGTTGTTCCGACCACTGCAGACAGGCTCAGCTCATGCCAGAGCACCATCTCACATGGAACCAAGCACTCTGCCTTCAGGATTGTTAAGGCCTGCCATAGGAGTGACTTATAGGTTACCAGGTGTCCCATTTAAGGTTAGGTATAGGTATACTACACCCAAGTAAGAGGTGGTTACACAAACTTACCCCAGCTGAGTGATCAGCCAGTTGTGTCAGATTTGTTAGGCCAAGCCTGGGGTGGCATAATACATGCTTCAGCCCCGGGCAGGCCTTGGGTACACCAATGCCCTGGGTACCTAGTGTACACTGGTACAGGGGCTGACAGGGTGATCCAACCAATTGGGTATGTACCTAGGGTACATGGAGTCCATTTTAAAGAGAGAGCAGATGGGCTGAGGTCCTGAATGACAGGATCTCAGGCCAACTAAGTCGAAAAACCAGCTAGACACTAGGCAAAAATTTGGGGGTAACCATAGTCAGATATCCACCTTCCTACACAACCGCCCCCCCAAACGAAGGGAGATAAGGCTGACCTTGACCAGGTAAGCCTATATTGCCCAAGTGGCCATATAAGGAGGAACCAGCACTGGCATGGTTACCCCCTGTCTCATGGTCCACTAAGCAATCCCTCACCCTAAGGGTATCAGAGGGTCTCCACCATAGGGAATCTCTACCTTTGGCGTGTCTTGGCAAAGTAAAAGGCTGGTGTTGAGATGGAGTACTGAAGTGAGTGTCCTCAAAGTGAGGCCTCAGCTTCCTCCAATCATCCTCCACCCTGGATGCCTTTCTTTCCTTAACTGAGTTGCACTGTGCTCTCAGGGTCAGCCTCTGGCTACCTAAAGCTGGAGGCTGGGTCCCTTTTGTGGGCTTACTGGAGGGACAGGTCAGGGTTGGGGCCCTAAGGTCCCAGGTTTGCCTGTGCCCAACAGAATCCCTCTGGGGAGGTCCCTAACTACCTGTAAAGGAGATCCCTCAGGAATGTTTTTACCCATCACCTGACTAGGGCTACTAGCCAGGCAATCCTCATTCTTTTGATGGGGGGGTTCTTGTGGACAGGGGCCCTCTGGGGGTCCACTGGCCTCCCTGACCTCTGCAGCCCTGGGCTGACTGAGGCAGGGTAGAGAGAGGCAGGCTACCTGCACCAGACTGGGTCCCACCTTGGAAGGGGCCACTGACATCAGAGGCTCTGCCAGGCCAGGCCTGGCTACCTCTGGGGCAGTTCCTTCACAAGGGGTGAGGTCAGATCCCTGAGGAGGCTGACCTTTTCCTAATGTCTGGGGAGAGGGAGACTTTTCTTCCTCCCCACTACTCTCAGTTTGTGTGGAGTGATCCATTGTTTCAGGCTTCACTACACCTATGTCAGTCTGAGTATAGGCTGAGACCATTACAGCCTTGCCAACCTTTTCAGGGGGGCACTCAGTTTGTGTTTGAGCTGTGACTGTCACAGCTCTGCCAGTCTCTACAGGGAAGTCTGTCTGTGCCTGGGCGGTGGCTACCACTGCCCTTCCAACCTTTTCAGGGAGGAAATCTATTTGGACAGGGGTTGTGAATGGCACAACCCCCCTACCCTTTTGTGACAGGCCTACCATTTTAGAATGGGTATCTTGTTCAACTCCAGCCCAAGCTGAGAGTTCTAAGTCATTCCCCAGTAAGCAGTCTACAGGCAAGGTTGGGGACACTGCTACCCTTTTAGGGCCAGTGACCCCTCCCCAGCTGAGACATACCTCTGCCATGGGATGACTGTTCTGTTTGCCATCAATGTTAGTCACCTGGTAGGAGAAACCAGGCAAAAGCTGCTCAGAGGGAACTAGCCAATGGGCCACCATTGTGATGCTAGCTCCAGTGTCTCTGTAGGCCTCAGCTTTTGTACCATTGATGTAGGGCTCCTGTCTGTACCTGCCCAAAGTGTTGGGACAGGCAGTGAAGTTGGCAAACCCCATGCCACCATCACAGACAAGAGTGGTTGCTGTAGGGGAATTGGCTAAGCCAGGGTCCCCCTGTGTTCCCCAAGTAAACCCACCCAGATTTCTGGGGGCACTCCCACCACCTGGGGGATTACTGCTGACAGTAATAGGTGGTGTGACAGGAGTAATTGGAGGAACAGTTTTGTTTTTAGCCCTTGGGCAACCGCTGTCAGTTTTCCAATTCCCAGGAGTTTTACACTCATGGCAGTAGGGCTTTTTAGCTGTGGTAGAGGAGGGAGCTTGGGACCCACCACCCTGTGTGGAGTTTTGGGGCCCTGAGGAAGGTTTCTCTTTTTCTTTATCCCCACCCTTCTCTTGAGGCTTGGTGGTATCTTTCTTTTGGTCACCACCCTGGTTTTTAGGCCTGATCCTGGTCCTGACCCATTTATCTGCCCTCTTTCCCAATTCTTGGGGAGAGGTCAAATTTGAGTCTACCAGGTGTTGATGGAGAAGCTGGTTTTGACAATTACTTAAAATCTGCTCTCTCATCATCAAATTGTACAATCCTGTATAATCAGACACCTTACTTCCCAGCAACCAACCCTCCAAAGCCTTAGTGGCACATTCCACATATTCAGACCAGTCCTGAGTCTGTGTCTTCTGGGTGTCTCTGAACATTAACCTGTACTGTTCAGTGGTTAAGCCTAACCCATCAACTAGGACACTCTTCAGGACTCTGTAGTTTCTGACATCCTCTTCTCTAACAGTGAGGAGTCTATCTCTGCCTCTCCCCTCAAAGGAGAGCCATAAGATAGCTGCCCACTGGTCTTCAGGAACCTGCTGCACTTTGCAGGCTCTCTCAAGAGCAGTCATCCATTTGTGGATGTCATCCCCACTTTTGTAGGGGGGCACAATCTTGGACAGGTTCCTATTGTCAAAGACCCTATCTTTGTCCCTAGGGACATTGCTGCCACCAGTGGGTATAGACCCACTCTCTCTATGCTGCCTAGCCTTGCTCAGTTTCTCTTCCATCAGGGCTACTTCTAGCTCCTGCTTCCTGATCCTCAGCTGGGCTTCTTGCATCTTGGCCTCATGTTCCCTCCTCTGAGGGGTGGTCATCCTTCTCCTGGAGTGACCTTGAGAGCCTCTAGAGCCATGGGAAGCATTGGATTCACCTGAGTGATTCCTTCGCCTCCCAAGCCCTGGGTTAAGTCCACTGGGGAGATCCAATGGGGTAAACCCACTGTTAGTCCCCAATAGCCTTGGTTTAGCTGAGCCAAGTATAACACTTGGCACTGGGCTAGTTCCCCCTTCATCCCCACTCACATCTGTATCCCCCTCACTTTCCTCCTCTGTAGTATGGTGTTCATCTAAGGGATGGCTATTGGAAAGGGGTACCTCAGTGGCATCTTCAGAAGGGGGGCCTCCTGTTCCTGTCCCTAAGGGGGCTAACTGGGAGGCTTTCTTGAGCTCTCTTTGATTTTCATCATCCTGCAAGAGTTCTCTGAGCTTAGCAGAGGTAGGGTTCTTGGGCTGTTTAAGGCCTCTAAGAGTTGCCAAATGTCTGAGCTCATTCTGATTAAGGGTAGCAAAGATGGATGGTGCCCTCGGGGGGTCACTCTCAACAGAGATGGGTACAGTGGACCCCTCTGCCCCAGCCATTGCTCTTAAGTGTGGGTGGATGTGTTGCAATCTACCTACACTTGGGTTTACCTACTAAACCTATCTAGTAGTTGTAGTCAGGGTGTGCTACTCCCTTTGCTCTACAACAACTAAGTTCAGTAGAACTTAAGTATATCTAATCTTGTTTTATATGTACCTACAGGTACCTATGTGATCTTTCAATTGGTAACCAAGAGATTACAATGGTAAAACACAGCAAGCTCAAATCCCATCGCTGCCACCAATATGAGAAGTTGGCCTGGTATATGATGTTCACTAGTTAAAGTGACCACCTTGTACCATGCCAAGCAACCCTTATGGTGTGGTTGTAAGTCAACCTTTTCGGACTAGCTGCCCTAGTGGTAGCGTAGGCTAAGCAGTCTTTGAGGCTAAACTCGTGATGCGTGTTAAGCCAGCTGTTTTACCAAATGCAACCCCCTTTTATACCAATGAAAGGACACCACACAGATATATATTCAAAATATATATGTATTTATTTCTCAAAGTAACCCCTAGTCTCTTTATGAGCACAGGAGCACAAATCGTCAAACAAGATTGTAACAGAATACACAGAAGTTGCACTTTATATGGATAGGCCCTGGTGGCCACTCGAACCATATACTAAAATAGTGGTATAAGTACCACGAACAGAAAAGGGAAAAGGCCTAGGGCCTCTAGAATCGCTGGGCCTACAAGGAGCTAACTTCAGTTAGTGACCAGGAGGTCCACGGGTTGCGTGTGCAGAGCAAATAGTCACACGCGTGCTCCCATAGGTTTCAATGGGTGCGTAAAAAGTACAAAGTTACTGCAAAGAGGATCTTCCGGGTGGGCTAGGAACTCAAGATTTGGAACACAGGCACTAGAGATGTAATACTACACTTGGGCACAGGAGTGCCAGCTTTACCTCACCCACAGGAAGCGGGTGCATAGGCCTCAAAGTGCGTCGGGTTTCTTCTATCTGTTCCGTGGGGCCTGAAGACAAAGATGCTGCAGGCGACCGGCCCGGAGGAGATGCAGTGGATCCAAGGGTGGACCGGAGATGTTGAAGACCTGTAAGCAGAGGGGAAAGTGTTCACAGTCACTAGCCAGTGACCAGCGTGGCACCAGGTGGGTACCAGGCGATGTCGGGTGCAAACAGGAAGAAAGGTGTAGCTTGTCTCTGCAGCCACGTGGTCCCTGAAGGTCGACGACCTCCAGGAGTCGAGTCACAAGCTGTCCCACGCAGGCTCTCGCTGTCGGCAGTGTCGGCGACTTGGTCGAAGCAAACAAGCCTTGGCAAAAGCAATTGTTGTAGGAAAGGAAATAAGCTGATGGCTCTGACCAGCAAGGTCAGAGGAACTGCTCCTTTGGAGGGGAGCAAGGGCCAGTCTGGAGCAACCAGACCAGCGGTGTATTTTGTAGAGTTCGTCGCCAAGATGGCCACTAGCCAGCGGGCCAGCAACCGGTTAGGCGCGTCGAGTGGCAAAATGCAGAAGGGCCCCACGCAGATCGTGGAGATGCTGGAGGGCTCACCTTTGGTGCAGATGCTGCTCGATGGTTGGGCTTCTCAGATCCCAAAGCACAACTTGGAGGGAGCCTCGGTTGTTGCACTTGTCAGCTTGTCGTAGTCGTTCCAAGATGGCTGGCTCCACGTGTCTCGGTGCCTCCACGGGTCTCCTCTTTTCAGGGACTGTGGATCGGGCGGTGAGAGGTCTGGAGGTCCAGGTCTTGTCAGTCTCTGGGCTCGGGCTCCGGCGGGAGGCGGCGGCAAAGCAGACATTGATTCGCTGGGTGGTGCTTGCGTTAGCAAGGTGGTCACTCCCTGACCACAGGGGAGATTGGCTTCAGTCCTCTGTGCGGCAGAGCGTCGAAGTTCCCGTCTTCTTCTTAGTTTCAAGTTGATTCCAGGATGTCTGAAGTCTTAGGACACAGCTCCTACCTTTTAAGCGGATTCTAGGGGCCGGACTACCTGCTAGGTCCCTCCCTAAGGGTGGGACCAGGAAGGGGGGTGGTTACACCCCCAATCCTTTGTCCAGCTCGCCCCAGGCCCAGGACTGGTGTGCCCCAGGACCGGTTTGAACTGGCATATGCACCGAGGCTCCTTGTGAGCCACAGGCATGTCTGGTTTCTTTCAAGCCCTACCTGACCAATACACAAAATCCTGTCTGGGGTGGTGCACGCACCTCCCCTGGCAGGAAACCCTTTGTCCACACCTCCCAAGCTGGAAGGACTCCCAGCAGCAGGAGGGCAGACTTGTGTCTGTGGTGGCAGCATCCATCTTGTGGAGCTGAGGCTATGTCTGATTTTACCCGGGTTTCAGGTACTGTACATGTCGTGTCCCCCTAGAAGGGTGGAATGCTAAACCCGTCGCCAGGATTGGCGAGGGGTTAGTATTCCAATTCGTATGACACCTTACTCGACATGTTTTGATAAAGCCAAACCAAAGTTAGCATTTAACCGCGAGGTTCATAATGCACTTAAGAGTATATGGTATGACGATATCTGGAAACAGTAGAAGGAAGTTGTTCCGACCACTGCAGACAGGCTCAGCTCATGCCAGAGCACCATCTCACATGGAACCAAGCACTCTGCCTTCAGGATTGTTAAGGCCTGCCATAGGAGTGACTTATAGGTTACCAGGTGTCCCATTTAAGGTTAGGTATAGGTATACTACACCCAAGTAAGAGGTGGTTACACCAACTTACCCCAGCTGAGTGATCAGCCAGTTGTGTCAGATTTGTTAGGCCAAGCCTGGGGTGGCATAATACATGCTTCAGCCCCGGGCAGGCCTTGGGTACACCAACGCCCTGGGTACCTAGTGTACACTGGTACAGGGGCTGACAGGGTGATCCAACCAATTGGGTATGTACCTAGGGTACATGGAGTCCATTTTAAAGAGAGAGCAGATGGGCTGAGGTCCTGAATGGCAGGATCTCAGGCCAACTAAGTCGAAAAACCAGCTAGACACTAGGCAAAAATTTGGGGGTAACCATAGTCAGATATCCACCTTCCTACAGTAAGGAGCTATCTACAGCAAGCCAGGTAGTGAATTGAATAAACACTATTACTGAAGTAACATTTTTAACATGACCTGGTAAAATACCACCCAGGTCTACAGAGAACATGGCAGATCCTGATGAGTGTTTTACTCTTGTTGGGAGTTAGTTTGTCAGGGCTGTTAACCCCTTCCATGCTGCGCAAATTCCGCCGCTGTGCTGACGGTTTCTTGCGCGGGCGTGGTCATGACGGAACGGTTCCGTCATGAGCACAGCTCAACCGTGGCTCATGACGGAACCGTTCCGTCATGAGCACCGAAGGGGTTAAGCAAGCCCAGGCATAATTGAAACACTAACTTTGAGAAATATTATGCAAAGTAAAGAAATGAACTCTTGGACGGCCCAGATTGGAGGAGAGTGTTCACAGTGGAACCACTGGAAAGGAAATAACACACCAGTGATACTCTAAATTTCCAATTGACATTTTGTTTTTTTAACTGAGTAAAAGGCTTATGAGTAAGTTAAATATTATCCACTCTGAGCCAGAAAGTGACTATAGCAATCACCATTCCAAGAAGAACTCTTCTAAGATGTTGAGTGAAAATGCATAATCTATGCACTCCTAAAATACAGCAGCTTGTTGCTTGTAAATTTTCTCTTCCTTTGTTTTGCATGTTTTATTTTGCATTATGAGCATCTGAGGAGTTGCTCAATCTTTATGTAATATGTCTTTGGCTGACAAAGGTATGTTTAAAGTAGCACTCACCTTCGATTCTGAAATTTGTCTCAACCTTACTTCAAAATCATTAAGGTTAAATGGGGCTTCTGTCCCATTGTCACACTACATACCGACTGGTATTTTGCACTGTTAAAGGTGAAATCTTTCAAGAGAGACTGTGGAGGTGTCCTATTCTGGATTCTCAACCACGCATTACATATGACATATTTTGAATTTTTAACATTTTTATTGTCATCACATCATATTCATTAAATGCTCATAATGAAAAAGTGTGGAACGTCTGCCAGGAAACAGATGGGGAGATTTACCAAATCTCCACGCAGCGCAGCACACGCTCCCGTGAGGCTGCGCTGTGTTGCGCTACAGGGAAGGAGCTGGAGTGTGCAAGATCTTTAGAGATTTGGCTCTCTCGTCCCCTTTCCCTTGCGCCGACGCTGATTACAGCTGCCGTGCCCCACACACCACCTTAGTGCCATAGCGCTAGGGTGTGTGTGACTCTAGCATAGTTCTTGTACAGGAAGGTTACCCTTCCTGTACAAAATAGTATGCCTAGACACGAGGGAAAGCTTTTCTAACTTTGCCAGTGTGCTGCACAGTGAAGCTCGAATGCAAAGTCGGAAAAGGAAGGAGAAATTAAAGCATTTCTCTTTCCTTGCGCCATGTTTAAAAGGGCGCAGGTTTCTCACGATAAACCCAATTTACTTCATTTAGTAAATTGGGTTTAGTGTGAGAAACCTTGGGTGGTTGCATGGGAAAGCCCATGCACCACCTTTGGCAAGCGCCCATGGCGCAAAGTAATGCGAAGCAGCGCTATACACTGTATTACACTATTTCACTTTTACGTTATTTCCAGCGCTAAACAAGTTTACCGCTGAAAAGTAAATTAGGAAAAAAAAGATTTTGCGCCATTTTGCGTCACTTTTGTGATGCAAGCACAGTGCAAAATCTTAGTAAATCTCCCAGTAGGTTTCTTTCCATTATTTTCAAAATCATAGTTTTGGTTTTGCTTTTCTCTCAGTTTTCTTTTCCCCTAGATTTACTTTTAACTGACATGTCTTTTGGAATACTTGTCTATTTTTGGCTCTAACTTATAATGCAATTCTTGCACAGACAAATATTGATGTAGATGTGAATGCTCAAGTCAAAGAGTTCAGAGGGGGGTCTGTGATCAGTTAATCACCAAACCACCATGTGTGTGTTTTTTTCCATGAAAACTGAACATGATACCAGCCTTATGTGTCCATGTAGCACTTGGTCTCTCCCCCCCATTCTGCGACCTCCTACCCACAGTGGTTCCCTCATTTTCATCAATGTTCCCTCGCCCCCTCCTTTTCATGGAATGTACAGCCTCGTCCTTCCTGTTCATGCCCTTCACTTTTTCTTGACCCCCGTCTACCAGCCTTATGTACACTATTAAAATTCCCAGGGTCAGATCCAATTTCGGCTCCCAAGCACTTACGTGCTGCACACTAATGCTAGGCGCACCTCCTTCACCAGCCCATAAATCAAAGACTACCACCAAACCAACAATCTCGCTTTAATCAGTGCTTTCGTCGTCTAGCTATCCTTGGCAATGCTGCCGCCATGTTGACGTTTCTCATGCTGCCTTGTGCCCTGCCAGATGGCGGATGTTGCAGCCTTGCTGTTCCCGTTATCCGTGTTCGCCACACTTGTCCTTAGTTCAAAGACGTCCAGCCATTACACCCTCCCCTGCCTTATCATCGGGACCCCCTTCCTTCTCTGTGTACTGGTGTGTTCCTCTAATAGTGCCTGGTTGTGTTGGCGATGGTCATTGCTGCCAGCTGCCATGTGCCAACTGGCGTAATAGTCATTACAGGCGTCAAATGGCCGCCACGGGCATTGCATCCAGTGTTACCGCTACCGTGTTCTCGTGTAAGAATGTACTTTTCTGAAATAAAATGGTGCAAACATTTCCACTAGGGCTGTGATTGTAATCGCTGAAACTCTGGGCCCTGCCCTCCTAAAGTCTATGGGGCAGATTTATGTTCCCTGGCGCATCCCTGCAAATCAGCATGGATGCGCCAGGGAAGATGCGTCACGTAAGTTTACCCTTGCGCCACAATAGATGTGCCACATTTACAATGCAGCGCATCATGGGGCAAGGATAAACAGATGCGTGACGCATCTGATGGCGGAAGGTTGGCGCATTGCTGGAGTTGCGTCGCAAGTGCGATGCAGCTCCAGCAAGGCTCGGGGGTGCCCTATCGTTACAATGCAGCGTCAATCCTTACGCCTGCTTCAAGCAGGCGCAGGGTTTTGACGCAGCATGGCCGGAAAAGTGACTGAGTATTTCACTCAGCCACTTTTCGCAGGCGTTCCTGCGCCGGAACGCCCCCCCTGTGCAGGTACGCCCACATGTGGCGCAAGCTTTACAACGTGACGCATCTCCCTAGATGATTCACGTTGTAAATGGGGCGCAACATGGCGCAGGGTTTACGCCGCCGGTGCGTCACAAAAGTGATGCAACGGCGGCGTAAAAGTGGCGCAAGTCCGTCATAAATCTGCCCCTATATTTTAAAACGGGTTTCCATATATGTTTACATCAATCGCCACTGGTTTAAAAGAGTTGCATTTACAAGCCAGGGTGAGTTTTGAGATTAATGTGCACGTCACTGTAATATTCTACAGTAGGATCATCGGAGAACGTACCACGGGGACGTGTTTATATGTCCTCGGAAGGTGTGTGATGGTTAGATCCCTTCACATCGCATGGATTTTTTGCTAATGTTTCAGTTACATTTATGGGAGTTATATTGTCCTGGTTATTACGGAGTCCATAAATGATTGACCAAAGTTGGGTTTTCTGTTGACCCTGTAAATTAAGTTACTAGGTGATGGTAATCAAGTAAAACTCTCACGACAATCACTCCTGCACAGAAATGTCATTTTAAAGATTGAGGGGTGGCAAGAAATATTTTTGGGTGCCTGTTTGGAACAACTTTCAATGTTGTTACCCATTTAAGCTCTTCGTTGCCTAACAATATTGAATTAATTATTAATAAGGTACAAAATACACAGAAGTGAGCAAGAGAGAAAGTGCACTTTTCCAGGGTGGCCCTCAGAAGGTGGGGGCTCTGTCACGCCTTGCCCACTTTGCCCACGCCTTAAACGGCTCTGCTGCACAACTGTAACTTTTGCAGGCCGAAATAAGGTGTTTCTCAAATTAGGTCTCACAAACAAACGTGTATGTGCATCTTACATTCGTTTCCATTCAACATTGGTCATTTTCAATTACCTGCATTAGGGCAAAAAGGTGAAGGCCTTGTGAATTTTTTTTATTACACTGGCATAATCCTCCACGATTCCCGGATTTCACTTCACGTGAAACGTGTGGATTTTATTTCAATTTCATGTCATATGAAATGTTGGACGAAGTTTGCTTTTGTGGAGAAAATAGTTCCCTGTCGTAAATGTCCCGAGAGATGTTTCCTCCTCAAATAAGATATTTCTCCTTGAACTAGCCACCTGCCAGCTTGATTTTTTTCGCTTGCAAAGAAAAATATTCCAGAGAAAAATAATTTGCAAATTTACCAAAATATGTCTAATTTCACAAGTAAATTCAGTCCATAATTGAAAATGCCGATCGCCAGTGCTTTGTGTGTTGCTCTAATTAAATGATGCGCTACTTAGCGCACACCCATAGACGACTTTTAAGTGCACCAAGACAGTCTAAGCAAGTGACAGTGCTACACCACGTGTGCCGTCCCTGACCTCTGCGTGACCTTGTGTCCTAGACGCTGCAGTTCTGATAGGTTGTTAGGGGCTGCACTATATTTATATCACTTTGACAGGCGCTTTAAGCATTTCCACAGTATTTTCGAACTTGCACTGTCATCGCCACGCTGCTGGCGGCAGGGTCGATTAACGTGCCAGAGCAAGGTGCCCAGAAACGTACCATTCATTAGGTGCACGACAGGCAGTGCTGCGCATCGGCGTGTCAAACAACTGTTCCTCAATTAAAAAAAAATCCGGAGTCCAATTATGGGTCCAATAGATCAGTGCCCCCTCGATCAAATGCAGAAAATAGTTTCGGTCGCAAAAGTTATGGCTACGTAAATATTCACGTAAGAGTCGTTGGAACGTAAAGGTTTCTAATTAGAGGCTTTTCAAACTGTTTAATATAGAAAGTAGCAACGTCCTTTCATTCTTGTGCGTGTCAAAGTTACAAGAATGTTTGCAAAGTGTATGTTAGTTTAACTGCCTACAACTATACATAGAAATTAAACCACACAGCTACTCAGGACCTATTTTTTTTACTTCTGAACAATCGAAAGTGGCGTAAGGGAGGTAATATCTATTATTTAGAGAGTAGAAAGTACAGGTTGTTTTTCTACAAACTACTTAATTGCCCGTATTGCAGAGACTTTTGAAAGCAATTCTAACTCGTATGCTCCAGAACTGTGTATTAATAATAAAAATGATTATTTCTCATTACGGTTTTTTGGAGTAGCCTAAATATTGAGCACAGCCAATTAATATTTTAATCGTCTCTTTGTCTCTTTGTGTGTGTCCTTCTCTCTAATCTCTTTGGGATTCAATCTCTCTTGCTTACATTTTCTCACTATTCCTCCGCCCCCTTCCTTCAGTTCTCTCTTCTTCCGCTTTTCTCTCATGTCTGTCTCTTTCCATCTGTCCCTTTGCCAGTCTCTTTCTACCTTTCACTCTCCTTGTTCTCTCTTTCTCTCCCACTCTATCGATCTTTCTCCAACGCGCCACTCTCTCTCTCTCTCTCTCTCTATGGCTCACTATCTCACTCTGCCTTCTACTGCAACTCTCTATCCTGTCTTTCACTTTATCTCATTTTCTCTTCCTCCCCGTTCCCACCTCTCTTTCTCCGTCAATTTTTCTCTCCATTTCCCCTTCCAACTTCTTTCTTTCTTTCTTTCTTTCTTTCTTTCTTTCTTTCTTTCTTTCTTTCTTTCTTTCTTTCTTTCTTTCTTTCTTTCTTTCTTTCTTTTTTTCTTTCTTTCTCTCTCTCACATTCTCTTCATTTTCTTCACTCTTCCTCTCTCTCTGACGTTCTCTCTGGCTGCTCTGTTTATACTTCCTTCTCGCCTATTGTTCGGGTCCACAATTACTTCCAGCACATAAATAACACGTGTGGAATAATGTAATAGACACAGAGTTGAAGGGAAAGCACAGCCTCTAAGCCCCGATGAATACAAATCAGTCACTGAGCGGGGAGATATGCAAACCTGACACCATTTCTCAGCGGTATCTGACAGAACCGAAAATCACAGCGCTGCGAGATTTTATCGCGGAGGATTTTCAATTTGTTGGTCGGGAGATAGATCAGCAAAAGTCTGTTTCATCCCTAATGACCGAAGAATGTAAATAATCGTGCTATAGTCATATATCATGTAGATTTTGTCTCCATGCAGCCAGGGAGATTGGCTCGCGGTAATCTTCCTTTCACCAATGCACAAAGGCTGGAGACGTTTTGAATTCTCGAGATAGACCGTCCTTTTGTGAAAGGGCGGCCGGGTTGCACCCATTTCCATTTTTATCATAACATTTTAGCAGCTCCTGATCTGCGATGCGTCAACTGGTACTTTATCCGTATTATTGCCCATGTCTGCGTAGTATTTTTTCATTTTGATCACAATTTTTAATAATGTAAATATTCATTTATTCATAAGTTATGAAAGGAAAGCAAAGGAATTGGCTCTTTCCGTAATAATGGCAGATGTTCAGATCTGATAACCGCCTACCATGTCGGTAGCACAGGTGTTTGCATGTATAACGGATGCTGATGGCATTTATATTATATCTCTATGTTATATGTGTAATCACAACATTGGGATCTTTAGCACTCCTTTGAAGACAATGGAGTGACTCAGGGCAATTAATGGCTGGCATAGTCCCTCTGCTTGAGCATTCCAAAGTTTGCCTTTGTTTTTCTCTCTTTTTAATGTAGAACCTATGCTCTAACTGCCTTTAAGTCATTGTGCCTTGGGCTATAGCAGTTGTTAAAGGCCCTCTCCCTCAACTGTAGGTTCATGACTGAGGCTCAATCCTAAAACTCAGGTTCAGGGTCTTCAGCGACCAGTATAGCCTGCGACAGTGGACTATAAGACTATACAATAAATATCCTATGCCTTTATCTATTTGATTTTGATTTGATTATTACATTTGTAGAGCGCAAACTGTCGCTCCGAAAGGAGCATCCTGGCACTAGTTGAAGGAGGGTGAGATGAAGCCCTGGGGATCCTACATGAGGGAAAGGCAGAATTTGTCTGAGGATACAAAGATCCAAGTTTTCAGTGTCTTCCTAAACTCTGTCTCTATTTTTAGAAATCTCAGATGGGTTGGCAAAAGGTTCCTGGCTTTGGTTCCCATGGCGGCTACTGTTTTTCCTCCCTTTGTTTTATATCTAAAACAGGGGGGGTTTGAGGAAGTTTGCTGACGAGGACCTAAGGGTCCTGGTCGTGATATATGGGGTGAATCTGGCTGAGAGGTACTTTGGTTCCAGTTTAAGTGAAGCTCGGAAAGTGATTAAGAGAATCTTAAATAGTATTCTCTTGTGCAATGGAAGCCAATGAAGAGTTTTTAATGCTGCGGATGCACTCCTAAGTTTTTGGCTACCTTCACTGTGGTGGGAGGTGGTGCTGCATCCTCCGTCCACCACTCACATGGCTGAAAGGGATAGACTTTTCCTATTGGTAGGATCTTGGTTTTGTCTGTATCACACCTGAGGTGGTTGCCCTTCATCCACTGGATGACCTCGGTTAGGCATTGTTTGAAATTGAGTTCGGCGTTAGTGGAATCGCTGTCCAAGGATAGAATCAATTGAGTGTCATCTGCGTAGGACGTTACTTCTATCTCAAATGAGGCTATCAGGGAGATAAGTGGGGTCATGTATATATTGAACAACAGCAGGCTGAGGGATGAGACCTGTGGAACTCCTGTTGTGGTGGTACGTTCTACAGAGAGGAACGCTCCGAGGAACACTGCTTGCCTGCGATTAGTGAGAAAGGATTCGATCCATGCCAATACGGTATTTGAAATACTGCTGGATTTGAGCCTTGCCAGGAGAATACTGTGTGAGATACTATCAAACGCAGCAGACAGGTCGAGCAGGATCAAAACAGCCTTCCTGCCTTTGTCTGCTATATTTTTTAAAGTGTCCGATATTTCCAGGAGTGCGGATTTTGTCGAGTGCTTGGGGCGGAAGCCAGCTTGCCGAGGGTGGAGAATATTGGCGGCTTCAATGAATTTGGTTAGTTCTGTGTGGACTAGTTTTTCTGAGATTTTACCCAGTATTGGAAGCAGCGATTTAGGGCAGAGGTTGGAGAGAATGGATGAGTCAATGTTTTGTTTCTTTTTCAATGGTTTTACTATAGCTAGCTTCCATTCATCTGGCACTGTACCTGAAATTAATGAAGAATTCACTATCTGGTCGATTATTTGGTTGACAGTGTCTATGATTTGGAGGAGAATCATAGGGGGCAGGCATCCAAAGGATAACCTGATTTCCAGGAGGCAATTGCAGCCCATGTTTGCTCCAGTGACACTGGTTCGAAGGTTTGGAGTAAGTGTCCAGTAGTAGCTGGGTCAGGCTCCAGGTCCCAGTTCTGGTTTTGAACTAAATACTTTAAGAAGTCCTTTTGGATATTCTGAACTTTTTCTTCAAAGAAGATCGATATTTGATCACATAAACTCTGAGAGGGAGGTATTTCGTTCTGTAATGCTTTAGGGTTGGTAAAGGACTTTATGACTGAGGATATGACTTTTGGGTCTTGGTTAGCCTCCAGTATTTTGTTAGAATAGTACTCTTTTTTCGCTAATTTAATATGAGTATGGTAGTGCTTCCTGCTTATTTTGAATGTTTTTTGCTCTGCTGCATCATAGACTCTTCTCCACTTGTGCTCTAGTTGCTTACTTTGGAGATGTAGTTGGGCAAGGTCGGGCGTAAACTAGGGGGCTTTATGGGTTTTCGTTTTCGCATTCTTATTGGGTTTCTCTGGTGGGATGAGTTCATTGCTTATTGCGGTCAACCAGGAGTGGAAGAGTTGTGAGTCTACTGAGGTATTCCCCGTTAGAATGTGGACCGGAGCCTGGGCGGTGGTAGCCGACTTAGAATTGATGGCAAGTTGTGCCCATTTGCACCTGGATTGTAAGGAGGTGGATTGCTTATCTGGACAGTTCACCAATGAACTCTTAAGTACGAGGAGGATGAGGTCGTGGTCTCACCATATCTGTGGAATAGGGGTATCTGCAGATAACATGATGAAATTGGAGCAGACACCATCCAATGTATAGCCAGCCTGGTGTGTTGGGGCATCCGCCAATTGGTGCAGTCCAAGCAATTCTATTATTCCGAGAAAGTTGTCCACTCCCGGCTCATTTCTGCATTCTAAGTGAAGATTAAAATCACCTAGTAGGGTGAAATTGGCATATCTAAGCAAGAAATGGCTTAGGGTATCTCCTAGTGAGTCAAGAACAGTGGCGCTATGACCAGGTGGACGATAGATCAGGGCTCCTGAAAAGAAAAGGGAGGCATTTATGGAGATGCAGAAGCCAAGGCTTTCTGCTCCCATAAGTGTGCCCAGTTCCGGGGGCGTGGCTTGGACGCCGTAGCTACATGGCGGCTTCTACGTGAGCTCCGTGTGGACGCGGAGCTTCTCTGTCCTTATCTCATCTTTGGACGCCACTTCTTCACGCCTGGATGACATCTTCGAGTCTGTAATGGATCGGTGAGTCGGCATGCCGCAAATGGAGACTCCAGCATTGTTCTTCGACCTAGGAGCCGCGGCGGTGATTATTCCCTCATAAAAACGCGAGCGCCCGCCATTTTGAATCGCGGTGCTCGCGCTCTTATTTTTCTTTCTTCCTTTTCTTCAAAATGTAATGCCTGGCTGTCCATCAGTTTCATTATGCCCTTCCTGCATTTTTGTGAAGAGGACAGCGCAGTGAGTTATTTATACCGCCTTTCCTCTCCCATTTCACCAGTTTAAATGGTTCTTCACCGTAGCTGCTGTTATTTACCTCAGAGATGCGAGCGGCCGCCATTTTGTATTGCTTTTTTGCGGTGCTCGGTTCTTTTTTCATCTTTCTAATTGTGTTTTTCCCTGAACAGCTATGGAATTGTGACCTTTTTATGTTTCCAATGTTCTTATACATGGTCTGAAGCTCCTCAAGGGCATTAATTGGTTATATTTTCTGCTGCCTCTTTTCACCTCCTGCTACTGCATTGGTTTTTCATGGACTTTACCTCCCAGTCAATATGTGAGTTTTTCCTGCTTATGTTTTCTATGGCGTGAATTTCCCTCATCAGTCACGGTCTCCTCAATTACTTGCTGATTTTGTGAGACATTTTCCTTCCGGCATCGCTGTGCCAAGTCCAGTCATGGTGGGGTCTTGTTGAATTGTGTTCTAGTGTCCAAAGGGATTAGCTGCTCCGGGATAGACTATAGCATATCAGATTTCCAAGTCGTGTTCCTGCTTCTGTTGAATTTACTACTATCCCGCGTTAAAGTGACGCTAAGCTTTTGTTGCTTTTGGACTACTGTATCCCTGACTCTCTACTGCTCAAGGATGTCAAACGATCCGCTTGCGCCCAGAGCCTCGAGCTCAGGTACAAAACCGAAAAGGCACAAAAACGACCCGCCTTCACCGATTTTATCTTTACAAAACCCTGTCCTGGACTCCATCTTAGATGAGGTACGTGGCCTCCAGCCATTCATGTCCGCTACCAATGACAAGCTTAAACAAATTGAGGAACGATGGATTGTTATGGAAAGTAAGGTACTAGATCTCGAACAACAGGTCAGCGATTTACAGGATATCTCCACAAAGATCCCTCTTCTTGAACAGGAAGTTCTTAAACTAAAGCTCCACACAGAGGATCTGGAAAATCGCAATCGCAGAAACAACCTTCGCCTTTTTGGCTTGCCGGAAAATGTTGAAGGGGCTGATCTAGTGTCATTCCTAAAGAAATTCCTTCCAGAGCTTCTAGACCTTCAATCTTCATCAAATCCTCTTAACATACAAAGGGCTCACCGACTGGGTCGGCTTATACCATCTGCTAACAGACCGCGTGGAATTATAATGCTTTTCCTGGAGTTCACCGATCTTATGCAAGTCTTGAAAGCTGTTAGAATCAAACGCCGTCTTACCTGGTCTGGCCATAATATTTTTATATCTCAAGATATTTCCAATGCTACCAATGCCAGATGTAAAGAATTTCTTGCTCTTCGACCTCAGATGCATCAACTTAACATTCAATATGGAATTCTTCATCCCTGCCTGTGCAAAATCACACATGAGGGTCGTACACGCTCCTTCGAGGATCCGGAAAAACTCAAACTTTTTCTTCAGAATTTTTCTGCACATGGCATGGACACTGGCTCTTTATTTCCTCCCCATTGATGGATTGTTTTTCTTTATTGATATATTGATCTGCCTGTTTTCCTTCCTTGTTTTTCTGTTCTCTTTATACATGTGAAGTTCTCGTACATTTCATTGTTTTCTTCACCTGTTTTCATGGTGGTCCGTGTCCTTCGGTGTCACTATGCTCCCCGTTCTTAAATCTTCTCTCTTTTTACAGATCTGGATGTTCTTCCTTGATCTGTCTACTTTTTTCCACTTACTCCTCTTGTTGCACTCTCTTCCCTCTCTAATTTATTTCTATTCCCCTTTTCCTCTCTCTTCCTTATTTTTTATTCTATTTTCTTGCTTTGGTGTTTTTTTTCCAGGATTTTGTCCTTTGCTTTAGCTATTGAAAATTGTCTTTCTTTTTCTTTTTTTGTCACTCCTGCAGTTATGTGGTCCTATGTCCGTACGTTCCCCTCCATCCAGAAGTATGGTTAATGTCGTTTCGTGGAATGTTCGTGGTCTGGGTCACCCGGTCAAACGTCAGAAGGTATTGTCTCATCTTGCTAAATTTACCACACAGATTGCTTTTTTACAGGAAACCCATTGCAATGACAAAGAATCTCTTAAACTTAAACGTCAATGGGTTAACCGGATTGTTTTGTCCCCTGCTATGGATCGACATGGTGGTGTTGCTATTTTTTTTCATAAATCTATTAATGCTCAAATTTTGTCGACTGAATGTGATCAAAATGGTCGTTGGGTATTGACTGAGGTTATCATAGACAAGAAGCAGATAGCTTTTTTCAATATTTACGGTCCTGTTAAACCAGATCCGGAATTTTGGCATTCTATAAAGTTGAAACTTCTATCCATTTCCAATCCCAATATTGTGGTTGGTGGTGACTTCAATAATTGGTTAGACCCGTTCACTGATAGACAGTCCAAATGAAAGTTCAAACCTGACAAATCCCACAAATCATTTCAAACTGCCATCTCCTCCCGCCCTTTATTTGATTCGTGGAAAACGTGTAACCCTGATACCTCAGAGTTTACGTTCTTTTCACCCGTACACCATACTAGATCTCGAATTGACTATATACTTGTCTCTAAAGCATTGTTACCTTGTCTACTGTCCTCTGACATTGGGTCCATTTTTATATCTGACCATGCTCCTGTCTCCACCCGTATTGATTTATCCCTCACCACTTGTAAACAGGGCAGATGGCGCTTCAATAATTTCCTGTTATCAGATCGTGCTTTTATTTCAGAAGCGACTTCCTTTATCTAGGAATTCTTTTCTTTTAATAACTCCCTAGACACTTCCTTGCATAACTATTGGGATGCTTTTAAAGCATCTTTTAGAGCCTTCACTATTGCTTATTCCTCAAAGAAGAAAAGGTTACTGCACACTAAATATAAAGAAACTTTAGCCCATATAAAATTGCTTGATCATAATTATTTTTCTTCCAAATCTTCCTCATCATTGCAAGATTTAATAAAAGCTAAGTCCACTTTAAATAAGATTATTACCAAGGATGCCTGTAATATTCTCTTTAAGATTAAGTCGAAATATCATGGTGGCCAAAACAAAGCCGGGAAATTGCTTGCTATTTATCTAAAAATTAAATCAGAACGAAAAGTTATTGGTCCCATTCATTCAGAGCTGGATGATACACTCCTCTCATCTGATTCTGATATTATTGCCTCATTTCAATCGTTTTACAAGCTCTTATATACCGAAACTACAAATCCCTCTAAGGAAGATTTGGTCTCTTTTTTCCGTGATATCCCTAAGCCTAAAACCTCCCAAGATGATTTCCAATACCTGGAAGAAGATATTTCCCTACAAGAATTGAATGATGCTCTTAAATCTTTGAAGAAAGCAAAAGCTCCTGGCCCCGATGGCTTTTCAATTGAATTAATTTCTTCTTTTTCCTCAATTTTTGCTCCCAAATTACTTGAACTTTTTAATTCCTTTATTTCCAACTCCCTGGCATGTGGCTCTTTTTTGGAAGCTCTTATTGTTGTACTCCCCAAACCTGGTAAAGATCCATCCTATTGCAAAAATGTTCGTCCTATTTCACTAATTAATTGCGATTGTAAAATTTTTGCAAAAATATTGGCGTCTCGTTTAGAGAAAATTATCCCTATACTCATTAATCCAGACCAAGCTGGTTTTGTTAAAGGTCGATTGGCCTCTGATAATGCCAGGATGTTTTCCAATATTCTTGCCCTTAGTAAAAAATATCCTTCCCCGCTAGCTGCTCTATCCTTAGACGCAGAAAAAGCCTTCGACCGTGTTAATTGGGAATTCTTGATTCATACATTACAATGGTTTGGTTTCGTCCCGAAATTTATTTCTTATGTTAAATTGTTATATTCTAATCCTAAAGCTTGTATTTTTGTTAATGGTCTCTCTTCCCCCTATTTTTCCCTGCAGAGAGGTACACGTCAGGGCTGCCCTCTGTCCCCATTATTGTTCCTGTTATGTTTAGAGCCATTTTTGGAACGTATTAGGAATAACCCTCACATTACCGGTTTCAGTTTTAAGTATACACAAATTAAGCTGTCTGCATATGCTGATGATGTTCTTGTTTATATGTCCAACCCTGAATCCTGCTTACCCCCCTTTTTACAGGAAATCTCATCTTTTGCTAAAGTTTCAGGTTACAAATTAAACTTCTCTAAGACTGAAGTTCTACCCTTAAATCCCTCATGTTACAGATATATGTTTGAGATATCTAGTTTTATATGGTGTCCTCAAAAAATTAAATATCTCGGCATCTGGTTCTCCCCCAACATTCGTGATACACTACTTCATAATTTTTCTTCCTTAAAACTTAAGATTACTAATTTGTTAAATCTTTGGTCCCCTTTGTTTCTCTCTTGGTGGGGCAGACTTGATACAATTAAAATGATGATTGTCTCCCAGGTTCTATTTATATTGTCAATGTTACCATTTAAAATTCCTAGATATTATTTCTCTCAGATTAATTCACTATGCTCCAAGTTTCTATGGAATAACAAACATGCACGTATTGCCTTATCTAAACTGATTCGACCTAAGAATGAGGGTGGGGTAAGATTCCCTGATTTTAATTTATACCATGATACATTTTTGATTCGTCAATTCTTTGTTTTGTCTAAGGAATATCAGGATTTACCTAAGCCTCCATGGGTTAATGTTGAAAGCTCACTGTTAAATGATTTTTCAATACGTGATGTTGTTCACATGTCTAACTGTACTTTTATTTCTAAGTATCCTATTTTGAAACATTCTCAAGTTTTGTTGCACACACTTTTCTTTAAGTCACTTAACAACTACCAATCTTTTCTAGCGTCATCACTCTGGTTTAACAAATACATCAAATTTCGCCACAAATCATTTTACTACAAAGAATGAAACAATGGAAAGAAAAGGGTCTTTATTATGTACATCAAATGTTTGCCAATAATGTAATTCTTTCCTTCCATCAGTTGCAAGAATCTTTTCATTTGCCTGATTCCTGTATCCAGCAATATGATACTTTAGCTCCAATTCTTCAGGGATGTATTCAGACCTTCCTCTCTCTACCAACTCCTACTTCCTTTCTTCCTGACTCTTCTCTATATCAAATTTCTAACGACACTATTCCTACTGCCTCTTTCATCTATAAATCTTTATCTTCCCCTATTGTCACTCGGAATAAGTCTAAGGTTGAATTGGATTGGGAACAGGGCCTCTCTTTGACTCTATCTATATCACAATGGGACAAGCTCTGGCTGAAAATATTTAAGACATCTAAGGCTGCTAATCTCACACAATCCCTATTTTTTATTTATAATAGAGTTGTTATTACTCCTCTCTTGCTACATAAATTCAATCATTCTGTCACAGCATCTTGTTGGTCTTGCCTTAATGCTGAAGGTTCTTTATTGCATCTATTATTTTATTGTCCTAAGGTTTATGCTTTCTGGGATGCTATTTGGTCAAAATGTGCTGTGATTTTTTCTCATAAATTACAACTTAATCTTCAAAATGTATTTTTAGGCACTTTGTCGCCAGCTTTTGATACAGTGACTCCTATTTCACCATTACTGGATTTATTTCTTGCTGTGGCCTTTAAAGTTATACTAACTTGTTGGAAAGACAACTCTAAACTATCCTTTTTACATTGGTGGAACTTTATATGTGATGAACATAGAATCGCCTCTATTCCTCAACCCTCCATTCATCTTCAAATCAAATCTGATTTATTATGGCTTCCCTTTACATCTTTTCTGTCACCAACATCATAATCTCTTTCCTCTTTTCTTCTTTTCCTCTCTTTCTCTTCTTCTCTCTTCTCTCTGTTCTTTTGTTTTCTTTTTCTTTTTTTCCCTTTTTTGATAAAAAATATATAAAATTAACCTATTATTTACAGATTTTACTCATTCTCACTATGTCCTCAGGTTCTTTATGTACTATTATAATACAATAATTCTTGTTCTAGCCTCTTGTTTTTAGCAACATTATTATCTCTGTTCATAAAGTATATTACCTTTTTCTATGTATTATTTGCTTAATGTATTACTACTACTTTATATTTGCCTGTATGCTTTTACTTATGCTCTTATTGGCTTAATTCATACTTGTAATCCTGTGCTTTCTTATCTTTAATAAAAATTATTTAACAAAAAAAAAAGTGTGCCCAGTTCCAAATTAGTACAGTGTAATGAGTCACGAAGGATAATGGCCAATCCCCCTCCTCTGGAATCACCTCTGTCCTTCCTACAGATCGTATAGTTGGGTGGAAGTGCTACTGCGATATTAAGATTACACCAGTATTTCAATCAGGTTTCAGTGACAAAGAGAAAGTCTAGCTGTCGCTCCGTTGTTAAATCTCTGATATCTTGGCAGTGCTTGCATAATGATCGGGCATTCATTAGTCCCCTTTTTAATTGGGCAATACTAGTTGTTGTGGCTTTCCTAGGGCTTCTGACTGTAATGGTGTTTTCCGATCTGCACTTGTGACATGTGAGAGAACCCATTATTTTGTTAGGCGATAATAGACACCTGCAATTTCCCCTTGTGTTAAGGTTTTTAAAAAAAGTTGATGTGCAAATGATACCTGGATGTTTTTGTGCAGCATCTCCTGCACTTGTCGCAGCCTTGATGCGGACAGGCGCAGACGGGCTTGCCTTTGGCACGTCTTCGGCACGCCAGCGGTGCGCCTGCTGCGCGCGTCCACTGCGTGTCCTGCCCAGCATGAGTTTAAGTAGTTGGCCGGGCACCGAAATACCCCATGTTCTAAGTTCACCCGCCAGAAGTCAGGCTGGCCAGGCAAGGGGGGTGTCTATCACATTGTCACCTCATTTCCAGCTCTGGATTTATATTTGAAAACCTAATACTTTCTGAGGGGTGTAGCTTTAGGCGCCAATTCCTAGGGGCTGCCGATCATGAGTGCAAATTATGCACCCTCTAATTACCACTAACGTGCCGTGTGTTAATTAGTGGGTGGGTAATTTGCATCCAATTATGAGTTGCTCCACCCATGAATTGGGCATCAAGTGAAATTTCCAAATGATTTCACCGATAGTCTGCAATATGTTGCATTCAATATGCACCCACAATTTGCTTCAAATCTCAGGGCAAACGCCTCTGTTGTGCAATTTGTGCCCTATTTGTACTCCTGTTTTGAGCTAGGTTAATGGTCTGATTGTCTGGACTTCAAACATGAACTCAGTGACAGTAAAGACTTTGTAGCATGGAAACATGGAACAGCCGGTCAGCTTCCTCAATGTGTTTCTGCCCATTTATTAGGCATAGCAATGAAGGCTTCAGTGAGGGTGGGTGCAGTCAACTCAATCCATGCAAATACGGATGTATCCAGTATACACTGTGCAGGAGATAACTATGCAACTCTATAATGCATAGTACAGAATTGAGCGGTTCCTTCTGTAACACAGAGGGCTCCTGAAAGCACTAAATTTGGTGCACAAGCTTGTTTTGCTTCCGAGCAGATTAATTGAAAAGAAATGAATGTTACTAGTGCTAATATTAAACAACTTAATCAAAACCAAGATTTTATAAATTATTCCCACACACAACGTTCTTTCAGTTACAAGTGTTTTCCTTTATATTTGTAATACCTGTGCCGTTATTTGTTATAAACATTGTACACCATAATCTACAGGGGAAGTAGCGGAAGAGTGGCATACTCAAGTGAATGAGTACATTAGGAATGAAAAAAATATGAGGAAAGCCCCCTGAAATACCCATTGCAGGGATGGAAAAACAGAGATAAGACTGTTCAACAATATTAAACATCGGCAACAAGTCGAGGAGGATAAGGCAACATTAGTGTTTTGCATGAGCAGAACCAAGATCATCCATAATGTTTTGTGTCTGTTTCGATTGATTTGGCTGGAATTGTAAGATACGGGTTAAAAGCAAAATAGCTCTTTTCGCTGATGAACTCCTTTTGACACTCACTAATCCTGAGAGTTCCCTCCCAACGCTGCTTGATATACTCTCCCAATTCGAGTTGATCTCGGGGCTTAAAATCAACCTGCTAAGTCCCATGGGCTTAACTTTTCTCTCTCCTCCCAACAGCTTGAGGAACTTGGGAACTGTATCCCCTTCCAATGGGTCTCCCAATCCATTCGCTATCGAGGTATTAACGTCACGGCTATGCTGGACTCATGGACAAAGGCGAATTGGCCCGCATGTAGAAATTCGGTTTGGGATGATCTTTGGCGATGGAAATCGTTACCTATTTCCTGGCTGGGCCACCATCTAGTGGGCAAGATGTCCATTCTCACCAAGCCCCTATATCCATTCCAAGCGCTCCCAACCCCCATCCCCCAAAGGGACATTCTGAGCCTTCAACAGGAGGTAAATGCGATTATATGGGGCGGGGGGCAGTCGTGATTCTCTACCAAGGTATTAACGTTACCACGGGACCGGGGAGGGTTGGCATGCCCAGATTTTCTTGTCTATTACTGGGCATCTCATTTGCGCTATGTCTCGGAATGGGTGGCTCTTGAAAGCGAGAAACATTGGTTTCACATGGACAGAGAGGTGACTTGCCACCTGCTCTGGGCTCTGGCTTGGCTGCCGAGGAGTGCTCAACACCGCAGCGCCTTCATTACTACCACGATGCAAACGGTTTTGGAGATATGGGACAGAGTTGCAGTTGCCCGTGGTCTTACCACTTTGACCTCCCCTCACACACTGGTGGCGCGCAACCCGGAGTTTCCGCCTGCCCACCTGCCCACATCCTTTCCTGCATGGACAGCTGGATAATGTCGTACAATCACTCATCTATTCGAGGGGGGGCTTTAAAATCTTTTGAGCAGTGCAGACAAGAATTCAACCTCTCCAACACGGTGCGTTTGGAATACCTTCAACTTCACCATTGGCTATGTACTTCTCCATACACAGAGGGCGCCACGCGCCAATTTACCCCCTTTGAATCCTTAGTCCGCTCCTTTGATGGATCCCAGGGCCTGATCTCTAGGACGTATAAGGTCCTTCAACACTCGCATGCCCTCCCATCTCATACCTATGAACAATGTTGGCACATTGACCTTGAGGCAGACATCCCCCCTGACTGCTGGGAACAATTGTGGAGGGTCATTCCTGGAACATTATAAAGCATTAAACAACAGGAAACAGCTTACAAAATCATGACCAGTTGGTACTACACCCCCCTTCGATTGCAAAAGATGTTCCCCAACTCCATGCCTACCTGCTGGCATTTCCAGGCTGCTCCCTGTTCCTTCATGCACATATGGTGGTCTTGCCCGCTCATAACGATCTTTTGAAAAGAGATCTTGAGCCACATCAGGGAGGTGATGGGCTTTCCCATTCTGAGTGCACCAGGGGTAGTGATTTTAGGGCTCCGGCCGCAGTCTCTTAAAGCAATGACTCACTCGGACCGGTGCCTGATTCTCCACATGCTTAATGCAGCGAAGCAGGTTATAGCACTTCATTGGAAGAAGGCCTTGACCCCTCCCTCCTCGGTGTGGCTTACCCGACTACGGCAGGTAATGGTCAACAAATTATCCCACACTGACGCCAAATTCAAGCGCACTTGGCAACCCCTAGTCTCCCATCTCTCAAAACTGGAACATGCTTGGGCTGTCCTTCCCCGTTTATGAGCCCTCCAGCTGTTTGATGCTCCTCTGCTCCCTAGGGGACAACGCTATGAAGAAGAGCTGGGATAGGTGGGGTGGGGGTAGACACCCCTCTCAGGGGACGCATAGTTCGACGCTCTGCCTTGGGGGCTTACTCCTCATCCACTGTACATCATCCTCGCCATTGGAACGCTGCACCCTCTCTCCTCCCCCTCTCTTTTCTTCTCTTTCTCTCCTCCATTTCTTGTTTGGGTTCCGTTTTTGTTCTTTCCTTTCTTCACAGGTAAGCAGACATGGGGGCTCTCCCCCGACATCTTCTTACAGTCCGCCTTTTGGGCCGCTAGCGGCTGTTGGCCCCTGGTAAGCTGGTTACTCCTAGAATGCGCCAAACCTAGGATGATGTTGATGTCATGTTACTCATCATTAGGAATTGCAGTGATACATCACAGTCAGATTGACCCTCTTCCCCTTCTTGTTATGATTGGTATCACTCTCCATGCCCCAATCCAATTGTTGTACCTATTGCTTGATGATACACTACTGTCTCTTCAGACTTCGCTAACAGTACACCACGCTCTCTACAGGTTTATAGCAGACATGATTACAATCGCTCCGGTGTCTTAGACCTGGGCACTTGTGGGACTCCCCAATGTTCACTTAGCTTTGGCCTTTCTGAGTGGGGAGGGGGCTTCGCCCATTCAGCTAGCCATGTCGAATTTTTCTGTTGTTTTTTGTATTTGATTGCTAAGTGCTGTGTTGTATCTTTTATGAACCTGCTGATGTGGGCCAACAATGTATACCCTGCATATTTGCCTGACTATCATTACGTATTGCCTGGTGTTTGTTCATATTTTCTCTTTGATTATAAATCTAGTAAAAGAGATTTAAACAAAAGTGATGATGGTCTGTGTTTTCTCTGCCACAGTAGGACAATCTATTGTCATGTGCTAAATTAGATTGCTGCTGTCATGAGCACTTAAATGTGGTTTATGACAAGGGTGCTGTATGATGAAGCCCACTTTCATCAGTTACCTGAAGAGGGCTTGACAGTAGGTTTCATTGTTTACTCTGTAGAATTCAATTACAATGCTGTAGAATTGGATTCAACCAAGACTTAACTCTATGGTATGATTAAGTAGTGGGTCATTACTGAAGGTACTGTGTGGAGATAAGTTAGGCATTTGAAAACGAGATGCCTTCAGAAAAGGCGAGTGGTATGGAACACGTTTTCATCTAGTTAAACCATGCCAAGTTGCATCTTTCTGATCACAGTAGATCCATGAACTTGTGTAATGCAAGCAAGACAGTTTTAATTCATAACCCCAAGAATGTGTTTAAATAAAAATTCCACAGTGACACCAACAAATAAATAGGGTTGATCTATGTCTTCAACAAGCCAGGAGCACATCAGGTTGTAAATTCTGCTAAAGCAGATCCATGAAAATAGAGGCATGGGATGGTGAGTTGTATCAACCTTTAACAAAAGTAGTTGTAAACTATAAAGACCAGTTGTGGGATTTATTTTTCTAGGATTATTCAAAAGTCAAGCACAGCTTTAATACCACCTGCTATAAGGAATTTTTCATCTGTACTTTAAAAAAAATTCATTGTAGGTATACAGCATTTAAGATACTCATTTCATATTCCATATTGAATTCTTAATTCAATTGATCATTCCACAAACCGGGATACTACACTGAATAGGGAAAAACAAAATTACTGAGAAAGTGAAAATATGTGAGAAATCACAGATTCCTTTGATTTTAAATTGCACAAGAGCTTAATTATGTTGTCATTGTCAGTGTAGAACTAATCAATATTTTTGACAACTCTTCACCCACCTTCCCGATGGACCTACGTTTCACTTGGTACTTAATCAAACACTCCTATTGCTTTATATTTCTGTTATTAATGTCTCTGCCTGTCCAATGTTATGTGAAAAAACACTGATACTAGGTGACCCATAAGGAACACATCCCGTGCTCCATATCGAAAGTCCATTGTTAGTCCTGCGCAGTACCTTCTTGTGACAAGTGATGTTAATCATCAACAGAGTGCCAGACAGGGCAAAAGTGATGATGAATGATACTCATAGAATGGACTAGGTTATTAAACCACCTTTTTATCTAATGTCAGCCAACTGGCAGATAAGGTGACCTGCTGCAAAAGTATTACGAAAAGCTAAATATAAACTGTTGCCTTCTTGTAGGTTAACTGTATAAGAATAGGCCTGGGACTCGAATGTCACTTAAAATCAAAATAATTGAAATTAAAGAATTCACTCAATTTCTCAAACCTGAAGGAGCATTTACATCAATGCATAATTATAACACAGTGAAAGCGGTATTTTCTTCCCACAACTTTAAATTTACATATGGGATTTTGGATATCCTGGAATTCCTTGGAAAATACCTTATTTTCACTTGCTAACAATATGAAACTGCCCCTAAATTAATAGCTATTATTTCCACAATTTTCAAAGACTACCCAAACTTCAGAGCGCAGAATTTGGGGACATTGCAAACTATTTCTGTTTCGTTTTGAGATAAGCAATAAATAAGGAATTAGGTAAGCCTAATTCTGCATCATTACTTCCACTCAGATTGTAGGACAATTATAACTCAAACCACAGGGAATTTCACCAGCCGATAATGGCATTCTGAGTACTGAATTTTGGGGGTTCATAGCTCAATATTAACTACCACACAACCGTCATAGAAAAATATATATTTCTAAAATATTGACAGCGGAATATTGACTACCAGTAAGGTAAGTGTGTGTATATATATATATATATATATTATCTACTGGCAGTTGCCAGTAGATAGTTTATTTATTTATTTTATTTATTTGCAGGTTTTTATAGCGCTAGAATCGACTCCAACTGGAGTATCTCTGCGCTTCTGGCGGGAGAGTCCTTTATCAAGAGTGGAACATGCGGAAGGCATTAGATCGCATTTGTGAACAATAGAGTTTTTAGTTGTTTCCTAAACACCAAGTGTTCGGAGCAGGAACGAATGGCTACAGGAAGACAGTTCCACAATTTAGGTCCCAACACTGAAAGTGCCTTACTTCCGTGCCTGGCCTTCTTGGCACGCGGTACTACCAGTAAATGCCCATTGCTGGATCTGAGCGTTCTAGATGGAATGTATGGGATAAATTTCTTTTCCAAATAGAGTGGACCTTGTCTGTTTAGGCTCTTGTATATTAAGCAGCAAGTTTTAAATTTTATCCTTTGACGGATAGGAAGCCAATGGAGTTCTTCTAACAGAGGCTTTGATGCTGTTCTTAGGGGGGCATTGAGAACAAGGCGAGCCGCAGTGTTTTGTATTACCTGAAGTCTATTCAGTACTCCCTCATTTGCAGAGAGCAGGAGACCATTACAGTAGTCAATCCGACTCATGACGAGGGCCTGCACCAGCGTCTTCCTGAATTGGTCAGGCAGCAATGGGAAGGCTTTACGCAGCAGCCTAATAGTGTGGAAACATACGCCTGCGACATAATTCGTATGTTGTTTCAATGACAAATCCTGGTCAAGGCGGACCCCCAGGTTTTTAACAATCTGCTTGGGCTCAGGTGCTACGCCTAGACCAGGAGGCCACCAGTCAGGAGTCCAAAGTATTTTTGCTTCACCAAACAGCATGACCTCCGTTTTACTTACGTTACACTGTAGGTAGTTGGTGGACATCCAACCTGCCACAGCTTCCATGCCTGCAGAGAAAGAGCTCCTCAATTCCGGGGTAAGAGTCTTAAAAGGGAAGAGGAGCTGCGTATCGTCCGCGTAGGACACGGGAATGAAGCCAAATTTGCGCATCACTCTCGCTAGGGGCGCCACATAGATGTTGAAAAGCGTTGGGCTTAAACAAGAGCCCTGTGGTACCACTTTCGAGACTTTCATCTCTGCTGAACGATACGTACCCATGGTGACAGTCTGGGTACGATCAGAGAGGAAGCTTCCCAACCATGCCAGAGCTTTGTTCTTGACCCCCACGTTCGACAACCGGTCAATAAGAATGTTATGAGACACGGTGTCGAACGCTGCTGATAAGTCCAGTAAGACCAAGATCACTGAATAACCCCTATCCTGGAACATGTGCAGGTCGTCCATAACAGATAGTAATGTAGACTCTGTACTGTGTTTCGGCCTGAAACCGGATTGAGAGTGGTCAAGGCCGCCCACAGTTTCAATAAAGTTGGAAAGGAGTCTATTGACATACTTTTCTGTAAGTTTCCCAAGAAAAGGTAGCAGTGAAATTGGTCTTAGGTTGGATAATTCAGTCCAAGCAATGGTGGTATTTTTCCTGATGGGCCTGACAAGTGCACGTTTCCATTCTTTAGGGACAGATCCTGTACTCGGGGACAGATTAATGAGTTTAATGATCGTGGGACATAATGTATCAAATAGAGAGGGCATTAATCTGGCTGGAATAGTATCGTCTGGACTACCACTTTTAATCTGTTTAACCAATACAGATAGCTCCTCATCAGTAATGGAGGGAAAGGAGTCCAGAGTGTGTATGCCATGAACAAATTCTGTATTTTGAAAGGCAGAAGCTGCGTCTGTAACCATAGCAGCATTAGATGCCACAATTTTCTCATAAATAACATCAATTTTATTAGAGAAAAAAGAAGATATGTTATTACAGAGCTGTTGAGACACAAGTTCGGTGCTTTCACACGCTACTGGTTTAACAAATGAGTTAAGTACTTGGTAAAGGACCCTGGGAGAATTCCCTGCTGCCGTGATTTGAGAGGTTATATGTGTTTTCCTCGCACTCCGGATTGCTTTATGATAGCTGGATAATGAAATCCAATAGAGCTTTCTATCACTCTCCAAATGGGAGGACCTCCATATTTTCTCCAGTTTTCTGGCTGCTTGTTTTAGTATTTTCAGATCTTTGGAGAACCAAATTTCCTGTTTATTAGCAGGCCGGGATTTGAAGCTCTTTATGGGGGCTATCTTGTCTATGGCTGCTCCAGAAGCCGCTTCCAATTTTTTCAGAGCACTTTCCACATTTTCTAACAAAGTAATAGAGGGCTCAATAAAGTTGTTGGAAAAGACTTCTTTATTAACTTTGTGCCACTGCCGTCGGAGACAGGGAAGAACAGTTGGTCTATGCAAAGTGTTAGTAGGGTGGGAAGAATAAAATTCGATAATATAGCGGTCAGTCCAACTTACTTGAATGGGAGGAGAACATCTAACTGCCGGAAATTTGGATAGAATCAGGTCTAATGTATGTCCTGCCCGGTGAGTTGGCCCAAAGTTCCTTTGGGTTAGCCCAAGTAAAGATAGATCATTTAACACAGACTGTGCCTCTTTGCAGTCTATCAAATCACTGTGTATGTTGAAATCCCCTACCATTAAAAAGTCCCTGTCAATAGTAATATGGGGGGCAAGAGCCTCAATTAACGTGTTGGAAAAATTAGTGCATGGTCCTGGGGGGCGATATACTAAAGCACCCATCTGGATGTTTTTAGGAGAATAATAAAATTTAAAAACCAATAATTCAATGACTGGCGAGCTCAATTCAGCCAGAATGGTACAGTAAATGTCTTGTTTATGTACAATGGCTATCCCCCCTCCTATCTTACTCGGACGGTCCAGCCTAATTAGGTATAGTTAGGACCGTGTTTCCATAGGAAATCTCAAAATTCTATTTTGAATAACTTTGGCGCCGGTTGACGAATCTTCGCGAAGTTTTCAAAACTAATGGGGTGCTCCGCTCAGCTCCTACCCTGAAAGTCTCGGTGGGATTCGTCAAGCGGGGGCCGAGAAAAAAGGGGGGTCCCAAAACGCGTTTTCCCCATGCATTTTCCCATAGGACCTTTAGTCGAAGGTACAGCCCGAACAGCTGAACAGAATTACTTGAAATTTGGCAGAGAGGTAGTCCTCAGATCAGGGAAGTGCCTTTCGCATATATGGAGTCAATCTGTTCAGTATTTCCAGAGAAAATTGCATTTAAAAGCACATACATATCTATAGCCGCGCACCGTGCGCGCACCCTAACGTGCGCGAGCGTAATTCTGATTGGTTGTTACATGTCAGTCAACGTTCGAATCGGTCGAAATCAGGAAGTGTCGGCTGCCATTTTGTTTGTTTTCAGTGCAAGAGTGGAAAAGGAAGGTGGTGAACGTGAAAAGGGGGCAGGGTAGAGAGTTCCTGACCCCCTAGCCTTGGTCAGGGGGTCCCTGAAGGACCTCGAAGGCAGAAAAAAACATTAAATTTTTTTTTTAAATCGCGGGGGTGCGCGCATCGTGCGCGCACTGTGCGCGCATGGTGAAAAACCAAAAAAAAAATATATATATTTTTAATACGTAGTTTATTGAAAAATAAATATATAAAAAAATAAAAATACATACATAACTTAGCATTTAAAAAACCATTCAAATTCACTGAAAAAACCATAGGTTTCACACACGTTATAGTTAGGAATTAGCATTTAAAAAACCTTGCAAATTCACTTCAAAAACCATAGGTTTCGCACATGTTATAGTTCGGTGGATATTTCACTCGTAAAAAACCAATGAAATTCCCCCGTTATAGTTACTTCAGATAACTATAACTTGCGCGACCGCCACTCTATCACAAGGATGATGTCATCAGTGATGTCAAGAGTGATGCCACTGACCATGTCAAGAGTGATGTGACTTCATGAGCAGAGGATTGCGGGCGCGCGAGTTATAGTTATCTAAAGTAACTATAACGGGGGAATTTCATTGGTTTTTTACGAGTGAAATATCCACCTAACTATAACATGTGTGAAACCTATGGTTTTTTAAGTGAATATATATATATATATATATATATATATATATATATATATATATATATATATATATATATATATATATATATATATATATATATATATATATATATATATATATATATATATATATATGTATCTATATAAAATATATATGGCGGTCGCTAGTAGGTAGTAGTTACAGTTAGGACCTAGTAACTTTGGCACCGTTTGACCAATCTTAATGAAATTTTCTAAAGCAAGTGTCAAAGTAGGTCCTCTGTGGCATCAATAGTTAGGGGGTGATCTGTGCAATGGGGACCGCGAAATAGGGGCCCGAAATATGGGTGCATTTGTAATGTTAACTCCCATAGGAACGCGTTGTCAAACCTATTTCCCAAACTGCTGGACAGAATTACACCAAATTTGTCAGAAATGTAGATGTTATGCAGATTATGCTTTTTGTTATTTGGTGCAAATCCATTCAGTAATTTTTCAGAAATGTAAGTTAAAAATGGTAGTGATTTTTCTGGCCGTGAAGCCTTCGCGAAAAAAGATGGGCTTGTGCAGGGAAATGCACAGCTCTGATTGGCTGCGAACACTTAAACCAGACAGCCATCTTGGGATTCGGTTTCACAAAGTCACAAAAAGAAAGTGAAAATAAAGAAAAGGGGTAAGGGTAGGAATACCCTCACCCCCAAGCCTTAGTGTTGGGGTCCCCCTGGGACCCCACTATGGCATAAAAGTATATTTTTGCAAAATGTTACCTCAAAATTCTGGGTGATTACTCAGCTGATTTTCGGCCTGTCCAGTGCGGGGTCCCCCAAGGATCCTCTTTGTCTCCCATTTTATTTAATCTTTACATTGCCCCCCTCATTTTTGCCCTACAGCAGTTGGAGGTCTCTGTGTATAACTACGCAGACGATCTCCAGCTCATCTTTCCTCTCTCTTCCTCTCCCGAGTCAATATCCAATTTCCAGTCCGTCATGACTTTTATCCAGGACTGGATGAACTTCAACCACCTGAAACTCAATCCCGATAAAACGGAATTGGTGTTGACAGGTGGTTGCGCCAGTCCCTGGTCCTCTTCCTTCTGGCCCTCCTCCTTAGGTTCCCCACCTTTTCCGGTCCCTTCTGTCAAAACTCTTGGGTTCAAAATTAACAATCAACTTTCCCTACACACTCAAGTTTCTGCCGTTGTATCCTCAGCCTTCCTCTCCCTCAGGACAATTCGTAAAGTCTCACGTTTCTTTTCCCCTGACGCGCTTAAGCTAATACTTCTGGCCATGGTAATATCTCGCCTAGATTATGGCAATGCCCTTTTTCACGGCATGCCTGCATATCTCATGAGACGTCTTCAATTGGTCCAAAACCAAGCCGCTCGACTGGTCTTCAATTTACCAAAATCACACCACGTCACTCCCCTCCTGGTCTCCCTGCACTGGCTCCCTGTCCGGCATCGCACCTTATTTAAGCTTGCATGTACCATCTTCAAAGCCCGGACAGGCTCTGCCCCTGCTTTTATTAACACAGCCATTCAAGATTATATTCCCTCGCGAGAACTTCGTTCTTCCTCTCATCACCTCCTTGTGGTCCCTCGTTTCAAACGTAAGAAGTGGGGGGGCTCCAAATTTTCGACCACGGCTCCAGCTTTTTGGAACTCCCTTCCTATCTACTTGAGAACCTGCTCCCAGTACCCTCTGTTCCGTAGGGGCCTCAAGACCTTTCTCTTCACCCAAGCCTTTTCCTCTTGAACGATCACTTTCCCATACTCTCCTGCCCCCCGAGCAGTAGTAGTCATTTAGCGCCAAGAAACCGCTGGGTGTATGAGCGCTCTACAAAACCCTTAAACTCAAACTCAAACTCAAACTCAAAATTAAGATAATCGCGAATTAGTGGCAAAAAAAACTTGAGTGGGCCAGGTCCAACAGGGCACTTTTTATTATGCATGCGGGCGGGCCCACTGGGCCCACCCGCAGCCTAGGAACCGCCAGCTCCCCAGGGCTAATTAAAATAATATGGGGGGGCTCATGGACCCCCTCTGCCAAGGGGACCACCACCTCTATAGCCATCGCTAAATTCAATAGTGTGTGGGGCCTCACAGACCCCCTACCCCGGGAACCGCCACTACCCCGGAGCTAATTAAAATAATATGGGGGCCTCATGGAACCCCCCATGCACGTAGGACCGCCACCCTGAGCAAACTTTTTTTTGTTTTAAGTAATTCCACTGCCCCGGGGACATCCACCTCCCAGGGGCACATGCTTTGTTAAAAAAAAAGTGAGGGAGGCCCTACAGCCTCCCCCACAGCCCAGGGGACAGCCATCTCCCTGGGACATAAATACATTAATTATGGGGATCCGTTGTGGACCTTCGGCCGCTAGGAGCACCACCTACCCTGGGTGAATTTGAAGAAAGGGTGGGGGCCACGCAGCCCCATTCGTGGAGCCCTACATTGCCCTGGGAACCCCCCAAGGCCGGCACCAACAATGTCCGGGAATGCCGACCCCCGGGAAATTTCAGTTTGTTAGGCTCGGCAGGACCACCGCTCACACCAAGCCATAGCAAACAAGTGGCCCGCTTTCAACAAGCAAGAGCACAAAATGCTCTCACTTACTGAAAGCAGAGCATGTCTGTTTCCTTGTCCGCTGTCAAGCGAGCAGGGAAACAGACATTGCTTGCGATCCAAGGAGCTGCATGTTAGCAGCTCCCTGGGTCTAAAAGCAATGCCGGCACCTGCAGGAGGCGGGGAGCCATCAGAGACTGAGGGGGCCTTCAGGCTTCCCCCACAGTCCCCAACAAATTTGCCAGGATGTGTCCCCTAGGTCTAGGCCTAGGGGGAGGCCATGCGGGACCCCTTCCTATTTTTTTATTTTTATTAAGACCTTGCCTCAGGAATGGATGGGGTCCCTGGGGCCGAAATCAGTTGGGGAAAGGAAGCCCCATGGTCCTCCTCACCTTTAAAAAAATATAGAAAGGCATGGCCATGGGGGATGGTGTCCGTGGTACCAAAATCAGCTTCGGGAGGGGGGCCATGCAGCCCCTTCCCTTTTAAAATAGAAAATCATTTTTAAAAAGGTTGGGGGTCCCTGGGGCCTAAATTGGTTCAGGAGGGGGCGTCACATGGCCCCCATTCCAAAAAATAACAAGGAAAATAAAACTGGCAACTCGCCGGAGGCCAGCCTACTTTTCCCACTTCTCTTGAAACACGCCTCCTGGTGCTCTCCTGGTTGGGGGATGAAGTCCCCTTGGCTGCTGATTGTCCTTAGAGGCCAACAAGACCTTCTGTTACCTTCAGGAAGCCCAACACAGTTGAATTGCTGAGAGGTGGCCGGAGGCCATGCCTCCTTTCTTCACCACTTGGCAAACTCAGCACACTGCTGATGGGGGGATAAGGTCCCCTTGCCTCCTGAGGGCCTCAGGACCAAAGTGGCTTGCTTCTCCCAATGAGTAGTACACCAGGAGGCGCATTTGCAGAGTGGTGGAGAAAGGGAGCGTGGCCTCTGGGGACCTCTCAGCAATCTACCTGTGTGGGTCTTACTGGAGGTAACAGGAGGGATGGTTGGCCAAGAGGACATTATCCCCAAACTGGTAGTGCGCCAGGACCTGTGTTTGCAGAGTGGTGGAGAAAGGGGGCATGGCCACCAAAAACCACTTAGCAGACCCACTATGTGGAACCTGCTAGAGATAACAGGAGGGGTTGTTGGCCCCCAATGACCCTCAATAGTCAAGGGGACATCATCCCCCTACTAGTAGTGCACTAGGAGGTGTGTTTGCAGAGTGGTAGAGAAAGGGGGCATGGCCTGCTATCAGGTCTCAACAATCCCGCTGTATGGACTTACTGGCGGTTTTAGGAGGGGTAGTTGTCCCCCAAGGACGCCCTTGGGGGCCAACTATCCCTCCTGTGATTTCTAATAAGTCCCACACAGTGGAATTGCCAAGAGGACTACGGAGGCCATGTCCCCTTTCTCCACAACTCTGCAAACATGGCTCGTGGTGCACTACTGGTTTACTCCTGAGGGACCTTGGGTGCCTAGAAGCCCTCCTGGTTCCTCCTGTAAGTCCCACAGAGTGGGATTCCTGAGAGCTGGTCGGATGCCCAGCCCCCTTTCCTTACCACTCTGCAAACGTGACTACTAGTTAAAAAGCCATAGGAGTTCACTGAAAAAAACAAAGGTTACAGAGACATTACAGTGAAGAAGTAGCGTTAAAAAAAACCTTAGAAATTAATTGAAATGACCAAAGGTTACAGGGATGCTATAGTTAGAAAATGGTATTAAAAAAACCTTAGTAACTCACTGAAAAAAACAAAGGTTACTGAGACATTATAGTTAGGCTCAGGTTTCACTCGTACAAAACCAGAGAAATTCAGCAGTTATAGTTAGCTGAGCTAACTATAACTCGTGCCCCCACAATGCACAGCTTATGACCTTACATATTACATCACTCATGACATGGTCAGTGACATCACCGATGACATCTCTGATGGCATCTCAAATGAAATCACTGATGACGTCACTTGGTGACATTGTGCGCATTAGGGCCTGCTGTAAACTGTAATTTAAGATATATGTCACTTATTTGAGTCTTTTATCAAGGAGGCTATTGGACATTTACAGTTGCTATGACCATATCATTGTGATACGTTGGTATAAACACTATATTTACATTGTTTTCCCATGTACAATTTGGCTGGCTTCTTGCTGCTGTTTTTAAACCAATCTACCCCTACTGTTGCCACCCAGGAGTGATTTTATATGTCTTATGTTTGACGCTATGTTTTATTCTATCATAGCACCGGGGATACTTTGGCTGACCATTTAACACCTCTATATTACCAACCCATTCCATGTCACACAAACTGTATGAGCACATGCCTTTCACTGCAAGGTCTTACCAGGCATTGCTTATTTGAATATGTGGAGGCTTTCTGCCAATTTTTTTACTTTTTGCCTTTGACCCTTGGTCCGCCAATCATTGTTGCTGGCACATGCACTTGATCTCCTCTGATTACTCCCTATAATTGATGCAGCTAGCATGTGCATGCTCACTTTGGGGGCCATAGGACCATGATGCACTTTTTTCAATGTTTTCTGCTCCTTTCTTGCCGTTGCGGTCAATAATACATGATAATAATATGTTTATTTATTGTTATATATTTCTCTGTTGACCATTACAATCCATTGTGATTTCTTTACTTTTGGCATTTGTACCCTCCCAATGTGAATATATTGTTCATTCCATGATGGCGCTTATATTACCACAGGGATACATGTTGTTATGAAGTCCTTTGTTTGTTTTTACCTTTTCTGTATTTACACCATGTGATTACCTCTAAATGTGCATGTGAGCAAGGTTCGGGTGTTGGGTGAAACATGTCTTGTTGGAAATAAAGCAGTAAAGCTTTACCACATCCACCTGAGTGAACGTCTACTGATGGAATTGTTCGGATATTTTGTGCAGTTGGCTCATCCGGCTTTGGCACTCCACCCCTCACAGGCTCCCAGACTCTTCTTTCTTCAAACAAAGTTGGTTTATGTAGTGGCGGTAACTGCTAGGTCGCTATAGTTAGGTCTGCTTTTCCATAGATGGGAGCGTTTTTCGGTTTGCTAATAACTTTGGCCCCCTTCGATGGATTTTCACAAAACGTTACCCAAACAAAGTTCATCCACCTCAGCTCCTGCCTGGAGAGTTTTGGTGTGATCCATCCAGCGGGGGAGAGGGCAGAAGAAAGGGGGATGCCAAAATGCACAATTCCCATGCATTTTCCATAGATTTCTTTAAATAAGACTACAGCAAAACTGCTGAGCAGAATTGCACCAAATTTGTCAGGAAGTGAGACCATGATCCACAGATTATGCTTTTTGTGATTTGGAGTCAATTAGAATTGTATATTTTGGCAGTTGGACTTGCAAGAGTCTCCTGGGCATCGCCGAGAACACAAATTAAAAAATGGAGGCCTATGATTGGTTGAGAGTCCCATTTTTTTCATGAGCCTTTATGCTCTCGCTGGAGCAAGAGCCTCCCCTGAGTCCCGCGAGTGCTCTGATTGACTGGCTGTTGGAATGTTTTCAATGAAATTGCCGCCATTACTGTTTACTATAAAAAATTGGAGGTGTTGTGAAAATGAAGTAAAACAGCTATATAAGGGGGCAGCAGAAAAGAATGCTCTCCCTCTAGATTTAGAGAGGAGGTATCTAAGGGACAACTACTGTGAAGAAAATGAATGTATATTGCGTTTGACCAATTTTTACGATCTCGTGGGACTCTCACAGGATCGTGAATAGTAAAAAGGAGTAGATGGGTTCTCCATACACTCTACTAGCATGAATGCATATTGTTGTCCTTGATTTTTAGAAGGTGTGTTAAACATATTAGTACTGTGATGAGTAGAGGGCTCATTCTCCGTGAGACTCTTGCAAGATAGTGAAAAGAAGGAAGGTCTAGGTGATGTTTGAATACACTGTGGTATGCACACTTGTTACTGTAGAAAGGAGTCTTACCGGAGATGGTGGGTTCACTTACATAATATCGACTGGTAAAACATTGACCTACAAAAATATTGAGACAAAAAGATTGAATACAAAAATATTGACTACCTATACTTAATTTATTTTTATATATATATAGTTTACAATAATATATTTGAATTAAATATCGATTTTCAAATAAATACAAATTGAAATATTAAAAATAAAATATGTTAAATACTAACATTAATTAAATACAAATAAAATATATTTAATAAATCTTTTAATGAATTTAACAAATAAACTTACTTTCAAAAAGTTAAACACACATACATATACACATATATATTAACATATATACATATTTTTTAAATTAATCAAACTATTAAAACTTAAAACTTAAACAATTTTCAATAATATACTAATATTACAAATTTATATATATATATATATATATATATATATATATATATATATATATTACCTACTGGCGATAGCCAGTAGGTAGTTATAGTTAGGACCACGTTTCCATAGGAAAACCTCAACATTCTATTTTGAATAACTTTGGCGCCGGTCGACGAATCCTCGCGAATTTCTCAAAATAGGTGGGGCGCTACGCTCCGCTCCTACCCTGAAAGTCTCGGGGGGATTCGTCAAGCGGGGGCTGAGATAAAAGGGGGGTCCCAAAACGCGTTTTTCCCATGCATTTTTCCATAGGACCTTTAGAACGAGCTACAGCCCGAACGGCTGAACAGAATTACTCAAAATTTGGCAGAGAGGTAGTCCCTAGGTCAAGGAAGTGCCTTTTGTAGGTTTGGTGTAAATCTGTTCAGTAGATTCTGAGAAAATAGCCTTTAAATCAATATATATATCTGAGCCAGCTTACGGTACGCTTACCGTACGCTTACGGTAAGCGTACGGTGGCGTGCGCGAGCGCGATTCTGATTGGCTCTTAGATCTTAGTAAACATTCGAATCGGCCGAAACCAGGAAGCGGCGGCCGCCATTTTGTCTCTCGCACTGAGAGAGATTTTTAAAATCGGAAGCCCAAAAACATGTAAAGGGGCTGTTTTGACAACTCCCTCCCACATAGTCATGTTGAGGGAGTCCCCAAACATCCCCCAAGTGCAAAAACGGTTTTTTTTTTTTTTCGGCAATTTCGCGGGGTACGCTTACCGTACGCTTACGGTAAGCGTACGGTAAAAAAATAAAAATAAAAAAAACACTATCCACACTTACCCCACCCCCTGTGCTTTTGGTGGCCGAAGGCCACCAAATGTGCTGGGCTTATAACAATGGAAAAAAACACTATCCACACTTACCCCACCCCCTGTGCTTTTGGTGGCCGTAGGCCACCAAATGTACAGGGCTTATTATAAGGGAAAAAAACTTAGCATTTAAAAAACCGTACTAATTCACTGAAAAAACCATAGGTTTCACACACGTTATAGTTAGGAATTAGCATTTAAAAAACCTTGTAAATTCACTGAAAAAACCATAGGTTTCACACATGTTATAGTTAGCGGAAATTTTACTGATAAAAAACCTGTGAAATTGCCCCGTTATAGTTAGCGCAGGCAACTATAACTCACGCGACCGCAATCTTCTGCTGATGACATATGTGTCTTTATGAAAAAAAAATATTTGTAATATATGTATAGCTAAAAATGTATGGAAGAAGACATGGGCAAATAAGTGTTTAAATACAGTATTAGCATCAGCAGAGGATTGCGGTCGCGTGAGTTATAGTTGCCTGCGCTAACTATAACGGGGCAATTTCACAGGTTTTTTATCAGTAAAATTTCCGCTAACTATAACATGTGTGAAACCTATGGTTTTTTCAGTGAATATATATATATATATAATTCACTGAAAAAACCATAGGTTTCACACATGTTATAGTTAGCGTAAATTTTACTGATAAAAAACCAGTGAAATTCCCCCGTTATAGTTAGTGCAGGCAACTATAACTCACGTGACCGCAATCCTCTGCTGATGCTAATACTGTATTTAGACACTTATATGCCCATGTCTTCTTCCATACATTTTTAGCTATACATATATTACAAATATTTTTTTTTCATAAAGACACATATGTCATCAGCAGAAGATTGCGGTCGCGTGAGTTATAGTTGCCTGCACTAACTATAACGGGGGAATTTCACTGGTTTTTTATCAGTAAAATTTCCGCTAACTATAACATGTGTGAAACCTATGGTTTTTTCAGTGAATATATATATATATATACATACATACTATAGATAAATAGATAGATAAATAGATAGATAGATAGATAGATAGATAGATAGATAGATAGATAGATAGATAGATAGATAGATAGATAGATAGATAGATAGATAGATAGATAGATAGATAGATAGATAGATAGATAGATAGATAGATAGATAGATAGATAGATAGATAGATAGATAGATAGATAGAAACCAAAAACATAAAATATTTAAAAGGCAAACCACTTTAATTAAAATTAAAAAGTAAACATCATACATTTTTTACAATTTAATCAAAATAATTTGCAAACGAAAAACATGAGACATAAATATTCTTCTCCTAAATAAATAAAAACATAATTATATAATTAAAACAATATAACATATTTTATTACAAATTAAAATTAATACATATACATTTCCCACTACATGTGAAACAAAAATAAACAACGTCTTATACTAATAATATATCAAATGTACTACTACCACCTCACACAACACAACATTATTAGAAATGTTGCATTACACAAAAGTAAAATATTCTACTCAAACTACAATAAAAACAAAATTAGATAAAATATTATATTGCAGAGTAATAAAAAATATACTGTTCCCACTACAATTAATACAACACTAGTAAACATTTTAGATAGCAGACGAATACAATTTTATGTTCCCATATCCAATAACTGCAACAGTAGGGAAATTGTTGGATTGCGGAGGGATAAAATTTACTTTTCCTAATACAGTCAGTGCAACAGTAGGGAAAGTGTTGGATTGCGGTGGGGTAAAATTTTATATTCCCACTCCAATGAGTCCAACAGTAAAGAAAGTGTTTGATTGCGGAGGGGTAAAATTTACTATTCCGAATCCAGTCAGTGCAACAGTAGGGCAAGTTTTGGATTGTGGAGGGGAAGAATTTACTATTCCCTCCCCAATGAGTGCAACAGTATGGAAAGGTTTGAATTGCAGAGGGGTAAAATTGTATATTTCCACTCCAATCAGTGCAACAGTAGGGAAAGTGTTGGACTGTGGAGGGGCAAAGTGTACCATTCCCACTCCAGTCAGTGAAACAGTAGGGACAGTGTTGGTTTGTGGAAGGAAAAAAATAATATTCCCACTGCTGAAAGTACTACATTAGAAACAAAAAAATTCTCTACAAAGCAATAAAATAATTTCAAAAACAAAATGAGAAATTAAAATATAAATATAAAAAATATATATTTCAGATAAACATTTTTTCAAATAAATACATATTATAATTTTATATACATACCATAAATAATTGCAAACATTATTAAAAATGTAATCCAAAAATAATTGTCATATAAAAATATTTAATTTGTTTTTTATTTAACACGAAAATTATTTATAACATAACTTTTATTTTAGCTACCTCCCACCATATACCTCTACAAAATTTACAACCAACTCCTAAAACTTAAAGCTAATTATGTACACTATTAACATAAACATTTATCAACAAGCTAAGTATCATAATTAAAAATATATTATTAATGTCAATTAATGTATTTAACTTTCCACAATATACCACCACAAAATATACTACCCACTCCTAAAATTTAACTAAAAAACCTAGTTACACAACTAATATAATTATAAATTAAATAACCATTAATAAAAATACATATAAATGTTAATTATTTCAGTTTACTTCCCACCCTGTAACCCTATAAACCTCACATTTCACGGTTAAAATTAGAAAAATTTACTTATGCAATTAGTATTATTATCAATTAAATAATTAATATCAATTAACAATTAATTATTAATTAATGAAAATTAAATTACTTCCCATCCTGTACCCCTATGAAACCTACAACCCACATACACAATTTAAATTAAAACATATTTACACTATTACCATAGTTAATTACCAATTACATACTTAATATTAGATATCAATTAATTATTCATTAATTAAAATTTAATTTGTTCTCACCCTAAACCCCTATAAACCCCCAACCCACACATGAAATTGAAATTAGAAAAAATGAATAACACCATTAACATCATTTATTATTTAATACATAATTAGTATTAATTCGAAAAATAATCATTAATTTATTATAATTGAGGGCCTCATTAGGATGGCCGATGGACTTATGTCTGAAATGGGACCTCCCGGCTACAAGCCGGCGGTCCCTCCAGTGCAATTTGTTTGCAACGACACCAGGGTGGTCACAATGTCTATCTTTTGTATTGTGGCGGGTGCTGCGAGCTGCAGCACATGCCGCAGTACAAAACATGTACATCCTACATACCCCTGCATTATGTGGCAGGCACTATGCAGAGCCTGCCACATGTTGCAGGGATATGTAGGTGGGCACCATAGGTGCCCCCCAAATTTGAGGCCCAGGAAGCAAGGAGGGCCCGCTAAGGGCACCCAATGTCCCTTTCCGCCAGCCTTTTCATGGCGGCTTCATCGCTATCAATGGGCCAGCAGAGAGGAACAAAGTAATACCTACAGTGCTGCCTGGCAGGAACCGCCACCATTGTAGGTATTACTGCTCCTCTGATGGACTGACGGGCTTCATGAGCTCATCGGATCCGTGGTGGTCGGTCTCTGAGACCGCCATACATGAGGCAGGCAGAAAAACTCATTCTGATGGTGGTGGGACTGCCACCGACGGGCTGTCTGTGGCGATCCCACTGTCATTGTAATCAGGCCTTAAATTACTTCCCACCCTATACTCCTATAAACCCACAAACTGCTACTGTACTAAAAATAACAAAAATTACTTTAATTTAATAACTAGTAAAAATTGTATAAATACATAAAAAATCCTAAACAATAATTATACTAAAAAATTCCATCATATACATTTAAAATATCTACCAAAATACATAACAATAAATAAAAATCAATATTATAAACCACTTTATTATTGTAATCGATACTCACCTTAAAATCAATATTCTTGACAATGATATTCTTGCTGACGATATTTCAATTTCTCGATATTTTTGATTCGATATTTGTGCACATCAACATTACAACTCGATATTTTATTTTATTTGAGATGGTATTTATTGTTATTGTTAATTGGGATTTGTAGAGCGCCTAATTCGCCCACAGGTCTCTTAGCGCTAGCAAAGAGTAGCAAGGAAACCCCACCAATGGGTACCAGGTAGTACCCCGGTCAACGCGTGTGTTATTCCCAGGCCTCTATAAATAGGAGGGTTTTCAGTTTTTTCCTGAATGGCAGATGAGCTGTTTCCTTATGTAGGCTTTCTGGTAGCTTGTTCCACAACTGCAGGATCAAGACAGAGAAGGCTCGCCCCTCTTTAGTCATTGTGTTGAACTGTGGACAGGCCAGCCGGCCTGCTTCGGATGACTGGAGAGCTCGTCCTGGGACATACCTCCCCAGGAGCTCCTTAAGGTATATTGGGGCATGTCCATGAAGGGCTTTGTGGGTGATACAAAGGCCCTTGAACCTAGCTCTCTGTTTGACGGGGAGCCAATGCAGCTGCTGCAACAGAGGTGTGGCACGTGTGCATCTAGGGAGCTTGAAGATCAGCCTAGCTGCCTCATTCATAGCTACTTGCTGCTTGCCTAACAGCTTTCCAGGGATTGCAATATACAGCGCATTGCCGTAGTCCAGACGGGACACAGTCATTGCAGACACCACCATCCGCAGCATGCAACGTGAAAGGAGAGGTGACAGTTTTCTTAGTTGTCTCAGCAGGCCCACACAGGTCCCAACCACAGTGGATACTTGGTTAGACAGGGTGAGCTTGTCATCTAGTGTGATGCCTAAGCTCTTTATGACTGGCACTGGTGTGGGTGTGTTGCCCAGCTCTTGTGGCCAGAAGAGGTACAGCCAAGGGTTGCTTTCCGTGGTGATGGCTCGGATCTCTGTTTTGTCAGGATTAACTTTGAGCGAGTTGGATGTCATCCAATTGACAATATATCTGAGGATGTTTTGCATGCGTGAGTAGGTTTGGGAGGAGTTGTCGATTTGAAGGATCAATTGTGTGTCATGTGCGTAGGTGAACACCTGGCAATCCATGTGGGCCAGGGCTGCCACCAGTGGCCAGAGATAGATTTTGAAGAGAAGCGTAAAAGTGATGACCCTTGTGGGACTCTGCAGGTTAGTGCCCCTTTATTGGACACACAGGATCCCTTGAGTCCAAGCTGTCAGGAAGGAGAGGATCCCACCAATGCCCATGTCCCGGATGTGGGCCAGGAGTTGGTCGTGATTGACCGTATCAAACAAGGCTGTGAGGTCTAGCAGGGCCAAGGCACAAGGCTTCCTGCTGTCGGCCGTGAGCCTGAGCTCATCCAACACTGACAGCATCACCAGCTCTGTGCTGTGGTGGGCCCTGAATCCTGCCTGCCATACCTGGAGTAGTTGATGTTTCTCAATGAATAGCGATAGAGTTTTAAGGATGTGTTGTTCCACTATTTTAGCCAGGAAGGGGAGTTGAGATATGGGCCTATAGTTCTTCAAGTTAGCGGTGTCTGCCCCAGCCTTTTTCAGCAGGGGTGTTACCCTGGCTTCCTTGAAGTTGGTGGGGAGCCTCCCTATTTACAGGGACAGCTTTATCAGAGCAAGAGTCTCTCTTTGTATCACTGGTAGAACCATTTAAAAAACCCTTGGTGGGCATGGGTCCGCTGGTGAGCCTGACTTAATTTGCGCCACAATGTGGGACAGGGAGTCTCGGTCTAACCTCGGAAAGGAGGAGAGAGACTCGCTATGGTTGTGTTGCGGTTCTTCCGTAACCAGGGGGCTCTGACTGGTGAGGGTATTATGTATGTCAGTTAGGATGGCCCTGACCTTGTCTAAGAAAAAGTTCTGGAACCTGTTGCAGTATTCTGGGCTTACGACTGATTCCTGCTCCTGCTTTTGACTGAGTTCCTTCAAAATTCTGAAGGCTTCTTTCTGCTTATTATCCACCTCCATAATTCTGGCCTCGTAGTACTCAGCCGTTCTTGCCATAATGGCTTTTTTGTATAAAACTGAAATGACCCTGTATTCCTTGAGCGCCTCTGGGTCCTATGATTTACACCACTGCCTCTCGCATTGGCGTAGGGTTCGTTTCTATTCCCTTAGTCCCTCCGTGAATCAGAGGGCCCCCTTGCCCTTGTTCCTCACCCTTTCTCTGTGAGCGGATGCCACCGTATTAATGGCCGCTCTCAGCCGGTTGGTAAGGGGCTCACTCTCCTGGTCAAGGTCCTCCAATTGTAACCTCATAGGAGAGTTTCCCCTCAGAGCATCCCCTAGACTGCCTGCCTCAATTTTGACCCATCTTTCCACCACTCTCCATTCCGGGGGTGGTTGCAGGGATCACCTGGCCTGGGGGATAAGGCACCTGATCAGGTAGTGGTTCAACCAGTTACAGTGTCTGACATCAGTCAGCCTGGCTGGCCACTGAGTAGTCCAGAGGAGATCTAAGGTATGTCCCTTATCATGAGAGGGGGAATCCACAAGCTGTTGTAGTCCCCTTATGGCCATGGTTTCCTCCAACTGGCTGGCCTCTGACTCTCTAGGTATCTGGTCCCAGCGTTAGTTGAAGTCCCCCGCCACAAGGAGTTGTTGGTACCGGGATCGTAGGTCAGAGACTATTTCCCTGAGTAGGTCATCAAACTGGGGGGATCGACCGGGGGGCGGTACACCACCATTGTTGCCAGGCACGAAGACCTGGAGCTTATTTTTGCCACTAAAATTTCAGCGCCGTCAAAGCTCTCTCTGGCAAGCTTTTCTACTACTAGCTGCTTGTTGTAGAACAGCGCAACCCCACTCTTTTCCTATCTTCCCCATTGTACCATGGGACATCGTTGTCCATGGGCAGGGCTGCTACAATGTCTGGGCCGGAGCCTTCATCTAGCTAGGTTTCTGTGACTGCTAGAATGTCTGGGGCTTCGTCCTGAAGGAACAAGAAAATCTCTAGATGATGTTTCTGGAGGGAGCATGTGTTACGTACTGATGGCCCTAATTCCATAAGGTTTCCTAGCCCCACACCCTTAGGGATGTGTGCTGTGTGACCATGATCTTTCTACTCCCCTGTTTCGCAAGTATGCTCTCTGATATATGTTTATTTTCCACCTGCTTATCCAGGAGGAAATCCCTGTGCTCTAGTGCCCGTAACTCCTACGGTGAGTAGGCCTGAGTTTGATCAGGGTTCCTGGCCCCTGGTCCGGCGCGGATGGGCGCAGACGGGCTTGCCTTAGGTATGCCTTTGGCGCACCACTGGCATGCCCTCTGCATGCGACTGATGCGCGTCCGCTCCAGCCCGGCAGATAAGCACTCCCTCGCCCTTCCCCACCCGTCAGCCCTGCTGAGCCGCAGCTGTGGTACCCGTAGCCACTAGACCGAGGAGTGGCAGAATTGGTGAGGATTGGTGCGTGTTGATGCCCTGTTGTGAAGAGGTAGGCTGAACCTCAAGTTGCAATTTAAAAAGGATTTAGTAATATAGATATAAAAGCAGTGAATTACTATTTAAAAAGTTTGTCACACAGATTCAAATTCAAATACACCACAGTTTCACCGCGCGTGTCCCTCAAACCACCTGGAGTGGTTTTAGCGCATCTCGCCTGCTGCCCGTCCACTCCAGCCTGGCAGATAAGCAATCCCTTGCTCCTCCCCACCCATCAGTCCTGCTGAGCAGCAGCTGTGGTCCCCGTAGCCACTAGACCGCATAGGGGCGGAAGTGGTGAGGATTGGTGCATGTTGTTGCCCTGTTGTGAAGAGGTAGGCTGAACCTCAAGTTGCAATTTAAAAAGGATTTTGTAACACAGATATAAAAGCAGTGAATTACTATTGAAAAGGTTTGTCACACAGATTCAAATTCGAATATAGCACAGTTTCACCGCATTTGTACCTCAAACCACGTGGTGTGGCTTTAGTGCGTCTCTCCTGCTGCGCGTCCGCTCCAGCTGGGCAGATAAGCACTCCCTCACCCCTCCCCACCCGTCAGCCCTGCTGAGCAGCAGCTGTGGTCCACGTAGCCACTAGACCGTGTAGTGCCAGAAGTGGTGAGGATTGGTGCGTGTTGGTGTCCTGTTGTGAAGAGGTAGGCTGAACCTCGAGTTCTAATTTAGAAAGGATTTTGTAACAGAGATTTAAAAGCAGTGAATTACTATTTAAAAAGTTTGTCACACAGATTCAAATTCGAATATAGCACAGTTTCACCGCGTTTGTACCTCAAACCACCTAGTGTGGTTTTAGCGTGTCTCTCCTGCTGCGCGTCCGCTCCAGCCAGGGAGATAAGCACTTCCTCACTCCTCCCCACCCGTCAGTCCTGCTGAGCAGCAGTTGTGGGCCCGTAGCCACTAGACCGTGTAGCGCCGGAAGTGGTGAGGATTGGTGCGTGTTGGTGCCCTGTTGTGAGGAGGTAGGCTCAACCTCGAGTTGCAATTTAGAAAGGATTTTGTAACAGAGATATAAAAGCATTGAATTACTATTTAAAAAGTTTGTCACACAGATTCAAATTCAAATACAGCACAGTTTCACCGCGCGTGTACCTCAAACCACCTGGTGTGGTTTTAGCGAGTCTTTCCTGCTGCGCGTCCACTCCAGGCTGGCAGATAAGCACTCCCTTGCCCCTTCCCACCCATCAGTCCTGCTGAGCAGCAGCTGTGGTCCCCGTAGCCACTAGACCGCGTAGCGGCGGAAGTGGTGAGGATTGGTGCATGTTGGTGCTCTGGTTTGAAGAGGTAGGCTGAACCTCGAGTTGCAATTAAGAAAGGATTTTGTAACAGAGATTTAAAAGCAGTGAATTACTATTTAAAAAGTTTGTCACACAGATTCAAATTCGAATATAGCACCGTGTCACTGCTTTGTACCTCAAACCACCTGGTGTGGTTTTAGCATGTTTTTATAAGAGTCTAGTATTTATGCTTATTATTTTAAGAGTTGTGAGTAAAGTCAAGGCTCTTCCCACACCCTACTATGCACATCCATCATCTGAGACTGAGGTCTGAAAGGGAGGCCAATTGCTATTCACACCAAGCTATGCACACCCATCATCTGAGACAGAGGTCTCATCAGAGAGGAATATCTTTCCACATGCTACGACGCACAGCCGTCATCTGAGAGAGAAGTCTGAAAGAAGAGGGAAGTCCCACTCCATACCCTAGTATGCACCTCCATCATCTAAGAGAGATGTATGAAATGAGAGGCCAGTCCCTCCTGCACCCTCCTAATGACACCCGTCATCTGAGAGAGAGGTCTCAGGGGGGGGCCAATTCCTTCACACACCTTACTATGTACACTTGTTATTTGACAGAAAGCATTGAAAAGATAGGCTAGCCCCTTTCTACATCCTGCTGTGCATATTTCTCATCTGACAGACTGGTCTCTGCAGAGGGGCGAATACCTCCGTATACCCTATTATACACCCCCATCATCCAAGAGAGGGTTCTCAGCATAGAAGCCACTCCTTTTTGATATACCATACTATGGTCACCCATTATCTGAAAGAAAAGTCTCACAAAAGAGGCCAGTCTCTCCCACACGCTATTATGCATACTGGTCACCCTGAGGTGACGTGTCAGCGGAGAGCCAGTCTGTCCTTGTACCCACTACACACTGCTGTTATAGTCTGGAAAGCTCTGAGTGTAGAGGTCACATTCACACCATACCTTAGTAGTTTGAACTTGAAAGTATAAGTACTGTAATCAAAGAGAGTGTAAATTCTATCCCCCAAAAAAGTACAATCTTGCAAGACTATCGCAAGATTGTAAAAAAAAAAGTGGGGAGGGTTGGAGAAAATCTGTCTGAAGAGAGAGGTCGCCGCAGAGAGGTTTATGTGCTTGCACACTGTACTACCCACACCCAAGAATACCAGACTGTTATCCATGAGATTCATGCTTAGGGCCTCATTACGATGTCAGTCGGAAAGGCTGTAAATGGGTTTCATTTAGTCCGAATCTGATTCAGAACCCGCCTTTCCAACCGACTCGGAAACCCTTCTGACCGACTGATTACAATGTTTGCTAAGCTTTCGGACTTTCCGACTCGGTTTTGACTCTGTTCCGAACGGCATTCGGAGGAAGCAAGTCAATCGGAGCAGACTCATACAGGCCTACGGTCCGCGTTTCTGACCGACGCATTACAATGTCGGATTTGGACAGCCTTTCTGATTCGGTTGTTGTGACACAGATCGGCTGTCAGAATCCGGCTTTGGGGACTTTTAGCAAGCCCTCCTTCACCTAGGGCCCTCTGAATGGGCCCCGTAGGGGGTACCCACGGGTCACCTCTTCCCAACCATGCACACTGTGGCAAGCACCAAGGGGTGTCCGCCACAAGGTGCACGATTTTCCCCACCCACCCCTTTCTTCAATGGGAGCCTGTGTTGTTATCGGAACAAAGGCCCCCATTGAAGTCAAGGGAAGTCCGACAGAAAGGTGTTCAGAAACATCATAATCGGTCAGTCGGACTCCCCGAATCTGATTCAGTTGGAAACCATTCCGAGACTAAGTCAAGTAATGAGGCCCTAAGTATTTGAGCCCGCGAGAGTCGGAGAAATATATGGGCAGAGCCTTGCTGGTGCCAGTATCCCTAAAAAATAAAGGAAGTTATAACGTGAAAGAATCACATAATGTAGCAGTAGGGTGGCTCTGACAAGAGCCTTTGTCTTTATAGTGTGTAGTGGTCAGTAACACATAGAACTGGCTACATTTCATGACGGTATAAAGGAAGACCATTCTTTATTCTGCAGTAAAGTGCACTCTATCTCACCAATAGACCCCTGGAATATCAAAACTGATATTGTTATGTTATATAGAGTCCATGTTCTGGTCACAATGAAATGCAAAAACTGCTTTATTGACATGCTTCCAGGATTTCTCATTCTCAGGATAAAACTCTTTTAAGCTTTGCCATTTTTGCCTTTAACATATATCAGAATATACAAAGGCAGTGTGAGGAAAGATAGCAAACACAAGGAGACGATGGATGGAGCGCTGGAGCTTTTCAGACACCCAGTCATAGATCTGGGTTGAATCCATCACTGTTCTTTAGCTCACTTTGACACCCCAGTTCAGACTCAGCTATATGCAAATCAGTCTTGCCCCTGTGCCTCATGAGAACAGTCCAGCCCAAAATGCCAAACCAGGTCTTCCCTGGACCGGAAATAAGCATACTGGGACCAGTTTTGGGGTAACACCTCTCATCAGCCAGGCTAGCTTGAATCCAGTAGCAAAGTGAGCAAGGGACCCACGTCTGGGCATACCCTGCCAAATTGGGCAAACAAAGACAGACATCAATTGTGAAAAAGTCTCCTTCATTTGTATTCCAAGAGCAACCCATGTTATTGTGCCTAGGTCATAGACCCCACCCCCCCCATGCACTATCATCAGGTCTGGGTGCTCACAATCCAAAATGTTCACAACCATTGGTAACAATTGATGCCACTTCATACCTCTATGGTTAATCCATATGATATAAAAAGTTTGGAAATCAAAGATTCTCATCAATACCACAATTAATGGCATATTCTCTAGCCCAGTGGATGAAACTGTGTCTCAAAATAAAAAGCTAAACTATGGTACAGTACGGAGATATCAGTCCCTGGAGGAGTGCTCAGCAGAATGCTAAAGCTTCAGGAAGAACATGGAGTTACATGAGTAGAGAAAAAATGAGATGGTGGCAAAAATATAAGTGTAATTGGTAAATTTGTGGCTGTTTGAAAAATAGGTTAGGCTGTGACCAACTGCTGTTCCATGGTGCACAGTTACTTGTTCAACAGGAGGAGCTTTGCTATTGGTTGATTTTCAAATTTTTCTACGATCCCGTGGGACTTTTGCACGAGTGATTTACAAGCTTCTCCAGGTGAGGCTTATTGTGGGGGCCTCGTGCAATTCCGTGAGACTCTCAGAAAGGTTGCATGGTAATTTACAGGGCAACCCTACAATGAGGTCTTTCCGCGATCTTGCAGTCCCCCCCTGGTGATTTGGATGTGAAGGATGTGTAATCTATTTGACTTGTGTACAGCCGAACCCATTTGATTTTTGATTGAAAGAGTTTTGGTAATTAAAACTATAGTGTCATTAAACTATGAAATATGTTACTAAATATTTAAATACTATAATATATTTAGAAACCAGTTTTAATATTTTCATTATGTAGGTACTAACAATTTGGATGTTTAAAATGCCAAATATAAATTAACAGTGCTTGCTATTGAAGGTGAACAACCTTTACAACGCAACTATTACAATGCACTACACTTACAACGCAATTTTTACAACGCAACATCCACTACAACGCATTCCATTACATCGCATGACACTACAACGCATTTTTAAAAACTACCTTTACAATGCATTCCATTACATCGCATACTACCTTTACAACGCATACCATTACAACGCATAATATTACATTAAAACCCCTACACTATCCAACACTTACCCTACTGTTGCACCCCCTGGAGTTAGATTAGTAATTTTTACCCCCATACTATCCAACACTTACCCTACTGTTGCACCCCCTGGAGTTAGAATAGTAATTTTTACCCCTATACTATCCAACACTTACCCTACTGTTGCACCCCCTGGAGTTAGAATAGTAATGTTTACCCCTATACTATCCAACACTTACCCTACTGTTGCACCCCCTGGAGTTAGAATAGTAATTTTTACCCCTATACTATCCAACACTTACCCTACTGTTGCACCCCCTGGTGTTAGAATAGTAATTTTTACCCCCATACTATCCAACACTTACCCTACTGTTACACCCCCTGGAGTAAGAATAGTAATTTTTACCCCTATACTATCTAATACTTACCTTAAATGCAATGTAATATTATGCGTTGTAATGGTATGCGTTGTAAAGGTAGTATGCGATGTAATGGAATGCGTTGTAAAGGTAGTTTTTAAAAATGCGTTGTAGTGTCATGCGATGTAATGGAATGCGTTGTAGTGGATGTTGCGTTGTAAAAAATGCGTTGTAAGTGCATGCGTTGTAAAAGTGTGCGTTGTAACGACATACATCCGCTATTGAATCATATCTGATTCTATCTTTTATATATTGTTGTGTTCATGGGAGGCCATGGAGATACATTTTGTTAAAATCTAGGGGGCTGATTACTATGCAATACAAACACTGTTCGGTCGGATTCCCATTGTTTCCTATGGTAGCTTGTGTTCTGCCGGACAAAACAGGCTCCAATGGCGAAATGAGGTGGTTGTGTAAAACCTTTCACCCTGTTGCGGGCCTGCCACACAGTGGAGGGTTTTACAGGGGAATCCCTTAGGTACAACCTTGGCCCCCAACCGGAGGCCACAGGCTGAAGGGGGTGCTGCTAGGGGCCCCTAAATTCACTTTCTGACAGCCTTTTTGTGTTGGAAAGGCCGACGCAGAAAGGCTTTTGGAAACCAACATCATAATCCTGAGGTTAAAAACACTGGCCATAGGGGTGTACGATGCGATTCCGACTGACTCAAATACTCCAAGAGCCAGTCGGAACCGATTCAGAATGACCGTGTGGTTTACCTTTCGACCGAAAACATAGTAATTGGTTGAGCAGATTGTAAACCGACCTAGTCAGTTGGAAGAGAAGCCGACACGGTCGAGGAGATCCCGACTGTCGGGAGGAGGCTTTCTTGCTGACATCCTAATCGGCCACTAGGCGTTTCTCAAGAATGCTTGATGTATATTCTGACTATTGTAATTGTTATATATAATTTTGCTCAGTGGGTCTACTAAACATAGTCAGAAAGTGTGTTCACTAATATAAAAGGTGTTTGAAGGGAAGTAACTTTCTCAGTGATGGTTATAGTACCTAGACATGAGTCAGTATAGAAGTGTCATTTATGAGAACATATTGTCAAAAAATGAAGTATCCACCCTGTATAGATTACTATAATAGGAATGTAATATATGAAAATGTGCTGTAGACATTGTATACCCTTTTTAGTGGAAAAACAGGGCATAGTGGTTCTGTTATACAACCTACATGGAGTTTTACATTGAATGATGTTTTACAGTTGAGACTGTTTTTTCACACACCTTTATTAACCGTGTTTACTAAAAGAAAGGTGTGTGGATAGAGCTTACTTTTTCACTAAAAGCTTTTGGACATATACAAGAGTGTTTTCATACTAGAGTGTGCCCTAATTTAATTGAATCACAGAAACAGCTCACTCAGAACTCAGGTATCACGCTGGAGAGAGGTGTTTTGTGAAGAGAGTATTTTAACATTAAACTTAAGCCTTCATGCTCTATAAAGTGTATGAGATATATAGTAAAAGCTTGATGAAAATACACCTTATGTAATCTCCAGGCTGTAAAAATGTGTTGTGGTCATTAATTAGAGAGGGTTCTGTTTCTTAAAGCAATTTTATATCTTGTTCACTCACAGGACAGCTCTTTGTAGAGAGATGTGTTTCTAACAAAATCCTTTTACACTCAGCATTTAAGCAGAGAAGTCCTAGCAGAGAGGCCATATTGTTAGTAAAGCCCTTCACAGCTACTGTTTAACACATAGAGGAGTGTCAGGAGAGATGATGTGCTGTTATACAACTGAACTATTCACTCCATATGCACTTGCATAAGATGCAGTTACTCCTCCATTAAACACTAGCACATCCAAACTCTAGCCTGTTTAACTCGGGTAGGGAAGGGCATGGGGTTTGTCTAAAACCTTCTACACTAACCCTTTACTCTCTTCAGAGGTGTCAGTAGAGACCTTTTTGTTTGTTTTTGTTTGTTAACCTGTTTATACGCTATTTTCTGTCAGAGGAGTTGGCTTTGAACAGGGCAGTACTACTCACTAAAGCCTTTTACACCCAAACAATAACAATAAGCTGTACGGACTTATTAGTAGAGAGGGATTGTTCTGACAGAAGTGAGTCAATCACTCTGTGTAGAATTCTATTACAAACGTCTGATTTTACATCAAAGTTTACTAATCTCTATATTTCCTCTGATACAATGTAGTAGCACAGGGTCTAGTGTTTGTCTGTCTGAGGCCTTTTTTCACACACCCTTTAGTCTGTTTAGAGATATCACCAGACAGCTTGCTGTTTACAAAGCCATGTAACACAGACGGTACTTGTTCTCTAAGGTCTTCTACACAAACCATTAGCTCTCTATTGAGCTGGCACCTACAGAGACTGTTTATTACATGGTAGTATGATATAGAATCACTGTTTCATCAAACTATACCATGCAGATTGTAAAGCATGCTGAAATTTACTAGCTCATGGCATATCCTCTGAATGCTTCTACACAGAATGTCTATTCTCCTCAGAAATTATTACAGAAGTTGATCTTATTCTAGTGAACTGAATATCTTATTCACTCTTATAAAATAACTTTAGAGAGGTATGCATTTCTCAATAAAGCCTTTCACACCCACCATTCACTGTGAATAGATGTCTCAACAGGGAAGCTATCTTGTTATAAAAATAAATAAGTGATAGAGCGCTTTCAGCACTCTACTTTGTATGGGTGCATTATAGTCATAATTGTCATGCACCTAGATATTCATATATAGTTTGCAGTGTATTGTGATCATGAACATGTATTCAATAGACATATTTACACATTTACTGTAGTGCCATGTTATAATATGATCATGTATGTATCATCATGCCTGCATATACAAAAAGCAAGACAACTTATAACTATATAATGTAATCCTTTTTTTTAAATTGCCCGATTTCCTAGGCCCAAGACTGTACTTGTTTTGCACCTCCTTGGCCTCTCGAGAATTAAATAATGAAATGCATGTTGTGTTCAAGAAATAGCAGTGTTCTCATCCTACTGCAGGTATCGGAATGCCAACTCGTTATTTTCAGATAGGAGAAGATACAAGGAATGCTTTGAAGACAGTTGGAAGCGAGAAGGGAGGGTATATTTCGTTTCAGGCTGTTCTGGGAAGCAAGGTCACCGCACCGAACAAAGCCGTCTTAATTAAAAGGCGTGAACCTCCCCATTTAGAAAAAAGTTGCAATGGAAAATTTTACCAGAAAGAAACTAAGAAACACATTCTTTATTATATGATGTGCAGAGACAGAGACCCCAGACTTCTGCTAGCTTTCAGAGATAAAGGAGCATCTTAGAACTCACTCCTAGCCTTAAGCACCCTAACCCATTTGATGTGAGTGCTTCTTAGGAAGTCAACACGTGCTGACACCTTTGGGAATGGATGGAAGGGTACTAAATGATATCTCTTCTTAGTACAGTGTAGGGACAGATTTGCTTTATTTCTGATGAAAAGGGACCTAGAATCTGTCAGTTTTGAGTTTCATCCTGATCCTTGAATTCACCATTTTCTTTTTGTTATGCCGAATCACTTATATTCGTAGAATCGGCTCTGTATTGATTTTCTTATATCTTTATATGTTAATCTTACGATGTGTGTGCATCTTATTATTCTTGGCCTTATAATAAACTGATCAACCTAAAGTCGGAGTCCGTGGTATTTTGAGGTATACTATTGTCATCGTGTTATGAAATGTTTTTCCCCTCCACCACTGTTTAGCAGGTAAAGAAAGATCCAGAACGCTAATTTTTAGGAGGAAGTCAGGGGTGCAATTTAGCGTAATCACATGGTAGCAGAGGATGGTTTACCCCTAAATAGTGAGGGGAAAGGAGAAATATAGGGCAGAGTAGGAGGAATCGAGGTCCGGATGCGGCAGACTGAACATCGGCAAAGAGTGGCGGAACCTGCCGGACGTTGACAGTGCGGCGGAACTAGAAGGGTGGCGTGAGTATGAAAGGTTTTGTGAAGTGTGTTAGATTGTGGTGTGTTTTATTTGCATGATGTTTTGCGGAGTTGGGATTCATGTTGAGTGATTGTGGGTATTAGTACTGGTTCGAACACGGGCAGATCAGAGAATTTGGTGAACGGGCTTAAGAGAAATCCAAGATCCCGAGATAGTATTGTAATGTAATTGTCTGCGTAGATGTGGGAGTCATGAAGCGCTGTCGACTGCTCACTTGTGTCAGAGAACTTTGTGTGAGTGCGGGAATCACTTGTTGGGAGACACCTCAGGTACCGGGGTGGATCTGTCATGGCTATGGGCTGCGGCTCTAGGGGCACCTTCTCACACTCTTCTACGCGTTTGCTGTGTGGCAAAATACACTATACTTTTCCTGTGACGCGCTGCTGGTGGCGCTGCACTCGGTATCACCAGCGAATCTAAAGAATGTGCTACAGCTTCCTCTAGACCTTACACATGAACTGCCTTAGACAAAAAAACTTGTTGTGCTACAAGTATATAATATACATCGTCTTCTCTGGACATTATTGTGTCTTATACGAATGCTTTCTGGACCTGCATTTCGCAATATACTTGTACACTGCATTTTGTTTCTTGTATTGCTGTATGCTGCCTTTGTTTTCACGCTTTTTTTTCCTTAGTGCCGACACCCGTATTCAACATAATGACACCGGCATTGGTTTGAGGCCACGCCCCCTTCACAAGCGTAGGACAACGTAACTTCATCTCGGGCGGGTCCCTGCTATAAAAAAGGACCGCGCCCATCCTAACACGCTCGTTATTCTGTTTGTTGGCTCCCTTGAAGAACTCCTCTCGCTGATTCCCCCCGGGTGGCCTAAGCGGTAAGATCTCAGCTGATCGAGGCAATTTACAGATACCGGAACAGAGAACGAGTGTTCGTAGAGAGTTTGGATGCTCATCAGAATCGCGGTAAGAGCATTCCTTTCTCTTTCTGAAGGCCTATGAATAATTCATGGATCATTTTTTAAAAGAATGTACGTATTGCAGTTTTTGGATAAAGACTTGATTCGCTAATCAGAATTTAACCTATCCAGGGTTGAACATAATTTTTTGAACCTTTGCATATTCGTACAAGGCAGTAATTCACAAAGTACTGAAAGTATTAAAAGGAAAGGACAATGTTCACAATCGACAATTTATATATGTAAAAAGTTGCGAGGCAGGACCTGCAAAGAATCCCATTATAAGGAACAAGCCTATACACTGCAAAAGAGAGTAAAACTGTTGGTGGGTATTATTGGTGATACTCTTTCATATATCAAAAGACATATATTACAAGGGAATGTTGAATGACTAATTGGAATGTATTTGTCATTGTAGTGTTGTCACTCTCCAAACGTAGCCCAGGCTTCTCTACAGGGAAAACACACGTGAATATTCTAGCATTAGCTTACTTTGTTAAAAAGATAACTCAGAAAGGCAGTCTGTTTTAACATCTTACACCTTTCTTACAGATCTCCTTCCCTGCTGTTCCTACCCTAACACCCTTTTCCCCGCCTGGCCACTCTAATGATCTGTGTCTTAACAACAATCAGACTTGGAGCTGCCTGGAGGTGGACCTTTTCTGTCGTCGTGCAAGCCCTGAGGAAAAAAAACGACCTTTGACAGGATCACAATGAGTAAATGACCAACGCAGGCCGGAGGTCACTGCAGATGCATGTTCTTGTTAAGCCTGGGAAAAGCACTACGCTACGCTCGCGTAGTTTGCGAAGTTCGTGCTACTTCGCACTACGCGGATTACACGTAGCACAGTGCGAACACGCGTAGTGTAGTGTTGCGTAGTGCTGTGGTCATTTTGTGCTTGCTCGCGGTCCTCAACGTCAAGTTGGCGACCGCGAGCAAGCAAAATGACATCCCGGCGAGACTTTTTCCTTGTTCGCGATCAGCAACATCAAGTTGCTGATCGCGAACAAGGCCCTTAAACCTCCACCTCGACCAACACAATTTGAGGCCTTAGACGCTTGGATGAGAGCTGCATTAGAAATGAAATGAGAAACATCACAGGGACGAATGAGGAGAGCAATGAAGGCATACCAAGATGCCAGATGGGATGCACAGCTGAAACGATGGCGAGTAGACACAATAGAGGGAGAGCGCTTGTATCCCTTTTGAATGTTAGCAGGAGAATCAGAGGGAAAAAAGTAAGAAAGATGAGGATAGTGATACAGACGATAGTTTCCTGGATAGGCTCTTGGCAGAACGACCTCCACCTTGTGACACCAAGACAGAGAAAGAGAGGTCACAACCACTAGAGGAGACAATGGGAGCAGGGCAGGGGGAATTGGAAGAACAGCCAACTGGAGTTAAGAGACAAATAGCCATGGCAAGGATCCCTGGAGGGTCAGGGGGAATGAGATACCCCAATTGCGAACTAGACCGGTCTGCAGGGAATAAGCAGTTACCAGATGCCTTGTCAGTGCCAGTTATCATTGGCCCTGTAGTCCCCGTATATACTCCTGATGAGAGACAGAATGACAGTCAGCAAGACACTGGTGACAGGGAAGAGACAATATCTGGGGGAAGCCTTTTACACAAACGGGAGCAGGCTTAGGACAGGTACCAGTGGCTTATAGTACTCCATTACCTGCTACTGCAGATCCATCACAAATGGATAGTGGGTCAGAGAGGATACCAACAGGAATCTTGGCAAATTCTAGGTCAGACCTCCGAATGTTGGTACAACCAGCGAGAGAGTCAATGTGGCCAAGAGAAGAAAGAATGACAGCAGAGCCTTCCAGGATACTGTGTGGGCCACAAGGTGCATGTGCTGGTAATCATTGGAGGAATAGGAGCTGGGATAGAGAAGATCGTTCAGCAGCAAAGAGGGTAGGAGGAGCCATACCGAGGAGAACACAGAGTTGTGACAGAGAAGATGTAGAAAGGGAAAGAAATCAGAAGGTGTTGCAGAGTGCAATAAAAGCACCAATGTTGGATGTAGTTTTATTGAAGGTGGAAATAGATGAAGTGGTAGAAGGGAATTGAGACATATGACCCGAATAAATTGTTGTTTGTAGCCAAGGATATTACAAGGAAGGCAAAGCGGGCTTATGATGCCCTATGGCAGTTAGCACGAAAGTATGATGTTGATTTGACAAAGTCTAAGATGATGCAGGGTTCTTGCAGATTAGATTACACAGCCAAGGAGTTGGAGGAAAAGCGAACTGTTGGGTTGAAAGCTCAGATTATAGAACTGGTAATAGGCTTGCAAGCTTGGAAAGCGTTAGACAGATAGGAAGAGAGGTGGGCCAAAAAGAAAACCGCTAAGACCGGGATAGGTACCTCCTCACCTCAGGGGGGAGGGACGGAAGCCACTGAAACTTCCCTTTGAAAGAAGTGCAAAATGGAGGATATGTACACGTGCCATGGAGTAGAGGTGATTTGGCTGCTTTTACGAATGATTTTCCTCGGCTGAGAGAAAAACCTGTGGAATGGTATAAGCAGATAGACCGGTTTGTCTAGATCTCAAAGGTGTTGTGGATTGATTTGAACACTCTATTTGATATAGTGGTCCCGGCAGATTTGTGGGCTGCATGCAAAATTGCTACTGAGTGGCCAACAGCAGACCCACCTAGAGACTCTGTAACGCATGGTCCTTCGCCTGACGTCATGAGGAAATATGAGCAAGTAATTACTTGGTTGCAGTCTAAGGTAGCACCACAGATTGTGGATTGGCTTAAAATCGATCGTACGACTCAAGAGCCTAAGGAATCAGTGCATGATTATTATGAACGATTGTTATTGGCTTTCAAACAGCATAGTGGATTGGATACTATTGATCAGAAGGATATGGGACAGTTTGTCTCTAAGTTTGTGTTGGGTTTGAAATCCGATATTAGTCTGATGATACAGCACCACCAATAAGTTGGTGAACGAAATACCGCGGTATGGTAAATATTGTAGTGATCAAGTAGAATCAGCACACAATAAATTGAAAGACAAGGTGTTGTTGGCACAGTTGAGAAGTGCAGGCTATCTGCAGGGGGTTGGAGGAGGTATAGGTCGAGGTAGAGGAAGTGGGCGAGGTATGGGTCAGCAAATACCAACCCAACCAGGTCAGGGACGAGGAAGAGGTACAGAAATGAGTGCAAGTGAGTGGATGACAAAACAGAAAAAGGAGACTGCCTGCCATTATTGCCACAAGACGCTACATTGGAAGCACGAGTGTCGCTTGAATCCTGCTAATCAGATTCCATATGAGGGAGAGGGACACATGAGCGAGACTCTACAGACAGTGACTAGACCTAGGTCCATGTACGAAGGTTGCGAGCCACAAGTACAGGTGCCACAGCCTCCCAGACTACCCACGTACAATCAGACATATCAACAGATGCCGTATTTTGAAATATACGAGATAGATACGATCAATCTAAGGGCCCTCTAGAGTATCAGAGGGGGGTGCAGGAAGAATGCCCTCTCAATGCAATATTGGAGGTAGATCAGAGTGGGCCGTCTGTAGATGCAGATGTGAACGGATATCCTGTCACCTTTTTATTAGATACTGGAGCTGCGCGTTTCACAGTGAGAACAGATGTGGTCTCCAATCTATCACTTTCTGGACAATCGATACAAGTAGTAGGAGTCAGCAATCAGAGAATGACCTACCCATTGACGAATGCATTACCTGTCAGGATAGGGCCGTTCAAGGATAAGCACCAGTTTGTGGTATGCAATACAAGTCTGCTCTGTCTCTTGGGCCGTGATTTGCTGTGCAAATTAAATTGTAATATCTAGTGCACTCCGAGAGGTGTGGAGTTGCAGACCTATGATGACGATGCTGATTTCAAAATGGCTACAATGAGCATGAGTGCAGAACTGTTTGTGGTTCTTACAAAGGTCGAATTGCCACATGATTTGAGAGACTCAGTTGACCCGCAGGTGTGGGATTTCACAGGTGAAGAGATAGGGTTAATCCGAGGTGTAGAACCTGTGAAGATACAGGTGCGACCGAATGCTGAATGTCCAAGAACACCGCAATACAAACCGTCTGCAGAGACAGTAGCTGGGATAACTCCTGTCATTGAATCAATGATTGCACAGGGCATTCTGAAGGAGATACAAGGAAGCCCCTGTAATTCACCGATTATGGGATTACAAAAGCCTAGCGGCAAGTATAGGATAGTACAAGATTTGCGCAGGATTAATGAAATTGTGATTCCCTGTTGTCCTGTGGTACCAAATCCAGCCGTGATTCTCTTTCAAATACCATGTGAAGCGGAATGGTTTACTGTCATAGATTTGTGTCAGGCATTCTTTTCTATACCATTACACGAGGATAGCCAGCATTTCTTTGCATTTCGGATGGGCGACTGTGTCTTAACATGGTGTAGAATCCCACACGGGTATACAGAAAGCCCCTCCATCTTTAGTCAGTGCCTGAAAAAGAATCTCGAAGGACTGGTGATGCCCCAGAAATCAGTTCTGGTTCAATATATAGACGACCTTTTGGTCGCCTCAGAAAATTAGGATGCGTGCAGGATCGATACAGTGGCTTTGTTAAACCATTTGGCAGAGAATGGACACAAGGTGTCTCCAAACAAATTACAATACTGTCTACCTGAAGTTCAGTATTTGGGACATCGCATTGAGAAAGGAAAGCGAAGAGTGTTACCAGATAGCATAGAGGCAATCCTGCAAATGGGAACTGCGAAAACACAAAAAGAAGTCTTCATGTTTTTGGGTATGGTCAGCTATTGTCGACAGTGGATCCCAAACTTTTCCTTACAAGCAAAGCCTCTGTTAAGATTGACACGTAAAGACATCAGTGATCCGGTACCATGGGATGAAGAGTGCTTGAGAGCCTTCCATGAGTTGTGAGAAAGCATATCTCGTGCCTCAGCTCTTGGAATGCCAGACTATAATAAAGCGTTTTCACTCTTCTGCTGTGAGAAGGAGGGATGTGCATTAGCGGTTTGTTGTACAGACACATGGGGGTGCCCGTAGACCAGTTGCCTATTTTTCAACTACATTAGATCCAGTAGCTTCTGCGTTGCCCGGATATCTGAAATCCATTGCTGCAACTGGTGTCAGCATTTAAAAATTGCGAGAGCATCGTAATGGGTCATCCACTAATCGTGTATGTACCCCATTCTGTTGAATTGTTGATGACTAGAACGAAAACGCAACAGCTCACGAACAAGAGGTTAACTAAGTATGAGCATGTTATTTTAGCATCTGAAAATGACGTTGCACCACTCTAAACCCCACCATATTCTTGCCTGTCCCCCAAGAAGATGTAGATGACAATTGTGGAGAACATGACTGTCTGGATGTCACTGAACTATCTACCAAACCCAGCCCTGACATTGTCGATGAACCTTTACCTGACTCTGATTTGATTCATTTTGTTGATGGTTCATGTTTAAGAGATAATGAAGAGTACCTAAGAGCAGCGTTTGCTGTATGTACCATCACCGGAGTAGTAGAAGCTGCCTGTTTGAATAAAGTATTCTCTGCTCAGGTAGCCGAAATCATTGCATTGATACGTGCCTGTACTATTTCACATGGAGTCCGAGTGACGATCTATACGGACAGCCAATATGGGTTTGGTGTAGTTCATGATTTTGGACAGCTGTGGTCTCAAAGGAGATTTTTAACATCCTCAGGGTCTCCGATTCAAAATGGTGAATATGTGTGCCAACTATTGGACGCTTTGCAAAAGCCCAAGGCCATAGCAGTTGTAAAATGCGCTGCTCACGGAAGGGGAGAAGATTTTGTTACAATAGGCAATAACTATGCTGATGAAGTAGCTCATTTTTGTGCCATACATGCATGTGTATTTAGTGGAAAATGTACAGGAGAAAGCACAGAAGAGACCGAGCTCAGCATGATGTTAGCTGTAGCTGATACATTGGATGAAGTAAAACGTTACAAGATGAAGTCTCAGTGGAAGAAGCTGCTTCATGGGTCAGAGCAGGCTGTGAAAAGAGAGATGATGGCATTTGGGTGTCAACTGATAATAGAGCAATACTTTCGAATAGTTTGTTGAACCCAATGGCAAGGCAGATTCACAGAGCAGTTCATCTGGGACGAGATGCCATGGTGCGAGTGTTCAGGCAGACATGGTTTAATCCACCCTTTCCTGTGTTTGCTGAAGAAGTGTGTCATAGATTTGTTACATGTCAGCAGATGAATGCAGGAAAAAGAACTGTGGTTACAATGAGTCACATTGGGAGATCAGGAGGTCCCTTTAACAGAATACAACTGGATTTTATTGAGATGCCAAGATGCAATAGGCTGAGATATGTATTGGTGGTGGTGTATATCTTTTCACGTTGGGTTGAGACATATCCAACTCAATGATGTAATAGTCTCACTGTGGCAAACCTGCTTTTGCGAGAGCTTATTTCGAGATACGGATTTCCGACCTCAGTGGAAACAGATAGAGGAACTCACTTCCATAGTGAACTCCTGAAACTGTTATGTGCTGCTTTAAATATAGACAAGAGCAGAGAGCAAGTGCCAGAGCAGGAAAGTATCTAGCAAGAAAATAAAGACTGAACATAAGACTTACATCTGAGAAGAAGCTTGCTCCGATTCCTGAAACGTCTGAATCCGAACAAAGTGAACAAGAAGATAATCCGGATTATCTAAGATGCTCAAGAAGAAAAAGAACACCGTCTCAGAAATACATGTCTCCTGAGTGGACATATCTGGTTGCAGATGCAGAGACCGAGGAATTCCGGGAGACTGGGAACTGGAACTGTGAGCTATGGAGGGGACACCCTCTCGATTGATATTCAGCTGCTAGTCTCGGGAGTTGAAGCCTTTGGAACCCTCTCACTGCAAGTTCCGAATCCACCCAGGTTGAGTGGACTGCGATTCTTGATTCTTAATCAAGTTGTTCTCCCTTCTTTTGGTCGACAGCTTGCTGCCTTGGAATTGGGAGAAATTTGTGCTGCAATCCTGCAAATGGTTCTCCAAATACATGGCTCTAACCTCATTAGAGATGAAGCTTGAACTGTAATCTGATCAATGAACTCATTAGGCCTTAGAAAGAAGATAACCTAGCCCCCAGTGAAAGAAGATTTAAAATTAGGGTCCTTTCAATTGAGAGAAGAATTCAGGTTAGGGCTGACTGCTTCTCTACAATAGGCTTAGTATTGATGGACTAAAATTCGGCAATAATCAAGTGAGAAATCAATAAGGACATTGTAATTTGAAACTAAAAGTATTGAAAAGAAAACAGAGACTCTCAACGTTTCTTTGGTGTGTCCAAGACGACAGGGGAAAATGGCGTACGAAACATCTAATCGAAAACAAAAATGTATTATTTGATTTCTAATAGCAGTAGTACTGCTTGTCATAATTGTGGTGATTGTCACATCTTTCAGTGGATCTCCCGATGATGAAAAGAATGGGGAACAACCTACCCTTACCCCACCTGGTTCAAATGTTGATATAGAAGATGGTCCATCTATGAAAGATAAGGAAATGATCAAAGAAACTATTCGTAGATTGCATGTAGATCTGTCAAAGGGCGATTTCAGGCTGAATGCATATGCACGCTTGTTGTACGAGTACGTGGACACGATGGAAGCGAAAGACTGCTATGTATGCATGCAATTACCAGCTTTAGTAGAGGAAGGCATACGATACCATCACTTACATGTGACTTATGGCATTACATGTAGTGTATTATTAAGTATGTTTTACGGCAAAGCCCATTTTGAATATTATTTCTCGAATTATGATGTGGTACTCTCTGAAGTGCCAGTCCTAAAATACATGAACAAATATGATTATTACAAGGAAGTAGAGCGTATGTTTAAGTCCTTCGTGCCTACCATCACTCTAGATACGTCCAATGCACAGAGACACAATTTAACCTGCATGCTAACTGACATTGAAAAGACATTCGTAGATCAGATAGAAGATCGACATAGGCAAACTTTGTTTCGCCCAGATCCGAAGCATAAGGTATTGCCATGGACCAAGGAAGGAAGAATTAGATCACAAGGCAAAGGGGAGTTCAGGACCCACAGCTTTAGACTTTCAGCAAAAGGGAAAGTTGTGCATTAGACATCTGTCCACATATTACGACAAGATATTTGTGGGTGAAAGTGATTGTGAACACATTTTTCTGATTGAAGAGTCCATAAGAAAAGCACTATTGGATAAATTGACCATAGTGCCTAATGTTTATTTTGTGTGTGTTAAGAATGCTTATGTGCCCACGAATTGGTACAGGACATGTTAGCCATCATATTTCCCAAGATATTTCATGTGGATGATTTGTGGCCCTTGGGAGGAAAAAGCTCTCATAGGGGAAAGCGTGGTGTTAGTGCTGGAGAAATCATTAGTGATGTGTTTGAAGCCATGATACCTAGTTTAGGTGTGGTTTTGAATGATGTAAAAATTCAAAAGCTGGCAATGATAGTGGATAAACTCTCCATGAATACAGCTCAAATTCTGTTATTAGTGGATGTTGAGATGGTCTCGATTAGGGCTATGGTTCTTCAAAATCATCTTGCTTTAGACGTCCTTCTAGCATAAGCTGGAGGAGTCTGTAAACTTTTGAGAGTCCAACAGTGCTGCACTTAAAGGGTTATAGAGATTTAGACACGGGCAGCAAGCTACATCTTCTGTTTACGTCGGTCTTTCATACAAGGAGGAAATTCTGAAAGAATGTAATATGGTATTATGACACTAGTCATAAGAAGGGGGAACTGATAGAGCGCTTTCAGCACTCTATTTTGTATGGGTGCATCATAGTCATAATTGTCATGCACCTAGATATTCATATATAGTTTGCAGTGTTTTGTGATCATGAACATGTACTCAATAGACTCATTTACACATTTACTGTAGTGCCATGTTATAATATGATCATGTATGTATCATCATGCCTGCGTATACAAAAAGCAGGACAACTTATAACCATAAAATGTAATCGTTTTTGTTTAAATTGCCCGATTTCCTAGGCCTAAGACTGTACTTGTTTTGCACCTCCTTAGCCTCTCGAGAATTAAATAATTAAATGCATGTTGTTTTCAAGAAATAGCAGTGTTCTCATCCTACTGCAGGTATCGGAATGCCAACTCGTTATTTTCAGATAGGAGAAGATACAAGGAATGCTTTGAAGACAGTTGGAAGCGAGAAGGGTATCTTTCGTGTCTGTGATATTAGGAGTGAGCTTAATACCCAAATAGGTGATTTCTTTGCTTGTGCAACGGAAAGGAGACTATCCCTTCACCCTCCTCCATGTCTCTCGTGGCAGAGTCAGGTTAAGTAAGATGGATTTGGTTAGATTGACCTTGAAACCCGCTACTTTTTCGAACAGTGAGAACTCGGCCTGATTCCTGGTAAAGAGGTCAATGGTTCTGTGACTGAGAGAAGTACATCATCTGCAAAAAACAAGATCTTATGATTGTCTGTGACAAATCTCACCCCTCGTTTGTCAGGATTCACTCTAATTTTGTGCGCTAGTGGTTCGATGCAAAAGGCGAGGAGTAGGGGGAAAGAGGACACCCTTGTATCGTCCCCCTCGCCAAATTGAATGAGTCCAGAGCAGCTCCATTTACCAGGACTCGGGAGCTAGAGGAATGATATTGACCCGAACCGTCCCTATAAAGGTCTCGCTGAACCCAAAGCACTTCAACGCACAAAGCAAAAAGGACCACTCGACGTGGTCAAACATTTTCTCCAGCGTCCAGCGAGAGGAGCGCTGCCGGGATGTGTTTTTTCCGCACCTTTTCCATAATGTGTATGATTCGTTGTAAGTTATTGTGGGTCTGGTGCCCCTTAATGAACCCTGATTGGTCTGCTTCAATGAGACCCAGAAGTGCTAGCCAATAATTTAGAATACATCTTTGCATCCAAATTTAAAAGTGCTATCGGTCGGTATGAGGAGCAAACTTTGGGGTCCTTTCCTCGTTTATGGATTAAAGCGAGGAGTTCCTCCCCCATGGTTGGAGTCCCCCTTTGCTTAGTGGCAATATCATTGAAGAGGGTCACTAAATGAGGGGTCAGTTCCGGCGCAAATGTGCAGTAGAAGTGCGTGTTGAATGCATCGGGCCTTGGTGCCTTCTGTAGTTTTAGCGCATCTATCGCTCTCTGTACCTCCTCGCTCAAGATAGGTTTATCCAATTCCTCATTGGAGCTTGGTGTGACCTGCAGGATGTCCACGGATTCTAGATACCCCACTTGGTCAAGCAGCCTTGGCCCCTCTGAGATGTAGAGAGTGCGATAGAACTCCCCAAGGCATAAGCCTTCCCCATTTCTTTAAAATGGGAGACGCCTGCATTGTCCACTATTTGCTTGATGTACTCTTTTTCCTGTTTAGCTCTAAGCTGGTGGGCTAACAGAGAGCCTACTTTATTCTACCCTTCATACCCTCTGGCTTGTAAGTGCAGAATAGTCTTTTCTGCCCTATTAGTATATATAGCCTGCAACTTCCCCGTAAGTGAGGTAACTTTTTGTAGCGTTTGTACCGATGGGCTGCCCTTGTGTGCTTTTGCTGCATCTTGTAACACCCCCTTGAGCATGAGTCTCACCTCTCTCTGTTGAGTTTTAAGGGTTTTAAGGGTAGTTACCAACTCGATGCATTTACCCCAGATGACCGCCTTGAATGCGTCCCAGGTGTTTGCATGGGAGTGTGGGATCGTTAATCTCGAAGAAATCTTTAATCACCTGCCTGAGTTTGTCCCTCAGGAGTCTACCCCTATAGAGGAAACTAGGGACGTTCCAGCATGTCTGCTTTGGTCTCGGTGCTGGCCAGCTGAGGGTCATCTCAAGAGGAGCTTGGTCAGAAAGACAGATTGGATGGAAATTCAAGACCGTATTGAATAGAGACTGACTAATGAAAATGTGATTGATTCGGAAATAAGTTCTATGCGAATGGGAGAAGAAGGAATAGTCATACATGGTGGGATTGGCCCCCTCCACGCATTCACTAGGTCCAGCTGTTGGAAGTTTGCCCTTAGTGCTTTCCCAAGACTTACCCCGCTGCCCTGTGTATGCAATGTATCAAGCCCTGGGTCCCAAATCAGGTTGAAGTCCCCAATTGAGACAATGTTCCCCTTAGCAACATTTTCCAGTGTCATGGGGAAGGAGAGGAGGAAGTCTAGCTGACAAGCGTTGGGCACATATACTACTGCAAACATACACATTCTTCCCCCCAACTCCCCTCTCACCATCAGGTATCTTCCTGCCTTGCCGCAGTTTGTGTTTTGGGGTTGGAACGGGACCCATGTGTGAAAGAAGAGAGCTAACCCATTCTGCTGTGAGGCGTGAGAGGATCTAAAAATGAGAGGGTAAGCATTGAGTTTTAGACGGTGTTCTTCGCTTTTTTTGAGGTGCGTTTCATGGAGTGCTGCCACCCTAATATTATGATCAAGTAGGCATTTCCATAGGCGCTGCCTCTTGTTAGGGGAGTTAAGACCCCTTATGTTCCATGTTATACAACTAACTGCCATTCAGATCTGGATGGGTGTAGTCCCCACTCCTGTAGGCCCAGTTATCATCCTTTCAACCAGCTCCCCGACCCCATGACCCAGTAAATATAAGTCTAAGCGAGACCACCATGACATCCAACTTACATAACCAACAGTACAAACAAGAACTATGAGTTCGGTGATTCCCCATCATGAACGAGAATCCCGCAACAAATAACTCCAAGGGCAAGCTCACTTCCGCTCCCCCAGCCCCTTACCCATATTATCTAAGGTGTGTGAATACTATTACTTAAGTACTATTGAGTTAGATAAGCACTTCGACCCCCCCCCCGGCACAAGCTACTCAATGTCTGTCCTTGCAGGAGTCTCTGCCACTGACATAGCAATCGGGAGTCCTCGGTCCCAGTGCCCCCCTCTAAGTTCCCCCTTACCACACCATTAGCAGGGTTATTCCGCTTATCTGACAGGAGGGTCAATTAAGCCATGAACCACAGAGTCCCCTGGATTCAGTCTGGCGTTTTCTTGCTCCCACGTCCTGTCATTTGCCACGGCCCTCCACCTCGTCGCTCCCAAATGTTATTTGTCGCTCTATCAAGGTGTCGTGATTGGTCGGAATTGCTGTCTTCAAGCTAGTGTGGCGTGGGCAACATCTTGGAAGAGTGTGCACATGGTGCTCTGGAAGGTGACCTTGTCTACGTTCCTTGCCTTCTGCAGGACCATTTATTTTATCTTGAAAGAGCTGAATTTTGCCAAGATTTCTCGTGGCCTCTGGTTGTCCCCCTGAAGCCTCGGCCCAACTCAGTGAACTCGCTCAAGCCAAATCTCTGGGCCTTACTCCCCCAAAACAGAGGAGAAAAGCCCCACCATGAATGCCTCCAAGTCTGGGCCCTCACAGTCTTCTTCCAGGCCTCTGACTCGTATGTTGTCCCTTCGGGAGAGATTTTCCAAGTCCTCGCACTTGAGCACAGAGGCCCGCAGCTGGCCACGCAGGTCTGCCGAGCCCTCTTCTAGGGGTTTCAGATGATCAACTAGCTCCTTGTATTTCACCTCGAAGTCCATCGTATGTGTGTCCACCGAGTCAAGATCTGCTTGCCAGGCCACCAACTTCCCCCTCATCTCCGCTCTGATGGTTTCAAAGGAGGCGTCCAGATCTGCCTTAATGTCAACCCGTAGCTCCTTTTTAAACTCCCTTAAGGAAGTCATTAAGCCCTCCCTTGTTAACGCCATGTTGCATTTGGGGAGAGCCGCTTCCTCTAGTGACCCTGTTCCTGAGGCGGCAAAGTAGCTGGAGACTTTGTTGTTGGGGGCTTTTTTCGGTGGCATAAGGGGACAAGACCTTTGGTCAGCTCTTGGCCACCCTCCTGACTGACCGTAGTAAATAAACATATGTGAGAGGTCCACCATCTGCTCCTCTCCCCTTGCGGGATGTACTGAGTCCTCCTCCTGTGGGTGCTATAGGAGCTGCTTGCTGGGGCCTCGTGAATTCTCCCAATATTTATGTTCTCAGGCTCTGGCCCACTGGGAAGGGAGCGATCTTTTACCCGTTTTCAGCCTCCCAGTGCCCATATTTTCTGTACATTCGTCTCTCTATGGCTGCCATTTTATGGACAGGCACTGGACGGGGTGGCCGGGCGACTAGAATGTAAGTATGTGTTCTTTCCTTCTGTCCCTCGCAGCAAGTGACCGCGATGGGAGAGGTGGCTCCCACACACCGTCCTCCGTGCACCTCCCGCTAGCAGCCGAGCCCCCTGCCGGTGAGTCGAGTTGTCAGGCCATCTCAAACAGAGAGACCCATGACTCCAGCAGAACCCCTCCTTCCAGATCGGCTCCATTATAGGACACCAGCCAGTGTCCCTCCTTGTTACACGGGGGGACTCTGACGCCTCTGCTTACTTTTTTCCTGCCGGCGGGGCGGGACTCGGCTACATCATCTCAACTTCCCCACCGGCGTGGTCCGTCATTTTGTGGTGTCTGCCACTAGAGTAGACTCAGCGCTGTTGGTGCCATTTTACGGCAAATTGGAGTCTACCGGGGGCTCAGAATCCCTCGCCAGCAGTTCCAACTCGCCTTGCTTCTCCTTGGGTCGGCCGAAGTGCGATTTCAAGTGCCCCTAAGTCATCTCAACAGCGGGGCCTGGGACGAAGCCGATGGGAGTCATGTCCGAGCAGCCATGATGGTTGGTCATGCTTCAGTTAAAAACGAAATGATATGCTATTAAGAGGCACTGATATTGAAGTCAGTTCTGTAATCCGTGACTTGGGCCTGAAAGGCCAAGGGAAGAACGTGAGATGGCTCTGGAGAACAATATTGAAATTTCTAATACTAGTACAGAATTTTTAAAAAGGAAATTAATGCATTTGCAAGAGCAACTACAGAAATTCCAAACAAGGTGTGTGTTTGTTGCAGGCAAAGTCACTGCAAATTACAAGTCTTATTGTATCAAAGACTTTATTTCTGCTGCAAAACTATCCAATACTGCACTACACAAAATAACTCAAATATTAGCACAACGTTACATACAAGCTTAATACATAAAGCAAAAATAAGCAAAAATTCTTAGGCATGAAAAATGACTTATACACATTAAAAGGTAAATTGATAAAAAAAGAAATGTATTTGTAGAATGACTGGTTATTTTAATATGAAGATAAAATTCTAAGCTTTTGACAAACCCATCTGAACATCGGGCCCAAAGTTGGCATCTGGTGAAATAACCCTGCACAGCTTAAAGTACTTGTGGTCAAAATAACATCAAGTTTCTTTTGACTATGGCACAATTAAAAAAAAGAACAAATTCTAAGAAAGGGAATGAGAGAGTTTGGCTGTTGCAAATAGGCCAGGGCATCCACACATCTTCAAATTCTACTCTTTCTTATAACAGCAATTAAAAACCTCTTGGCGTAGACAATATAGAAGTGGCAGAAAAAGGTAAAATGAAGCAAGGTTTGGGGAGGACTCGTCACATGGGCAGGTTAACACTTTGCCTTGTCCAAATTCGCTAACTGGAAAACCCCAAAACCATCTAATTAAGCCGGGTCTAAATGAAGTTACAAGGACTCTATCCGAACTATTGTTAATACAAAGTTAGGGCCCTATTACGATGTTGGGCAGAGTTTCCTACAGCCAACATATTCTTGGTCATGGGACCGACCGACACCCGGTAGGTGGGCCCGACCCACTAATTAGGATGCGACTGAATACTGGTTGGTCGTATTCCTGTATTTTATAATGGGAGCATATTTAATTGTAAAATAGAAGATGCAACTCATCATTGCACTCCGTGGCAGGCACCTCAAGATGTTTACCAGCGGGGCAATATAGGTGACCCCTTGGCCTCCAATCGAAGGCTGTGCACCCAGGGGGGCCCTGCTGGGGCGCCCCTAAGTCGAGTTCCAACAGCCTTTCTGTGTCGGAAAGGCTGGCACATAAAGGCTGCCGCAACCTGACATCGTAATTCCTAGGGCAGAAAGAGCTGCCGTTGGGATTACTGACCACATTTCAACTGGCAGATGGGCTCTCCGAGCCCGATGGAAGCCAGTCGAAATGACCATTAGGATTCCTTTCTGACCGCCTCCATCATAATGAGGCGTGTCAGAAATAAATACGACCAATATATTACGATACAGTCGGAAAGGCTCGGACTGACAGTCTGAGTATTTTCTAACCGCATCAGAATTGGCCCCTAAGTTCGGCTTCATTCCAATTGGGGTTTGAAGCTTCACATAATCCCTAACAGTGGACTTTGAAAACTCAGTTCCCTCTCTATGCTGGTATTTCAGAGCTTTAAACGACTTCTTGATGCAGACTAGTTCAGAATTGGACATTGCCGAGGGGTTTGAAAAAAATTCCGGCCTCCTCAAGTTAGTAATTTCTATCTTGATGTATAGGAACTAGGGAATTTTCAAACCTCTTTCCCATGAGAGGCAGTCAAGGATCAGCTCCCTATTGAAACCAGTGTGTAGGTTCACCCAGACTGCACACCACAACGTGAAGAGGAGAATTTGATACTGTCCTCCCCATACTTGACCCTGAGCTCTTGATGTGCATTAAAGGTTGAACCAGCTAGGGAAACTCCTTAAAGACATCGCAACACCCTGTTCTGTTCACCCTGGAGGGAAATGTTTTTTGTGTAACCCCAGAGGCCAGCTCCGTATATAAGAATGGGAAGGCATTTTGTCTCAAGCCAAGGGGCCATTGACATTCTTTCACTATCTGAGACTAAATTATAGATATATCCGGCCGCACTAGCAAATCTATGGTAAGCTTTAAGCTGGCAGGTTCCCAAATTCCCTCTGGCATCAAAAACTATGCCTAAGTACGGAAAATCCTGAGTAGAAGCAACAGGATGGCCCTGAAGATATACACTTCTCATTTTGTAATGCTTAGAGACACAAACGATAGTTAAATATTTGGAGCAGTTGGTGACAAGACCCAATCACCCCAGAAAGGTGACAAATTCCTGAAACAGGATATTTAAGCAATTAAAAGTTCTTCCAGCTTGTGTGACATCTTCCACGTAGAGTAATGCTGGAACCTTTTTCTTGCTGAATAGAGGGACAGCCATAACTAGCAGAAGGATGGACTAAGACAAAGATATTAATATACGAAAGGACTAAAATTGGGGCCAAGTTGCAGTCCTGGTGCACCCCTTTCTCCAATCAGTGTGCTCACCCGAGGGACCAAATCTTACAGAGGCTGAAAAGTCATACTGCAGGGCCTGAAAATCAATTACCTCAGCATCCACCCCCTAAATTGATCAGGGTCCTCTATAATATGGATCTTACCACACCATTGAAGGTGCAGGATAGGTCCATGAAGGCCAGGTGGATGGAGCCCTGCTTAGCAATGGTATACGTGCTTATAAGCAGGTTCAGGCATTGCTCCACAATTCCCAGCCCCCCCTCAGACACCATATTGCACCTTCTACAGTTTGTCCAACTCCCTGACCCACACCAAGAAGTGCTCCAGCAAAACCCTCCCTGCAATCTTCACTGCAGAGTCTAGCAAGGCGCTTGGTCAATAGCAGCATTAAGATTGAGGGTAACACTTTTTTTAAATAGGGACAATGATGGCAGTGTGCCATGATTCTGGGAATCCAGTTTGAGTGAAAGCATTAAAACAGTTACATAGCAGAGGGGCCCAAAACTCTGGTAGGGATTTGTACAAATCCATGGGGACCCTGTCTGGTCCTGGGACCTTATTCAATGGAGCTTAATGATGGCATCCCAGATCTCTTCTGGAGGGAATTCCATGGGCAAAGGAAAGGCCACCTCTACATTAGGAGTCCTAACTTTACTACTACTAAACTGAGAAAAATCCTAATTTTAAGACTTTCGGCATTCACAGAAGGCATCTAGGAGTCCTAAAGTTAGGAGTCCTAACTTTACTACTCCTAAACTAAGAAATATCCTAATTTTAAGACTTTCGGTATTCACAGAAGGCATTTAGGAGTCCTAAAGTTAGGACTCCTAACTTCTGTGAATACTGAAATGGGTAAGTGCCTTCTGTGAATACCAAAATGAGTAAGTGCCTTCTGTGAATACCAAAATGGTAGTAAGTTTAGGATTTTGTCTTAAGTTAGTTCTGTGAATCGGGCCCGCTGTACCTTATTGTTATGGAATGCCCATAATCATCCATTAATTTCGTAACCCTACTATTACTAAGTATGGACCACCACATTGCTCACATCCGTGAAAACTCATGAACCAAAGGTCAGCGCGACTGCACCGCCTGCGTACTATATCAGAATCAGGTAATTATAGTCCCTTGGGAGACAGATTGTGTAGCAACACCCCCCCCCTTTCTTTTCGCAGGCCTTGATTATTTCCCGTTTTCCACTGAGTTTCTCATTATCTCTACCACACACGTCTCTGTGTGTCACCACTTCAATAATAATGCTGTACTACCCTCAGACTGCCAGCCTTCACACTCACTTGGGGTAAGTTCTCCTCATTGTGTATGAGTATAAGTACTGGCAAAGCAAAACCAAAGGAAATGATGGACGGAGTGTTGAACATTGCAAGCACTCACCCCCAGTCAACTGATCTGGGTTTAATCCATAACCGTTCTTTAGCCCACTCTGCCACCCCAGTTCAGACATGGCCATATGCAAATCAGTCTGACCCTGTGCCTCATGGGAACAGTCCAGCCCGAACTGCCAAGCCATGTCTTCCCTGGACCAGAAACAAGCTTCCTAGGGCCGGTTTCTGGCATTTCAGCCGTCTTCAGCCAGGCTTGCTTGAATCCAGTGGCAAAGTGAGCAAGGGACTCACGTCTGAGCATACCCTGCCAACTTATGGCGAACAAAGCAAAACCAAAGGAAATGATGGACGGAGTGTTGAACATTGCAAGCACTCACCCCCAGTCAACTGATCTAGGTTTAATCCATCCCCGTTCTTTAGCCCACTCTGCCACCCCAGTTCAGACATGGCCATATGCAAATCAGTCTGACCCTGTGCCTCATTGGAACAGTCCAGCCCGAACTGCCAACCCATGTCTTCCCTGGACCGGAAACGAGCTTCCTAGGACCGGTTTCTGGCATTTCATCCATCTTCAGCCATGCTTGCTTGAATCCAGTGGCAAAGTGAGCAAGGGACTCACGTCTGAGCATACCCTGCCAACTTATGGCGAACAAAGCAAAACCGAAGGAAATGATGGACGGAGTGTTGAACATTGCAAGCACTCACTCCCAGTCAACTGATCTGGGTTTAATCTATCACCGTTCTTTAGCCCACTCTGCCACCCCAGTTCAGACATGGCCATATGCAAATCAGTCTGACCCTGTGCCTCATGGGAACAGTCCAGCCCGATCTGCCAAGCCATGTCTTCCCTGGACCGGAAACAAGCTTCCTAGGACCGGTTTCTGGCATTTCAGCCGTCTTCAGCCAGGCTTGCTTGAATCCAGTAGCAAAGTGAGCAAGGGACTCATGTCTGAGCATACCCTGCCAACTTATGGCAAACAAAGCAAAACCAAAGGAAATGATGGATGGAGTGTTGAACATTGCAAGCACTCACCCCCAGTCAACTGATCTGGGTTTAATCCATCACCGTTCTTTAGCCCACTCTGCCACCCCAGTTCAGACATGGCCATATGCAAATCTGTCTGACCCTGTGCCTCATGGGAACAGACCAGCCTGAACTGCCAAGCTATGTCTTCCCTGGACCGGAAACACGCTTCCTAGGACCGGTTTCTGGCATTTCAGACGTCTTCAGCCAGGCTTGCTTGAATCCAGTGGCAAAGTGAGCAAGGGACTCACTTCTGAGCATACCCTGCCAACTTATGGCGAACAAAGCAAAACCAAAGGAAATGATGGACGGAGTGTTGAACATTGCAAGCACTCACCCCCAGTCAACTGATTTGGGTTTAATCCATCACCATTCTTTAGCCCACTCTGCCACCCCAGTTCAGACATGGCCATATGCAAATTAGTCTGACCCTGTGCCTCATGGGAACAGTCCAGCCCGAACTGCCAAGCCATGTCTTCCCTGGACCGGAAACAAGCTTCCTAGGACCGGTTTCTGGCATTTCAGCCGTCTTCAGCCAGGCTTGCTAGAATCCAGTGGCAAAGTGAGCAAGGGACTCACGTCTGAGCATACCCTGCCAACTTATGGCGAACAAACCAAAACCAAAGGAAATGATGGACGGAGTGTTGAACATTGCAAGCACTCACCCCCAGTCAACTGATCTGGGTTTAATTCATCACCGTTCTTTAGCCCACTCTGCCACCCCAGTTCAGGCATGGCCATATGCAAATCAGTCTGACCCTGTGCCTCATGGGAACAGTCCAGCCCGAACTGCCAAGCCATGTCTTCCCTGGATCGGAAACAAGCTTCCTAGGGCCGGTTTCTGGCATTTCAGCCGTCTTCAGCCAGGCTTGCTTGAATCCAGTGGCAAAGTGAGCAAGGGCATTTGCGATTCCCTAAATGCGATGCATGTAGCATTTCTAAAATGCGACTTTGCATTTAAGATTCACAAATTACCATCAAGTTTCAAGTTGATGGTAATTTGAGAATCCTTTGAAAAATGCACAAAAGTGCATTTTTCAAAGTGCCATGTGGTGCACACACATGCCCTTAGGGCATGTGTGTGCACCACACGTGCACACTTACCTTTTTTGGGGGTGCATCAGGGGGGCCTTAGGCCCCCTAGCACCCTTGCAATTGCATTAGCAATTTGCGATTACCAATTTGGTAATTCCCTAATAGCGAATCGCAATTTGCGATTCGCTGTTAGGGAATGTTACGGATTCACAAAAATATTTGCGAATCCTTCCTGCATAGGCATTTGTGATTACCAAATAGCGAATCCTTAAAATTCGCTATTTGTTAATTGCAAATATTTACCTTGATGCATGTGCTACTTTGTTTTGTTAGTGGCACCCCATGCTTTTTCAATGTAGCCATCAAGTGTGCTAACCTTTATCTTTGCTGGAGACCGCTCCATGTTAGGGTCTAATTTGCACCTAACTATCCCTCCCAAACCTTCAGAAGACCGAAGTATAGCAGGAAAAGAAATCTTAAGAGCAGAGTTCACACTAAAGTTAGAACGTCTGGGGGTGTAGAGGTGCCAAAATTAAGCAATAACTTTAGCGCACGGTCAAGAGGAGTGACCCAGCTCAGCCTCTTGCAGGCTCGGATGGGCATAGACTGCCCCGCTCTTTGCCCAGGTGCATCCAGTGGGGCGGGCTGATAATAAGCGCTTTTTAGCGCTGGTCCAAATAGCTCTAAGGCAGACTGGGTGTTGGAGTTCACTCCAATGTGGCTCCACAGTGATGGAAAGTAAACTGGCATCCCCATGTAAAAAAACAATTATATTTGTGAAAAAAACAGAAGAGAGTGATCTAGTACCGTGGTTTAAACTTGCTTTTAATTTGATTGCTGAAGTAAGTTTGACTTGTACATAACACAAATTGTCTGTAAATATTATATTGATAAACTGGATGATAATAAAATGCCTGCTAGAGGTATTAATAACTAATCAGAAGTTTTCCCTATTCCTGCTGAGCTTCAAAATCTGAAAGTGTATGAGAGTATTCTAATACAAACAATACATCCCTTCCACACCATTTATTGAATGAAGACTAAAAATAAGAAACAACCTCCTTCTGAACTTCTAAAAGATCTGAAAAGGTAAAGTTGTACATTTCCCTTTGAATATGAGGGAGATTATTAAAACTATAGGGGTAGATCCAGAAGAAGAAGAATCATTAGTGGTTTTAGTAAATGGAGTACCTACTAAAGAGTCAAAACAGCTCTGCAATAACTTACATAGTAGAGATGAGGTACTAGAAAGTTATTTCGATGAATGTTATGGCTTGCCAATGTGGTACCAATGAATATTGGTTTCGTCATCATGGTGAGCTGAAGTGTATGTTGCACAATCTAGGCCCACTTTGAGCTGTGCAGAGTATGATTGGGAGGAACTACATGACTTTCTCAGGCAAGCTAATGTAGACATTCCTGGGATTGATTTGAAGTCTGCAGATGAATTGTGTCCATTGATCCTGCAAATATTTGTGGATACTTCAAGCACAGATTTGAAGCCATGCTTTATTTTATCTGAAACAAAAAGAATCCACCGCTAAGTAAGGTTGTGGACTTCTTGTGGAGAAACTAATACTAAGCAAGAGGAGCACCACCTATACATATGTTATTGTGGTTGAAAGATGCAACAAAGTTTAGTCAAGATACTTATGACTCAGTGGTGCAATTCATTGAGCAATAAGTAACTTGTGACATTCCAGAAGAGTCCTACAGCAAAATTCTGAGGCAACATTGTTGAGGGAGATACAGAGCAAACAGGAAATACTACACTAAGAGGCCACTTTTGATGTTGGACAGACCTGGGTCCGTCCGACATCAATCTGGAACTGGGACCGATCGACCTCCTGTCAGCGGTCCCAAACCAGCGATTAGGATGCTACCAAACATTGTTCGGTCGCACTCCTATTCTTTACAATAGGAGCATGCGTTCCGACCGGAATGCATGCTCTCATTGTAAAGATCTGAGTTGCAGTTTATCCATGCATCCCATGGTAGGCACCTCAATGTGCCTGCCACCGGGTGCATGGATCAATAGGGAGGCACCATAGGTGCCCCCTAGGCCGCCATCCGGAGGTGGCCTTGCCCCCATGGGGGCCCTGCTGGGGGCCCTCAAAGTTGGCTTCTGACAGCCATTCTGTATCGGAAAGGCCGGCAAAGAAAGGCTGTAGGAATCCGCCATCATAATCCCTTGTGCCGAAAGAGCCGCCCTTGGGATTACTAGCCCCTTTCCGAATGGCAGATGGGCTCTCCGAGCCTGACGGAAGCCATTCTGTAAGCCCATTCGGATTCCTTTCCGACCGACCACATCATAATTGGTCATTCGGAAAGGAATCCGAATGGGAAATTTCAATGCAGTTGGAACGGATCTGACTGATGGTCGGAACCATTTCCGACCGCATCGAAATCGGCTCCTAAGTGTTGTTTTGGATTCCCTAGGCCTTAATGTAAGAGTAAACAGTAGGGTTGTGTCTGCAGCCAGACACATTGTTACTGGGAAATCAACCAAAAATACATATAACCTTAGAAGAAGTGAGGCTTCAAAACTTATCAATGATTACAATGCAGTAAACCTGTTCATGTTGAATGCCAACATGGATATTCCATTTGTTGCAGACAACTCTCTTGCTGTAGCTCAATACGTCAGTTCATATATAACCATGTCAGAAAAGAAAGACATGAAGGATGCATGGGAAGAGCTAGGAGCAAGTAAAATGCTTTATAGTTTTAGTTTGAAGATGCTCTTATAAAGAGAAATTGGATTTTATGAAGCTTGAGACAAACTCAGATTTTCAACCTTATACGGAAAGTCCATATCAATAATTTGGGCTAGTTTAGGCCTGGCATTAACACAAAAATGTGTGTTGAGACTGTTTGCTGAAATTAAACATCTTATTCAGTTTGATCCAGAAAGCACTGAGCTCATTAAAACAAATATGATAGACACTTATTACCCTAATCGAAGTGTCCATCTAGAAAATGTGTTTATACGTACAGAAATAATGTAGATGAGAACATTGAGCAAGGAAAGTTGGGGGAGACTGTCTGTAACGACTGTTTAGTGAGACATGGAAAACCAAGTTTCATTATTCATTGTAAATTGAGCTGTAAAACAGAGAAAAAGCATTAAAGTTCACATTCATTGTCGTGCCTCCACATGCTTGTGATACTCATACTATACTGTTTATTTCTGCTCCCCTGGCTGAGTTTTTTCTTGCAAAGTTTAGAGATGATGTACTGTGCAGAAACATTTTAGCCACCTGGTTGCATTTCAAAGAACTGCCATTCCTTGGGAGGAAGAGGTGGCTGAGCTGGTAGAGCCTCCCTTGGCTGCTCATCAGAATCTGATGAAGAATTCTTTGTGTTGGAAGAGAAACAGGAAAGGAGAGCAAGCCAGATATGTCTGCCTTTACCAAAACACAGCAGGGAAATAAAGCAGAAAGACTGGAATCTTCTTTTCTAACTAAAGACATCCATACAAACCAATCACAATCCTCCCTTTGGGTGTGTTTCTGCTCTGGATCTCCTGCGAGATTCCTGCAGGCATCTCACAAGATCGTACAAATAATATTTCTTTATATATTTCATGGAACAATTCATAAACAATATTTCCAAACTAATAAAGTACTCTTTTCTCCTAATTGCTCAGAATTACAAGACAATACTGCCTTAACCTAATTCAAAATGCACAATCTCACAATAGGGTTGCAAGTGTTGACCAGGAAGTACATCCCGTCAGAGTCCCCACAGGAGATTGTGTGTTTGACTCCCAAGGGGGTCTTGCTATTGTCCCTATTATTTAAAAAATATATATTAATATTACAACCATATTTTAACGATGCTCTTATTTCAGATTAACATTAAATAATAACTGATCACATGCAAAAGAACTCTAAATAAATTTGTCAATTAAAACAAAATATAAAACTCTACCACAATCTTCAAAAATAGATTTATATAATGAAACGCAATACTATACAACATTCCACAAACTGATTATTCTCTTTCTGAATTATAATTACAACTTTAATGTAAAATCAGATACAAAGGCTATGAATAGTATGTTATTACAATATTCATAAACTTGTAGGGAAAATGTCTCAATGTGAGAGTTAGAAGAACTGAGAAGGTACACAATCTCAACAAAAATATTGTTGTTTTATAGTCAAACATACATTTTTGAAACATTTTGCACAATGTGCACCCTTTCCCAATGAGTTACAACACTAAAGCAATTCCCTTTTAGAATGATGTCCACACACAGGACGTATTGATTAGTTATTCTACCATGCACACACTTAAAAAAATAATTTACTGAAAAAAACAAAGTTTATATTAATGTTTCAGTTAGGGGTGGTAAAAATATGTTTCAGTTTTTTTAAAAAAACCTTAGAAATTCACTGACAAAAGGTTAAAGAAACATTATAGTTAAGTGAATTTCTCAGTGACAACATTAACGTTTTAAACTATAAATACCACAGAAATTCAACAGTTATAGTTATCAGCGCTAAATATAATTTGGGCCCCCGCCATGCACTGAATATGACCTCACATATGACATTACTTATGACATGTTCTATGACATCATTTATGACATCGCTAGTCTTCTCAATTGACATTATTGATTACATAACTGATGACATCATCCAAACTTCGTTTGGCCGCATATTGCTCTATAAATTACTATGGCATTAGAGGGCTGACAGTAAGTACAAAATAGCTCAGGAGAATAGCTGCCATTAAAACTGCCACCACAGATACACCTCAACTAGGTGTTAAAAACATGCATTATATACAACACTAAGCCTATAGCATACACTTTACAGTTAGTACATTAAGAATCAACCACACACATATGGAAATCCCTCATTCACTACAATCTTCAATCTCTTTGCAATTCTGGAGAGAAATTCAAAATGTGGAATGCCAGTTAAAACAAAAAGGAGCCTACTACATACAGCTTTAATCTGTATTATACACGTGACACTCCCTAACCTATATTAACAAATAACGTTAATATCAGCAGAAAAGTGGGTTCTGTAAACACTTTTTCTGTATGGAAAGAGTTTACTCTGTATCAACTGTTTACAGACAGTGGAACTCTCATGATAAATACACCACAGGATATTCCAAAACATCCACTGTGAACAGTGTGCACTCAAGGAAGCAGTTGTAAAAAAACACTATTTGCTAAAATAAAATCACAATCTGAAGGTTCTAAAGAACATACTACTTCCACCCTTCATACTGTGGTGACAACTTTACACATAGCTCAGCTTTTCTAGCAAAACTAGGACACATACATATCTTAGTACCTAGTGCACACAGTCTTCCATGTTAAGTATAAATTATCAAGTGAAAAGATTCTCTCTAATAACTCAAGGTTCCTTACAAAAGTCAGTATCTACTACGTGGAATCTTTCTCCTGTTGGAAACATTTTCTAAAGAACCAATAAGTTGAGTGGAGCATAATGAATATCAACTGTCAGTTACACACAGTGTACAGTAAACTCTTGAATGCAAACATTTAGAACATCTTCAGTTACACAGCTAGAATGCATTATGAGCACATGTGTTTGGTAAATACTCACATCTATCAAATGGAGTCCAGCTGTATAAAATGACATAAAAAAGTAGAATGGTAGTTACCTACCACTATGTGACTTGTAAAAGAAACTGACACACTGGATGATACCATCAGTGATGTCATTTGAGATGTCATCAGTGATGTCATAAATGATGTCATAGAACACGTTGTGAGTGATATTATATGTGAGGTCATAAGTAGTGCATGGTGGGGGCGCTGCTAATTACAACTGCTGACTTTCTGTTTTTTTAGTTAAAAAGATTCATGTTGTCACTGAGAAATTGACCTAAGTATAACATTGTTAACCTTTGGCTTTTTCAGTACATTTTTATGGCCTTTTAACACACCCAACTATAATATTACATTAGCTTTCTTTCTGTTCATAACTTCACATCTATGCACTTTGAAGATATATGTATGTGTGAATATAAATGTTTACTCGAAGCACATTACATGTCGCCCTTTAAGTATTGTTTTGTATTTTATGCATTTCATATTTATTTGGGTAGTTACCTCATTGGGTCTAACTGGACGTACAATATTTAGGTTAAACTTTCATGAGTAAACTGCTGATAAAATAAGAACATTGATGAGTGACAGTGGATTAATGTGATTCTGTGGCTGTGTGTTTACTACATTACAAGGGATTTATGATGTTGCCACATGATTTGAAGATTTTATAGAAATTTTTCTTCTACCCCAAATGCATGACATACATACTGCCAGAAACTGTACTGGATAACGTGCCTTTTTGCTGCCTAATTTTGATAATCTTGTCACATTATTTAGATAACTACGCTGCATATAACCAAACGTCCTGGCAGGGGAAAAACTCTGTAGTTTGATTTGGAGGATGTCATTATGATGATGAAACCTGTATTTCACATGGAACCGTAAGTCGACAATTTCCAACATTTCATAGTTCCCAATATGTTTTGTTTCACACCATAGCTTTATATATATTAAACGAATTCAACCATGATTCATGATATATAGAGAGAATAACAGGTAACTATGTAATATGGTCCTGTGTTGCTATGAGAGATTCTGGTCACAATTACAAACTACAATGCTAAAGGCTGAGTGAATAAAATCTGTCACCTGAACCCTGAGGTGGCATTATAGGACCCTTAATACATATGTTACTTGTTAAATTTTGTTTTTACATTACATGATTTATTAATTAAACTTTAAAAAGATTTCGAGCATTTGAGTGCATTCAAAATGTATTTTTTGTCTGAGACTGCAGATATGTCTGTCAATGATTTGAGAAATGTGTGTTTCTGTTGGGCCTAATATATATAATCTATTTTGTGTAACGCTGTTTTTTATTGTTTGTCACATTTTAAATGCAAAGGACATTGTAGAAAAACAAAAAAACATGCATTCTAAAATGTGCTTGTTATTTTCAGTACATTTATACTATTTAGTAGGTTTAACAAGAGTTATAGGAAGAAAGAAAATAAAGTGCAATGTGGAACTGTGGAACTTTTTGCCAACAGGGTTCGGCATTTACAATGTTTATTTGGACAAACTGTGGAAAATCCATTGGTAGAGGCTTGCATCAAGGCTCAGCCTGCACGTTGAGCTTGCCAGGTGTGCTGATTAATGTTGTAAGACCAGTACTGTCATTGTGAAAGTGTGTTTTTTCACCAGCATTCAGTGCAAAGCAAAATGTTTTGTTTATCTTTCTTACTTGTTTAGGGAAGGTAAATATCAGCTAAATATCCTGCAAATTAATAAAGGACTGTGAATTATAAGAAATAATTCACAGTTAGACCTCAATAAGAAACTGGATTATAAATTGGGGTGGGTGACTACCCCACTTCAAGCACAAATCATAACCATTGTAAGGGTGAACCTTTAAAGTCAATAAAGGAACCTGAGCTCAAACCCTTGGCAGTTATGGAGCTGAGCATTCAGGCTTAATTTAGGGCAAACTGAATTAGAAATGGAATAAATAAAATGATAGCAAAATATGACAAAATCCAGTAAGGGAAGCTGGAGATATGGATTTTTTTAAATTCTAAGTAGAAATAACACCAAAATGCACAAAATGCCAATGGTAGTCAATTGTCATGTTAGACTGGAAACTAGGCACAATTTGAGGCTTAATGTGATTGAGCGTGGGTCGATAGACCAACCAGGTTTGTCCTGGTAAAAGATTTTACCTTCTGACTAAGAGGTCCATTAGGATGACGGGCGCAAAAGCACCCCGACCGCCATGGTAGCGGGAAAATACCACCCGCCAGGACCACGGGAAAACCACCGGTCCAATAATTATGTTCCGCAGTGGAAATCCGACCACGGCGGTCAGATAGCGGTGGTTAACATTGTGGCGGGCGGTGTTGCTAGCTGCACCGCCGCAATGTCCAAACAAGCATGTTCCTCCACTGTGTTTCAGGCACTGCACAGTGCCTGCCATCTGGTACAGGGACATGTAGGGGGGTACCCCCCAGTGCACCCACACACCTCCCCAACATATTGGGTGTCCGCAATGGACCCCCAGAGACATTCTCCGCATGCCTTTCCATGGCGGTTCTACCGCCGCGGAAAGCTGGCTACTGCCGGCATCATAATTGTGCAGGCGGTGCTTGGCCCTGATCCGCCACAATTGTAGCGGTTCAGCTCTGCACGCCAGGCAAGCGGGCGGACTGCAACCAGCGGAAAAGTGGCGGGCGGGAAATCACACCGCTGCGGTCACAACCGCAATGCTAATCGGACCGGCGGTGTTCAGGGCTTCGATGACTGGCGGATGTGCGCCGCCGATCCGGCGGTTGCTACCGCCCGCCCGGCGGAGGACATCCGCCCTCCATCCTAATGGACCCCTAAGTCTTTTAAGTCCTTTTCTACCACAGAAGTACACTTCTAAAGTGCCCCCAGGACCTCAAGGGAGTCACTTAGAGACTCACTGGGAGTCAAACTGAGGCCAACAGCAAAGCACAGTCCAGGTTCCATTGCAGTGCAACTCTACCTTCTCAGAAACGTTTCTTCAAAATTTCTTCCAAATCTGAAGGTAATCTGAAATTTTGCCCAAGCCACTCCTTGTATCTGACCCATAATCCTTGGTGGTCAACCCCAACTGGTGACTTTGTTCCTGTCTTGTAGAACCAGATACCCGCAGTTGACACTTTGATCTTTTAGCCGTTGTTCTACACCACAAATATATCAAATTCATTTCTCCGGTTTTACTGATTGTATTTGATTTGCCTTGGTGCCATTTTAGTCATTGAAATGTACTCTATATTTCCAAATTGTGTTTGGGATTTTCTATGTGTTGTGTTTTCACTTTATGACTGTTTGTGTGCTGCATAAATACTTTACATATTGCCTATAAGTTAAACATCATTGATTTTGTTCCAAGCTACCAAAGGGTTTAGCACAGGTTAATTTAGTGGCCCCCGCTGGATGTATCACCCCAAAACTTTCCTGGAAGATGCTGTGGTGGATGAGACCTTCTTTGAGAAAGGTTCTTGCAGATTATTCAAACGTCAACATCTCATTTAGTTTTCCATTATTGCGCCTTGTTCAGTGGTCGACATGATATTTGTAAACACGTTTCGGTGGATTACAACTTCTTTACACCACCTTCATCAGAACCTATAAACAATAGATTTTCTTCCTACGATCAGGAAAAAAAGCAGGTGGATTATATGCATGTTCTAAACCTTTATTATGCACCCTTATATTTCCTTGTAGAAAAATATTTTGAAATCGCCCCCTTTTCTTTATCAGCTCACATCTAGCATCCCTTGTTTTTCCTGCTGCTTCACAAATGAGGGATCACTCCTTCCTGCCACCCTATCTCTATGAATAAGTAGGGTACCTCTTTTTAGTAATGCTCTGTGTACTACAAAATTCAGTTTGTGAATCGGGTCTGCTGTGTTGACTGATGCACCTACTCCATAACTCCAGGAGTTCATAGTGCATGCACTACAGACCTAAAAGCTCAGAAACCCAGGGTAGACATTGTAACAGCATGTTTCTGAGATGTCATATTCAGAGTGAATGTGCTAAATTTCATAGTTGCTGAGTTAGTGAAAACATTGGTGATAATACTATTCTTCCAACTTTTGAAGGATTGGACTAAGGGCCTGATTAAGAGTTCAGAAGATGGGTTACTCTATCACAAACATGAGAGATATCCCATCTGACGTATTACTAATGCTGCAGGATATAACACACTTGTAATACAGTGGACAGGATAGCTATCACACTGGTGGCAGAGAATCAGACTGGAAGCCAATTAGTTAGGGAGAAGGTGGTGGATCGTATACAGTTACATGACTGTATGCATACATGAGTTATTTGAGATGGTCTATCCATGTAAATGGGATATAGGATGGGATATGGAATAGAATGGCCACAATGCTTCAGCCCTATGGTTGAAGTATTGTAAAAACATGAGCCGAATAAGAAAATGAATCACTTGAGGTACCTCTTTAAGGTAATTAGAGTGCAGGTAGCAGATCTGGAGACTTTTAGCAGGGTATGAAATGAGTAGAGCTAAAGACCAAAGAGAAGGCTCTTAAATCGTTTGGATTCCAGAGGACACAAACATTAATTACAGGCTTCACAGGCATGAAGTAGAGATCAACCCTGACAAGACTTTACAAATATTCAGTGGCAATATTGGGCACCAAGGACTATGAAGAAGAGTGGAGAGATTCAAATCATGGCTAAAGTAAATGGCTAGATTGTGAGCAATGCTGATAGGAAATTAAAGATTTTATTAAGAAAGGGAACAGAAAAAGTATTGTCTGGGGTGGTCTTGGCAATGGATTGCACATGATCTCAGTGTTCATCAAGATGAAGAGGGCTGCCACAAGTTAAAAGATGGCTTAGAGCTATCTGGGTTGCAAGCTTTAAATTAAATCAATAGAAGAGGAGGAGGAATATAAGAACTAGCTGCTAGCAAGAAAGAGATGCATTGAAGGTATAAATGTGAAAATAGTGTTAACGGGGAGGTACAGAAGAAACAAGAACAACATGGGGCAGAGAGTGAGACTTTAGGAACTCCAACAGGTAGATAGGTTGTGTCATGGCTACCTCATAAACCTTGAGAGTGTGTAGGATCAGTTGAGTAGGCAGTAAGAAAACTAAGCTCAGGGTTCACCTGAAATGCCCAGGACAAAATGTATGTTTGCTTTCATAAATCACTCGTAAGCTTTGCGTCACAGGCCGGCTCATAGGTATTCCCCTATCTTGCACCAACGTCAGGCAGTGCAGCACAGCACAGCTGGATGACTGCATTGCATGACATTCTGTTAAATAGGCCCCTTATTGTTTCAGTAAACACCCATGGCTTGTCACAGCAAACAAGTTCATGATCAAGAACTCTTTGTGATGACAATGAACTTTATTTGATGAATGTCTGATCTCTGACCTAGCTGTAGCAGTTCTTGGTGTAGGTATCCCTAAGAGAAACACTTGGGGTCAAATGGTGTGGTAACTCCTTCCCTCAAGTTAGGGAGTAGATAAGTTCAGGAACATTACCAGAAAGAAGTAAAGAGGAAGCAGAAGTACTGGGCAATACAGATAACACAATCATCTGATCATAAGAGGAGTGCAAAGCATAGTATACATCAGTAAACAGAGACCAATGTGCACTGACTTCCAACTTGCCTGCACACTAGTGAGTTACCTCAGCTCCAGTGATGCAGCTGTCTTGTGTAACAAAAGCAAGAGACTCTGTTGCTACCTTGAACTGTAAGCCGGAGTTTGTTATCTATGGCAATGGACCTGATAAAGAAATCTAGGACGTAGGCAGTGGGTCTTTGCAACTACGCCCAGTGAATATAACCCCACTTTTTACCAGTTGCTGTTGTTCTTCAAGCATATTGTGTTATGCACTCACTAGTTTTTCTCCGATTCAGAGACAAGCCTATGTGAGGGGCAAATAATAGCGGTCTAGTTTGCATGCACAATTCTGTCCTAAGAGAAAAGGTTGTATGATGGAACCACGCATGTGATTACCACGCATACCTTTACAAAGCAGTGGTTACTACGCGGTACCGTTACCATGCATTACCTTTTCCATGCAGGATGTTACACCAAATATGCCTTTACTGTGCATCCCTTTACTACAAATTTCATTGTAAAGGCATGAATGTTGAAGGCATATGCATGGTAAAGGTTACGAGTGGTCACGGTACCCGTTTTGTAACCGCTGGCACCCGCCATGGCTCCTCCAAAGCCCTAAACCCTAAAAAAGCCCTGAAACCTAAGACTGGCCCCCACCGTGGCCCCTCCCCAGCCTCCAGATTCAAAGCCTGTTCCCTACCCCTATGCCATATATACCACTCCTTCCCTCTTGCCCAGTACTGAAAATCATCCAGCCTCCAACCCTGAGCCCAAAAACCCAGACCCAGCCCTGTAAAGTACCCTAACCCCAGCTCTGAGCCTGAAAACGTACACCTGCCCTGAGCCCTAAAACCTGGCCCCAGCCCTGAAAGCTATCCCGACCCTAGCCTGTAAACCAACCTCCACAAACTTACTGCCGATCCCAGTCTGAAACACCCTCTTTCACCAACGCCATCCCCAGTCATGAGCTCTAAAACCTGGCCCTCAGCTCTGAAAACTACCTTGACCCCAGCCCTGACCAGAAAACTTGCACCTGCTCAGAGCCCTAAAACCCGGGCCCCATCCCTAAAAACTACTTACCAAGCAGCAACCCAATCCCTTTGCTGTCCCGATGAAATTTACCTCAAACACCTCCCACGTCCACCCAATCACTCCGAAGGCAGTTCTGTGCCGAGTCTACAGCGCTGACTAACTTTATCAAGCATATGCCTTTAGTGCCTCTAAAACGTAAACAGTTGTAAAGGCATTCGTGGTAAAGCATAGTTGTTGTAAAGTCATGTGTGTTAAAGGCTGTGCATGGTAAAGGTAGTCACGTTGTACGGCACGTGTTGTAAATGTAATCCGTGGTAACAGCCGCATTGCAGCTCAGTGAACTCTTTTGTCTTTGGCCCTCACATGTGTTTTGTTTTCTGCTTGAAATCTAAAGGCAGCTGCCAAACTGTAAACTGACCCGTTGTTTTTTACTTTTCTTTATTTTGTTGACTTCTAACATAAGTGCAACACATATGCTGCATTTTGGGCCGAAGCCCCAAAGGCCAAGGCCAGTATTCGTGTGTCCATTTATTAAGACCATAGTCCTTGGATAGCCAGAACACAAGCGGTGGCAAGTCCGTTGGTGGATCTGTCCTGCTTCTCTCCAAAGCTATAGGAGCAATGTTTCCTACAGATAGGTATGTAACAGTGGTGATGTCTATCCGTCTGAGTAATCCTGTCTCCATTACACCTACCTCTGGCCTCCATGCCACCATATAAAGGATGCAGTGAGTGTAAATGAGTATGCTGATGAGAGACTGGTATAAACGGAGGAGAAAAGGCAGATGTCTGCAATTTGATAGCAGTGTACTGGTGAATTCTGAATCTTACTAGTACTTCCTGATCTTCAGTAACAGATTGCTTCCATTGCAGGTTCTATGCTTTCAACCAGTTGACTTGATTGAGACAGTTTCCTCTATTATGCATCTAAATCCTTTAGCACAGTAATGGTTTGCTTGATGGTGCATATGATGCAGACGCGTGCTCTGTTGAATTTCTTCTTTTCTCCAGTGGTTGTCTTTTGAGGGTAGCTGTTGCTTGCCATGGAAGGATGTAAACCATGAGGGGCATGTAAATGTGGGCATGGGTGCAATGTCGTGTTTGCCAGTGTACACAACTAACAGTAATACATAGTTCAGTTCCTACAGCAGGTTCTTTGCAATGAATAGAGAACCTGTTGTCATCCAGAATGGCAGCAATATGCTGCTTACCCAGAAGCCCTTGCGTGTGCAAAGAAGGGTAGTAATGTAGCATGGGGCAAATGCATGGTGTAGCGTCTGTATTCTGTGCAGTTTTATTTGTTTTATTAGGCAAGGGGACATCTGTTTAGCTTTTAGAGTGTGAGCTTTGTTAAATTATTAGCTCTGCACAAAGGAGAAAAACATATATTTTGTAATAGTTGCATTTCATATCCTGCCCATATAACCAGGTGAATTCTCCCCTTTACCTCCTTTTGCAGCCACATATTATGGGAATGCATTTTTTCTCACTTAATGTTCATTGAAATGGCATCAAGCAACACCAGATTACGAATTACGACCACAGCAATGACAGACAACTACAACCACGACAATTATGACAGCAGTGTCCTTCAATTTAAGTCACCTAGACAACCAGTGGCTGTGATGGTCACAAACCCTACTCTCCGGGGGGGCACCAGTGAAGTGAAATTATGCCACGATTGCTACCAAGAGATTTTTAAGGTTTGTAATTGGCCTGCCAGTGAAATCCCTAAAATTGAGCATTAGCACACTGCCCTGGGTTCCCGTTCTACATTAGTTCATATCTCCGGGTAAGCATTCAAGGTTTGGTTTTGACAAACCAACCATACCGTTGCGCTACAAACCACCAGAACTGATAGAAGATACATTCTCCTCTTCTTCTCCTCACAATCCATTGCTCTGAAGTGGCAAATAACATGGGGGCAGATTGACAAGCCCCTTGCTACATCTTTACGACACCGTTGTGTCACTTCTGTGACACAGCGGCATTGTTAACAATGCACCACTATGCAACATATTTACAACGTTACCTATTTAGGGAGATGCGTCACATTGTAAAGCCTTACGCTACATTATACCTGCGTCAGGTATGATGTATGCAGGGTAGGCGTTCCGTCGTAAGGAAGCCTCATGAAAGTGACACAGTGAAATCTACAAGATTTCACAGTCGCTTTTACAACCTGCTGCGTCAAAACCTTACGCCTGCCCGCGACATGACTCCAGCACTGCGTCACTTTTACGCCGACAGCTGCGTGACGCATCTGTCTATCTTTGCTCCACAGTGCGCCACATTGGTGACTGCATCCCAGAAGGAGGACTTCTACATTGCAATAACATGTCGAGTCCTCGGGTCTGGGGTGCTACAAAAGAGCACCGTCCATAACACAAGCCAAAGTAAAAAGTCATTCGTGAAAAAAAGTCCTTTTAATTAGGATGTAATCCCATCACCCAACGAGGTGGCATGCTTCATCATCTGCGATTCTCCTCTTGGCTGGGACACCTAGCTCCGCCAAGGGCTACAACCCCCTCACTGTGAGGGAGGAGCTCAGGGATCTTTTGATTTCTATTCTCTGAAGGATATACTAAAATCCATCAGGTGTGAAACATTAACCTGATAGGGTGGCATGCGCAGCTTAAATGAAAATCAAATAGTGAAGTGTTTGATGCTAAAACTAACTACAGGGAGTGAAAAGAAGCATTATTAGCTTACTCTCTGTGTCAGGATTAAAAACAGTACACTTGCAGTGAAAAGATATTTCCTGCGTATCACAAAAGAAAAGGCTCTACATGTTTCGGCCACATCGACCCAAAAATGTGTGACGGCCTTCTTCAGGACCGAGGGATAAAAAGGCAACTGCGTGAGAAACTTGCAACATATAAAGATGTTATTATTAAAAAATAGTATAGGAATGCAAAGCCAGTAGTCCCTCATGGAGTGAACCCGATTTACTGCTATAACCCATTATTTACGAGTAAAGGCCTCACCTCACCTGGCAACAGCTCAGGACAGGAGGCACCGCTGTGTCCGTCGTTACCCCGGGTGTTAGAAGAGCTGCAACCGGACTTTTACATTACCCTGAGAGCCTGGGAGGAAGTACCCATGCTACAGTCCATCCGACAGGAGCACATGGATGAGGAAGAAGAGAAGGGGTTGGAGGAAGGAAATGAAATTGACCTTGACATAGCTTCAGAGCAGGGCAGCATGAGCCCACAGGTGCTAAATCAGCTGCAGTATATAGGGCAGTGAGCACTGTGTCAGTTCACGATCTGTCCACTTCAAAGCTGGAACACAGATAGGAAGAGAGGGCTTTGAAACTGAAGTTGGTTACCCTTGCCTTGGAGGAAAGGAATCTAAGTATGGCGGACAAGGAGAAAAAGCTGATTGCTGAGGAAAAGAAGATAATGCCTCGGGACTGATACTCTCACATAAGTTTAGGCGAAGAGATAGATGAATTATCTCTCCCCTGGAGTAATATTTATTTCTCCAACAAAACCTGTATTATTAAATTTTGTGACCAAGTCAACGGCGATTCCAATGAAAACCAAAAATGTATCAATTACTTTTTATAAGTGTGAGGATATTTATTTTCTACCACACTTTTTTTGAAATTCTTTTGTTTTTAGACATATATATACAAACAAATACAATATTTACAATACTTACATATAGCACAATCACTGAACATATACATATCATCAAACGCCCTTTTTAATGTACCAGGATGCTTATGGGCTTTTTTTGAAACAGCATTCCTATATATAGAAGATCACTACTAAAGACGCACTACGAGATTTTGTCGTTTACAATCTCCTAATTATTTTGAGTGCTCTTTCACAAATAAGTCAAAACATAAATCATAATCCAGTGAGTGTCTTCAAAATAAATGTCGACGCGTTTCAGCCAAATAACTCTTTTGGCCTCATCAGGACTAGGGCATCCGAACCAATAATTTACAACCTGTAAGAACAAATTAATTGTCCCTATTAATATCCATCTTATCTCTATTTAGATTATATACACAGAAACACAGGAATAATATTAAAAGACACTATATTACAGTTATATTACAACAGTTCAAAACTGAAGTGGCGGCTCATACAGCAAAACGTAGAACTTCAAATAAAACACCCAGAGTGTATAACAACCTTACAACCCAATCTAATATATCACCGACAGTGAATGTAAAGCAATTAGGTGTATTAATATGTGATATGTTGAATAAACTTAAAATACCTTATATTGAAAACTGCATATTACCTATTGTCCAATTAGGGTATGGTCGGAACAAATAATCGTCTTTTCTTTCTTTCTTTTTTCTATAAATTATTTTGGCGGGCTAAAAGCAATCAAAACCAAAAATTATCTCAATGGAAAATCACTCCACCTATAATCAATGTATCTATTTCCAAGTCACTGACTCCCACATCCGTTACCCTTTATCTTAAAGTCAGTATAATCTCAAAGTGCATCGATTGTATCGTTATTTAAAACGAGAAAACCCAAAGTAATTGACACCGTAGGTTACACCCATTAGGGGAAATTAGATAATAGAACCTGCCTATTATTGAAAAGGATATGTGGTACATACCTTGTGTATAATTATTCGACCCTTCCAAAACCACTCGTTATACGGTTCAAGTATTCTGCATATGTTTGTGCATATACACTGTTTTAGCACTGCTTGAGGTCGCCTCGCTCTCAACTCTGTCAATAGAACCAATAAAAAAACCAAATCTAAGTATCAATTCTCTTTAGCCTTGGTGTAACGGTAGGTATATTTACACTTTTGCCGAATCGTACGTCTCCTTACCTCGAAGTTTATACACAGGACCCACTTCTAACGTTCCTTCTCCCTCCAGTCTACACGGATCGCGTCCGATGTCACGTGATGCGGAAGTCTATTTAAACCCGGCAAATATTGCCGTAAACATAATAAAAGGACCACTCTCTCTATGTTGATGGTAGACAACGACATTGCCAACCATAGACCTAGTAAAAGGACTACTATTCAACTGAAACGGAGAACAGTAAGTTTATACATACGGAAACGAATAAATACCCACATTCACCAAAATGCACATATATGTTATTGCCGCCATCATGGAAAGTCCTAATCAGGTCCTAATGGATTCAATTCAGAGTGGGGATAATTGAATAATATTAAATGCCCTAAACTAGCGTTATATGCTCTTCTTTTCTTTTACTCATTAAATACCTGCTTAAACAAGATTGAAAATAAAGTGCAAAAAAATGTAGAGAAGTTACCTTATATCCCAGTATATTACCGCCACTCCTTACATTCTAGCTATCCACAATACATTAGTGTAGATAAGTACGAACCGACTATTGCAAGCAACATCGTCTGAAGAACATGTGAACCCTTTTTACGCTCCATTATTGTATAAGAGCCCAGATCTCATCTTTATCATTAAGGCCTAGCGTTGTGGTATGATATTTCGCTATTAGTCTGGCCTCTAATCTGTTAAGTTTTGTTTGTAACTCAGTTTTTTCGAAATTACCGACTAAACACATTACTGACCATTTTAAGTCATTTTCTGAATGCAGATGGTTCTGAAAATGCTGCACCAATGGGGCCCCCTGAACTTTACATTTAATTCTTGATTTGTGTTGCAATATACGTTTCTTTACATGCTGTGTTGTCTGGCCTATGTAATATTTATTACAAGGACACTTTATGCAATAAATTGCATTTTTTGAATTGCAATTGGAAAATGTTTTTTGGTAGTGCGTAAGGCCATTAATCTCCAACTGTTTGGAGTCTTCTGTTAGATTACATGCCACACAGTTTTGGCATCGGAAGTGACCAACTACCGGTGGTAATTGCAGGAGGTTCCGCAGATCTTTTCTTGGTATTTCTGTCTGTCTTGTAGCCCTCACGAGTTGTTGTCGGATATTTTTACCTTTTTTAAAAGCAAACAAAGGTTTCGAAATTCCCAAAGGCTCAATTATTTTCCAGTTATTTTGGACAATTTTTTTGACTTTATTAGCTTTTGGATCAAAAGTCAACACACATGTCAATGGAGTGATTTTATCCTTTGCTTTTGGAACTAATAAGACTTCCCTCGGGGTGTACCACGCTCTTTTGAGTGCACCTTTCACTAATTTTTTCGGGTATCCTCGAGTTATTAATTTGTCTTTTAATATCTCTGCATTAGTGAAAAAGTCTTTTTTGTTTGTACAATTTCTTCTTACACGGAGAAATTGTCCGTACGGCAAATTTTCCTTTAAAGTACGTGGGTGGCTACTTGTAAAATGTAAAAGAGTGTTACGGTCTGTCGGTTTAGTGTATAGACAAACCCCCAGTACTTCATTTTCCTGTTGGATAAAGACATCCAGAAAGTTTATTTTGTCATGGTCAGCACTTTTAGTGAAGTTAAATTCAGCTGTTCTTGAGTTTAGCCAGTTGTGAAAGTCTTGTAGACATGTATCATCTCCATCCCAAATCATAAAAATATCATCTATATAGCGACACCAAAACCCAATATTGGTTAAAAATGGGTTGGTGTCACTATATATCCATCTTTTTTTCGAATTCAGCCATAACTAGGTTAGCTATTCAGGTGAAAAACTGCAGCCCATTGCGACTCCCGATACTTGCAAGTACAAATTTTCTTTGAAATTAAAAAAATTATTTTTTAAGCATAAAGTAGCTAGGGCTATTATGAATTCGGTAGGAACTTGATGGGGGCGATCTCTTTCATCTTTTGGAGTCTTTTTCACCAAAGGAATCAGAAAAGTATCAATGTATTTGGCCAATGGTTCCAAAATAGAACCACATGCAGACACAATGGTGAAAAAGACTCCATCCTATGTGAGAGATACAATGGATTTGATATCGAAGGTAGAAGGATTACCTTATAACAGAGAAAAACAACTTCTGGTGTCCTTCGATATCGAATCCTTGTATACCAACATTCCACAAGATGAGGCATTGGCTGTCATGCAATATAAACTGGATGAAAGAGATCGCCCCCATCAAGTTCCTACCGAATTCATAATAGCCCTAGCTACTTTATGCTTAAAAAATAATTTTTTTAATTTCAAAGAAAATTTGTACTTGCAAGTATCGGGAGTCGCAATGGGCTGCAGTTTTTCACCTGAAATAGCTAACCTAGTTATGGCTGAATTCGAAAAAAGATGGATATATAGTGACACCAACCCATTTTTAACCAATATTGGGTTTTGGTGTCGCTATATAGATGATATTTTTATGATTTGGGATGGAGATGATACATGTCTACAAGACTTTCACAACTGGCTAAACTCAAGAACAGCTGAATTTAACTTCACTAAAAGTGCTGACCATGACAAAATAAACTTTCTGGATGTCTTTATCCAACAGGAAAATGAAGTACTGGGGGTTTGTCTATACACTAAACCGACAGACCGTAACACTCTTTTACATTTTACAAGTAGCCACCCACGTACTTTAAAGGAAAATTTGCCGTACGGACAATTTCTCCGTGTAAGAAGAAATTGTACAAACAAAAAAGACTTTTTCACTAATGCAGAGATATTAAAAGACAAATTAATAACTCGAGGATACCCGAAAAAATTAGTGAAAGGTGCACTCAAAAGAGCGTGGTACACCCCGAGGGAAGTCTTATTAGTTCCAAAAGCAAAGGATAAAATCACTCCATTGACATGTGTGTTGACTTTTGATCCAAAAGCTAATAAAGTCAAAAAAATTGTCCAAAATAACTGGAAAATAATTGAGCCTTTGGGAATTTCGAAACCTTTGTTTGCTTTTAAAAAAGGTAAAAATATCCGACAACAACTCGTGAGGGCTACAAGACAGACAGAAATACCAAGAAAAGATCTGCGGAACCTCCTGCAATTACCACCGGTAGTTGGTCACTTCCGATGCCAAAACTGTGTGGCATGTAATCTAACAGAAGACTCCAAACAGTTGGAGATTAATGGCCTTACGCACTACCAAAAAACATTTTCCAATTGCAATTCAAAAAATGCAATTTATTGCATAAAGTGTCCTTGTAATAAATATTACATAGGCCAGACAACACAGCATGTAAAGAAACGTATATTGCAACACAAATCAAGAATTAAATGTAAAGTTCAGGGGGCCCCATTGGTGCAGCATTTTCAGAACCATCTGCATTCAGAAAATGACTTAAAATGGTCAGTAATGTGTTTAGTCGGTAATTTCGAAAAAACTGAGTTACAAACAAAACTTAACAGATTAGAGGCCAGACTAATAGCGAAATATCATACCACAACGCTAGGCCTTAATGATAAAGATGAGATCTGGGCTCTTATACAATAATGGAGCGTAAAAAGGGTTCACATGTTCTTCAGACGATGTTGCTTGCAATAGTCGGTTCGTACTTATCTACACTAATGTATTGTGGATAGCTAGAATGTAAGGAGTGGCGGTAATATACTGGGATATAAGGTAACTTCTCTACATTTTTTTGCACTTTATTTTCAATCTTGTTTAAGCAGGTATTTAATGAGTAAAAGAAAAGAAGAGCATATAACGCTAGTTTAGGGCATTTAATATTATTCAATTATCCCCACTCTGAATTGAATCCATTAGGACCTGATTAGGACTTTCCATGATGGCGGCAATAACATATATGTGCATTTTGGTGAATTTGGGTATTTATTCGTTTCCGTATGTATAAACTTACTGTTCTCCGTTTCAGTTGAATAGTAGTCCTTTTACTAGGTCTATGGTTGGCAATGTCGTTGTCTACCATCAACATAGAGAGAGTGGTCCTTTTATTATGTTTACGGCAATATTTGCCGGGTTTAAATAGACTTCCGCATCACGTGACATCGGACGCGATCCGTGTAGACTGGAGGGAGAAGGAACGTTAGAAGTGGGTCCTGTGTATAAACTTCGAGGTAAGGAGACGTACGATTCGGCAAAAGTGTAAATATACCTACCGTTACACCAAGGCTAAAGAGAATTGATACTTAGATTTGGTTTTTTTATTGGTTCTATTGACAGAGTTGAGAGCGAGGCGACCTCAAGCAGTGCTAAAACAGTGTATATGCACAAACATATGCAGAATACTTGAACCGTATAACGAGTGGTTTTGGAAGGGTCGAATAATTATACACAAGGTATGTACCACATATCCTTTTCAATAATAGGCAGGTTCTATTATCTAATTTCCCCTAATGGGTGTAACCTACGGTGTCAATTACTTTGGGTTTTCTCGTTTTAAATAACGATACAATCGATGCACTTTGAGATTATACTGACTTTAAGATAAAGGGTAACGGATGTGGGAGTCAGTGACTTGGAAATAGATACATTGATTATAGGTGGAGTGATTTTCCATTGAGATAATTTTTGGTTTTGATTGCTTTTAGCCCGCCAAAATAATTTATAGAAAAAAGAAAGAAAGAAAAGACGATTATTTGTTCCGACCATACCCTAATTGGACAATAGGTAATATGCAGTTTTCAATATAAGGTATTTTAAGTTTATTCAACATATCACATATTAATACACCTAATTGCTTTACATTCACTGTCGGTGATATATTAGATTGGGTTGTAAGGTTGTTATACACTCTGGGTGTTTTATTTGAAGTTCTACGTTTTGCTGTATGAGCCGCCACTTCAGTTTTGAACTGTTGTAATATAACTGTAATATAGTGTCTTTTAATATTATTCCTGTGTTTCTGTGTATATAATCTAAATAGAGATAAGATGGATATTAATAGGGACAATTAATTTGTTCTTACAGGTTGTAAATTATTGGTTCGGATGCCCTAGTCCTGATGAGGCCAAAAGAGTTATTTGGCTGAAACGCGTCGACATTTATTTTGAAGACACTCACTGGATTATGATTTATGTTTTGACTTATTTGTGAAAGAGCACTCAAAATAATTAGGAGATTGTAAACGACAAAATCTCGTAGTGCGTCTTTAGTAGTGATCTTCTATATATAGGAATGCTGTTTCAAAAAAAGCCCATAAGCATCCTGGTACATTAAAAAGGGCGTTTGATGATATGTATATGTTCAGTGATTGTGCTATATGTAAGTATTGTAAATATTGTATTTGTTTGTATATATATGTCTAAAAACAAAAGAATTTCAAAAAAAGTGTGGTAGAAAATAAATATCCTCACACTTATAAAAAGTAATTGATACATTTTTGGTTTTCATTGGAATCGCCGTTGACTTGGTCACAAAATTTAATAATACAGGTTTTGTTGGAGAAATAAATATTACTCCAGGGGAGAGATAATTCATCTATCTCTTCGCCTAAACTTATGTGAGAGTATCAGTCCCGAGGCATTATCTTTTTCTATATATCATTTACATTCCCAGATGCCGGAGGGTTATTTGGGTTCCCCCCTTTGTTGAAGAGATTGCTGAGGAAAAGAAGGCAGCAGCAACATTGACAATGATGGAGAAGAAATTAACCCTATATTGAAGGAGAAGAGGGCCTTACTGGCCCAAGAGAGGAGCGAACACAAAATGAACTTCAGTTCTCAGAGGACCTCTGAATCCAGTAAGGATGGTGGCAAAAATTAAGTGCCTAGAAGAGGTGTACCTAGTTATTTGCTGAAGGACTTACATAGATAAGGGGTTTGCAGCATATGAGGTAGCCTAAGTATGCACAGAGTCTCAGAGGATGGTTGGGAGGACAGTCTGTGGAAACACTTACACTTTGCAAGAAGATATCTTATTTACCCTTGAAGTAGCTGATCAAGAGGAAGTATGCACCTATGAGGGAAGTCCTTGTTACAAAATTTGGTCCACCCCTGAGAATTATCACCTGATGTTCAGTGATAGCCAGAAGCAGTCACTCCTGTCAAGGTTGAGGATTGTTCTAATACTGCACAGGATCGTTGGGAGAAGGGCATCAAATTTAATGAATTTATAGGCTGTATAAGTTGATTAGGAGATCGTTTTACAGAGTTGCACCAGCACCGCATAAACACCAAGCTCACTGTGTCCAGAGAGCTTGGAAAAGAAGCTGACCTCTGGATCAGCAACAAAGTGTCCAAAAAGGTACCTAGGAGTGTCCACAAGAAGGGTTATTCAGGCTTTCCTCAGTAGAGAGAAGGGAGAGGCCAGGAAAAATAGAGAAGTTCCCCCAAAGGGCCTCAAACATTTTTAGAGGGAAAAGATTCCCATTACCCTTCAGAGCTCAAGGGGGAGGTTTTGATGGGTGGAAGCCCAGGATGCACTTTTACCCTCCTCTGTGTTTCGACTGCTTCCACTCAGGACACAAGAAGGAGAACTCTCTCTGTCCCAGGAAGCTATCCATATGTGGTTACTCCACCCGGGTGGGCAGTGCAGCCCTAGGGGGAGAGGGTAGAGCATGCCCAACATTCCCTTAGTTGGATGGTGTCCCCAGGAGGTAAGCTAGTGACTGCTGAGGGTGGTAGCCATCACTTCCAGGTGATCACAGTGAGTGGAGTTTCTATCACTGCTCTGGGAGATACCTGTGCTAGACCATCTTGGCAACATGCCTTGTTGTCCCAGGACAAGTCTGTAGAATGATCTAGGCCCATGGGTAGGGATTTTCCTGCCCTAGTGCCATGGTATCCTTAGAATGAGAGCAGATACTTGCCCTGAGCAGTATCATTGTCAATACCCAGATGCCCATTGATGGCATCCTTGGGAATGAGCTCCCATGGGCATGTTGAGAGGGCTGGTTCCTGGAGGCACCCCAAAAATACAGATTTCTAGAGGTACTGTCTCTAAATAGCAAGTCCAGTGGCCCAGACCAAGGGCAAGGGGTTGGAGGTGGATGCTATCTACTGTGGGAGGAATGGTGGGTCAGAGGTTACTTGCCCTGATGGAAGAACACCCCAAGACTGACCTTGGTGAACCCACTTCTGAAATGTAAGTGATGCCTGCACTTTCACAGAGGACCTTGGACCTGGAGAACTGGGTTTGAGTCTCGGTAATGACGCTGAACATCCTGTGATTCTGGGCAAATCACTTAATCTCCCCGTGCTTAACAAAAAAATGAATGTGTGTTCTCATGTAACATAACGTAACTGGTGCAATGTAAAGCGCTCTGTTACCTGATTGGATTCGGGTCAAGTTCGCGCTATATAAAACTCTGCATAAAAAAAAATACACTGGTGATTGCTGAGGGTGGTAGCCATCCCTTCCAGGAGGTCACAGTGAGTGGGGTCTCTATCACTGCTCTGTGAAATAGCTGTGCCAGCCAGACCATCTTGGCACCAAGCATTGTTTCCCCAGGACAAGTCTGTAGAATAATTCAGGCCCATGGGTAGGGTTTTTCCCACCCTAATGCCATGGTATCCTAAGAATGAGAGTAGGTACTTGCCCCGAGAAGGATCATTGTCAATCCACAGATGCCCATTGATGGCATCCTTGGCAATGAGCTCCCATGTGCAAGAAATAAGTCTAGAGGGATGGTTCCTGGAGGCACCCCAAAACACATACTTCCTGGGGTACTGTCTCTAAATGGAGGATCCCCCAAAACACAGATTCCTTGTGGTACTGTCTCTAAATGGAGGGTCCAGAGGCCCAGACCACACTCTTGTACCAAAATATGTCCTGCCACTCTCACAACAGTAGAGGTAATTTAGGGACTCAACCATGCACATTTGTGAACTCTCTGGTCTTACAATATGCTACAAACTGGATGAAGTATAGAGGGACAGTGTCTAGACTTTACCTGAAATTTATTGTTTGAATATTTTTACAAAATAATGCATTGACCCTGAAATATTGGCTGGAAATGTGCCACTCTCACAACAGTGGAGGTATTTTAGGGACTAAACAACATATATTTGTGAACTCTCCAGTCTTACAATATTTTGCAAAAAGCACACTGGGACAGTTTCTAGACTGACATTAATTGTTAAAATATGTTCACAAAATAATGCACTGACCCTGAAACATAAGCTGGAAATGTTGTAAGGCTCAGAGATCCCAGATGATGATTGAGCCACTGTATGAGAAGAACATGATAAAACTCTGATAGAGGCCAGGTTCAAATTCAGCTATAGCAAAGTCCTACACCAGTGGCACTGGTCACCAGGTAAGCTTCTCGGTTCAAGCATCCAAATTATGGAACTCTTTACCCCCAAACATAAGATCCACGAATTACCAGCTTCTCTTCAGCAGACTACTCAAGAACTGGCTCTTCCCCACATAACCACCATACTCAAACATAAATATACAACATATCCCTGTGTATATGAGCAGTTATTTGGACTATAGATTTGTACCTACATATGAGTATTGCTTTGTATAAACATGTCTAATAATGATGTTTTTAAAGATATTCATTAGTTTTGCTTTACAAATGTACATATTACTTATAGTTACATTATTCTATGTTTAACATGCATATAAGTGACTGCATAAATGAATATATCTTTTATCATAACTATCTAGCTACAATTGCTTAACAATTGATATAAAAAAGAAACACAAATAAATTAATTTAAAGTATTAGCAACACTTGAAAGTCTAAGTTTCTTAAATTCAACTTTAATCTACATATATTAACTTCCTTGTGCATATATATCTTCCATGTACTTATGATATTTCTTCCATGTACTTATGTATCTTTACATTTATTACTTTGCTTCTAATTCAGCATATCCAATGCACTGCCCTATATCTCACCCTATATCTCTCGAAATACATCCTCTACCTCCACTCTGATTATCTCAAACCTCAGTCTACTACTCTTTCCAAAGCACTACCCTATTTCTCACCCCTATACCTCTCTCAATATATCCTCTACCTCCACCATCCCATTCATCCCAAACTCTATACCTATACTATGATCCCAAAATAACCCTTTCTAGACCCTTCACTCCTTTAACCCTCCTTGCATCATCTAATACCTCTTTCACTATTTAGATCTCCCAAACAAGCCTTTCTAAACCCTTCCCCCTGACTCTCCCCCTCCATCTCCCTTTTACTGTTTTCCCAAACCCCTCCCCCAGCTATGAACTAAAAAAAAACAAATTCACCGCTAATCCTTTTCTGGTTCCGGAGTAGCGGACTACTCGCCGAAAAAGCACCTCAATGCCTCGTGAGGGGTAGTAAGTGCTATATAAATGCAAGACTACTTCAAGACAATCAGGTGATTCAGGGTCTTATTCACAAATGCAAACGTACACTTTTGTGTAAGTTTGCGATTTTTTTCAATTCACAAAGCAATTTTACAAGCATCTTTACGACTGCAGAGACTCTGCATATAAAAAGATCGGAAGTTGTAAAGGTATTACTCAAAGATTTGCTTTGTAAATTGAAAAAAATCTTACATTTACACAAAAGTGTAAGTTTACCTTTGTGTGTCAGTCCCTCAGCTGAACAGCATTTTTGCTCGTCCACCTAGCGAAAAATACTATGGTCTAAGTCAGCCGTAATTTACTTTTTTGATGAGTCTATGACATATCAAGTGGAACTGAATTTGATTGAATTTCGGTGTTTTCCTTAGAAGAATTAGTTATTTTATTTACTTTTGTGTGCTACTCATTCTTTTTTATCATTAGCTACATAAATTTACCTATAGTGTTTGGAGCTATATTATAAATGTAGAAAGAAGATAATGCAAAACAGGTGCCACCCAGGCACGATCAATGTCTCTTTTCACTGAAACTATGATTCATTGAAATTATGAATCAAAACATAATCAGCAGAACTTACATAAATATACGTGGAAAAGAGAAACTGGTGAGAGTAAAAGAGCCTGTGGTGTGGGACATTCAATCTCAAAGCAAAAGGTGTTGTCAATTTAAATTGAACACAGAGTCTGGAATATGATCAAAATTGAGGAAGGTAAGTGATGACCACGTGGTCACACCACAACCTTTTCAGTTTTAGTGAATAATTTGCAAATAATTCTAAATCAAACGTAGAAATACCAACGCTTAGAATTCTTTTTACTGTTTTATGATTTCTTGGCCGAAAGAAATAGGCATGTAGAACGCAAATAAAAATGTTTACCGAAAGAACACAGAAAACTGGCAGAGCTGAGGCTAATTAGAGGCAGAAGCCCTGACATGGAAACAAGAGAAGAGCGAGGGGAAAATGTGAGATAAAAAACAGCAAGCACAAGAAAGGACTGTGGATGAGGTTCATATTAAAAGAGTAAACAAGAGTGGAGTATAAGCCCTCTCAAAGAAATGATAAAAAGCAAACAATGTAGAAAATCAATATTTTACAACTTTGATAATTTTCAGTGATAAACTCATCAAACATTACATTTATTTACACACACACTCCTACATATTTACCACAAATACAAAACGAAAGTATTGTACATTGGAACACACTGGGAAACTGTCCCATTAAAAAAGTCACTTGTAATAATGTGCACTATATAAAATGAAAAACAGTAATACACGTATAGCCTATGCAGTTAAGAATACATCTGAATAAGCTTTTTTACAATATTTTCATAGAAGTACTCCTTACCTGATAAAAGACAGCAGACTGAGAAGCTAGACATTGGTTGGGGTCAGGAAGTTTTATTTTTTATGCAGCGGCTTGAAATGAGCTATTAAAGACAGAGTGGGAGTGTGAAAGATATTTCATTTATTGGGCCAATCACAGCTCAGGGTTTTTCTGTTTTTTAATATTGCCAATTACTTTAGCAAGCAAATATAGCGTGCATATTTCTCTTAGTGAGGCCTCTTTCTTTATAGCATCTGGAGACACCTCGTACCTCATTTTCCCAATGCGTTTGCTAATGCATTGCAAGATTTCACATATTTACTTACTGAACATTTGTCACGGCGGGATCACATTTCAGAGATATTCTCAAGCCTATAAGATTACATCATTATCGATAAATCAGATTCATTTCTCTTTACCAGCAGCTGCAGGAGTTGCTTTTGGAATATTTTTCGAATATGTGCATTTCATTATTTCACATAGATTCTTAATACAGACACAGAACAGCCCATTCGCTCACACTACCTCAGTTAGATGAACTGTAAATGTAAAATAACAAACAGTGAGCAATTCGCTGTTTACACGTGGTAATTGATTCGGATTTTATCAGCTTTGCACATATTTGTTATTAATTACCTTGGTGTGTACCTACAAAACGACTGGTTAACAGATACCTGTGCACATACTGGCAGATCTCAGAAGTCACAGGGCCTGATTCACAAAGGTAAACCTACACTTTTGTGCAGTGGTTAAGTTGTAAACAAAGTAAGTACTGGGGCTCTCATCAGGAGAGGCTTGCCCCAGCCAATTTCTACTGTTAACAAGCCTAAAACAAAACCAACTACTCACCATGAAAGTGGGGAGGGAGTGTGGCACAATAGCCGGTGCTGCTGACTTTAATGCTGGGGAACCAGGCTCGAGGCTTGGCTCAATATCCTGTGATTCTGGGCAAATCACTTAATCTCCCTGTGCCTAACTTAAATGAACGTGTCATTAAGTGGTACTCAAACGCACCGGTGTTGATGATTAAGTGCTGGTGCTCAGCACCAGAAACCCCAGGCTCAAATTAAGCACTGCTTTTCTGTAAATTTACAATTGTTTGCAAATCACAAAGGTATTTTACGAGTAATATCTTTACGACTGCGGAGTCTTCACACCTAAAAATACAGGACTTTGCTCTACAGTCATAAAGCTCCTATTCGTAAAATACAAAGCTGTATGTTTACCATTGTGAATCGTGCCCATTAGATCAATTTCTTATAAATGTCCTTCCAGCCCTTACATGAGAAGTAAAGGATGTATGGCCATAAATAGTTACTTTACACGTGCACCGACAAAAAGATACCTTGCAGTTACAACACACTTACTATTGCTTGACTGTTTACCACAACCACGTATAGTAACACAGTATTAAACGCCACATAAGTGGTGGGTAGTTAGCAGATCAATGCATTGCTTATCTAGAGAGTCAGAGAACAGTTTGGGAATGTCCACAAACTCCTGAATGTGTAATCCTTCACAAACGTTTGAGGCAAAGCATGCCCTGATGTGCCCCCTCCCCACCCTTTGCTTGGACTTTATTCCTTTGTAATTGCACGCAGTTGTGGAGTACACTTGCAGTACTAAATGCATTTACATTTGCTAGTTATTATTTTGTGCCTTCCTGATAGGCATACATGGCTTTCTAAATCAGGTACAGTAGGTTCATTCAGTTTCATTGTCCCTATAAGTGGGCTTGTATTTGTGAGGTAGGGTGGTCATTATAAATTGGCATACAGTATTCATGAAGTAATTAGTAGGGCAAGGAAAAATATTATTTGTAAAATTAATTTCTGAAAATCTAAAACTCTTCTCCAGTTCATGGAAAGTTAAAATATGTATTTTTTTTAAAGAGAAGATGTGAAATATTTTAAGGACCGTGCTCAGCGTTAATGCTTGCAATTGTGAATATAAGTAAACTTGGCATGATCTGGATATGCCAATCAGATTCTAAAAATTGTGTTTACACTTTGTTCAGAGGCATAGCTTTACGCTTATGCCAGAGACCTGCTTTTCAGCAGAAGCAAATATATATTTTAATAGCCTGCGAATGCCTTTCAATAGATAGCTGTTTGTTTCTTCACATTTATGGCTAATATCGAGACTCTGCCTTGCTGTTTCTAGGAGTAAGTGGGAATGTTCACAAACAACCACATACATCACGTAATTGATGGTATTTATAATTCATAAAAGATTTGCTGCAATGTATTCCCCTTAGCAGCCAAAAATGTGTATGTGCTGCCAATAAAGGTTTATTTTCTTCATTCGCGTAGTGCGGGTGTATAACTTATTCAGACCTCTTACATAGCCAGTTATCCTTTATTCCAAAAGTGATGATTTTTCCCCCAAATATGGGCCAGATTAGGAGTTGCTCATTAAATTCCATCCAGTGCGTAAACCCCTTATTATGCAGGGGTTGGAATAGCGAGTTGTTAGATATTTAACACATCTGATAATTATTAGATGCATTAAATAAGTCAACCTTCATTGAGGTCAAACCTCTGAAATTTAATGAGGGAAAACCATACAGTATTTACAATATCATGCAGATATTGGAACGTTAAACACCTATATCCGCCTTGTTATTGCCCAACAACTCGTAAAAAGTAGATTTATCGCACTCGATAAATAACGTACCTAGTGGTATCGATATTAATCATATGTGATAAATACCACCTATACTTGTAATCAGGCCCTTAAGTCTTTAATTAGCTATTCATCTACGAAGGCCTATCGTGCAACTATGCTCTGTATCTAAACATGAATTGTACAACATTTACTCTACACTATTCAAATCATAATTTTGTCCTATTATTGTCATTGTTTATTATTATTACTGCTACTACTATCACTACCACTACTATTACTGTTATTATTACTACGACTGTTAGCTGTAGTAGTGATAGTATTAATATAATTGGTTATGATTCACAATTTTTGTCTATTTAGAACTTTGTTTCATTTGTTTTTTCCAGCACAAGCACAACACTTGAGTCCAAGTTGCTCTACAAAACTCATTCAGAATAAAGTAAAGTTATGCAAATTTTGGCAGCTGTAAGAACAAAGGCAGACTACCATACCTGATATGACAGCTGAGTTGATTAATACATGATGTATATCCAGGGTTACTGGAATAATGTGGCAGGGAGCTCCAAATTATGCAGCAGGGTTGGCTAAATTATGCAGCAAGAAAAGGTCAATTATGCTGCGAACTGTGCCACATTTTTTGAGAGTATTACTTCAATATTTTGTCATTTATTTTTACACATGGTAATACTGGCTTAATATTTCACCTCAATGGTGCCACTTTTACTACCAAATACAGGAAGAAGTAACTGAAAGATGGCCAGTTAACCTATGTGAAGGGCTTCCACTTAACATGCACGAGTTACAACGCTTTTAGTAACTTTTGATACGCTTGAGCAAGACACAATTGTTTTAGTGCTAAAATCTGCAGATTATGCAGCACATGATGAATTATGTGGCAAATGTGGCAGATCCATAATATGCGAAAAACGCAGCGATTGCAGAATCGCATAAATCCATTGGCCCTGTGTATATCACTGGGCCCAATATGCAGTTCATAAGATTGAAACCTACTGGATTTTGTTCACCTACTCGTTCTTCAAAGGTCCATAAAATACACCATTGAGTTGATTGTTAGTCACGACTGCTGTAAACAGCCGGACAAAGAAGTTAGATTATGACAAAAAGCATCTTATTAAACCTAGTTCAGGGTTTCAGCACTATAAACTTACATCGCGTTTGAAAGTGATAGCTGTGAGTTTAGATATATTACAAAACCAGTATATTTCCCTCTTCCTGTTGATCACATGGAAATATCCTACAGAAATTCAAGAGGGGTTTTAACCATTTTTGGTGCAACTCAAACAATATGTCGAAACAAGCCAAAGGTCACGAAACAGAGGGCACTAAGGAACCAGATAGGCGAGAAGAGGAACTGTAGTAATCAAGCCAAGATCCAGAAAGTAGTTTCATGTAGATTTATGGAAGTTGGTTACAAGATCAGAAATACAGCCAGAGTCTAGCCAGTATTTAGCCAGTTAAGCCCCACCAGGAGCAGCCTTCCAGGTGCTCAGCCCTTCTCCAACTGTCCATTCCCACTCCCAACATTCCATCCAGCATCACACTGTCAGCATTCCACTGGCACATCTTAACCATACCAGATCAGGATACTACATATCCTCCTTTGTTCCAACAAAAACAAAAAGGAACGCCAAAATCTAGGATGACAAGAGAGAAAGAGAACAGAAGCTAGACACAGAAACGAGAAGACCGGAAAGCACGAGAAAATAGAGGAGAGAGAGAATAACACAAACCAAACCCATCTTCCCTTCCAAGGATAGCAACCTAACAAAAACACCAGAGAGAGATAGGGATAAGATAAAATGAAAGGACGTAAAACACCCATCTTCCCTTCCAAAGAATAAAAGAAGAAAACATCCATTCCAAAGAATAAAAGAAGGAAACAACCATTAATGACTGTCCTCCGCATAACCACTGGCCAGGTAGAATTACAAGAAAACAGCTCACATCAGGATAAAACAAGACGACAGAGAAAAAGCGGAAACCGAATGCTCACTCTTCCCTGACGACAGCAAGAAAAAGAAATTACAATAAATAGAATACAACTGGGCTACAGCGTGCAAAACAAAACTAAGACAATTGAAACGCCCAGAGTAACATAACCCATGCACTATGGCAACTTAAAGCGCACACCCACGTAGGGTAAAGACATTAGCTTATGCATGGGCAACCTCGAGTGGAGGTATAGATATGTGCACTTTTGAAGAAAAAACATGTCCAACCTTAGACAACTAAGAAAGGTAAAGTGTGCACTGCCGCGGAGGCAATTGACAAATAATGTGACGTCCACCTACGGACGCACCTCGACTGGAGGTAACAATTGATATGCACCAAGTGACGGGGAAAAGCCCCACAACACACCTCCGGAGAGGTCAATAGATTGTGCATAGAAAACACGGGACACACGTCCACGCGACGCACCTCTACTAGAGGTCAACTAATATGCACATGAACTAGGGACATAACCCTAACACACCTCGCGGAGAGGTCCTTAGATCAGCATGTGTGAGTGGGACAGTAGTCCAAATATAATCATGAACCCTATAAAAAAACTTAGGAAATTGAACCTCTACTGGGGGACAATGTGTATACACATAATAAACCAATAGAAACACCTCACGGAGAGGACAGCGAACATTGTGCATAATAAGAAATAGGGTTAAAACATTGCAATCCGTAAATAAAACTAAACATTTTAACAGAAATGCATTTAGACTAATGTTATTGACAACACATTGAATGATGACCGTAAGCCAAGGCAGTGAAAAAATATACCAAAACAAGTTTTCACCATTTTTTTTAAACAAACGTACACCGCTCCAAAGGAATGAATTTCACCTCCAATTCAAACAGATCCTTGTTGTCAAATGAAAGTCACCTGTGCTCGTAACCTTCGTGTTGCAGTTTAGTGAAAATCCATGAGCAGAAACAAAACAAAGACAGCGTAAAAATGATGCTCCCACGACGGCTCCACTGACATTGTGATTGAAATAACTTTATTGAAAATGTGGTTGGCAAACGTGGTTGGCAAAAATGTAGTTGGCAAAATGACACTCCGTGCAGGAGGAAATCTTGTAGACAATCTCAAATTCCAAGATGGCGGCACGTTTTTTCACGTTGTACCGGGTGGCTCCCGGCCTCAGCGTGCACCAAAACGACACCCTGAAGCATAAAGGATCCGAGTTGGAGGTGACGTGGAGACTGTGACAAAACAGCGCGGGACGACATGAGTGCACAGGTAGGCGCGTGCGTTGCATGGCTCGTGCGCACAAACATTGAATTCACAATGACAGTTAAACCGCCACATGTTGAGGGTGCATCTGGGGCCCACTTAGGAATAAAAATGAACTTACCCCGAAGCCACACGTGAAACTGAGACTTGATTAGATGTCACTTTGAAAACAAAACACCCACAACACAGGCCATGCGTACAAAACTCTGCGCATAGAGAAAATATACAGGAACTTCCCCTGTAGATTAAAGAATTCTTCCTCCTTAACTACACTTGTCACATGTCTGTTGAAAAAGGGGCTTGAAAGAACGACGACCGCCTGTCGCCTGTCAGCTGTCTGTTGAAAGAGCTGGCACGTCCGAGATGCTGCAAAGACAACACCTTAAACTTGTTGCCTAAAAACCGTTTTTGCACGTAGTAGAAAGTCAGGATTACCCTCTCCTGAGGGCACAGCAAAGAGTCAGGCTTACCCTCACCTGAGGGCACAGCATAGGCTTACTCTCTCTTGAGGGCACAGCACAACACAGGACGTAGTAAAGTGTCAAGCTTACCCTCTTCTGAGGGCACAGCACAGGCTTACCCAGTCTTGAGGGCACAGCACTAAACCAAGGCGTCGGGCTTATTCTCACTTCAGGGCACAGCAGAGGGCACAGAACTTGACCAAGGCGTTGGGCTTACCCTCTCCTGAGGGCACAGCAGAGGGCACAGCACTTAACAAAGGCGTTGAGCTTACCCTCACTTGAGGATACAGCAGAGGGCACAGCACTTGACAAAAGCGTTGAGCTTACCCTCTTCTGAGGATACAGCAGAGGGCACAGCACTTGACAAAAGCGTTGAGCTTACCCTCTTCTGAGGGCACAGCTGAGGCTTACTCTCTGTTGACAGCAAACAGAGACTTGAGCTGCAGTAGAAACAGGAACTGGCACCGAAGCGTAGAGGGCGACCGTTGTAGAGGTCACTGGTGGGGCTATGGTGTGCCAGTTAGTTGAATAATCGCAGCTGTAGTTACTTGAGTTTCTTTAGCTTGAGAGTAGATACTGCAGACTTAAAATAGACTTGAAGTTGAAGGTTACAGAGGTAGCAGACGCAGGTTCTTTAGTTCAAATCGTCGCCATAAAATTGTAGTAATCAAGCCAGGATCCAGGATGTAGTTTCAAGTAGATTTATTCAGGTTGGTTACAAGATGTAGGTTAGTTGTAAATAAGCCAGTATTTAGCCCCACCAGGAGCAGCCTTCCAGGTGCTCAGCCCTTCTCCAACTGTCCATTCCCACTCCCAACATTCCATCCAGCATCACACTGTCAGCATTCCACTGGCACATCTTAACCATACCAGATCAGGATACTACAGGAACGATGCACCAGTATGAGAAGAGAGATAGGTACCAGAACTATCAGAGAGGACATGAGTGAGAGCATGGTCTGGGCACATGGAGGATGAGAGAGGGGACTCAAACGGATGAGAGGTGGGTCAATAGCACAAGATGAATGAGACGGGGGCTAAGACAAAAGATATGTGAAAGAGTGGAGTTAGGGACAAGGCCGAAGAGAGCATGGAGTGAACAGACAATGGATGCTAAAGGGGACTGAAGCACGAGACATATGAGTAAGAGGCACAAGATGAATGAGAAAGTTGAGTCAAATATCTCATCTGAAAGAAAGAGGAGCCAGGGCAAACAGTGTTTGAGGAATAGAGCTTATAGAGAGATGAAGGGAGAGAAGGGACTGCCACATAATGAATTGGAGAGTAGAACGTGGCACCAAACTGAGGACACAGGGAAGCTACGTTCCTCCTGACTAAACTTCATTGCTATAACCTCTACGCCATCATGGCTTTGTGTCATAGGTTTTCATTTACTTCTCCTACTGACTTTATCCGTGCACAGGCCTTCATTTTTATCTAATCCGAATTGCCTTCTCAAGCTTTAGATTTTTATTCAAATTCTTTACCAAAAATTTCTCGGAGAATTTTCCAACCCTCGCCCTCCCCCAACCCCCAAAACTCCAACCCTTCTTGTGTCTATTGGTCTTAGTAGCTGTTGGAAAGAACTATTGCGCCTTACCATTTTCAATAGTCACCAGCCACCACTGATCATCAATCGTATATTGACTTGCCTAGATAATTTGTGGAAAATCAGCACTATTGTTGTTTGGGTGCAGATTGATTCTGAGCAAGTGCAATCTTCAGAGGAGGCCTGTTGAAAAGAGCTTCATTAATAAATCTCAGTCTCAAGGGCTGAATGGTTGATGGTGAATTCCATTCCCTTAGGGAGTGATAGGTTTGGATACAATGTGTCAGTGATTGAAATCAAAGCTATGCAGGATGCTTTTCACTTCTGTCTAGCCTCTTTGCTTTAGGTTAGTTCTGGTCCAAAGCAAAAAGCTCTGTCCCAGGACAATGCTCCCTCCTTGCATATATTTCAGCCGCGATACCCGTAATGCATATTCTGCTCACATTCCTCCATAAAATGACACATTCTTGGTAATTCTACACTCATTTGTATGCAGAATTGCTGGTGGCAGGCCAGCACTATTGCTAGACAGACAGAGGGCTTGGTAGGGGAATGTGGGGTGGAAAAAAAAACATGAATCAATGAACTCGCCTCTTTTTTCTTTTAGCTCAAATATCGCAGGTCAGTCTATACAAAATAAAAGTAAGTCATATCCCTGTGGGGAAGGGATGAACACCTTATGCATTAATGTGCTCAGAAATGCTGCTATTAAATGTTGCTTCACACTATCAAATTAACATTTTTGCACAGAAAAAAAAAACATTGTGTTCTGCTGTCCTATTTTGTCTCATGCGGTGGCTAAATAACATGAGCAGAGTTCATGAAACTATTTGTGGATGTCTTAATGCACTGGCCGGTTAACTAGATTGTATTTTGTTCTTAACATTGAAATGGCTCGTGGGTGGATTTCCAAGTATTTCAACCCCCATGTAGGAGGAATTATTCTATTCTCTGAAATTATATGGTTGATTATGACTGTCATTCTTGATGTAGGGACTTCTGTCTGTGTACCAGCATATGGATGTTTCTTCAGGACAGCAGTTGTAAGTCTACACATATTGTCTGAACTGATAAAGGAATAAAGGGAATGGGGCATTATGTATCACTGCCTTTGCATAACTGAGCAGCATCAATAGAACACCAGTCATCAAAGGCAGGGCTGCTCTCAGCTGGGCGTTCACAGGCTTCCTTTCTGCTATTACCAGGATGCGAAATAAAACAAACAATAACATTTTACAACAAACCTACCAATGTTTGAAGAAGTGAAAAAGCAGTTAAAGTAAATCTGATATACTAGCAAATGCAGATTCTTTCACATTAAAGCACACTTGAAGAATTATCACAGGAAAAATTGTGATATTTCTCAGGAAAGTGCTCTAACCATGGTTAGAATGAGAGATGAAGGAAACAAAGACATGAGCGAGGGAGAGAAAGAGAAACACGAGGGCATATGAGGATAAAAGAGAGAAAGAAAAGAAAAGGGTAGAGGATAGAGGGATGATGGAGAAGGTGAGAGAAGGTAGCAGAGGGAAGGAGCAAATATGGGTCAAGGTGTAAAAAGAGCAAGCGAAATGAAGAGAGGAGTGATAATAGAGGAGAGGGGTGACATGATGGAGAAGGAAAGAGTATATAGATACTGAATGGGACCTCGGGAAATAAGCAATTGTCAGAAACGTAAGACAAATAATAATGGGGAGAGGAGAGTAGAAAACGAAGATCACTACAAAATCAAAGAAAACTTCAAGAGACAGGAAAGAGGAAAACACAAAGGAGAGAATAATAGGAAAATGAAGAGATGATGGGTAGAAAGGAGAAAGGTGAAAGGGTGGAAGTAAGAGTAGAAACGGGGAGGATCACATAATAGAATGAAGAGGACTGGGAGAGCAGAGTAGAGATGATATGGATGTTAAAATAGGAAGTCAGAGAAGAGTGGATGGAGCAAATGATAGATAGAAGGATATAGAAGGGCTAGAGATGGTGGGATATTCTGAACGACTGGTATTGAGAGAAAAACAATTAGAGAAAAATTTCTGAAGAAAATTCCCCTGTGCTGCCTCCACCCTATTTTGAAGTGTGAGGCCCCAAAATGGGATTAGTTGTGCATTGTGACATGCACCCAATAGCACTCACACTGCATCTCACATCATTCACACTTGATCCCACAGCATCCTCTTTGACCTACACAGCATTGAGACTGCAACTCAGAGCAAATATACTGTACTCAAACTTCACCTCATTGTTTTCATGGTTCACCAACAACACTCTCTCTATCCCACACAGCATCCACAAGGCACCACACTACATCCATGCTAAACTATTTCACAAAAACTGCACTTTAGAGCTTGTACATTTGACCCTGTTCATTCTCATTGTCCCCCACAGTACTCTAGAAAGTACATTTTACCTCACAACAGGAAACTAGCTGCTTGTCGCCCAGTGACGGCCGGCACGGATCACGGGCAGGGGGGGGAGGAGATAAGGGGGTTTAAAAATGAATAAAAATCACTTACCTGATACCGTGTCTTTCCTCCATGTGTTCGTTACCGTCTCTCATTTGGGGCTGGAACAGGAATCACCCCAAAGCCAATCACAACGCTGCAATGAAGTGTTGTGATTGGTAAACACTCAGGCTCCCCTGAGTCAATCACAATGCTGCAATGCAGCTTTGTGATTGCTCTGAGCTCTGTGGTTCGGCTCTCATCCAGGGAATGGGAGCCTGGGCATGTTCTCGCTGCAGGCTGTAATGCAGGCTGAGTAGAGAACATGCAAAGTGCGCATGAATGTTTATCGGGCCAGCCAAACATTCAGGCAAACAACTCCTCCCCCTGCTCCTCTGTTATCGGAGCAGCCCCGCCCTGCCTGCAAACCTGCAGCAGCAGGAAAACATAAAATGATAATAACCTTGAGTTAAAATCATTTTATGTTTCCTTTCTTTCACTGCTTCAAAGCAGCGGGGTGACGCTCCTCTGCCTTACCGGAGGAGCCGCCGCTGCTGTTGCCATCACTCTAACCCTAGCCCCTTGCTTTATTTTAGCCCCCGATGAGATGATACACTGCTTAGGAAATTGCTGCCATTTTCCCGACTGTTGCTTCAATAGTGTTGTAAATTATATATATAAGGCAGCATGAAACATCTCATGATTGCTGATATTGAAACTGTAATTTGTAATCCTTGGCACTAATATTGAGTGTGCTGAAAGAAATATTGAAACCTTGTGTTCCATATCTATGGATTTTTGTTTCTTTTCATGTAGAGCTCTGTAAGCTTAACACTACGTTTCCAATGAGGGCACTATGGCCAAGTATTGATCGCCCTGGGGCACGTGTCCTTGTTACCATTCAATTTCAGAGCCCCCGCTCCCCGGCCCCAACTCCAGCATTTTCCACAGCTATCTGTCATTCTTTCCCTACACTGAGATACAAAGTGACATTGCCTCATTCTTAACCCATAGGTATGCTTTGCGCTCCAATTTAGCTTGCCATCTGCAAAGAGGAATTTGGTTTTGTTGAACGAAGCATTACCTGTTTTTATATCAATTCTTTATTCAATTTTTCAACAATATCATTAACAGAGCTCATAGAGTATGAATGAATGAATGATTGAGTGAATTAAGGAATTAATTCATTTTTCTTTTGCATAATTACTTAAAATCATTGCAAAATTGCAGTACATTATCCAGAATTACACTAAAATACATATCAAACGACATTGTAAGACATTTATCTAAACGTGTATAAAAATGTAGGACTGTCATTTGGCCAGTAATACCAGACCGTATCTAAAATGTGACCTTGTTCTTTAATTCGTTGATTTTAAAATTAAATATTAGCAAGGTCCGTTTTCCCTGTGTTTTCATGGGAAGTTAATTCTTAGTTTGTTGTGGGGCTTATGGGTGCCGTGCAATTCTCTCCTGGGAGGGGCTATTCGCCGTACTGCTCCTTCTATTACTACCAGGGGCTCAACAGTTGCCACCACATGTTTTTCCTCTGTGTTGTTTTCGATTAGGGCCCTTCGTATCATGTTCATATATTAGCCAAATTTGGCCAGGTCTGAAGACTCTATACTTGACTGAAGCAATGCCACTGCATCGGCGTATCTTCTAGTCCCATGCCTTAAGAACATTGGTTTTAACAGTATACATCGATGCTGTAGTAATGCAGGGCAGCAGCATAGTAGATGTACCAATGATTCAGCCCTATAATTACACAGCCTGCAACTGACTATATTGTGCAATGATTTCCAGGCCGGGTTCAGTTGTTTCATTGGTAGGGGGACTAGGCACGCCCATTGAATTTCCTTCAAACACCTCCTTCCCAGAGGATTGTTCATGTGTGGCTGGATTTTATGCGACTCGTATGCATTAATTAGGCCAGCCATTCCTCTGTTTACCTTCAGTCTTGCTATATCTTGGTTCCTTGATATCTGGGCGATGTGCTTATTTAGCACCCTCTTTATTGCAAGGTAGTTTAATTCTTCTTGGGACCAGGATGCTGTAGATAAGTCCAACTCTGCCACTGTCTCCAGGCAGTATTTCTGCCATGGGTTTGACAACCCCTCAAATATGGTTCTCAGTGCCTCCTTAAGGGATCCTTTCTGAGCCTTTGTCGTCTTGAACTAAAATTTAACCAGGGTGCTCCTGCATTCGTATTTTTGTTGTACAAGGCCAAACTCAAGCCGAATCAAGGCGTTTCTTGTGTACTTGGGGAGCCTAAAAAGCCTTTTATAACACTGCCACTGGGCTTTTTCCATCATCTTTTCCATCTTACCTGGGAATGCCTGTGATGCCTAACCAGCGACTGCAAGGAGTTTGGATTTTGTGACTCTCATGATGGGTTTCGTGGTAGGGCTATGTAATTTACTTTGGAGTTTGCAGAGGGCGTAAATGGTGGCTTGTGTTTTGGCTTGCGTCTTGGCCTGGTGCAAGGTTGCCTTGCCTTTGTCGTCCGGCAATGCGCCTAAATATTGATATGCTTTTTCTGTGGCTATGCTGTTGTTGCCCAGTCTCCACTTTAAACCTGTTTCCTTCAGGTGTTTACCAAAGACCACAACTTTTTTTTTATTGGGGTTGGCCAAAAGTTCGTTTTCCAGGTTGTAGTTGTTTAATGCATTCAACCCCCTTTGTAAACCTACTCTGGTGTGGTCAAAAATCACCAGATCGTCAGCATACTGGAGTATATTTAATCGTTGCTGTCTGATTTTTGGGATTACCAAACTTGCTCCTTTTATAGCTTTCCCCAGTTCTGCCATGTACAGATTAAAGAGTGTGGGTGCTAAAACGTAGCCCTGCTTTAGGCCGCGGTCAGTTGACATCTTGTGTGTGACTGTATCCCCCCCCCAGTTTATTCCTCACCCAAGTATTGGTATATAATGACATCAATGCCTTCAGTAGTTTTCCGGGGATCTTCCAGCGGGACAATTTGTACCACAGTTTACTTCAATTAACCCCATCAAAGGCAGCCGAGTAGTCTATGAAACATGCAAATATTGGCAGATTTTTCCGGAGTTTGCCTGATATGCCAAGAATGAAAGGGCCATAATGTTATCTATAGTAGAGCAGCATTTTCGGAATCCAGTATGGTAAAAAGGTAGTATTTCGTTATCCTCTATCCAGGCTGCTAGTTCATGTAACAAAGTGCTAGCATGTGCTTTGCCTTCGATATCTAGCAGGGCAATGAGTCTATAATTTTTAGGGTCGGTTTTTGCTCCCTTCTTATATATTGGTTGCAATAGAGAGCCTCGCCAGGCGTCCGGCACGTCACCCAGCGCTCTGTATTCCCTGTACAGCTGTGTTAACAGGTCTGCCCACTCCTTAGGATCCTGCTTGAACAGTCCGCCTGGTAGGCCGTTTGGGCCCGGGGCTCCGTTCCGTTTTATCTTTTTAAAAATCTTTATAACTTCTTTCGGCTCCTGCGCTTGACCCCCCATATCTATCTGGTCATCTTCCTCCACTTCGGCTCCATCTGATCCGGGGAAAGCGCTTAAATTTTGGCCAGCTGGGTTCATTGTATATATCTCTGCCGTATGGTCCAGCCAGGCATCTGCTGTAACTGCATTCCGCCTGTCCGTTTTTGTATTTTTCATCTTGGCTATATGCTCCCAAAATTGCTTCTGTTTATTCGGTTTGCATAATTCGAATATTGTGATCCATTCCTTCTCCATCATCTGGCATTTTTCTTTCCATACTAAGTGTTTGTGGTTCCGCTGGGCATCTTTATAGGCTTTCTCTGCCACCGGGGTGTCACTTTTCCGGTATATCCATCTGGTCTTTCTGAGGGGTGCGGGTGCTATTCTTCAACTTTATATTGCATTTCCTGGATCGTTCTTTTTGCCTCGTCGATTTGTAGTTTGTATACCTTGCCCCTTTCAATAGAACTACCCGCAGTGCTTCAATCCAGCTGTCCCAACTCTGGATGGCAGGGGAGAAAAGTCCACTATGTTCCTTCCGTACTAGTCTCTGCTTGCAGCTTTCCCAATTCGAGACCGTGAAGTGGTTTCATCTAATCCTCTTCACTAGTTTGTGCTCCTCCCACCCAGCTGTGCTACTTATGGACATCAATTCTTCACGGCGGTCGCACTGGAGTTTGAATTCTGCAATAAGCATTGCATGGTCGCTTGTTTCGTGTTGTTGTATCTGGAAGTCCTGAATTCTATTCCTCATACTTTTCCTTATGAAGATATAGTCGATTGTGGTTTGATTATTAAAAGTCAGGAGATTTGAAGCATTGGGGTTATGTTGCTCGGTCCAAGCCCAATTAGATCGAATGACCTTAAAAAATGATTAAATTCTCTTTCCACATGGGAGCCTTTGCCTTTGTCCGAGCTCAAGTTGTGGAGATTAAAATCCCCAGTGATGATAGAGTCCAGATGGTTGAATTCACAGAGCACTTCCTCTAGGGTTGCGATAATCAGTTTGGTATTTGCCATTTTTAGGTCTCGCCTGCGAACGCAGCGCGAAGCGCTGCTGTAGCAAGCGAGATCTATTGTTGCTGACTTGCCTCGGAAGTGGGACAGGAGATGTGCACGCGCAGGCTTTTGGCGGATTTGAGTTGGTGTACGCGCCTACAGCCACGCGGCGTGCACATCTCCTGTCCCCCTTTCCTCGCAAGCCATCATGCGGTTTCACTTTCGTCAACACGCACGTCCTAGGCAGCCTCATGCTATTTAATATTTTTTTTTAAATGCGCACGCGCGCTCCAAGCACTTCCCAGCTCTTGTTTATGGAGGGAGGGTGAACAGGAACAAGCAGCAGCACAGACAAGCTCGCCCCTGCCCCTCCCGAGAGCCATAGCAGAGTTCCTGTAGATTATTGAGAGCTCGTTCTGCTGCACACACATCTCTGGGAAGGCTGCACGTCACAGGCATGAACATCATTGGGGCCAACCCAGCCTCTCGACCTTCTGGAGTCGGCAAGATGAGGACCACGGAACTGTCCGGTGATAGTCACACCTGTTACAGAAGCGTGCAAGTCAGCAGCGCAGTTTGTGGAATATGTGGTGTGAACGCTCAATGTGTCGAGCGTAGGTGACGCCTGGTTCACTAGCCGGAGACACGACACGCGCTTTTGATACACAGAAGGTCAAGGGTGACTGCTGCTCGCACATCCAAACAGCATTTTATTTTATTTTAAGTATTTCTGAAGAGTATTATGCATTTTAGGAATCTCGATCCACACCAGCAACCTAGATTCGGATGAGTTGGATAGAAGAAATCACAAGGTAGAGATTGTTCACAAGGGTTGAATGTGAGTGCAGGCGCGTTCTGTTCAGGGGAGCAGTCTGACCTAAGCAGGCGGGTGTTCTGTCCATTGCTGCGTTTTTGGTGCCTGCTGCACTTGAGAGCCACAGGACCACACAGACAGCAGCCCGCTGAGAGGAGGATCCGGGCAGGGCTTTAGATGCTGAGGAGAAGGTGTGGACGTTGGAGCAGAGGACATGAGCGGGGCAAGGTGCGGGTCTAGGTTTCATAACTTCTTCAAGCTTTGAACGCAATACATCTGCGTGATTTGTAAGAATGTAGGATGAGATGTGGAAAAGAAAGGGTAATCCCAGCAACTCTGCTAGACAATGGCCGAGTCAGTCACCGTTTCCTGTATGAAAGAGTTTGGCTTGAATTAGCTACCTATGTCAAATGCAATTTAAAGTCATGTTTCTTTGTGAATTACAAATATGCTGCAGCAAGGATAACGTGAGTGAAACAAGGACTCTATGGCTTGTGCTGATGGCATGCAGAAATGTTCTCAGGTTTAATAAGATATGCGTCTAAGTGCCTAAAACTCGGTGGGTTTGCAGCACTACAATTCGAATCAAATATAGCCCTTTACCTTCACAACGACCATTTCACACTGGCTCTGACATGCTGCTTGCAGCTGGGTCACTTCATACAACACAGCAGGAACCACTGACATGCGATGTAAGCATTGTCATGTTACATGCCACAAACTCGGTAACAAAGCTCATTGACAGTGGCTCAAAAGGGGTGCAGAAAGGGGTCAGAAGGGCGCTGCTCGTCTCCGATGGCCAGTATGAAAAGAAGCCTCATTGCCCCCACCAAGGGTACCCGTATCGAGATGAGTGGTCTGTTTGGGCCTAAGATGCGTCACTCAGTGTCGCGGGGCGTAGAGATCATTGGTGCAGCAGGTGCAGTGGCACCGGGCCGAGATGAGCTATTGGGCCGAAGCTGTGTCTCTCACAGTCAGTGGTCGTAGATATCATTGATGCTGCAGGTGCAGTGGCACCGGGCAGCGATCAGCAGTCTGCGCCGAAGCTCTGTCTCTCACAGTCAGGGGGCGTAGATATCAATGGTGCTGCCGGTGCAGTGGCAACGGGCCAGGATGAGTTGCCTGTTTGGGTCGAAGCTGTGTCTCTCACAGTCAAGGGGCGTAGATATGATTGGTGCAACAGGAGCAGTGGCACCGGGCCGTGATGAGTAGGTGAAGGTGCATGGCCCCTATTAAAGTGAAACAGCGGCATGAAGGGCTTTTACAAAAAAAAGCATTTGTTTATCAACTTGACAAGCAGATGCTTTTTTTTTGTAAAAGCGCCCCAAACCGCACTTTCACTTGAATGGTGGCCAGACCCATTTCTTTAGACGCGGCTCGTCTAACGAAAGGGGCGCAGCTGGCATTAAAGAGAAAGTGCGGCATGGGCGTTTTTACGAAAACAATCATTTGCAATGCAATAGGTCTTGCATTTGCAAGAGTTGAAGCTATTGGCATTGTAAATGACAATGCCGTTTACACATAACACATAAATAAACGGCATTGCAATTTACAATGTCAATAGATCAAACTCTCGTAAATGCGAGACCTATTGCATTGCAAATGCTTGTTGAAACTCCCTTGTGGTTGAGATATACATTGATGATTAGGAGTTCTATTCTAGTTTTACCGCCCCATAAACCGTTTATCACAATGCACTGTGCGGTGTCTGTTGATCTTCCATTCTCTTTGATTGAGACCTCCACTGCGTGATTCACATAGATTGAGAGGCCTCCAGAGGCCCTACCATAAAAATGTAGTTTCCTGGCTGGTACATGAGTACCAGCAAATCCTTGTAGGTGGGTGTCCTCTGTGGCCCATGTTTCCTGCAGGCAAAGAATGTCCCCTTTCTGGATCTTTTCCATTGCAGAAACACTATTTCTTGTGTTTAGAATTCCTGCCACTTTCCATGTTATGAGTCTCAGGCTTGTCATGTGGTCTCTTTTTGCCAGACCCTCAAAGCTTTTTTGTGGTGGAATTACAGCGTATAACTTATTTTGTGCTGCGGGGCTAGCAGTACTGCATAGTGTGGCCTCCGCACAGTGAGGTGGCTTTGCTAGGTGTCTTTCTTATCAGAGGTCAATGCGGGCCTTCATCACCAGTGTTTCTTTCGAGTATTTTCCTCTCACTGTGACCTTTTTTTCCGCTAATTTCAATTGTAAAATTGTGAAAACTCAGCTGGGTGTCTATGGGATAAGTCCCTTTTAGGAAGGTTTGTGTCTTTGGTTAGTTTCTATGTTGTTTGATCAGGCCACCACCTTGTGCGGCTAGCACAGCTGGGTATTTTTCTTCTTCTTGTTCACAAACCACTATGCCCCATTTATCGAAAGTGATCTTTTCTCTAGGACCATATTGGCAAGGGATGGTGACTTCCATGTTGTTAATGTATTTTCCATTTTTGATTGCTGTTTACCTCAATTTGTATACTGAGGAGGTCTTTGCTCGTTATTTGAACCAACGAACGGATGTGATGAAGCAACTTCAAAATATTACCCCTGTTAAGGATGTCTGTCCTTCCACGTGACCTGTACTGGGGCAGAACATGACTTTCAATGAGGTCAGTGCATGTACCGTGTAGTTCTCTTTGGTGTTTAACTGTGCTCCTGGGGCTCTGTTCTCTGTTAGATGCACGTGGCTTTGCTCCATTGTTGTTCCTCTGTTAGATGCACGTGGCTTTGCTCCATTGTTGTTCCGTTTCTCTCTGTCCCTGCTCCCTCTGTGGTCTTTTCCTTTTGTTCCGTCCACTCTTCCTGCAATGCCTGACAGACGACGCATGTGCCATGAGGTTTTGTTTGTCTTGGACTTCCTCTGTTCTCCTCAGGCTTGGCCGTATAAGTAGATTTCGAGCTGCTTCCCACTACCCCTTGAGTTGGCCCTGACTCTGTGTCCTCATAAGATTGTTTGGGAATTGAATTCCTGCGTGCTTTGTCAGTTTCCGATGATATTGGAACATAGACTTGTGTGTTCCTCATGGAGGTCCTCCTCTGTTTTTCAAAGATTGGGAAAAGCTTCCTGCTGGGCGGTATTTCATTTATGGGAGTTATCTTTCCTTCTGTTGTTGAATTCTCCCAGGCCTTTTGAGCTTGAATTTGCCTATTCGTTTTTTGTCTCTTCTATAATCTTTTTTTCTCTCGTCTGGACAGGGGCTTGTTATACTTTATGGCGGAGGTAGCTGGCCTTGGGCTACTGATGCACCTGGTCTCAAGGTGCTCCTCTGATGTATCCACCTGTAGATTCTGGCTACTACTGCTCCGTTTTGGTAGATTGTGCGGGTTTTTGGGGTTCAAATTAGCAGTGAAATTGATACTGGAACTGTTGGTTTTTTTTGCCCTGTTTGTTGTTGCCTTACATGGGCTATGTTGAGGGTTGGCAATTACTGGGGCTGCCTCTTGACTGACCTCTTTCCTCAGAGTTATTAAACTAATTTGTATCCCTCTTACCTCTGTATTTTCTGCTGTGGGCGTAATTTCGGCCTTTGTTTCCAAGTTATTTCCTCTGTTACTTAAGCTAAGTTTTTTCAAGTCCATAATTAGCAAAGTCTAGACTTCTGGAAGGGTTGAAAGTTTTTCTACGATGACTCTGCAGTGGCAGTCCTCGATATTGCCACGTTTTTCTAGTGCTTCTAGCTTGAGGCTTATATTTGCAATGGCTAAGGCTAAAGTTTGCATTGTGTCCATTTGGACCTCTAGTTTATGTGACTGCCAATTGAGGGCATTTGTGGCGCCATGAGTGTGTTATTGATAGCAGAAAGCCAATTATTTTGTTAGTTGGAATCAACCTCAACCTTGCTGATCTCTGTGCCTTCCTCCTTCTTGTTTTCGGGTGACCCTCCTAGCCTCCGACAGGGTAGCTTGATCATACTTTTCCCCTAAGTGTTGTGTCTTAGGGCTGTCTTTGCAGGTGTCTTCCAACTCAATGGAGTTCTGTGTGCTAATTTGGGGCTGATCCAGTTCTGGTGTGTCGTAGGCCCCCGCATCGGCTTTGGTTCACAAGCCTTTTTTATCCGTCCACAGGGCCCTGTCTGTTGTTGTATGGGACAGAATTGGGCTCAAGATCTTAATTGATGAGTTCTTAGATTGATCCCACTGTATGCGGGGCGTGGCTGACAGCACTGAAGAGAGCTCGATCACACTGTTCTCTTCCCCACTTGTCAATAGGGAAATGCTGTAAGTTTGCCCTGCGGCGTTGATGTTCACTTTATGTGTACTGTGTATGCCCCACATCGGCACAGTGACATACCTCTAGAGAGAGCGTTGGAATTGAGTCTTCGCTGTCCTTACTGGCCAGAGGAGACTGTTGTTATACGTTTGTCACTGGTTGGCCATCCTTTCTGCTATGTTTGTTTTTGGGCGTGGTTTCAAGGTTGCCGTCCGTGATTGTATCTACTCTCCTATGGTAGTCCTCCAAAGTTTTTTCTCCCTTCTGGGCGTTCTCTGGGTCTATTCTCTTGTAGTAGTCATCCAAGGTTTTTTCTTTCTTCTGGGTGCTCTCTGGGGCTCCTCCCCTCCCTCCTGGTTGGCGTTTTTTACCCCCTTTTACCTTTGACCCCACCCTCAACACTTGAGGGGCCATTTTCCAGTTAATTTTCCAGTCAATTTTCCAGCCGCTTGTCCTACTGGCTGTTGAAGTATCTAAGATCCTGTATTTAGGTCTTTTTGTTCTTCTGTGAGCACCTCCTGCATTCCCTCTTCTTAGATCTGTTAGTCTATGTCTTTTCCGTGGATGGTATTCCCGGCGTTCCAGGCGGTCGTCCAGATTGTTCATTTGCTGCAGATGGGAACTGTGTGGGGTCCGGGGATTGAATCTCCGGTATCCTCAGAGCAATTGTTGTCTCTAATTTGGCCGAGCTGCTATGTTACTGTACTTGACTGTAAGTCTGAGTTGGCTTGGGTGCTGGCTGGGAGAGGATGCAAGCCTCGGGTACAGGCTCCTAAACCTCCTGCTCCTGCTGCTGCTGGGGGGATGCTCCTCTACTTTATGCCACTAGTGCTATTTGGGGCTTGGGGCTATATGGGGCTTACTTGGAGAAAAACGTGATCACCGGAGCAGACACGTACTGCCGGTGAGATGGTAAAACGGCCAGAGTGAGCACCGCGGGGGTCCGAGCTCTGGGCAGGGGGATGCGCCGAGGCACGAGCGGAGCAGGGAGGGGTGCTGCACCTGCTCAGGCGCAGGTAGGACCAGCGTATGGAAGAGCTTGGAGGAGAGGACAAGGCATTCCCTCACCCCTGCGTAGACCCAACCCGCCAACCTCCAGCCGTGCCCTCGCACCAACACTCACCGACACTCAGCAGCAATCACTCACTGTTTGGTTTCGGTGTGCACGGCCCTTGTCCCCTAGCCCGGATCAGGAACGCTCCTACTCTCCCACCTCCCACTCACCTCACCTCGCGTACCAGCGTTCAGCTCGCGTTCAGACAACATGATTCACCTCAACACCCCTTCAGCTTTGTCATTAGGATGAGCTTAGCACCTGCCTGCGCGAGGACATGTGAGCTCATAGAGTAGGTTGTAAAGCCATCAACCCTCTTTCGAGCAATAACAGCGACATGTACCAAATCAGTAAAATTGAGCCCTTGTGTATAAAGACAAAGGATCATGACTTAATCTCAAGGGTCAATCACCAAAGCGCACATCTCATAATAGTATTCCACCTCTATCACTGTCTGTTTCTCATCCACCCTCTGATCAGTAAAGAATATATGCTCCCCTCATGAAAAAGATGTATGTACCAAGCATTTGTACCCTCCCTACACCCTACCTATCCCCATACCTATCCCTAAAGGTCACAAAGACTATAAACCCTGGAGAGGTAAGACCATTACCTAAGAAGGCTTACCCCCATGTGGTTTGGTGTCCTAACTACTTGAAGTCCCATGGGGGACACTGACTGGGAAGTGTTAGTATTACATTTAAAGTGTAATCATTGTGTGTTGCATCTTTGTGTGTTTGTTTCATCTCCTCCTCCTCTACAATGTTTTCCCCCGTAGGAAGGTCACCTGTCTTCCCCCATACAGCCTGCATGTTAATTTATAAAAAGTGATGCATCACTGGGCAAAAAACTGTGATGCGTCATTTTTCATAACGCCATCTTTACGACACCATGGATACACCGTATTTACAATATGGCTCTCCATGGTGCAAGGATTTACAGATACATCAGGAATTCTGACATATCTGCTAGTGCAAAAATTACGCATTGATGGAGTGCGTTGGAAAACTGACGCAACTCCAGCATTGTGTCACAACCCATGGGCGAGTCTCATGTGAAAAGACCTGTGGCAATCCTTACACCTGCTTGAAGCAGGCATAAGGATTTAGATGCAGTCAAGTCGTAGAAGTGGCGTTGAAATTTCATTGCACCACTTCTACAAGGCTTTTTACGGGGGATCACCCACCCTGCATACATTATACCTGACACAGGTATAATGTAGCGCTGGCCCTGACAAAGTGGCGCATCTACCTAGATGCATCACTTTGTAAATAGGGCACAGTGGGTGCATTTATTATGCCGCCGCAGCATCACAGAAAATTGATGCAATGGCAGCCTAAGCCCTTCATGAATAAGGGCCAGGGAGTTTCAGGATGATTTCTTTAATTTCTCTGTTTTGCACACTTAGCGCCTAGGGCCAAAACTCCTTGCTGTTTCCTCCACAATTCTATCTTTGAAACTCACCCAATATTCCTCCTTCTTTTGTTTTTAAGCTAAATGCATTCCTTTCACAGAAAAACTGCTTTATGTCCCCTCTCCTTGGTTCCTTTATTGTCACCCCACCAACAGGCTGTTGTCACTGATGGAGGAGCACTTCAGACCCATTTATGTGTGGCATCTCTTGACTACTTTTCACTTATCCTGTACTTCAGGTACATCTCTGTTTATATTATAACTGGCTGTATAATGCCCACTTCCTTCTCTGGCACCCCTGAGTGGATGCCAAAGAGCATACATTATCTGCTTATACAATGGGTACTCTATTGCCCCTTCTGAACCAAAGCCAAGAGCATAAAGTATACCTGGTCATATTATGATTTCTCCATTGCAGCCCATGGGGGACCCCTCAAAGAATAATATGGCTAGACATATCATTCTAATTCACGTGAATTTCTTCTTGCCATGTATGATTGGACTCCAGACATATCGTATGGCAGGTCCATGATGTGGTTTGCTGCTCTGTCAGGCATGGTGGTCCTTGTAGAGCGTTTTACAATATTGAGAAAAATGAACGCTGCTCATAATAATGTACAGAATTAAGGTGTATGCTTTAAGGAAAAATAGCAGTCTGTTTAAAGTTACAGGAGGCAACCATATTTACTTGTACAAGGCCTGAATAGTTGAAGCAACATTCCCTGACAAGCTGGCATGCCTAAGAAATGCTTAACGAATATAAAATGTTTACTTCCTGACCTTCCCATGGACATGTTTTTTGCGATTAATAATAGTTGCAAAAATGTTTTCATCTTATTCTGCAAATGTTTCTACTTAAAGAATATTCACTGCAAATAAATGAATAAGTCTGTTATTAAGAAAGAAAGATATGAAAATTCACTCATGGGAAAGTAGTTTTGAACAAGAGAATAATTTACATGTAGATCTGATGAAAAATGCTAGATGATAAGAATTAGTTACAACATTTAAAGTTCCTGTGTAGAGCTATTGTGTTCCTGCAGGAAGAATTAGGAGAGATCCCATTCCCATGAGAGCATCAAAAGATGATTGGCTGGTTAAAGAAAGAAAACACATTAAACTGCAACTTTGATAAAAATGTGTTGTCTATATAGTCCGTGTTCCTAAAATAGGCACAGACCAAACATTTTCCCTTCCTTTCCCTTCGGTCATTCCACATTACTCTTAGACTCTACTGAGGTTCTTAGACCTCTCTTCATGAGAAGTCTGCTTTGATAGATTACTGATTATAGAGCTGATTGATGCTAAAGCTTTATGCTTAAGTTAACTCTCTCTAATTGGAACTCTTTATAAGTTCTAACTGACATCTTTCCTCCCCATTCCTAAAATAGGGATTCTTTCCTTTATGGAACTCACTTAATGCATTTAACATGATTTATTGATGACTATTTTTGATGATTGAAAAACTAATGATTGATATTCATGAATTTATATACTTAATCTATTAAAGATAACATACTAAAAGATTGGATTAATAAAATCCTTTAACTCATAACAAACTCTAATTATTGACTAAAAATAGATTAGTGAGTGTAATAATCATTACACATGATGTACAGCTTCTGATTAATGTCATTCAATGTCAAAGATCCATTGACTTAACTGATAACTGAGATGCCTGCTCCAGAAAAGTTGGTAGCAAGAGGATGGTTTACCTTATGAGAAAGAGGAGCTGTCGTTAATTGCTCACATTTATGGGGTCCCCTGCGTCCTGTAGACCAAAGCCCACATTTTGAAGACTGATGAGGTGCAGTTTCGAAGGAGGTTGCAGAATCTGAGGTATGAGTATCAATAGGGTTATGTGTTGTGAATTGTTGCTCGTAAGGTGTTGAAGTATGTATGTTAAATGGGATGTGCTTATTTTGAAGAAGTAGAAGAGGTAATTGGACTTGAAGTAGTCCAAGATCCCGGGATAGATAAATAAGAGTTGATTTTGGGTTTTCTCTTCTGTTAAAGATTTGTGGTGAATTTCGTGAGGTACCGTTGACTGCGCAATTGAGTTAGGGTTATAAAGATTTGTTGTGAATTTACTACTATTAATTGATGTTAGTGGAACCTTTTGCACAAGGGTGAAGCTACATTTATTAAGGTGATTTCCCGCTGTCCGGGATTTCATTCATGTGTGTGAAAAGTCTTTCTGTGAGAAAAAGTTAGAAGGCATTAATCCTTAATATTTCGATTGTTGGATTGCCTTTGTTTTCTTTGGAAGAGCAGACAAAGATTGTTTATTCTATGTTTGCTTAGAGTTGTAGAAATTGTGTGTATGGGAAAATTGTAAATGAGTGTGAACCGCTGTGAGGAGTGAGATCATACATCATAGTGTGCAAACACAGAGTGTGACGGTGGCATAGGTCAAATTGTTGTGCAAGTGTTGCAATGAGATTGGTTAACAAATCTTCAAGTATTAAAATTATAACGGGATTGGAGAAAGAGATTTGATGAATACGGAATAGAATCAAAACATTGGAGATATGAATTGCATTGTTTGCTATTTGTTGGAGAATCCGAAATCATGAAATGTTTTAAAACGTTTAAGGGTTTTGTGAGAGGTGATGTAGCAATTCCAGTACTGGAAGGTGAAGAGGCACCTCCTGAGGGGAACACCAACACATTGCATGGCAACGAGTATTGGATTGCATACTTGTTTGTGGTTTTGTCAATGGTGCAAGATCACTGAAATGAGAGTTCACAAAAATTTCCACCACATGGTTTATTCAATTTCAATATCATTGAGCGTCTGAGGGAGAAATTGTATGAGATGAAGCCACTACCTAGACTAACACAGTACGAAGCATTAAATGTATGGGAGAAAACAGCACATGTTAAGGAGAGGGAAAAATATTAAAACAGGGCCAAGAGAACAGTGTATAATTATGCAGATGCTAGATGCGAAGAGGAACAAGCGAGGTGGAGGAAAGCCATAGGCAAGGGGTCTAGACTGTACATTGCTACTGAAAAACCTGTACAAACACAGGGTTCCAATTGCGGCAGTTCAAGGATCATTTGGAGGAGCACATGTGACAGGGTTTATCCCGTCATCCAGATTTCACAAATTGTTGTTGTATACCACCGCAGACTGTTCTTCATTGAGGGAAGGGAGAAGGATTGTCTTCAAGACACCAATAACACATGGTGAGACTAATCTATTTGAAGATGATATTTCTCCCCAGTGGTGTGAAGAACGTACAGAGAAGAAAAAGGCAGGAAATGTAAATAATCAGATTACCACTACAAAAGAGATAGAGATGGAAAGACGGTTAAATGTCCTCAGATTAAAAAGAGAGCTGGAAGAAATAGAGGATGTTTAGATCTTGAGTATGTGAATCAATGCAAAGAAAAAGGGTTGATTTATTTGAGAAAATAAATGACTATGCGTGCAACAACTACACATGATGAATTAACTGAATTAGCCCAAAAACATGAAGTCGATATGTCAAAAAGTGTCCCATTGTTGAAACGTTTTAGGGCACAATTGGAGGATGAAGCTATTGTGACAATGCGTTCTTTAGGAATGCGATTGCACATTACTGAATTAGTAAAATGCATTTGTAAATGGAGGGATATCGAGACGTTAGAGAGCAAATGGACAGAGAACATAAGAAAAAAACATTTGTGGCAGCTGAAGGAATTAATAGGCCACCATCAGGCTCCCCAGATGAAGGACAAGCCTTGGCTTTTCCATTAAGAGAAATACCAGGTGCAGGGAATGTCCAAGAAGCTTGAAGTAGAGGCGATGTTGCAACATTTATCAATAATTTTCCAAAACTAAGAGAGAAACCTGTTCAGTGGTATACACAAGTTGACAGATTTGTAAAAATTCAAAAGTGCTGTGGATTGATTTGAATAAGTTCTTTGATATTGTAGTGCCAAGTGATCTGTGGGCGGAGTGTAAAATTGCTGTGCAAAACCAACCAGAGTTGCCTGCACTAATGGACCATCTCATGTGGTAATAAATAAATACGATGGGGGTGATTATCTTTCTGAAAGGCAAAGTTCCTCCAAAAGATATTGATTGGGTAAAGATACCCTACAAGAGCTAAAAGATTCATGTATGATTACTATGAACAATTGCTTCAAGTGTTACAACAATGCAGCAAATAGGAGCACCCCGGCAAGAGTTATATGAGGTTCTTTGTTTTGCAATTTGCTCTTGGGTGGAGACCAGAGATCAGTATGAACATCTAACAGAGTTTGATTTGCTGGTAGATTTGAGATTCTGAGGTATGGAAATTATTGCAGCGAAGAGCAAGAGATGAAGCAGAAAAAGCTCAAGGACTATTTTATGCTTGCATAGACAAGGTTGGCTCACAAGGGTTTGTTTTCAGAACTAATAGTTTGCAGGGACCCAGAGCGGGCTGCAAGGAGTTGATATTTCACAGGGTAGAGGCAGAGGTGTTCAGATTGATCTGAATTTGGGTGTAGAAGTTTCCATGTTGAAGAAGATGACCTCTTTCCATTTTGTAACAAAATTGCGAATTGAAAGAGGTAGTGTAGGCTAAATCCAAACAGAATATGCAGAGATCCCAAATGAAAGAAGGAAATCAAGTACAGCTGCAGAAGGTATCCATTCAGCAAATGCAAGTGTCAATGCAGAGACAGGTTCCAGTGATGCAGATTCCACAAGCCCTGATGGCCCTACAAACTATGGGAACTCCTAGATTTGATGTGAATCAGATGCCCAGAATAAATCCAAACCCATTGCAGAACAAGAATCAAAACCCATTTCAACAATACTCCATGTTGGACAGTGGTAGTTTCTGCTCCAATAATTGCCAATGACTGTACCTAAGGGGGGAGAAAGATTCTGTACTTGGCACAGTCCTAGAGGTAGATCAGAGTGGACCATTTGTCGAAGGAGAAGTTAATGGGCCACCAAGTCTCATCTTTGATCAACAAAGGAGCTATTTGTTCCACTGTTAGAACATCAGAAGTCCCAGACCTACCCCACTCAGGAAAGAAGAACCAAGTTGCAGGAGTTACAAATAAACAGATAAAAAAAACAATTATAGAAAAGCTCCCTGTAAAAATTGGTTCATTGAGGAAAACCATCAATATGTTGATTGCAATTCCAGTCCTGTAAATCTGTTAGGGAAAGGCCTGTTTTGCAAGTTAATCTGCACTATTTACTGTACACTGCGTGGTATCGAGTTTCAAACTCATGATGAAGATGTTGAATTTAAAATGACTCAAAAAGAGCCACCTGTAGGAATATATCCAGGGAGGACAGTAGATAATTTACCTTCTGATTTGAAAGAAACAGTGAACCCAGAAGTGTGGGATTTTACTGGAACGATCATTGGAATAATCAAAGGTATATAACCAGTCTGAATTCTAGTATAACCAAATTCTGTGTATCTGAGAACACAATCATATAATTTGACCCCAGAGACAGTGGCAGGAATAACGCCAGTAACTGAAGACATGCAGGGTAAAGGGATTCTAAAATAAAATATTGGGAGCCCTCACAACTCTTCGATCATGGGCTTGCAGAAACCAAATGGTAAATATCGGATTGTTCAAGATCGTTGAAAGAGTAACAGCATTGTTGTTCCATGTTGTCTTGTGGTGCTGGATCCAGTCACCATTCTTTTACAAATTCTGTGTACTGCAGAATGGTTTACTGTTGTGCATCTCTGCCAAAGCCTTCTTCTCTATACCATTGCAAGAGGACAAACAGTTTTGGTTCTCTTTTGTATTGAGAGAGGAGTTTTGGCATGGTGTCAAGTTCCATAAGGGTATACAGAATGTCCACATATTTTAACCCCTTCCATGCCCATGACGGAACGGTTCCGTCATGAGCATCGGTTGCGCTGTGCTCATGACGGAACCGTTCCGTCATGGCCCCGCCCGCGCTCGAACCCTTCAGCACCGCGGGGGAATTCCCGCAGCGCTGAAGGGGTTAAATCAGGTTTTGAAAAACAAATATTGAGTCTTTGCAGATGCTTTATAGATCAGTTCTCATAAAGTATATTGATGACACTCACAAAATGCTTGCACACAGGATATGATTGCTCTGTTAAATCACCTAGCTGAGAATGGACATGAACTGTCTCCAAGTAAACTGAAATTTTGTTGAAAAGAAGTCCAATACTTTGGACATATGATTGAGAAAGGAATACGAAACATGTCACAAGAAAGAGTGGAGACCATCCTCAGGATGAACCCACCCAGAACACCAAGAGAAATCAGAATGTTACTGGTAATGGTTGGCTATTCTACTGTTTCCCTAGTAGCTAAGCCTTTGCCTAAGGCTGATACACAGAGATGTTCCTGATCCACTTCCATGAGCCATTGAGTGCTTGAATGCTTTCCCAGACCTCAGAGAAAGTCTCTGTTGTGCCCCGGCACAAGGAATGCCTGATTACAGTAAGCTGTTCACATTGTTTTGCAGTGAGAGGGAGGGCTGTGCTCTTTCAGTGATTACTCAGATGCATTGAGATTCACGAAAACCTGTGGCTTCCTTTTTAACTACACTTGACCCTGTAGCCACAGGACTGCCCAGCTCCCTTAAATCAGTCACCACGGTTGGTGTTAGCTTTGAGAGCTGTAACAACATTGTGATGGGACAACCCTTAACTGTTATGGTCCCTCAATCTGCAGAAATATTACTCACTCGAACAAAAACCCAGTACATGACAAACAGCAGACTTACAAAGTATGAGTGCAAGATTCTTTCTGCAGAAAATATCATTTTCAAACAATGCCAAATTTTGAACCTGCCCATATTGCTACTGTAAATGAGGACTTCAGTGATGATGAGGTTGCACCTGATTGTCTAGATGTCACAGATTTATCCACCAAGCCAAGGCCATACAAAAAAAGACACATTTTTGATTGAGCCTGATTATGTAGACTTTGTGGATGGCTCATGTCTGAGAAACAATTAAGGTATCCCGAGAGCAGCTTACTGTGTCTGTACAATTCAAGAGGTTGTGGAAGCTTCAGGACTTCGAAGTGTTACCTTAGCACAAGTTGCAGAACTAATTGCCCTTGCAAGAGCATGCAGTATAACATCCCAATTGAGAGAGGCTATATGTACAAATAGTCAAAATTGCTTTGGTGTGGTCCATGATTTTGGACAGTTATGGTCAAAAAGAGGTTTCATGACCTCATCTGGTACACCCAGCAGAAATGGAGAACATGTAAAGATATTGCTTGAGGCACTGTAAATGCCTACAGAAGCTGCAGCTGTTAAACATGCAGCTCACAGTAGTGGCAATCGATATGTCACAAGAGCACACTGTTTTTTCAATGTTCTTGTCAGTAGCTGATACATGGAAAGAGCTTAAGAGAGTGCAGGAAGTTATTTCAGAAGCTGAAATAACTGACACAACATTTCCATGGCCCAACTCAACTAGGTAGATATGCAATGGTAAGGTTATTTAGGCAGAATTGATATAACCCAAGATTTAGGATGCTTGCAGAAGAATTGTGCCATCGCTGTGTGACATGGCAGCAGATGAATGTAGGTAAAATAACAACAGTCACATTAAGTCATGTAGGAAGATCAGGTGGTCCCCTCAACAGAATGCAAGTGGACTTTATTGAGATGCCTGTTTGTAATTGGCTGAGGTATGTCCTGGTTATAATGTGCATTTTCTCTCTATGGGTGGATGCTTACCCACACAGAGAAATTGCAGTCTCACTGTAGAAAAACTGCTGTTGCGGGAATTAATACCAAGATTTGGATTACCGGTTTCGCTGGAGTCAGATCATTGGACTCATTTAAGCAGTGAAGTCCTAAGTATGCTTTGTGCAGCTTTACAGATCGAGCAGAGATTACTCTGTTGTTATCGCACAGAAGCCTCTGGCATTGTCACACAGCTGAATTGTACCATAAATTCCTGGTTGGCAAACGTTTGGGCCTCCACATCACTGAAATTACCAGAGGCTTTGCCTTTGGTGTTGATGAGTCTCCAAAGTACTCCTAGCAGGAAGATAGGGTTATCTCTCTTCATGAGATATTGATAGGGCGTGCAATAAGACTGCCTGCTGTACCTGCAAATGCATCTATGAACATCACAGATGGCATGAAACTAGATTACTGCAAGGGATTAGCTGATGTGATGAAATCTGTGTCTCACTAGATTGAAGCTGATACCTCTAATCCACATCAGGAACAGTGCCATGACCTCAGTCCTACTTGGTCAAGAAGCACATGCAGAAGTCTGACTTAGAGCCAAGATGGAAAAGCCCCATCCAGGTGTTTCTCATCACAAACACTGCTGTTAAGAGTGGCAGAGTGGCAAACTAGGTGCATGCATCGAACACCCAGAGAGTAAGAAGTATGTAAGAAGAAATAGTGTTATTTGAGCCAGAACCAAAAGCACTGGTGGCAGAACCACTGCAAACTGACCAATTGCAATGATTGATAACACAAGAGGTACAACAGCAAGAAGGAGAAAGGGATGGAGAAATACAGATATTCGCACCAATCTAGATTCCTGTGATTTCAAAAAGTGGCATTGAAGTTTCTGGTGAAGATAAAGAAGAAGAGACAAGTTCTCAATCAGAGATAACAGTTGAGATAACAGCAGAATAAATAGATGATCTGGGTAAAGGAACAAGTATTGGATCAAGAAGAGTCACTTACAATGCTGAATGGCCACAAAATTATGGTTGGAGGAAATTAAGTTCAAGTGTGTCAGTTGAATGCATACTGCCAACAATTGCTGTGGAGACAGAATTCAGCGGTATAATTGGCCCAGAAGAAGAAAATCAACAGACACTAAGAAGATCAAAACGAGCAAGAGTGCCTTGTCAAAGGTATTCTGCTCCTGGATAGACTTGCTACATTAACCAAGTGCTAAACACACCAATATCAGATTGAATTGATCTAAGATCTGAACTGATTGAACCTCCATGATGTTCCAGTAGAGCAAAATTAGATAAATCTGTTATAAAAATATTCCTGAAAGGAACAAATATTGAGAGACACTATTGAATAAGAAAAATGCAAAAAGACTGAGATAAAAGAAATGTATACTTTAGAAGGAAGTAAAAAGATTTCGCTAGTCCCAAGGCTGCTGTTGAAGAGTAGTGATAACACATTTAGAAGAAGATGGAGTAGGGTTAAGGATGACTATATGTAGATTACAGTAAGTAAAGCTGAAAGTACTAACTGCAAAAGAAAATCCAAGGAGCTGCTTAAAGAAAGCCTGGAAGCAGACTGTTGAATTATTGCTGCTATATATTTGTTTAATGATCTGATTACAGACAAGCATGTGTTTCCTTACAAGGGCTAGATGCACGATCATTATGGGTATTACATTTTTAGTCATAGTCTCAGTGGTCATAACAATGTTTCTAGTGATTTATCTTACACCAGAGAGAGGATTATTTCTACACTTGCTCCTATGACATCTACACACACAATATATGTGGCAAAATTGCAATCATTATTTGTGAGCTACATGAAAGAAGATTACTCAACAAATGTTTATTCTACATTAGTTCAGGAATACACTCAGACATTAGATGCAAATGGCTGCTATGTCTGTGCACACTACCTACATCAGCTGCAGAAAAAGTGACATACCATAACATACCTTTGTCATATGCAATCACATGCAGCATTTGTCTTAGCTTAGTATATAGCCGAGAACACTTTGAATATTGTTTCTCAAATTATTAAATTATTCTTTCAAAAGTTCCATTACAGCAGAGCATGAACTTACACCCACAGGTAAAAGAAATGGGCACAGCTTGGTATTATTTTAGACCATACCTACCTATAGACTCTGTTATGGTATACGTAAACAATGTAACTTTCTTAATGAGACCTTTAGAGAAAGCATTCATTATGACATTAGATGGAAGGAGAGCAAACATTTCATGTAGGAAAAATAGTGGGGAAGATAAAAGGAAAATGAATACAGAAAGAAAAATGATCAATCCAAAACTAAAATTAGACCGAAGGCAAAAGGGGAAAATATGCATTTTCAAAAGAAAAAAACAAGTTTGAAAAAGACCAGTGGGGATTAGTAGTTGAGAACACAGTTTTGCAATTATCTGAGATAGATGTCAAATTTTACAAGGAGAAGAATCCATCATTCCACAAGTTTCTTTCATTTGCGGGCATGATGTTTATTTTTAATTGTCAGCTGATTGGTAGGGGTGTTGCTATTTAGCTTTGCTGCTATCTAAGATCTATCATGTATATAGTATAAATGTTTTCACAATGACATTATAACACAGGCATACACTTATTATATGATGGAACACAGTTAGTTGGAGACATTTTTGGAGCAATCATAACACCAGTGGGAATTGTCTTAAAAGATGAAAAGATTAGAAAGCGTTAAATAAGGTGGCAAACAGCACTTCTGGAGCTTTGATATTTGTTAATACAAAATTAGTGGCTATTAGATCAATGGTTTTGCAAATTCGCCCAGCATTAAACATTTTGCTCGCAGAGAATGGCGGAGTCTGCAAGATACTGAAAGCTCAGAATTGCTGTTCCTATATTCCTGATGAGAGTAAGAACCTTTTGGAATTCACAAAGAACATTTCTGAATTAAAACCTGAGTTAGAATCATAAGAAACACTTTTGCGCCACTTGAACGTCACTTTTTTTGATGTTCCGGTGGCGCAATGAGCCTCAGCATATTTATAAGACCATGCAAAACCACTTTACGAGGCTTTTCATGGCCTTATAAATATGTGCCCCTTTCACGCAGAAAAATGTGGGAAAGGGCATTCCATTGGTGTTGCTGTGGGTGTTCCCATGCAACACCCATGGAAGCTGACACATTCTCAGATTTAGAAGAAATCGTTGAACCTGAGAATACATCAGAACCTAACGCCACCCGTGCAACGGGGAGAATTTTTTTATTTCTTCTCATGCTTTCCTTATTCTATGTGTGATGCCTTCTGCAGCACACATAGAAAAAGGAAAACACAGGAAGGGTGTCCCTTCCTGCACCAAATCAATCAACCCTACAACACAGGCACCCTTGCACCATGGTGCAAGGGTGCCAGTGTTGGAGCATGGAAGCCTATGGTGCAACATCAGTGGGGAAAAGGACATGAATGTGCCATATCACAAAGATACACACATTTCTGCCCTTTTGTTTGGATGTAGGGAAGCGCAGCAAGATTCCGTGCAGCGCTGACCTATGTCAAAACCTCATAAATGAGGCCCACAGTTTTTAGAAAATGTAGGCAAAGGAGTTTTTGCTATTGGATTGCTACCACATAAATTGAGAATATAAGAGGTTAAAGGAATCTGAGAGTTTGAAAAGAAAGAGAAGAGACTCAACTGAGGATGAGAGTGAGCTCTAAAGATTCATTTGTTAAGAAATTGTGATGGTTTGATAGCCTTCAGAGGGAGGAGGTTGCTAGAGCATTTTATAATATCGAGAAAAATTAATGCAGCTTATAATAATGTGCAGAATTAATGTGTAAACTTTAAGGAAAAATAAATGTGCATTTAAATCCAAAAATTGTAGTAGGCAACTATATTTGCTTGTACTAGGCCTGAATAGTTGAAGCAACATTGCCTGACAAGCTGGCATGACTAAAGGAGTGGCTAAGTCATATAAAATGTTTATTTACTGTTCTTTCCATGGGCATGTTTTGCATAATGAATAATAGTTGCATAAATGTGTGCAACTAATTCTGAAAATGTTTCTACTTGCACAATGTTTGCTGCAAATAAATAAATAAATCTGTTATTTAGAATGTTAGATATGAAAATTCCCTAACGGAAAAGTAGTTTTGAACAAGAGACTGAATTACAAGTAGCCGAGATGAAAACTGTTAGATGATAAGAATCAGTTACACAACATTAAATGTTGCTGTGTAGAGTTGTGTTCCTGTGAGAAGATGAGAAGTGATCCTGTTCCCATGAGAGCATTTAAAGGTGATTGGCTGACTGAAGAAAGAGGACACATGAAACTGTAACTTTGATAAAATGTGTTCTCTATAATAATGTGTGTTTCTAGAGTAGGCACAGACCACACTTTTTCTATTCCATTCCATCTGCTTGTTCCACATTACTCTGAGACTCTACTGAGTCTCTTGGACCTCTCTTCATGAGGAGTCTGCTTTGATAGATCACTGATTATTGAGCTAATTGATGCTAAGGCTTTATGGTTATGTTCATCGTCTCCAATTGAAACTCTTTATAGGTTCTAACTGACAACTGTTTTCCCCATTCCTCGACTAGGGATTCTCTCCTTCATGGAAAACACCTAATGCATTTAATATGATTTATTAATGACTATTTGTGATTATTGACATAACTAGTGATCGATATTGATGAATTTATATCCTGATTCTAATAAAGACAAATAACTAAAAGATTGGACTAATACAATTATTTATACCTATAAAAAGCTCTCATTAGCGACTGAAAATAGATTAGTGATTGTGATAATAATTACATGTGATGTACAGCTCCTGATTAATCTCATTGAATGTCAAAGGCCCGTCGACCTAACAGTGGTTATTTCTTCCTAATGAAGTGATAACTTCTTTCATAACAATATAACTTGACTGAAATCCCCACTCCAGCAGCTCCATAAGGCCATCTGATGGCTGGTTTAATAATATCCATTCCTATTGGTGTTCCCGGCACAATTGAGCTTACTTCTTCTCCTTACGTATATCATAGGTGATTGGATTACTGTTTTTCCTCCATCACTCCACATTGGAAATATCAGTAGATAGAGATGTTTGTGTAATTTGCATTGATCATGGTTTCCCCCAGCTGTTCCTGTGTGGACTGCAGAACGTAAACTATAATCAATACAATATTTCAGCTCCTAAAAGCAGCTACTTTCCCTCTGATTCTTCCTAATCTCACTCACAGTGGCTTTTAAGTGACTGATACACAACACTCTAAGTATGGGAGGTATCCACATGCATGTCACATCTTTTTTCATGGTTTGCTTCTGCATCCAATCATTGGCCATAGACATTTTAAGCCACAGGCTGGTGTGCAATTGCTCAGGGCACCTACTTTCCAAGGGGCCCACGGGAAAGGGATCTTTTTGTAATCTCACTTCTGTGCCAATTTGTTTAGCATCTAGGGCAGGCGTCTCCAACCTTTCCTGTAATAAGAGCTACTTATGGTAAATAAAAATCATCCCGAGCTACTAATATTATTAGTGTGATACTAGTGACCATATCAGACAAGATTAGATTATTGACCACCCTATGTAAGATTACCAGCAGTGATCACCTCATTGCATCAGGCAGGGTTGCCAGCAGTAATTGTAAAAAAGGCTTTATCAATTTGGAATGCCTATCCATGGTTAATACATGACAGTCATGGCTGCAATGCTACTGGCACAAATGTAATAATATCAGTGATAAGTCGCTCCAATGATGCATAACTGAACAATAGAATATCACCTCGTTTCTAATTTAGTTGCTTGGGCTTCACAGTGGAGAGCTACTTACAAGTAGCTAGAGGGCTACCAGTAGCTCACGATCTACTCGTTGGAGTAGATGGATCTAGGGCTTGAATTAGTAGGAAATGGGTAATAAAATTCAAGCTTGTTCCGAGCAGGGCCCAGAGATATTTCTTGCGTGGGACCCTCAACATTCTTAAGATGGCACTGGACTTGGTACAGGTACATTCCTGCTGTGACATGGTTTGGACTGTTTCTGGTTTACACGCTTGACACTAAAACACTTATTGCATAGGCCACACTGCACAGGTACACTCTTCCACCCATCCATCACTAGCATCGGATGCTTAAGGGTCCTATTTCTCAATGGTTTTAGCTTCATAGTCACACTTAGGCAAGATGAAAAATACGAGAACTCTGGTCTTCTTGCCCATCACAACACTTTTCAAATAGGCTCCATGACATACACAATCTTCCTTGGCACTCCTAGATATAGTGTACTACACTATTAGTCTCAAATACACATAAATGGTTCGACACCGGTATGATGATCTTTATAAATCAAACTACAATTCAATACAATGCAATGCATGTTCACGCGCATAAGCGTGCAAGGACAAAGCTGTGATGTTTACAAATGTTCAACTTTAATGAGTTTACAGCATAGTGTAAAATGTTAGTTATTGCTTGTTTCTACAGTGCATCTAGTATGCCAGTCATTTTATTCTGCCATGCTCAAACCCCATTCGTTTACAATTTATATTAGTGAGAATTAAAGAAGACACAATAATATTAAGAATAAAAATAAAACTATTTTCCTTACATTGAATAAAATATTGTTCTGAACGATGACTAAGGCACAAGGGGCGGTTGATCTGTGACCCTTAAGGTTTTTTTTCTTGTCCGTCGTGTGAGGTTTCGAGAACCCTGGGGGGAGAAAGGTTCTGTGCAGCAATTATTTCATGTTAGTGTTTGAAAAACAGGATGCGATTTCCCCACAGTACCTTTTTTAGCTGTATTCTGTCAGCGCCCTATTTATCCTAATAAACTATGACAGTGCCTTACTTGCACAGTGACACAAATGTCTGTGATGTGAAAGTCACCCGTTCCTGCTCTCCTTAAAACAGGAGTCTGTGCTACTTTTGCCAAGATAAAACCTCTTTTCTAAATTCCTTTAAACAGACAGAATAAGATTCACCAAATGAGAAAACAGCAATAATCTTCAATCATTAGACTTTGAAATGATGTTAGTCTTTAAATAATTATTGGGACAGGAAGAAAATCCCCTAAAGTTCTGAGAAAATGATTAGCATAACATGCCTGTAACTCATGCTGTGCTTAATGAGAGGTGCTGTTTTCCTGCCGTGGGGGGTATCGTCCAATGAGTGATAGCTCTGAAAGGGGTCACATGCATATTCATCACATTCGACACGCACATGCACTCTGGCTTTAATAGGCCATGACAGGAAAAGTTGTGTCAGGCAAATGGCCGCACATGTGCTCACTCCCTCGACTAGCATATTTAGCCATTAATTCTCTGGTATCCATGGATGAAATATTAGCTTGTTAACTTAAAGGCAATCAGTTGTGGCTAAGTCTCAGTGACGAAGGAGCGTGCATGTGCCGCGTGCACGCTCGGAAAGGAATTCATAGACCTGTCTGGTGCATTTTCATGAGATCTACTCCTTGACTAAGACACCTTTTAAAGCAAGTCGCACAAGAATGAATACATGGTCAGTTGCACCCACTTCCGGGTCTGTCCCTTTTAAAGATATATTATGAACATCCCACAATGCACATTAACAAAAAAAGGTCATATATGTGCTGTAAATAACCACGGGCCAAATTGTGACCAACATTTTTGTGAGCGGAGTAGAATGTTGCAAACTTCGCTAAAATTATCATTTGGAGTGAGTCGCTATCCAACCTACCTCATGAATATTAATGAGGCAGGTCGCAATTGCAAAATGACTGTGATTGGATGCCGTCAGGGGATAGTGACTTTTTGTCATCATTAGACGCCGTATCAATGTAAATAAAGTGCAATTTGTATTCTTAAATCAGCCCATTTTCCTTAAAGGAAACAGTCTGTGTTTAAGAATTTTTTCAAAATTTATTTTAAGAACTTTCTTGGAGAGGCACTGCATTCTCCCCCCAAAACTTGTTTTTTTAAATTCACGTAGGGGAAATGGTTCCCTGGCTGGAGACCCTTTCCCTTTTGTGTATAGTTTACAACACCAACTTGGGAGTCTGTAAATGTAATATAATAACCAGATTTACGATGCAAAAATGATACATCTAAAGAATCACTATTTGGAAGCGACGCCTAAAACACGCCCCTTCCAAAATACCAATTCCTTAGGGAGTCACAAGCCCCTTTTAGGAGTCGTTAATACATTTCCCACATCTAAACTTAGGTTTGTACTTGTTCAAAAACTTTTTTTACAGTTGCAAACAGTCTAAATCGGTGTGTGCGAACATAAAAATATTTAGTACATCATACCTTACCCTTCAATCATCAGATTTTGCCACTATAGCTCTTTAGTAAAAGGAGGCACTCAACTGTTACCAGCCATCTTGAATTAAATAGGAAATTATACCTTTGTATCATAAATACAGAGCGCCTAAATCCCTTGCACAAGTACAGTTTTTTAGCATTTACTTATACTGGAAGCTCTGTATTTCCATGACACGTTTTCATGATACTTTTCATTCCAAACTATAGTGACGTTGCTAATAGGCATTTCCTATTTGAGCTCTTCACCTATAATTCTATATAGTCAAGCCACTCCTTGTCACAGAGTAATCACTCAATATCCTGGACAATCCCAAGAAGTGTTCTCGGTTTTACCCCATTGATTCCCTTCTATCTACCCCACAACTTTCACTTCCCCCCGTTGCTTGACCCACCCTGTAAGCTTGACTCTAGCGTCCTTCCCCGCTCCACTGTAAGTCTCTGCCCCTCTTACTATATCCCAATTCATGTTGCCTTTGTCCCCTTCTTGTGCAACATCAACAGTTCACCGCAGTGGCAGCTTCTCCGCTATGGCGGTAGAGAGTCGCCCCACTTTTAGTTATTATCATTTAATGGGGTTTTTTGCCTGTGGGCTTTTGGGCGGGGCTGATCTGCTTACGGAGCAGGGGAGGAGTGGTTTGCCCACTCCTGAGTGCACAATGACTGTTTGGTCAGCACTGTCGGGCCACCCAAAGCAGTCATGCGCACTCCCCTGTTCTATAGCAGCCTGCATGGAGAACATGCCCACCCCTCCAGCCTCTGGCTGGGTGCCGTTTCACGGCACTCAGACCAATCACAACGCTCCATTGGAGCATTGTGATTGGCTTAGGGAGATTGGCTTAGGGATGTGAGCCTGTTTGCCTGCTTCCTGCTCTGACCTAGAGTCGGACACTCGCGAGCAGGAAAGAAGACCCGGGACCCAGCGGCCGCATCCCCCCTCCCACAAGCCACGCCGTCCACCCCTGGTTCACCGTTGCTTTGCAGCTTGGTTTAATTCACGTATATACATACACAAAGATTGCATTTTCATATTCTGTTGCATCTGAGTAGGCCTCACATTCACTAATATTTCACCTGTTATGTTCATTTGCACGTTTAGAGCTCTAAATGATTAGGTCTAAGTGAAATATTGCATCGCTCTCACGTTGGGGCTTCTTCTGTAACGTTCAGATTTCTTTTAGATAAATTCTCGTTTGATTTCATTTAGATTTTGAAGTCTTTCATACAGGTACTGATTCCATCATCCTTAAGTTGTAGTTATGCCCCCTCCTATTCAAGCTGAACGTGTCACTACACTCAGGTAGAAATGCATTAGGCAGGCAATCACCCATGATGCATTAACAGAACTTATTTAATTTTTGTGTCTCTTCGCCATCGCCAGGTTTGTCTTTTAAATGGTGAGTGCCCCGGCGAGCTAATGTGAGGAAACCTAAATATTTCTGGCTACTTTACACTATCTAAACAGACATGTTTGCCTGACTTTAATAGGTGTCCTGAACAGTCAAAATTTATATGTGCAAATCAAAGCCAAATCCCTGGAACACCTCTCCTTTCGGTCTGTGGGCTCAATCATGCAGGGCATCACTGAATGGAACAAAAGCACTCCAGCGGCAGTCATATTTTGCTGCATAAAATCTTATGGAGTAATCACAGAAGGGCTGCAGTAAAGCGAAAAATGTGCAATAATAAACACTGTTTTCATTTTGTTTTAAAAGTTAATGTAGCATTTTACTTCTGAGGAAAGCTGAGAGCAGCTTAGAAAGGCATGTTGCTATGGTTGTTCGAAAGCTCACATTTCAAAGGATCAAATGTATTTGTTTAAACTAAGGAACCGCGCGCGCGGAGCAGAGATGAAACATTAGAAAATTAGAGGCAGGACACCAGGCACACTCAGGAGAGGCCTTCTTAAAAGGGAAGCATTTGCAGTGGCGTAGCACGGATGTAATATGCTCTAACACAAGCAAGGTAATGACTGTTTAATTAAATTGCGACAGGTTGTGTTTCAGTATGACCCTCCTCAGGATGGACAAAGGTACCTCTGCACCTGCTGCATAGTTGACAGCTTTGCTCATCTGCAGAATTTCCAGGCATTGGGGTTTGTGGAACTGGAAAGAGCTAAATTTCAATCACTAAACGTGTGCCTGGTGTTCAAAGCAGCTGTTATTGTCAGAGCATTACCCATACATATCTGGCTCCTAGTTTTAGCAGCACAATATGTACTAAAACGGCTTTCTATACGAGAATAAAAACCACACAAGCTCTCATACAAATGCTCCCTGGCCTTCAGATGGTGGGAGAGTGACTCAGCGAGCTGAACATATACTGACAAATGTGATATTGCCAAATCAAGAGGTCTTATAAAACTCCACCTGTGGCACCCTCGAATTTGTTTGAAGTTAAAATGTCAAATACTCTAGATGATATTAGGCAACCCCCTTTCTATACCCTTAGCCTCCTGTTTTCCAATCTTGTATAGCTCTTGATATACAAACCTTTAGGTGAGGATGTGATATTTAGCTTAGTCTTAAAGGCCAAGGCTTCCAAAATATCTTCAGAACTATATTTGGTGACCTGAATGAAACAATTCATCACAACTCTCATCCTGAACTTCACTTGTGTGATTAATGTATCGGTCCTAGAAAGTTCAATCCATTAACCACTCAAGCAAGGTTTTGTTATGCTTCTGTTAAAGATACATGCTGTAGACCCAAAGAATCTGGCAAATAACTGCCCAATCTCCATCCTGCCATTGCAGAGTAAATACCTAGAAATCGAAGCTACGAAACAATTACAAAAGTATGTGAAGCTAAACCAGCTTCAGCACAATCATCAGGCATGTTTCAAGCCTCAGGAGGCACCTAAATCCACCCAACACCGAGATCACCTCAGAGTGGGAATTTTTACTTCAAAGGATGAAGATTAGCAGATCACAATTTACAATACAATGTTAGAAAGACTTCAGGACTGGGTAGGCATTACCCCGATGGAGCTATATTATAACTGCAGCTTTCTCCAAGAATTCAGGCAACAATTTGTTCTGGGGTTTTCACATTGCCCATTCAGAAATTGCCTTATGGAGTTACAAAGGCTCTGTAATCTCACTATTAGTCATTCATTTAAACATATGCCCCGAAGCCCACGTCTTAGGACAGTATGAGTTATCAAATGTGTGCTGGCAACATCTAGAAACACTTTGGAGTGAAAGAGACCCATGAAGTCTGGAATAAAATCATGAATTGCCTATAAATTTTTGGATGCAAAAAAGTCCTTAGTTAGAAAAAATCAAAGCCTTACAACCTTCTCTTTAGCAAAGCAGATCACAAATCCATCCCACCTTTGAATGACAATAGAACACCACTTCCATACACAAAAGTACAAAATACGTGAGCTACATTTGACAGCAAAACATATTTCTCAACCCAAAGGAAGGCTGTCTTCAAGGGCATATATTTGCATCTCTTCTTGCTTTGAAAGATCATCACCTTACCTCACCTCGCCCTGAGTTGGCAATATGTTTGTTAATCAAACAGCTGAATTACTGTAATATGTCATATAAAGGACATCCCCAAAAAAATGATGGTTAAAAGATACCTTCAAAGAATAATAGAGCTGAACTATGCCCAAATCTCCAAAAGCTTGATGGTGTAAAACCAGTACTGAAAACACTCCATTGCCTGCAGGTAGATGGAAAGATTCAATGTAAAGTTTTCTGTGCATGCCAAAATGTACTGGACGAAATGCACGGGGCACATGAAAAAACTAGCTCCATTACATCACATCAATGAATCTCTTGCTAACAACATTGCATCCAAACCATCAGTAGACTTACAAGAAGCTGAAGATCTCTGGAAGTTCAATGCCGAAAGAAGTGAAATATTTTGAACTTGACATTAAGGGGAGAACCCACCTAACTGTGCATCAGGAAATTCTTAAAAGTTGATCTATCAAGCTAGTTTGCTGGTCAAGATATTGTTTTGCAGTACTGATGGTAGTAATTGTGGAATATCAGGTAGTGCTTTGTTCCCCACTGAACTTGGACTTCTACTAATCCACAATCATGAGCTCCCACTTTTAAACTGTAGAGAGCTCTAATTTAATTGCAATGTGATGCAATAAACTTTAGACAACTCCTAAATTAATAAATGAGTACCTTAATTTTTTTGGTTTCTCTGTGAAAATGCCAAAGCCATAAAATGACCCCTTTGATGAGCACCTACTCCTGAATTTGCAAAGCACTAAAACCATTACTTGCATTAAAGTGCTCAACCTTGTAAAATTTTAGTTAGTTACCCATGGATCATTTTAAGGAAACAATTAAACCTTTCTTTTTTTTAAACACCAGCATTTTTTCTCTAGCCTCAAAACCAAGGGCATCCATTTCGGATGATGTCCATGAATATTAAAGCATTTAACCATGAAAAATTCTAGTAAGTTACCCATGGGTCATTTTATGGAAACAAATAATTTTTGTTTGAAACACCAACACATTTTCTTTCAGTCTCAATTTCAAGGGCATACATTCTGGATGATGTCCATGAAAATTGAAGCTACTATTATGAAGGTTATAATTTAGTGGGTTTAATTGGGTTCCCATTTACACATCTGTCATGTAGTTCCTACTAATTGGTAGGATCTGCGCATTGTTTGGATAACATAAACTAAAGGCTTGGTGCCTAGACGGATTTCGGAAACCCCCACAGGATATGACGGCCTATAGACCAGCTAGCTCACAGTGCTACTGTAAACCCCCCTAACCTACCAGGGAGCAAACAGTTTCTGGCAACCACTGAACATGACAACCCTGATCACTCAGGGATCGAGGAAACAGTACAGAATCTTTCACTTAGTCACTTGTGCAAACTTGCTCTCAGACAAACATACAGAATACACAGTGGGACTTTTTCAATATATTTAATGAACCAAAGTTATTCCTGCATAAAATACATGTGCTGCGATGATTAGGAGACAGAAGCAAATAAAGGAGAATACAAGCACCAAAAGAGTAAACAGTAGATACATTTTTACCATGGTGCTGAAGCAATGCATATTTGCAGGCATGTATGCGAAATGGTAAGCTAACATACTCCTACGATGCGGAACCTACTCTAAGTGTACCTAGAGAGTGTGTAGGTGTAGAGCCAAGAATCCCACCAAGGGACGATCCAACCCCATTACTTGAGCGGATAAGAGTGAAGGACCCCATCTTGGTCTCGATTTGGACACCCCTCATGGAATATCAGACCAGTTTGTGGTGATTTCTCAGCATGCAGGGACCTTCGGTGTCAGCAGAAGTGCCTCCTCTACCAATCTATTCAGATGCCTATTATTTATAATAAAAATAGGACGGCTTTTGTACCTAGTGCGTAGAGAGGTCTAGAACATGATGTTCAGGGTATCGTGATAATGTTGTGCAAAGCTGGATGTATAAACAAAGTTGTTTCAGAGAAACTAATCCAACATTGTCGTGCATGCAAATGTGTGCAAGAGGTCACCGCTTAAATGTTATTTTCAAGGACAATGTAAGGAATAAGCTGCCTCGCTATATGGGCCTAACCCGGGCATATAACACATCTTATTAGTGTATGTCATCTTAAAAGTGTCATTTCTTACAGGTGTGTGCCTCATGTGGGGGTATAGTACCAGAATATCATAGTCAGTACATTGTCTGACATTAATATTATGTCCTAAACATCATTTACAAAAATATTTTCCAATTGGATGTGATACTAGAAAATTTACATCTAACTAGACACTGTTTTTATAAATAGTATTTAGAACTTGCTATTTATGTCAGGAGATATTTCTGACTTAGATATTCAGATGTACAGGCTAAAATGGGATGAGGTTGTAAAAGATTTTGCCCTGGTGTTGTGTTGTAGGTACATTTCTAAATCTATTCATTCACACTGTCAAAAAGCATTATTTCTTATTTTTGGACCTGACATCATTAGGGTGGTTTGCCCCAAATTTTTGCCTACAATCTTACTGTTCTTGCTGACTTCGTTTTTGCTGGCCTTAAGACTCTGCACACTTTACCACTGCTAACCAGTGCTAACGTGTTGTGCTCTTTGCCTAAAACTTGGTAACATTGGCTTACCCCAAATTGGCATATTTTCTTTACTTGTAAGTCCCTATTAATGTGGTACTACTAGTACCCAGGGTCTGTACATTAAAAACTACTAGAGGGCCTGCAGCACTGATTCTCCACATGTTTAAGTTGCCCTTTAAACACATCTCAGGCCTGCCATTGCAGCCTGTTTATGCAGCTTTAAACTGCCTTGTCAACCAGGCAAAATAAACATTTTTAAACCATATAAATCACCTCAAGGGTAGGCCGTACACAGTCCAGAGGGTAAGAGGCCATGCAATTAAAAAGATGTATATGTACTTTTAACTTTTACATATCCTGGTAGTGTAAAACTAGATTAATTTATTAATACTGCAACACCTACCTCTACCGTAGGACAGCATTGCATTTCCTTATTACATTTAATAAATGATAACTTTCAATTGGGAGCAGGAACCAAAGTCGAGTTTTAACTTAAATAATTCCTTCATTATATATTTTGTTGTTGACTTAGTTTATAGCAGACATGTTTAGTAGGACCCTCAATATGTGATCAGAATTACTTTTCCTACCTGTATTTTCCTTTTTAGATTAATATGGCTACCTGATGAAGGCGTACCACCGAAACACGCGTAGACACGAATTACGTTAGCCATAACTATATTGTTGATTTATGTATTGAGGTTTTTGTCTTATATGTAATCGCTTGTATTAATCTATATTCAATAGTACAACATCATGTTTGATACATTTTACTAAAATATGATGCATCATTAGGCCATGTATAAATAAATTAATAACTGTAAATAATGTTGACTGTTTCACATACATAGGCAAAGAGAAAAATTGTACGTATACCAAATTTGTTTTTGATGCTATGATTAATTATTATCTTTTTCATTAATCTAAAAGAGAAAATATTTAAATACTTTTTTGCATTAAAAAATAAATAAAATATTATATTTTTTTTATATATAATTTTCTCTGATCACTTATTGGTTCTGTTTAGCATAAGGTCCACTTTTTTACTCATTCCCTAAATGTTTATTCACGTCTACCAAAGTTGAGTTTGGTCGCTAAGAATTGTAATTTAAAAACCTCTTGAATGGTAAAGTCTGATTTTAAGTCACAATTCCTGAAAATGTAAAAATGGCACTTTTAGAATCCAACTGTCTGTATGGACCCAGTACTCCAAGAAATCTCAAAGGATAAGTCAGCTGGCCCTCTGTTCAAAGCTACAGGAACATAACAGGCTTCTTCAACACAACTCTTCACATTTAGCCGCAGTGCAGCACAGCCCACCACTTTGGCCCTGGAGCGACGCAGTTCATCCTCAACACCGACAAATCTCATTGCAAGTCCTTGCAAGCCCTGGTCGGTTTGTCGGTGCTGATGCAGCCTGACGCCAAAACCGGCCCAGAGCGACGCATCTCGTCGCCTGCAGAACACATCACAGCCCAAGTCTCCGCAAGCCCATTGGCATCCTCATCGACAACACAGGACCTCTCATCGTAAGCCTCGTCAATAGTCATCTACTCCACTGCTGCATGACGAATCTCACTGCCGGACCTCGCATCACAGTTCCTCGTCAATATCCGTCGACTCCGGACCACACAGCTCAATGCAAGGGCAACACATCTTGGCGCCGAGGCTACAAGGTACTTTTAGCTGACCGAGCTCAGTCCTGTATCTGGTCTGCACTCCATCATGGTCGGCCTAAACTTGTGACTTGGACTGTCTTCCTCAAGCAGATAACTGCGGTTGGCGCTTTATGCCTCCTACTGCTTGTTTTTATAAAACATTTAAAATTGCATATCTCCGGTTGTACTAATTGGGTTTTTGTCATTTTGCTGTCAAATAATTTATTAAAATATACTCAATTTTTCTAAACGGCACGGGATTTTTCTTCTGTTGTCTTTTCACTTTATTACTGTTTGAAGTGCTGCATAAATACTTTGCACATTGCCTTTAAGTTACCAGAAGGTTAAGCACAGGTTAATTTGGGATTTGCTTTAAACTGACAAGAATTGTGTTTGATGCCTGAGTAGGGTTTCACCCCACTCAACCACTAACTCAATATCTTACACTTATCATTTTGATATATATATGAACATATGACTCCCGCTAACCAATACAATGCATTATGGCCTTATTAGTTCTAATTAATGTAGGAAGATGTTGCCTTTTAATATTTTTGGTGGCACAATGCATAGGACAGTTTAGTGTTTTGTTTGTATCCCTTTGATGATCTCAAACATGTATAAACAAGGTTTAGGATTGTCATGGAAAGAATAAAACTAAAGCCAGGCCTTGCAGGAGCTATATATTCCTAAATGTAGTCTTTGGGAATGAAAGTACTTGGAACTGCACAGAGCACACAACATTTTGAAAGCCCTTACTGCTTTGCCCCACATGTCGCGCACGCCTGTAAGCAAATTAAGCTATTGTAACTGATGCTCACTCCTGTTTGCTTTCAGCCACGTTGAGTGCCAGGGATGCCTTAATTCAAGTCAAAGGAGTAAAGTTCCTGTTATACTCTGATGTTTACTTTGAATCAATTATGGTTCCAGAGTCATTTGGAATCACGTCAGAAAGGTTCCTTTATAGTGTGACCAGAAACCAATTATTTAAATATATTAAAAATAGCTATTTCTGTCATAATAAAGTATACCTCTGATGTCAGGGTCACTTGCTACCACCTTATTTTTTACATATGCAAATACACCCATGAATTGGTGAATGCATAGAATGTAATGAGTGAACTCAAATTTCACTGCACATGTGGTATTGCCCCATTGCAACATACCTAGCTTAGGGGCTGGCCAGGGGGTATGTCAACGGCAGAAATGTACACAACCCTCATTTTACAGAGGAATGTGCAAGGATGCATATATGAATCACATCTCCTTGCTCTATGGGAATCCGGAAATGAAATCATCTTGTATTTAGGGGCTCTTTCTACAACCCTCATGTAGACCACAGGCTCTTCTCTACAGAACTACTTTCGAATCCCAAATCGAGGTGGAAAATGTATTAATTTTCATTGCCTTGCAAGGACCTCTTGGGGCATCTTTGGCCCATGCATGTAAATGCACTCTCAGAGCCTTGTGGGGGAGAGAACGGTGCATGTCAACATCAGCTAGCATCAGCACCACCTATGGGGCTCTCAGGAGTCAAACTAAGAAAAAGAGGTGGTCCACACATGGGCCTCATGGTTCATGGATAGCCAGAGGCTTAGCACTTTCACTTCCTTACTCTCACCTCTTAATTTATTCATGCCCAGTTGGGAATCAAAACACCCATGCACTGAAAGTACAAACACACATTTGTGCAAAATTAACATCCTCTATGGGTAGAAAGGGACCTAAAAACATTGTGAATGCAAAAATAATACCATAACAAAATTTAGATACATGGCTTAAAAAAAAGAAAAGTGCAGGGCACCCTTTTCACATACATAAAATCAAATAGTTTGTGTGCCAATTTTAAACGTTTTTTACAACTGGTTTATTCAACAACAGGAACAATTATTTGTCTGATGGCTGAGCACTTTTATTACAAGCTAACATTATCTTTCAAGAAAGAATGCGCTAATTGGTGGAAACATATTTGAAGCACAAAATGAGAAGATAAAACCGTCTGGGTGTCCTTTATTACAGACTGAAACTTGTCCGAGACAAAGCAGATGAGTTCATAATTTCCTTATCTAACTTCGGAAAAATGATCTTTGGCAAATATTCCTGTACCTCATCAAATAAGATGGTTTTATTTATCTTTCCAGAGCTGTTTGGGTCTGGGATAGCAATATAACCAGAGCACGAAGAGTAGATAGGGACCCGTTTCCCAGGCGCTCAACTGCAAGGTTAATGCCACAAAAGTGTAGGTGCTGACGTTTTAATGCAGCATTATTTCCCCTTTTTTCTGTGTGGCAGAAGTAAACTCGCATTCTCAGGAGCTGAGTTATGTGGAGAGAAATCCCGTGTTAGTTCCAAAGGTCTGAGTGACAAAATTGTGTCTACCTTGGCTGAGCAATCAGCAGTTACGATGGATAAGGTGATGTTGCTGCAGTAAAGCAAAGCTGCTATCTGAGCCAGCGATAAGGTCGTCAACATGGGTGTGTGTGTACATCTACATTGTCCATGTGAGAGAGTGGTCTGGCCTTTTTTGAATGTCACTGATTCCTGCGGATCAAACCATTATATTCTCGAAGGAAAGACAGGCCTTTGGACCAGTAGGATACAGAGCATTTACAACCCTCTTTGCTGTTTTTTAATCGTAGGAACCAAGGAGCAGCCTCTTAGTAGAGAGAGAATTTTAATTCTTTTTTTCATGAATTAGGGACGAGGTGTGGCGCCGCGGCCAGGGCGACTGACTCCGGAATCTGGGGATCACGGTTTGATCCCTGGCGCCGGCAGCAGATTTTTCCAGCACCATGTGACTCTGGGCAATAGCTTGCTTAATCTTCTCAACGGCCCCAGCGCCTAGAGACCCTTACGGGTGATTGTTCGCGCTTTACAAATGAGGATTATTAATATTATTATTATTCACACCTCGAACTGCCAGCAAGGGTTGGTTTCTAAATATAGTCGATGCTATGAAACCAATTTGTTCATACTCTGTACCTGACATGATTTATGTACTCCACATACACATAATACACACAACATATACACAAATATACACATACACATATTACACATACACATAATGCACATAACTAATACACAATAATATAGACATTAACATAAATATACAAATAAAAAAATCACTTACCTTACACTGCCTCTTGATGTTCTACAATACCTCCTCGTTATTCTGGAGCAAAGCCCACAGCCTACTCTCTCGTCCAATCACGATGCTGTTCTAAAGCATCTTGATTGGCTGGAGCGGGCTGGCTCCATGCTCCAAAAGGCACTGTAGGCCTGTGCCTGCTCTCCAACCCGGCTCCAAGACAGCCGCTTGGAGAGGTTTGAATTGCACATGTCGGTTTGGCAGTAGCAAGGTAGCCGACCAAACCAACATGAGCAATGCAAACGTAAGTGGCCACTCCTCACTGCTACCAATGATTGGCAGCAGTGACGCGCTGTCCCCGCCCTGCCCTCACACTCTGCTTGCTGGCAGAAAGTGTCAAGAATAAAATGATAATTAAATCATTTTATTACCATTTCCTTTTTGATGCTTTCTGCCCAGCAGCGTGGGGGGGCGACACTCCTCCCCAGATGCCCTCAGTGCAAAAGTGTAAAGCTAACCATTATGAACATTACAAAGTTGTTGAATTTAGGCACCAGGGGCCATATTATGAAAAAGTTCCATCTATATGAATTGACCACAGGGCCATCTGTGTCACTGCAGGTATAGTTGGTATCATACAAGAGGCCAAATGTCCTCTTCTGTAATACAGAATGCACTTAGGCCTCCATTCCATTCATTGCAAGTGGCCTGTAATAGTGGGTAAATATTGCTCCAGGTCATTCTCCAGTCCCTGCAATATCCATTTTACAAACTAAAAATCGTCCCCCAAACACGAATTGACCAACTGAGGTACATTTGTGCACATTTTGGCACGTTATAGTCCCTAAAAATGGGAAACTCATGGAATTGGACATGTATTCCCACGTCTGCATGTTATTCCCCATTCTGGGAAAATAATTTGTAATCCCTTGATTTAAGCATGGGGAAACAGGCCAGAACTGGTGATTCTAGCCCTCCCGTATGCCCGTAATGGGGGACTCAGTCTCTTACAGTGAGAGCAGAGAGAATATTGACCCATGTTAAGTGCCTTTCCAGAGGATACAGAGGATGAGCGAGTGCAGCCAAGGACGGCAACCCCACGCCAGCAGCTTGTGAGGTGTCGCAGCATCCATTAAATGGATGGTGGGTCTGTCCCCGTATACACATTGACAATGCAGAAGGGTACTCGCAATATATATATATATTGTGCATTGCATCCATTAGGAAGTGTCCTGAAGAATATCAGGGTGATGGAGGTACTTTGAGGCTGCACCAAACCATGTGGGGTCTCCAGGTTCCTTACTAACTGCCTATACAGAGGGCCCCAAGGTATAAATAACGAGTATGCTCCAAGCCTGCAAAGCTCTCACTGCTTTGTCCATGCAGTCACAGTTAATGCATCCAAAGAGGACTGCACAGTTTATTTTAATTGATAGAAGTTTGAATCCCTAATTTACACATAGCAACCCATTTTAGAGAATATTAGCACGTTACTATGTGCGCTATTACAACGCAGTAGGTTAAAACGCGGTTGTTACAATGACCGCGTTGTTACCACGCGTGGCTTTACATCGCAAATAGTTTCTACAACTTGGGCTAGGTGGTTCGCTGGACTTAGGAATAGTATAAATTACTATTCCTACTCCAGTTAGCACAACAGCAGGGAATGTGTTGGATTTAAAATCCAACACATTCCTTGGTCTTGCACGCCACCTAGCGCAAGTCGTAGAAACGACTTGCGATGTAAAGTCACGCATGGTAACAACACGGTCTTTGTAACGACTGCGTTGTTACCTACCTGTGTAGTAATAGCAGCGTTGTAAACGCTGTTTCTCGTTTTAGAATATGGAACCGGGTGTTTAATTGTGACCAGAACTGCATTAATAGAAACCTACTCAAAATTTGCACTAGCTGAAAAAAAGATCTTATGCATTGAGCAGTTGACACTGAGTGTCACTTTTGCAAGCATTTTAGCCCTCACCTTTGGGTTTTGTCTCTGTGTGAAACCATAAGTGCGACTAGAATACCTACAAATTGGTCCCAGTGGCGTAACAAAAGTTTAGGGGGATCCCTGCAAGGTACACAGAGGGGCCCCCGCTCCGGATTTAATCCAGAGCTCTCATTCCTGAGTACTGTGCTGAGGGGGCTCCCTGCAGCTCGGGCCACCCGCACCGTGGGGTCTGCGGGGTCCTGTGTTACGCCCCTGATTGGTCCCATGTGCACTGTGCCAGAGAACACACGCTACATCTCAATGATGAGGCCTAAATAAACCAAAGCCGGTCTGCAGCTGCTTGTGCCCTCTTCATGGGGGGCGTGGCCTGGCGGTGTGGGCTGCACTGTTCATATTGGAGCCAAAGGCTGATTTGCATGAGTCTGGTATCTATCTGAAGTGACATAGTAGGAGAAAACAGTTGTCTGGATATAGTCCAGAGTGAATGTCAGTGGCTGAGGCTCTAGCAAGCACTGAATTCATCATTGTTTTTTATTTTAATGTGCAGCTCTAAGTGCAAAGGGTATGCCTAAACATGGGTCCCATGCTCGCTGTACCATAGGATCCAAGCTGCATCTTACTACTGGGGCCCAACAGGGCTGAAGCCATTTTGGGGTTTCTTGTTTTTCCATTCGTAGGGGATGTGGCCTAGCAGTTTCCACTGGACTGCTCCTACTGGAGCAGCACCAAATCTAATTTACATATGATTGTTCCCGTCTGGATTGGTGCAGCAGAAAAAAATAGACTTGCATGAAGTCCACAGGGCAATTGCCTATGGCTAAGACTTGTGGAAGAATTTCATACATGACCTTAAATCATATCACTGCTCATTTTAAGTATCTCAGAACTACTGTGCAGCAATACTGCTCCAAAAAATACTGTCCCACAACAGAGTATTTTCCCAGGGGGATATTACTGCCGGATTCCAGGTTAATGGAAAGAAAGTTACCACATATGATTTGTGCACATGTATCCTCTTTCCAACCTATTTCCCCCATGTGATTTCCACCCTATATTACTTGACAAATGTGCACAGGGAAATAACCAGGGTTTGCAAATGTAATGCACAACTAGGAATGCCAGGATCAAGTGCCAACACTATTTGTGCCAAATTCCAAAATTCCCATGCATTCGGAATGAAGGTCCAAGTAGAGATGTCTCATTGGCAAAGTATGTGTATGCAGGCCTTTAAATACAGCCTAGATAGTTGAAGCTAATTCTTGTCCTTAACTTTCTCTGGCAGGGGGGACAGTGGAAGTTGAGAGGGAACAGCAGTAGCAGTTCCACCAAGGGAAAGAAGACACGTGTCAAAAAATGTGTTCACACGAGAAATTTTGAAATTGATATCCCACTGAATAATGAATGTACTGCTCACTTAAGCAAAAGTGGCGTTGAACAACAAGCGAATTATCGGTTTGCTATATTGCATAAATATCAGAGTGCTATATGCATCTGTTTCCATTGCTAATTCTTTGACGTGCAAGTGATATAAAGAATGGATAACCCATCCGACCTTTAAATATTATTTGAATTTAATTGGAGTTTTATTAACTTTTGTGTGCAATATTAGATCAAAATATTTGCCATTAGTGAATTGTTGGCTTTTTCCTGCGTAGCAATAATGCAGCCATATTTGCTCTGGGCAAAGTGAAATTTTGATCTGGCTAAAAAGGAGTTTGCAATGCACTGAACTTGATTTTTCTTTCCTGAGTTTGCCTTCTTGTACGTCTTACTTGCCAAAACTAAAACCATCACAAGTTAAAAATATACTGGACAACCCTGACATTTCATTGCTTCTGAATTCATGAAGAATGTCCGGAGCAACTAAACAGAAATTCACAAATGAATAAAAAAAAAGCCTGGAATGTCTGGGTCAGACCAAATCTTGCATTCTTGCCCCGGGGCCTGAATCCCGTTTGCCAGTTGTCATCGCTGTGGTTGTGGGACTCGAAAAGCGGCTTCGTAGCTGCGCTGCCTTTCCTAAATGGATTGTGACACGTGCAGTGCACACGGACGGTGATTGAATGCCACGGAGGATGGGTCCTTTCGCTTCGTATCTGCTGCCGTCTTCGTGAGTTCTTGCAGGGCGTCGGGGCACGTCCTGCATGCTGTTCTGACAAGTCCGGCACGGGCAGAAATAGTGTCCCAAATAGACTCTCTGCAGAGCATCCTACAAGGTCTGCTTGATTCATACACAGTCTCGTGCCTAATTGGGCCCCTCAGCTACAAAAAAAAAGTACAAATGACGAATATTCAACTCAGGCTGGCATATCCATAAAAATAACATCATGATGACGATAATGTTGATGATGGTGATTCGTATTCTTATTGCTGTTGCTGGTTGTTTGTAATTATTATTACATTTATTGAAATTGACTTGAACATTTTCTGAATTTATTTTCCATCTATTTATAGGTATTTTGTTCTCAACGGACTCTTGATTTACATTAGGATGAAAGATGAACACATAGATTTCAGATGGTTTACAGATTCTCCCACTGAAGTTCATCCACAATATTAACACTGCTCTTTATTGTTGCAATAACTCTACTGTCACTTATCAAAATATGAATTTGCGTAGATTTGGGAGGGTTATGGGGGGGTTTGACTTCACTCCCACTGGCATTTATCAATGGGAAAGGCAAATTAGTACATCCAACAAACTATCCCTCCAAGAATGAAAACCTCCTGAATGATACATTTGTTAATCTGAAAATATAAACTTCATAAAATGATACCTATTACACACAAATAGAATAAAAAAATCAGATCTTCATTTATTTTAATATTATTAATATCAACCAGTTCGATTTTTTTAACTTTTGCCAAAGATTACACAAATTCATAGAAAGCTAGCCACCTGTATTCATGCTATTTCAAATTCAATTAAACCTAATCATATACTTTCATGCTATTTACACTTCAATAGATACATCACAAATAATAAAAAATCAGTGTGCACCTCACCAAGCAAACAAATTATTCATACTCTAAATATTAATAAAAGCCTGGTTGGGAGAACCCCAAATAATGTTGCATATTTTCCTTATTACAAATGTTTTTCCCACAATTACAATTGATGTTATCAGGCTCACCTCTGCCAGTCAGCAATTCTTCCCAAATTCTATCGACTAGCAATCCATAGTTTTGGCCCACCTCTTTAGAGCCGTCATCAGCATACCTAAAGCGTCTTTTGTTCACTGGATAATTCTTTTTCATGTATCTTACAATGTGAAAAAGCTCTTATCTTACATCCGACATTCCAATGTATCAAATCGTATCATGACTACCTTTCCCAGACCTCCTCAATATGTATAGCTGATTTCGTTCCATCCCATTCAGTATCCCTTCTAACCGTTTGCCTCTTACTTCTCCTTTCCGTATCCACAATGCGTCTGAATGTTTTAATTCCGTTTTCTTCAATGTACTCCATTGGCTTTCCCTTCTCCTTTATGTCCTTGCTACACTTTCTATGGTAAATCCTCGGTCCGGCATTCCACCAACATATGAGAAGTGAGAGGCAAGCGGTTAGAATGGAAGCTAAAAGAGACGGAAAGAAAATGGCTTTACCTATCAATGAGGTGTGGCAAAGGCAAACATGAAAGGATTTAATACAAAGGAATGTCAGATGTACAATAGGAATTTATGCACATTGTAGGGTACATTAAAAAGAGTTATCCGGTAAATAAAAGATGAAAGAAGTTTATGTTATCTTGATGAAGACTTGCAAGAGGTGGGCCAAAACTTTGGATCCGTAGTTGATAGAATTTGGGAAGAAGTGCTGGCTGGAGGAGAAGTGCCTAATAACATAATTTGTAATTGTGGAATAAAACATTTGAAATAAAGAAAATGCACCACATGACTTGGGGCTCTCGTGACCAAGTTTTTATTATTATTTAGAGTATAAATAGTTTGTTTGCAAGGCTAGGTTCAAATAGATTTTTTAGGGTCAAGTCTGCGAGAGTGTGTGCTAGCACATGCGTCTCGCTTGTGAGACACTGTTGTTAACAAAAAGTCTTGGAGCCCACCCAATGCTTACCATTTGTTCGCTTGAGTGGTGCTCTTCTTTACAGCTTCACATTTTGTCATGGCGGGCTCAGCATCATTTCCATTCCTCTCTGTGGAGCAGGAACCAAGCCCTGATTGATCTAATTTAATCAGTGCTCGTCCGCTGCTCCCAACGTGATTGAGAAACTATTTTGCTCTGTTTAACTTTTAGTACCCTGCAAACAGAAGGTGTGTGACTGGCAAAAACAGGCCCACAGGACAATCAAAATTGCAAAGATGTATTATCTATAGTCAACTTTCTTTTACTTTGCCAAGTCTTCTTTTCTCACTTTGCACTCATGTTTTCTTTTGTTTTAACTTATGGGCGCTGTTCTCAAAAGATGAAGATTATCTTATAGCGAAGTGACATTGATTCTTTCTTATATGTAATTTCTTAAATGATCTTTTAGCACATAATCATGCAGTACACCCCAATCCAAATCAATCTGCCCCACTCCAATCTAATACAATCTGCCCCACTTCAATCTGCCCCACTCGACCCAGAACCGCCTGCCCCACTCCAATCCAAAATAATTGCCCCACTCAATCCAAAACAATCTGCCCCACTCCACTTCAAAGCAATTGCCCCCACTCCAATCCACCCCACTTCAATCCAATCCACCTCACACAAACCACCTTACACCACTACTATCCACAACAACTCCACCCCACCCATATTCACCTCAAGCCACCCCACTCAATCCAATCCAATCCAATCCACCTCACTCCAATTCAATCCACCCCACTGCCATTTAGTCTACTCCACTCCAATCCACCCCACCCCATGCCAATCCAATTCACCCTACTCAATACAGCCTACTCCATTCGACCCCTTCCCATTCCACCTCACCTCACTCCATTCCATACCACTCCAGCCCACCCCACTCCAGCCCAATCAATCCCCCCACACCAATCTACCCCACTCAAGTCCACCTCACCCTACCCCATTTCAGTGCACCCCACTCCAATCCACCAACTCCAAAGTAGTCCAATCCGCCCCACTCTACTCCAATCCACCTACTCTACCCCATTCAAATCCAGTCCATCCCAACCCATATCAATCCACCACACGCAATCCAATCCATCCAACCCACCACACTACAATCCACCTCACGCCAATCCAATCCACCCAACCCCACCCACCCCAGTCCAATCCACTCCACTCCACTCCAGTCCAATCCAATCCAATCCAATCCACTTCACTTCACTTCAATTCAATCCACTCAGCTCCACTCCAATCCACCCCCTCCAGTCCAGTCCAGTCCAATCCACCCAATCCACTCCACTCTAATCCACCTCACCCCATTTCAAACCACTCCACTCCAATCAAATCCACCCCATCTAGTCCACCTACTCCAATCAACCCCACTCTACTCAATCCAACCCACTCGTCCCCAATCCAATCCACAGCAATCTACTTCAATCAAATCCACCTCACTACCTCAATTCACTCCAGCCCACTCCACCCTATTTTACCCCAGTCCACTCTTCGCCACTCCACTCTATACAGTTCCACGACACGGCACTCTATGACACTTTCTGCCACTAAACCACTGAACACTACTCCCCTCAACTCAACTCCATGTACTCTAGGCCCCCTATTTCATCCTATGACACTCTGCTCCAACAAATCCAGTTTACAACACTCTACTCCCCCCACTTCACTCTAAGACACTCCATGCCACTCATTTTTAGCCCTTCTTAACAGCAACCACCCTGATGTATAACATGGCAAAAACACATTGCCAAAGACAATAGCTCTTCTATAGGCAAGACGGATTGGCTTTACTAATGTTTGTTAATATTTGTGATATATCTATTGTAGTGTAAATACCATTCATTTATATGAGGAGGTTTAATTGAACTGTAAATTGAATGAATTTATGTGGTTAGGTGTAATTAATTTGTGTAAAAATGTTGTTGGAAAATTAAAAAAATTGTATTGGTTGATATTAATAATAATACAGTAAATTGACCCAATGGAAACACTTCAATTTTTGAGCCCCTAAATTGGCATTTTGATTTTCAGCTTGTCTCAAACTTCAGTTTATTCCTGGAAAGGTGGCATTCTCCATCGTTTATTAAAAAAGGTCAACGTAAACTACCCATCTTTTCACCTAGTAACTCTTGTTGAATCTGTGGTGAAAGTTCTTAATTTGTGAATATACAAGTGCCAGGGGAAAAGGTATATTGCTCAGAAGGCCACTGCAACTTGCACTACCTTCTGGAACTGCCATCACTTCCACATGCCAGTATAAATGCTCGCTATTACATATCACACTACTATAAATGTGGCAATTTAGACAATTGCAGGCCACTCAAAGCAGAAAGAATGGCCTAGATGTGCTAGAAATATTTTCTTAAATGTGGATTTAACTACTAAACGTGATGGGCTCCCCTCACAAATAGCCAGACAGTGGCACCATGGTGTGGACTGTCATAAGCAGGTGCCAGTGTTAACAATTCAGTGTCTGTGCTGAGCTCTGCCAAGCCCCGGCACAAATTAAGCACTGCATGGAGAAGACATTTTCTTTCTTTTCCCTCTATTGGTGTACATAGTGGGGTCACATACAAGGCTGGAGAGAGGTATTTAAATATCACCCATAAGGTAGGATTACCTAATTAATACTCTTTATTCTGAGACCTTACTTTGCCAAACCTAATAAAACGTTTCAACACACGACTGATGGCCTTTTTATATGGTCTTGTTCTTTTTGCTTTTGACATCCATATGAAATGGTGTACCCTTTCTTCTGCAATCCCTGGGCCATCGCTCATATGTACAGGCTACTGAAACATGGTGGCCAGTATATACATATTTGATTTTTATAATTTTGCTGCAGAGTGACTTACCATTTGGTCCTGAAGAATGCCCCTGAGCTCCTGTTGGGGTTACTAGAAGGCAGAAACATGTTGGCCTATTTTAGGGGTATATTTGCTGATAACCCCTAGTCCTCTCTCTTTTTCATCCTGTCCTAGGAGACCATAGAATAAAAGACATTTGGTCTCCCTGATACAGTTTTAACCTTTTCTCTCTGCACTCTGCCTCTCACCACCCTTATCTTTGGTCCCTTCCTCAAAACACCTCAGGTCCTCTTCTAGTCCAGAAGAGTTGTAGCCCCCTCCAGGGACCTTGCGGCCTTGGTGTGAGGAGGGAACCATATGATAGAAGCATGTCACCCTTAGGTAAGTGAGTTTGCTCGTCCTAACAGAGGTCACCTCCCATAAATAGGGCACATTCTGGGCCCAGGATTTTCATTTCATCCCAACCTGGGATTTTTCTTTTCTTATTTCTATCCCTCCTCACCCCCCTGTTTTTATTACTTTTGAAAACTTAATTCTAGTGAGCTCTCATTCAGATAGGGAGTAGTACGGTGTCCCACATGGGGCGTCTCCCGTTGAGTCCTAGTGTGTATCAAAAATATGGAGATGATCTACGCCAGGGTACTATTGGAAGAATTAGAAATCTGGACTGAAGAAATAACTACTCTTCCTTGTCATAAAATAGCAACCTTTGACAGGCACAACTGAGCTATCCTCTGTAGAAAGGCAGCATGCTGAGTGGTTTGTAACAGCCTTTTAGGATCAGTTCATCTCCTGCACTGGAATCCATGGGTGTGTGTTTGGAAGTGGGTGCTGCTATGAGAATGACTAGCAGAATAGCAACAAACTGTAGATTGAAGCAGGGCTGCATGCTTGCTTCCTTTCTGCTCAATCCCTGCACAGAGGATATGGGTGCGAGTTTATCAGGGTTGCAAAATATTCTTCCCAATTTTAGGGTCAGCAAGTAGCTCTTTTAAAATACGCACATGAAATAATAAAATTAGGTGCCACCCACATTGATATCTAACGAGCACTGCAAGCAGTCAATGAATACATCCATTTAAATGATTTACTAATGAATGTAAATAGAACAAATTATTACTTCTTACAGCAAAAATGAGACCCGGGCCAAATTTAATATGCACTGGTATAATCTTGCATAATATATGGCATTTCATGTCATGCTTTTCGCGTAAAATGCCCTAAGTTACGCTATTATCCCATGTTCTATCATTTAGATACTGTTTCGATAAAAATGCCTATAGGTCCGGGCCCTGGACTAATGTGAATTTATGAATTACGAACAGTTGTTCCACGCCTTATGTGTGATTTTGCACTTTTGTAGCGCAAAATATGTCCTTGCATTTTGGGTATTTATGCATAATTCCACATGCGATTAGGTCAGGTTCAACTGGAATTGGAATTGGGGCAGCAGGAGCTGCATTTTGTATCCATTGTATGATGATTATTGGTTTGGTATATGTATGGTTGCTCAGGGTTCATTAACGATCTATTTTCTCTGAAGGCTGTGAATCTGAAAGGATAACAAAAGTACAGAAGGTGATAGGAGAAATGTCAGTACTGATTTGCATAGGGTGGGCCTCCATCAGGAGTGGCACAGTGGGCAAAAATTATGCGTCGGAATGCTATAAGAGCAATAAATTGCCTGTGGTTTAAACAATTTGTTAGCATTCCTCCAATCATGTGTTGTGCCACTTTAAAGATAAACCATCTTCCTGCATGACTCACCTTAAGACAAATACTAAGTGACGTGTGGTAGAGGGAGCCTGGGAAAAATGATTAACTATTGAAACTTTTTAAGGTTAAGGGGGCATATTATCAAGAAACGGCGTTGCAATTATCGCCGCTTTAGTGTTAACATGGGCTTCTATGGGAATTCTCTGCGGCATATTATCAAGCCCATTATCGCCGCTTTAGCGGCAGTTTTCTGCCACTAAAGCGGCGATACTTGTAACGCAGTGCTTGATAATATGCCCCAAAGTTATTATGGGGCATATTTACAAGGCGGCGATAGAAACTTATCGCCGCTTTTGCAGCCGTTTTCGGGCGAAAAGCGGCGATAATTTTATCGCCTAATTAGCAAGGTCACGCTAACCCATGAAACCTTGCATTAGCGCACAAATTCTTAACGCCCAGCTTTGCACCTCTAATGAGATGCAAAGTGGGCGTTCCTGACATGACAGGAGACATTTCTCCTATCAAGCCCCACGCTATGAATCATTGCGGCAAGAAAAGTAGCGATAACCCCTTTTATTGCTACTTTCCTTACGCCTGCTTCAGGACTGATTTAGCCATGATACCATATGGAAGGTGGATATCTTGGCTAAGTTTGTGGGGCCCTATCAACAAGCTAACGCCACATTTCGTGAGATTATCGCTGGGTTTCCAGCGATAATCTCACGTTAGGCAGTTAGCGCTAGGATTTTTATCGCTTTTGAGATAAGCGTTGCTAATAGCATGCTATCTCAGGGATAAAAATCCACGCTAGCCGGTGATAATTATCCTAGCGCTAAGTGCGCTTAGCGATAATTATCGCCGGTTGTTGCTGATATGCCCCAGTATTGTTCTTCTGTAAGTAGTATGTTAAGTTAAAGTAAATTTGAGTCGGCCAAGTATGTTCGAGATCCTTTTGGTAACTCAAATACTTAGTGGTGCCTAATATACCCCATTAAACGACTTAGGGGCATTTTATCAAGCACAGCGTTAAAATGATCACCGCTTTAGCGGCAGAAAACTGCCGCTAAAGCGGCGATAATGGGCTTGATAATATGCCGCAGAGAATTCCAATAGAAGCCCATGTTGACACCAAAACATGGGCTTCTATGGGAATTCTCAAGGGCATATTATCAAGCCCATTATCGCCGCCTTAGCGGGTGTTTTCTGCCGCTAAAGCGGCAATAATTTTATCGCCGTTTCTTGATAATATGCCCCATAATAGGTTACAATTCATACATTTAGGCATGTTTTATTGCACTAGCAGAGTATAAACATAGAATGCTGAATAGATCCAAAAACTGCACCGATGGGTGTGATTTGCGTGGTGAAAAGAATGAAACATTGTCATATGCGTTAATATATTGGCTCAAATATTGGCAACCAGAAGAGATTATTAAAGTTCAATTCATCTGTGTTAAGGAAAATCGAATAGGCTGCCAAATTTTGTAATATGAAGCATAACTGGCAATTTGTGGGATGACTGCTCAAATGTATAAGCATATTGATCTCCAGATTGCAAAACACATTATCCATCAATAACTAAGGACATTTTTGTGCTTGTTCTCTAGTTTTTTTTTTAAGTCTCCTAATAACACTCTTCTGTTCCCAAGATAAGACACGTATTGTGCCTACTTTTAATTGCATATAAGTGTGCTAAGTCTGAGGTATGACTCTCCAACTGATGCCTGCTCTCAATTGATGACAATGAAAAGAAGTGATTTCTTGAAGGTAACCAGTGTACAGACAATGTTAGAAACTCTGAATTCATTATTTCACTCTCCCCCTTCCTCCAAGACTCTGAGTTGACCTCTTGGCACATGGTGCTACTTTTTTGACTGTTCATCTTCTGTACAGATTGAGGGCAGGAAAACAATAAGTCACTTTTAAAATACCCTGGACACAGCCTATTTGTGACTGACCATTATGTATGGCATAAGTGGTGCGGTAAAAGTGGCGAATTAAATGCAACACACCCTTTTCTTGCAGAAAATATAAGAGAAGAGTAATTATTTTACAATAGAAGTGAATATCATTTTACAAATGTAAAATGATATTCCATATGCATGGAGAAATACAAAAATCACAGTAATTGTAAAATCTAAAAATATACCCATATCTATACCTTCAAATTTTTTAAATAAGGCCAATATGCACGCAGGTAAAAACAAAGAAAATGTTAATTTTGCCTGTCATATTCCTAGAGGATTTGTAAATTTATTAAGAAGCAGTCAGGCATTTGTTTTATTACTCCGTTCTATAGACTTTCAAAACAATCGAGGCATGAGTATATTCTTTTTCTTATCCATGATAACCTTATTCAATCAGTCATTTAAAAAAAAAATAGTTTTATATAGCGCGAACTTAACGTGAAGGTAGCAGAGCCTTTTACATGAGCACCAGTGGTGTTACAGACGACACATTCATTTTGTTAGGCACAGGGAGAATAAGTGATTTGTCCAGATTCACAGGATAGTGAGCGGCCCTGCCAAGACTCAAACCCAGTTCCCCCTGCTTCGAGGTCGACCGCCCTAGCCAGTGCCAAATGTCCTTGTGCCACCATGGATGCGCTGTATTTACAACGCAGTGCTCCATGGCGCAAGGATTAACAGATGCATACAAAAAAGTGATGCAATGGCGGTGCAAGAAGGCGCAAGGAGCTTGCAAATCTGCCCCGATATCTCTACACCTCTCCGCTTGGTCGCACTGATTTCAGTTATAGAAATATGGCTGTAAGATTAGCAAATGACACTACCCTGACTCTGTTGTATTCTTAAAGTATAGCTCAAGGTAGCCCTCCTTTTGAAAGGACAAAGCGGTTTCCATTCGTGAATGACAACACTCTTTTTATACTATTCAGTTCTACGATAAATAAGCTTCTGAAAATTGATCAAGTTGTCCATCAAAATATGAAACACTGTTTGAAATCTTTATACGGTGCACATAACAAGCTAAGGATTCACTTGGCACCACAATGTGGCAGACATACTGATTAAATAAGTTCACCTATGTATGGCAAAAGTAAGATAGAAAAAAGCAACTGACTTACATACAGCATGAGTTAGAAGGGACTCTGGGTGGGTGGAATATAAGGGGGATGTGGAGAAAAAGAAGGGGTCCTGGTATGAGAGAGGTTAAGGGTAAGATAGCCGAAGGCGGCAGCTGAGGGAGCCAAAGAAATGTGGCAGGAGAAAAAAAGAGAACCTGGAGGGGGTATCCTAGATCACAACATCTTACAAGTTGATCAAACACTGCCTCTGGATGAGTAGTTGTTGCATGTCCTTTCTGATGGTATATATCAAGGCAGCGGTGCAAAGACTGGGAGGGACAGAGTTCCATATTTTGCTTGAGCTGCCAGATAAAGTTTGTGCTATTGTCTTCTCCTTCTTGAAGGCAGAGTGTTCTAGGAGCAGAGCTCAGGTGCTACATGGTAACCGGAAGCCACCTGATGCTTTTAATTTAAAGACAAGATATGGGGGAGGGCTTGTGCATAATACAGAGAGTCTTTTAGAAAAAGCTCTGGCTACTGCTGGAAGTCACTGAAGCACTTAAAGTACAGGACAGATATAGTCACATTTGATGTCCCCACAACAGAGGAATCCGCCGCCTATAGGGCTGATATGAGAGAGGTGAGATGAGTTTTATAGAGACCAATCAGAAGAAAGTTCCCATAGGTGATCCTTGAGAGTTCAAGAGACTGAACACAAGCTTCAGGTCTGGTTCTGTAATGAGTTAGTGGATCTCCCAGAGAAATCTTAGTTCAAAGAGTGCACTTTTAACACAAGCTCCTTCAAAAAATGCCAATGTGCAAGGACTATTGATCAGGGAAAACAAGGCTGGCGTGATAGAAGTAATGTCAATCAGGGAGAGTAGGCCTACAATAGGGTAGACTAAGGGAAGCCCCGGACCAGGATGCCACCTTTATTCAACTCCTTCACATTCAACCATCCCCTCATTTGCCACGCAGTGCCTCCTTAGCTACCATGTTGCTTGCTGCCATCTTTATGCACTAATGTATTTATTCAATGTTGAGAAGCCCTTTGAAAAGCTGTGGTCGTGTTAAATGCACAGCTTCAAGAGCTCATTATATCCAGTGTTCTTGCACACCAAGAGGAACAGAGGAAGTTACAGAACACTGCTAAGAGACACAGGTAACCAAAAAATCTTGCAATAGCTAACATAAGAAGTTGTGACAGGAAGACTTAGAGCAATGCATGGTGGTCTAAGATTATTAACTAGCATGAACAAATAGGGGCTAAAGCTATCATATAAAGCAAGTAGATCACTCACAGTCATGTAATCGATACCAGGAGCCCTCAGGAGCAGCTGAGGCCAATGCAGGAAAGAGCGGTGGGGCGGGTTTGGGCGTGATTTTGCAGATGGCGACGAGTGAAAATTAATTATTTATATCATTTTCCCTCATGGTCGTCTGTCGCATCCCCCCTTCCCCCCTCACTGCCCCACCACTCTTACCTGCACGGGCCGCGGCTGCTGGGGGGACCAATAATAATCATTGGGAGGCATGATCCTGCAGCACACATAGGTGTCTGTCTTCACCTACACCATTTGCCCCAGATCATAGCAGCCTTTTGATTAGAAGCCAAGATGCAGGAGATGCCCTGGCCTGTTATCACTCATGTCACTGCTGCTACTCATCTTATCCTTTGAACAGTGTGTATATTGAAGGCACCTCCTCGACTTGCTATACAACTAAACAGCCACTAAAGGCTACTGTTGGACAAGGCCTTCATCCATGGAGGCAAGCCACTGTGTAGTTATGGTTAGGATTCATTTCCTCAGAAAATTGCCGTTTGCTGGATGGATAGATAGATAGATAGATAGATAGATAGATAGATAGATAGATAGATAGATAGATAGATAGATAGATAGATAGATAGATAGATAGATAGATAGATAGATAGATAGATAGATAGATAGATAGACTGGGCCTCATTTATGAAAAGTGACGCATCGCTGCGTGAAAACAGCGATGTGTCACTTGTCATTGTGCCCTCCTTGCGACATGATGGATGCGTCATATTTACTGTATGACGCATCATGTCGCAAGGAATGACAGATACGTCAGTTTTACTGACGTATCTGTCGGCACATAAATGATGCATTGCTGGGGTTGTGTCTAAAGCGTGACACAGCTCCAGCAATGCAGGGGAAGGCCTATGGATATAGCACTGCGTCAACCTTACGCCTGCCATGAGGCAGGCGTAAGGTTTTGACGCATTTGTGTCCTAGAAGTGACGCAGTGAAATCTCATAGATTTCACTGCGCCACTTCTGCGAGGCTTACTTGTGTGGGAACGCCCCACTGCATACATTATACCTGACGCAGGTATAATGTAGCGCAGGGGTTTAAAAAGTGATGCATCTGCTTAGATGCGTCACTTTGTAAATAGGGTGCAACAGGGGGTATGGTTTACGCTGCCGATGCGTCGCAAAAAGTGACGCAACGCAGCGTAAAACTGACGCAAGGCCTCATAAATAAGGCCCATAGGGGCAGATTTATGTTCCCTGGCGCATCCCTGCAAATCGGCATGGATGCGCCAGGGAAGATGCGTCACGCAAGTTTGCCCTTGCGCCACCGCAGATGCGCCGCATTTACAATGCGGTGCATCGTGGCCCAAGGACAAGCAGATGCGTGACGTATCTGCCGGCGTAAGGTTGGCGCAGTGCTGAAGTTGTGTCGTAAGCGCGACGCAACTCCAGCACTGTTCCAACCTACCCTATCCCTAACATGGTGCGTCAAGCCTTACGCCTGCTTCAAGCAGGCGCAGGGTTTTGACGCATCAGTGTTGGAAAAGTGACTCAGTGAAATCTTATAGATTTCACTGAGTCACTTTTCAGGGGCGTTCCTGCGACGGGACGCCCCCGTGTCGCAACGCCCACATGAAACCTGACGCAGGTTTCACGTGGCGCAGGGCTTTACACCGTGACGCATCTCCATAGATGCGTCACAACGTAAATCGGTCGCAACATGGTGCAGGGTTTACGCCGCCGCTGCATCACAAAAGTGATGCAACGGCGGCGTAAAAGGGGCGCAAGTCCCACATAAATCTGCCCCTACGTGTTTTGCGATGGCGGGATTGTTTTCCACCTCATTCATCTTTCATCCACCACAAGACACTTCCCACTCTTGCATGTTTTTTTTTACCTGATTTCTCCCTTTATCACTGTTTTTATGTCTTTCTCTTCCTCCTTCTTTACCCCTTTACAAATATATATATATATATATTATATTTATAAATAGAAAAAATATCATCCTCCTATTTAATATTTTTCATTTCCTCTGATTCAGGATTGACTTTGCTGAACGAATACATTGGAAATTCATGACTGCATCAATTATCTGGCACACAATCACACAGTATGTATGTCCCAATGCTGTGATTATGCCCTGCAAACTGTTTTTAGGATTAAAGAACAGAGAGCTCTGTGTAGTATTTCGTGAAATTGGACCCTGTTAAAACAAGATATTTCTTTGAAAGCTTAATTTTTCATGACCTAGAATCCCGGAAAACTCTTCTTTGAAGTTATGATATTTCAAAAGGATATAGAAAAGGCAAATACAATCATCTATGAGAGCATCGTTTTTGGGAGGGTGCAAATCACATTTAAGCCAGCCTGTGAGACGCCGCCACTTAAAGGTCAGAAAGGAGCACTTTTAAGATGACATTCAAACCTTTAATAGCTAGCAGACATTTTGACAATAATAATCTTCCCTCATTGCAGGCAGAAAGGCGTTGACTGCTCAGTTACCTGTCCACAGCAGTCTGCATGTAGCTGTAACTTAATATAGTTTATTTTGGGGTGGGGGTGGAAGACATGCCTCCGGGCCTCCCCAACGCTGCTATAATTAAACCAGGAGCAGAGCGAGGCTTCGGGTTGCACATTAGGGCATTACAGAGATTAGTAATTATAATATCAGTTTACTCCCAATAAGTCTGACAGAATAGTTTGTGGTCGGAGAGGTGACTCAAAGTTTAGCAAATTCTTGGGGGAAGTTTACTGTCTCCCGCTGCTCTCCGTCCTGTGACTTTGGACCTTCTAAATACTAACACCAGCTCCTAACAGCAGGAATCCTTTTCAATCAACAATCGCAACACTTCATTTCCATTACATGTGACCCTGGCAGGCTGAAGCCCGACGTAGAGCATTCCTTCCCGGAAAAAAAAGCACTGGCATTTCACTGCAGCGGATGCCTGTGTCAGCCACATATCGGAGGGGCTGCTGAGATTGTTAACACACATGATCTTTCTCGCAGCATGATTTCACATTTCTCAAACTACCCCTGCCTCTCACAGTTTGCAACATCTATGAAGGAATTATTCTGTCCACTTCCGAGTTTGTAGGGACTGCAGCCTCTGTTGAATAAGGTGCACTTATTCTTGTCTAGGTTTTATATTTTAGGTTTTGGAAGCCTAGTATTTTATTAACATTAAACTGCTCTTTGCATTGTTATTGCTGTTCTTCACTTGTGAATTTTACTTTGAAAAACGATGACATTCAATTTCAGAGTGCATTGTTCAATGTGACACTTCCCTATTTTGCACAGGAACGGGGGTCCCACTTTCAGAGTCCTGCACTTAAAAATAAACATCTTATATTATGTTTTGTTAAATTATGTTATGTTACGTTATGCTATGATATGCTCCAATTTGCATCTTCCCCGATTCCCAAAATAAAAAACCAAAAGTGCGCTTACAGATATATTCTGCCTAAACACACCTCGACCTTTTTTTTTTAGATTCACAATTGCTTTCTGGACATGCCGGTATGCAGACATGTGGCTGAGAATGCCGTGCCTCTTCTCTGCATGGGCATTTCCCTAATATGAAATTGTACACACATTTTTCAGTGAGGAAAGATAGTTCAGCTGCAGAATTGCAATTTTTTTCATTTTCTTTCTCTCCTTTATGAAAGAATTTTTTTTTCCCACTGGTGAAACTTCTTCCTAAACATCCCTGAGACTTTTAGAGGGTGTTAAATTCATTTCCTACAATGGAAAAGGCTTTTCTCAACCCTTCAATGAGGTTAACCACCAACCATTGAGAGGTTCGGAGAAAAGTTTATGAATTAAGCTATTTTTGGCCATAAACATATTTTTACGACCAAAAAGAGCTTTGTGATTCGAAACTACCATTTTCTATTTTATGCTTTATGTATTATGATTATCGTTATTTATGATGTTTTCCTGTGCTATATGTTACTCTGTGTTATTTTACATTGAATTTAAGCTATGCTCTTATAAGCCAAGATATGTCATGCTATCTATTCTCTTTTGTTATGTTCTTTTCATATGTTATGGCACATAAGCGATGTTTGTAAACTCAGTGTAATAACAGGGGCCCCGATTCACAGAACTAACTTAAGACAAAATCCTAAACTTACTACCATTTTGGTATTCACAGAATGCAATGACTACTTCTGGTATTCACAGAATGCACTTACTACTTTTGGCATTCACAGAATGAACTTACTACTTTTGGTATTCACAGAATGGACTTACGACTACTAAATTTACGTCTGCACTCGGGCCGGAATTTCCGCTCCCGAGGCGGGTATTCCGCACCTGGAGCGGGAATTCCGCCTCCGGGCCGGAATTTCCACCTACGGGCCAGAATCTCTGATTCCGGGCCAGAATACACGAACTGTGGCCATTGATCATTTTAGCCAAGGGTAAACACCTATCCAAGTGCCTACCATCCACCCACCATGCATCAGCTGACACACTGCAGCCAATCCTAGCCCTGCAGCATGTATAAATGCAGAGCAGACACACACAAACCCTTTCAACATGTCACTGAATGTGTTTGTTGCACTGCCCCTTGCCATGCGGCAAAACTACTTGAGGAGGAGGAGGAGAGCAGAGAGGATCTTCAGACAGAGAATCAACCTATTTAGAATGTCCAGCCAAGATGTAAGGGCCAGGTACCGTTTCCCTCCAGAAGTCATCTTGGATATGGTATGTGAGTGGGAGCAGGGACTTGACTCTGTGACCTGCTGCTCACATGCAATACCAGCATATCTCAAGATCCTTTCTGCTCTCCATTTCATTGCCACTGGGTCTTTCCAAAGGGTCTCCAGTGACCATGTGGGCATATCCCAGGTGAGCCAGTCACGGTGCCTGCATCAGTTACTGAGAGGCATCACTGCTAGAGCCCACAACCACATACAAATGCCACATACACTGGCCATGAGACAAAGGGCAGCACGAGATTTCTATCTCATTGAACAATTCCCACGTGTGCTGGGTGCAATTGATTGTACACATGTTCTGCAACAGACACCAATGGTATTCTATCAACATGCAAGCTGTCTGTGATGCCAGTGGAAGGTTCATTAATGTGCATGTGGTGTTCCCAGGCAGTACCCATGACAGCTTCATATTCCGCATGTTACCTCTTGCCCGGCGGATGGCTGTGGGAGAATTTGGCAACATGTGGCTACTGGGTAAGTACCAAGCATTAAAAAAATGAGGGAAATGTGTTATTGAAATGTCTGAATGCCCCCCAACATTAACCATTGTACAATAAGAATCATAAAGCTACATACATGGCCGAACACATACTACATGTACTAAAGTATAGATCATGTCCTGTGCAAATCAAAGAGGGAAATGTAACCAACTGCCCTTTCTTCACTCAGGCGACGCTGGGTATGCACTCTCCCCACATCTCCTCACCCCTTACAGGGGTGCAAACACTGTACCTCAGCGTAGGTACAATAGGGCACACATACGGACTCGAGCCATCATAGAGCGCACTTTTGGTCTGTTGAAGTCGCGATTTAGATGTCTCGACCGTACAAGGGGTATGCTGCTGTACTCCCCAGAAGTCGTGTGCAAGATCATATTAGCCTGTTGTGTTTTGCAAAACATTGCTTTAACGCATGGCTTACACATACCGCTGGAACCTCGGCTAGCTCTGAATCTGGGAAACTGGGCCATTGCACATAACCGAGGTAAGGGCATGCAAGTCTGTGATCAGCTCGTTGCCACGTTTTTCACATGAGCAACCTGTAGCGTCATGGACAAAATGTTGTTTGCTGTCTGTTGTCAATGATGAAACTTGGATATACATGACTGTGTCAATAAATTCCTTCCTGAGACAACTTTGCAAGCCACACTAACTGCATGTAAATCACTGCTGTCGACAGTAGTCAAAAGGTTGAGCGGGCTTCAGCTCATGTGCCCATGTCAGCGATCAGTGTAGTGGATGTCCCTAAAGAATCTATTGACGCAGATGAAAAATGATACATGTTCTGAGAGACCTATCCGGACCTTATGAGGATGGGTCACTTAATCACAAAAGGCCATAACCATTGCATTCTCAGGCCTGTGCCCTCAACAGATTGGACTCCCCCACAAATGATGGGCCCACAACGTGAGTGATGATGTCATGGGTGAATCAGGCACCATGTGTCTGTGATATATTCACACTGCTCCACCCCAATGTTACGTAACACATCACACAACTTTGGTAATGAGCACTCAATATGGACTACATGTACCATACTGCAAAGTAGGAGAAAATGAAACTGGGGTTTGATGTTGTGTCAGCCCCCCCTGTCCGTGCAGAAATGTAATTAAATGGTCTGTCCCCCCTTTTGTTACATATTCATAATTCTCACCTGCACTGTCATTTCATTTTTTTCCACAACAGAACAGCAGGATGGCAGTGGATTTGATTTCTGATTGTGAATGGATCAGGATGAATACAAAATGGCTGCCAACTATTTCATGTGACGTATTTCCTGCCTCCCACTTCCTGTAAAACATTTCCTGTATGAAATAATGTGTTCCGGGTCATTTACTGAGTTTATGGCCCGAAAACGGAAGTTCCGATTTCGTGGCGTAATGCGCGTGTGCGGACCCTCCTCTCCGGAACCGGAAACTATGTTTACGGGCCGTAAACTCTGAAAATGACCCGGAACACATTATTTCATACAGGAATTGTTATACAGGAGGTGTGAGGCAGGAAATACATCTCAGGAAATTGTTGTCGGCCATTTTGTGTGTGTCCATTCTGAGTCATCCTCTATCACAGATCAGATCCTCTGACATCCTGCTGCTCTCATCTTTCTTATTTGCCCCAAAATGGCTGAGGGTTTTGAAGAGAAAGCACGCCCTTTCACTGAAAGGGAATTAGACATCTTAGCTGAGGGGATGCTGTCCAAATATACTCAGCTATATGGGGACCCAGAACACCAGCTGAGCAATGCAGCCCGGGCCAGGCTATGGGCCAACATCGGGGAGCACTGCAGTGCAGTGGAGTCCACACCAGGAGTGCTAGGGCATGCCGCAAGCGCTGGGAGGACCTAAAACGCTTGTTGGCACAAGGCTGAGAAGCTGGTGGGCCTGTCTTCCCAGCACCATGGGCATCGTCCTCGCCTCTCCCCACTGTACAGGAGGGTCTTGCGTGCAGTTTGGCCGACCCTCCATGCTCAGCTGGAGGAGCATGAGCAGCAGGGACCTGGTAAGTGCATCATATGCAATATGTGTCTGGGAGTAAGATGTGAGTGAAACAGTGCTGTACCATTGTGTGTCCCATGCCTCCAATCACTGATTCCTTGTCCATGCAGCAGTCACCAAGATTAAAAAGGCACACTGTGGCATATGGACTGCACATGGCAGAGTGCATTTTGGGAGTTGTAGTTTCTCCATAACAACTGGGTAAATGAGCCACACTTGTGCATTCATATTGAAATCTGCTCTGCCAGCACCACTACAATTGAAACAAGGAAATCATAACTGATGTGTCCATTGGATGAGCAATGGTACAGACACTGTCCAGTGTGCGCATGGCAGGCCAAAGGGTATTGGATGCTGTGACTTGCATTGCATTTGTAGAGTTTGAGTTCCAATTGAGACAGATCATCATGTGCCATGGAGTCAAGACAGACTTTGAGATCATTGCATCACTCTTAAGTGCTTCTAAATTTGTCAGATTATATGTGGGGATAGCAAAAGGCTAGACTCACAATGTAGCTAAAGAAATAGCCCAGACCCTATGTGGATGTGTGACCCACATTCTGCACTTGTCTTGTCCCATACAATGCTACAAAGCAGATGACACTTTTCCAGACATTAAATGGCTGCGACTCCATATCAATGGCCAAATTCAAATAAATCTGGACTCTTCATGTTCTCCTTTGGTGGACTGGTTTTGGAACCTGCACATGTAGCAGTGACAGGACACACAGATCACAAGAATGCCAAGGTTGAGGGTTGGCCAATACAGTTGTGTAAGCCACAAACATTCATGTGAGATGCCCATGTTAGACTCAATTCAGTAAATGACAGTGAACATACACGTAATGTAAGTTCAGAAACACTGACAACTGTAGAGTGTGATCAGAGGAAAACAAAGTCTGACCTTGGCTCATCTATGTATGTGTCTCGTCCTGCATGAAACAACCACCACATTAGGATTTTGCTTACATTTCAGCAGGGCACAGCTGGCGAAATGGAAGGACAGCAGGACCAGGTCCGCAGCGCGAGGCCATCAGTGCACCGGCGGCTACACCCTCTTTCCACCAGCGAGGAAGAAGAGGATGAGGAGACCCTCAACATCAGGAGGCAAGGGGATTGCGCCCACCCGGACTGACAAGGAACACCCTGATGCTGGTGCTACCTCCCGGGTGGATGCTGTGGACATTGAAGGTGGGGGGGAAGAACCCAACACCTCTGCCCATGATGTGGTGGAGAGCTACTCTCCACCAGACTCTTCACCTGTGGGTCCTGAAGAGGTGTCCCCGGGGCAGGCCAATACCCAATCTGGGCCTGCCATCAGCCCTTCCCTACCTCTAGAGTCCCCCATTCCATCGGGGGCACCAGCTGCATCCCCTGCAACCAGTCCCCCTCCTTGTAGCTGCCAGCTCGACCACAACATTGGCTCCAGACATGAGGCACCGCATCCCTCCTGTCCCCAGGCCCCTCCCGGTGTTGTTCCTCCTGTGGCTGTGCCAGGGGACTTGTGTGAGGGTCAGTCAGACATGTCCGCTCGCATCACGCTACAAGTGTGTCTGGAGATACGCATGATGCAAGAGGACATTGTCCGATCTCTGGCCACCCTCACCATCAGCATCAATTCCATGGCCACAGCCATGTCGTCTGTTGTGTCCCAAATCCCTTCCCATACCACCGTCAATGTCTCCCCCTGTTCGTTGCCCCACACTGTTTCCCCCAAAGTCACAAACCCATGTGGTGCCTGTTCCTGCACCCGCCAGCCATGTGCCTGCATCAGACTCTGAGGATCTGGACATTGTGGTAGTAGAGGATGACCAGAAGGACACTTGACTTTTGACTGAGACGTCGTCCTGAACAATTATTTCATTTTCCCCTTGTAAATAGACTGGTTTCCCTGATGCTCCCTGACGTGTTATATTTTTGTTGCCCCACCCCAATCCAAGTTCCCCTCTCCATCTGCATTAAGATAGATCATCATTTGTTTTCCTTTCTCCCTTCCAAATGGACGGTTGTTCTTCTGTTCATACATAAATATCTTTGAGGAATTCAACTTACTTTAACTTGTCTGACTTCATTTTGAATGTCTGGTTCAGAATTGTCACCGGCGATTGTGCTTGCGACATTGCCATTTTGGAGGTGATGATCGCTGTGAGGGGTCAGGTCGGGCTTGTCGCCTACGTGTAGGTGGGTATTGTCTATGTGCCTGTACAGGGTGATCTACATGTGCAGGGGCAGATGGTGTATGCACATTTGGTGCTTGTGCCTGGACAAGGGCTGGTTGTGCACGTGGTGGGAGTGCCTGTACAGGGGTTGGTGGTGGTTGTGCAGGTGGTGGCAGTGCCTGTACAGGGGTTGGTGGTGGTTGTGCAGGTGGTGGCAGTTCCTGTACAGGGGTTGGTGGTGGTTGTGCAAGTGGTGGCAGTGCCTGTACAGGGGTTGGTGGTGGTTGTGCAAGTGGTGGCAGTGCCTGTACAGGGGTTGGTGGTGGTTGTGTAGGTGGTGGCAGTGCCTGTACAGGGTTTGGTGGTGGTTGTACAGGTGGTGGCAGTGCCTGTGCAGGGGTTGGTAGTGGTTGTGCAGGTGGCGGGAGTGCCTGTACAGGGGTTGGTGGTGGTTGTGCAGGTGGTGGCAGTGCCTATGCAGGTGTTGGCGGTGGTTGTGCAGGTGGTAGGAGTGCCTGTTCAGGCCGCCAGTGTGGATGAGTACCTTTGCTGTGGTGCTGTGCAGTTGGTGGTACAGGTGTGTGGATGTGCTGTCCTGCAGGCAGATATGATGGCTCCCCTCCCTGCGTTGACCGTGAAGGGAGACTTTGGATCACTTTCAGCATGCCCTCCATCATCTTCATGGCCAAGGCATGGTGTCTTGCACTCTCTTCCCTTTGGATGGAGATCATGTCTCTCATATTCCTGGACATGTCCTGCCAAGTTCTATCCATCCTATCCAAAACTTGGCTCAGCCTGTCCACCACCTGAGGGAATTGGACAATGTCCTGCAGGGACTCAGACATGTCTGACAGGGTAGCCCCTATGGTACAAATGTCCTGCCTCACATCTGTCTGCTGTTGGAAGAAGTCCTGCCCCCACTGGCCATCATAGCCAGGTGCAGGCCCTCTCTTCAGGTGTCTGCCATGGATGGGACGAGCAGGTCCAACAGCAGGGGAGGGGGTGGCAGGTGGGAGCCTGTGGGCAGGAGAATGGTGCCCAGGGGATAGCTGCACCACAACAGGGCTGGTACTTCCCCCAGATGGTGGAGAGGATGGAAGGGATACACTGTATAGGGAAGAGCGGGTAGGGGAACCACCATGTCGGTCCTGGATGTGAGAGCTGTGAGAGAGTGATGTCTGTGTTGGGATGTGTGGGAGCTGTGGCTGGTTTGATCTATGCTGGGGAAAGGCAATTGTTTGCTTGGGAGGAGGCTGATGAACGTTGCTTGGTGGGGGATGTGATGCCCTGACTGATTTTGGCAATCTGGCACAATAGTTCTCTTTGGCATCAGAATCGTCATCCCCGGAGTGGATGGACATGTAGTCATCATCATCCACCAAGTCGACGTCCTCAGGAACTTCCTCCTCCTCTTGAGCAGTACTTGCTGCCGACATAACTGCTTGGAGGATCAGGGGATTCTCCCCTCTGAGTCCCCGTTGGCCCACACTGGTCATAGGTCTGTCATCCTCATCCTCAGCATCCCCTAGAACACAGAGGTTGCAACCGTATTAGTGATTGACCTGGTATTACATGTGGTGCAACACAAGGGTTGTATTAACTGCACTTTGCATCAATAGCTGAGGATCATGTGACCTGGTTAGGGTACCACCACAAATGACAGCTCACACCATAGCACTGAGGTGTTACACGGAGATGTACATGATACAAGCAAACTCACCAGCTCCAGCCACAACTTTCTGTCCCTTCGCGTTCCCCCCTGGTGTCACCTGCTGAACCTGTCTCCTCATAGCTGTTGTAGACATAGCTGTCCCTGATTCAGCAGCTGTAGAGGGAAGTGACAACATTCTCAATGATCTGCATCACTAAATGACAGACAGGCACATGACACTCCTGATTTGTATTTCACTTTGTAAACAACAACTGCTGATTCCATGCAGAAGGGGATCTTGATCTCTGTCATGGCTTAGTAATCTAAGCTAGTGAAACTCCTCATGCCAGAATTACCTGAAGGACAGGTGCGCGAGGGTTTCACTGCTGCAGCCAGGATGTCATGCATTCCCTGGGATGGTGTCCGCTACAGTGGTGTCATCCTGTCAGCAGCTGTGATGAGACATACATGTCCATATTTTAGAACAACAGATGGTAGCTATGAGCCAACATGTCATTCTCAGTAACCATTTGCGGATAATCCAGGACAATGTGCAGCATGTTTACCTCATATACTTTACATGTGGGCACCTGCTCACATGCAGCATTTGCCAGCTGTTACCTCCACGCAGCACTGACATCAATGAGATGGCACAGCAACAGACAAACTTGTATGAGAAGGTTACTGATATTTCAAGGAAGGGGATAAATGACCCGGACTCCTCCGCATTGCACTGATTTCACCTTTGCCATTAAGACTTACATTTTTCATGAGTGTAATGTTGTCTGTTGACAAGTCAGAAAGGAGTTCATGTGTGTGATGTGCAGTAGTCAGGGACATGATGTTGCTCATTTGTGCTTACCTACCCATGAAGTCACACAGCTAATTTTGGCTGAGAGAGCACATATTTCTTATGTCCATCCTTTCAGTGTTCTCTCTTTGCATACTCTATTTCCAACATCATGGTACTACTTAGCTGACAACGGATGGTGTCTTGTACAACAGACATTCAAGCCTCATATGTCAAACACTCACCTATACATGTGAATACGGTAGGAGAGGAGGCAAGCAGAATGCAACATTTGGTTATGATCACACATTGCGGATAGGCTGAGAAGCTTTGATGCTTTCCGCCTGCACTGGATTAGCGTGTTGTTCTTCAGCCAAGTCATTTTGCAGGTGTAACTGCATGAAGATTCACCTTAGCAGCCCCTACACCCATCTCAAAGGCACACAACTGGCATCAGTGTGGGCCTCAGCCATACCAATATCATTATGATTTAACCATATCTATTTTGCTTGGGGTTTTTCCTATCATTGAATTGCAAGCCTGTTGTGTTTTGGTCACTTCATATGACACATTGTACTATTGTATGTCCATTCTGCACTCACTTGGCATACATTTTGTGTCATCCTTTCATTAGCCACCAGGGTCTGATCTTGCATGTGTTTAAATGCCATATGTGAGCATATCGTGATGCAGGACAACAGTGTTGTACAACAAATACAACATACGGTGGAGGTGAAAGGCTCATTTAATGAGCATTCAGTCTGATGTATTCTTGGGTTTACTTACCTTGGCCCAGTACCGGAAAAGTGTGTGGTCCCTGAACAGATGTCACAGCCAACCTTGTAGCAGAAGTCAGTGTGTGTCTTTGATTCTGGGAGGACCTAATTGTACCTACAATGATAAGTGTGTTTTGCAACTTAACATTTCTGCATCTACATGTGATGCACTCAATTTCTGGCACAAAAGATGAGCACAAGCAGTTGTGGGCTCCACCATTGCAGAAGTGTGTTATACTTAATATCATGAGTGATCCCACATATAACTTAGAATGGGCCCACTATCTAGATGCAACCTATATCACAATGACTACGAATCCTGAGGTAAGGTCCACTATCATGTTTTGTTGATGGCCAACAAAAAAGCCAGCCAATGTAAGAAGTACATGACCAGCTGTGTGGACTGGGCAATTTAATGTATATTGGAAACATTCAAAGTTGGACAGTGGATGCATTGTCAATACTACTGACACTGGTATCTCACTCCTTGTTCATCATTATCATATTTGTGCAAATTGGATTTCTTGATTAGGTCTACAGACACTATTACAATATAGTGGGGACACCCTTTCGACTAGCTGTGGCACTCGATTACAGGATTGCATTCCCAGGTCTGGGACTGTTGTTGAAATACATGTTATGTTCCACAATTACAAAGGTATGATGAGCCAAGACATGTTATATTTTGTCTTTCGCTGTTCACAAATATCATTTGCTAAAGGTGAATGTCCATTGACAACTCTAATAGTAATGCAGCTATTTTTTCATCTCTGGTTGACTTTCATATGTGGGCACTATATGTCTCTCTGTCGTCTCCTGACAATGTATGCATTTTGACCATCTCCTGGCCAGTTTGACTTACCAGTTGGTGAGGGTGGTATGCCTTTCTCTGTACGATGTTGATTCCTCCCAGTAGATGCAGGGACCTCTGCTACTGCAGTTGTCTGTGCTCTGGCTGAATGTGTCAATGGGTGAGAAGAGAGAAAAGTAACCAAATGGGAAATTTGCTTGCTTGTGGAACTTTTGAGGGATCTCCCCATTTCTACTGCATACTAACAGTGTTGTGAAGTACTGTCACAGACTGGGCAGGTAGGATCAGTGGTGCGTTGGGGATGTAATGGCATGGCAGGGTGGGAAATTAACAACAGAATATGTGTATGACTATTTTGATCTGATGATTATCTCACCTTCTGCTTTGTGATTTAGGCTGGCACAGGGTGATTTACTTCTTGGATAATTTGTGGCAGGTTTACAAGCCCCTTGAAAAACATTTACACCGCCGTTGCGTCACTTCTGTGACACAGCGGTGGTGTAATACAGGTGACACATTTTGACGTATTCACAACGTGACGCATCTATGGGGATGCGTCACATTGTGAAGCCCTTGACTGGGGGAGAATGTATGCATTGTCAGCATTCCGTCCATCATTTGTTTGTTGTAACGCTTTTCGCCCTAAGTGGGATGGGTATTCCCAGACGTGGGACCCGTGTTCACTACGCCACTGGAGTCAAGCTATCCTGGCTGATGACGGCTGATAGCCAGAAACCGGTCCTAGGATGCTTGATTCCGGTCCAGGGAAGACATGGCTTGGCAGTTTGGGCTGGACTGTTCCCATGAGGCACAGGGTCAAGACTGATTTGCATATGGCCATGTCTGAACTGGGGTGGTGTAGTGGGCAAAAGAACGATGGATTTAACCCAGATCTCTTGACTGGGGGAGAATGTATGCATTGTCAGCATTCCGTCCATCATTTGTTTGTTGCAACATTAAACCTGCGTCAGCTTTGATGTAGGCAGGGTGGGCCTTCCTTTGGGATATTCCTCGTAAAAGTGATGCACTGTAATCGAAGAGATTTCACAGAGTCACTTTTCATAGGCTACTGCTACGCAACCTTATGCCTGCTTGAAGCACACGTAAGGAGTGGCACAGACCGTTAGGTATGGGCGGTCCATGGACATCTTGGAGTTGCGTCACACTTGGGCAACTTGCTGGTGTGACGAGCAGTGTGCGACCTACTCTTCCACAATTTAAACGGCTTCCTTGAGCTAACGGGCTGACGAGCCTTGGTCTGCACCTGCGCGCCAGGAGAGGTACTTGACCTGCTTTTAATTACATTTTGGCAGTCCACACGGCACCCCTTTACATTGACCTGCTCCCTGCTGACGAGAGGCAACTACCTCGAAACACGTGTCCAGGGATGGCTAACGCAACACATACTGTTCTATTTACATTTCGTGGCATAGGCGTACCCGCCGTCGCCACTACATTTCCCACAGTCCTTTGGGGCAACTTGCTGGTGTGACGAGCAGTGTGCGACCTACTCTTCCACAATTTAAACGGCTTCCTTGAGCTAACGGGCTGACGAGCCTTGGTCTGCACCTGCGCGCCAGGAGAGGTACTTGACCTGCTTTTAATTACGTTTTGGCAGTCCACACGGCACCCCTTTACATTGACCTGCTCCCTGCTGACGAGAGGCAACTACCTCGAAACACGTGTCCAGGGATGGCTAACGCAACACATACTGTTCTATTTACATTTCGTGGCATAGGCGTACCCGCCGTCGCCACTACATTTCCCACAGTCCTTTGGGGCAACTTGCTGGTGTGACGAGCAGTGTGCGACCTACTCTTCCACAATTTAAACGGCTTCCTTGAGCTAACGGGCTGACGAGCCTTGGTCTGCACCTGCACGCCAGGAGAGGTACTTGACCTGCTTTTAATTACATTTTGGCAGTCCACACGGCACCCCTTTACATTGACCTGCTCCCTGCTGACGAGAGGCAACTACCTCGAAACACGTGTCCAGGGATGGCTAACGCAACACATACTGTTCTATTTACATTTCGTGGCATAGGCGTACCCGCCGTCGCCACTACATTTCCCACAGTCCTTTGGGGCAACTTGCTGGTGTGACGAGCAGTGTGCGACCTACTCTTCCACAATTTAAACGGCTTCCTTGAGCTAACGGGCTGACGAGCCTTGGTCTGCACCTGCGCGCCAGGAGAGGTACTTGACCTGCTTTTAATTACATTTTGGCAGTCCACACGGCACCCCTTTACATTGACCTGCTCCCTGCTGACGAGAGGCAACTACCTCGAAACACGTGTCCAGGGATGGCTAACGCAACACATACTGTTCTATTTACATTTCGTGGCATAGGCGTACCCGCCGTCGCCACTACATTTCCCACAGTCCTTTGGGGCAACTTGCTGGTGTGACGAGCAGTGTGCGACCTACTCTTCCACAATTTAAACGGCTTCCTTGAGCTAACGGGCTGACGAGCCTTGGTCTGCACCTGCGTGCCAGGAGAGGTACTTGACCTGCTTTTAATTACATTTTGGCAGTCCACACGGCACCCCTTTACATTGACCTGCTCCCTGCTGATGAGAGGCAACTACCTCGAAACACGTGTCCAGGGATGGCTAACGCAACACATACTGTTCTATTTACATTTCGTGGCATAGGCGTACCCGCCGTCGCCACTACATTTCCCACAGTCCTTTGGGGCAACTTGCTGGTGTGACGAGCAGTGTGCGACCTACTCTTCCACAATTTAAACGGCTTCCTTGAGCTAACGGGCTGACGAGCCTTGGTCTGCACCTGCGCGCCAGGAGAGGTACTTGACCTGTTTTTAATTACATTTTGGCAGTCCACACGGCACCCCTTTACATTGACCTGCTCCCTGCTGACGAGAGGCAACTACCTCGAAACACGTGTCCAGGGATGGCTAACGCAACACATACTGTTGTATTTACATTTCGTGGCATAGGCGTACCCGCCGTCGCCACTACATTTCCCACAGTCCTTTGGGGCAACTTGCTGGTGTGACGAGCAGTGTGCGACCTACTCTTCCACAATTTAAACGGCTTCCTTGAGCTAACGGGCTGACGAGCCTTGGTCTGCACCTGCGCGCCAGGAGAGGTACTTGACCTGCTTTTAATTACGTTTTGGCAGTCCACACGGCACCCCTTTACATTGACCTGCTCCCTGCTGACGAGAGGCAACTACCTCGAAACACGTGTCCAGGGATGGCTAACGCAACACATACTGTTCTATTTACATTTCGTGGCATAGGCGTACCCGCCGTCGCCACTACATTTCCCACAGTCCTTTGGGGCAACTTGCTGGTGTGACGAGCAGTGTGCGACCTACTCTTCCACAATTTAAACGGCTTCCTTGAGCTAACGGGCTGACGAGCCTTGGTCTGCACCTGCACGCCAGGAGAGGTACTTGACCTGCTTTTAATTACATTTTGGCAGTCCACACGGCACCCCTTTACATTGACCTGCTCCCTGCTGACGAGAGGCAACTACCTCGAAACACGTGTCCAGGGATGGCTAACGCAACACATACTGTTCTATTTACATTTCGTGGCATAGGCGTACCCGCCGTCGCCACTACATTTCCCACAGTCCTTTGGGGCAACTTGCTGGTGTGACGAGCAGTGTGCGACCTACTCTTCCACAATTTAAACGGCTTCCTTGAGCTAACGGGCTGACGAGCCTTGGTCTGCACCTGCGCGCCAGGAGAGGTACTTGACCTGCTTTTAATTACATTTTGGCAGTCCACACGGCACCCCTTTACATTGACCTGCTCCCTGCTGACGAGAGGCAACTACCTCGAAACACGTGTCCAGGGATGGCTAACGCAACACATACTGTTCTATTTACATTTCGTGGCATAGGCGTACCCGCCGTCGCCACTACATTTCCCACAGTCCTTTGGGGCAACTTGCTGGTGTGACGAGCAGTGTGCAACCTACTCTTCCACAATTTAAACGGCTTCCTTGAGCTAACGGGCTGACGAGCCTTGGTCTGCACCTGCGTGCCAGGAGAGGTACTTGACCTGCTTTTAATTACATTTTGGCAGTCCACACGGCACCCCTTTACATTGACCTGCTCCCTGCTGATGAGAGGCAACTACCTCGAAACACGTGTCCAGGGATGGCTAACGCAACACATACTGTTCTATTTACATTTCGTGGCATAGGCGTACCCGCCGTCGCCACTACATTTCCCACAGTCCTTTGGGGCAACTTGCTGGTGTGACGAGCAGTGTGCGACCTACTCTTCCACAATTTAAACGGCTTCCTTGAGCTAACGGGCTGACGAGCCTTGGTCTGCACCTGCGCGCCAGGAGAGGTACTTGACCTGTTTTTAATTACATTTTGGCAGTCCACACGGCACCCCTTTACATTGACCTGCTCCCTGCTGACGAGAGGCAACTACCTCGAAACACGTGTCCAGGGATGGCTAACGCAACACATACTGTTGTATTTACATTTCGTGGCATAGGCGTACCCGCCGTCGCCACTACATTTCCCACAGTCCTTTGGGGCAACTTGCTGGTGTGACGAGCAATGTGCGACCTACTCTTCCCCAATTTAAACGGCTTCCTTGAGCTAACGGGCTGACGAGCCTTGGTCTGCACCTGCGCGCCAGGAGAGGTTCTTGACCTGCTTTTAATTACATTTTGGCAGTCCACACGGCACCCCTTTACATTGACCTGCTCCCTGCTGACGAGAGGCAACTACCTCGAAACACGTGTCCAGGGATGGCTAACGCAACACATACTGTTCTATTTACATTTCGTGGCATAGGCGTACCCGCCGTCGCCACTACATTTCCCACAGTCCTTTGGGGCAACTTGCTGGTGTGACGAGCAGTGTGCGACCTACTCTTCCACAATTTAAACGGCTTCCTTGAGCTAACGGGCTGACGAGCCTTGGTCTGCACCTGCGCGCCAGGAGAGGTACTTGACCTGCTTTTAATTACATTTTGGCAGTCCACACGGCACCCCTTTACATTGACCTGCTCCCTGCTGACGAGAGGCAACTACCTCGAAACACGTGTCCAGGGATGGCTAACGCAACACATACTGTTCTATTTACATTTCGTGGCATAGGCGTACCCGCCGTCGCCACTACATTTCCCACAGTCCTTTGGGGCAACTTGCTGGTGTGACGAGCAGTGTGCGACCTACTCTTCCACAATTTAAACGGCTTCCTTGAGCTAACGGGCTGACGAGCCTTGGTCTGCACCTGCGCGCCAGGAGAGGTACTTGACCTGCTTTTAATTACATTTTGGCAGTCCACACGGCACCCCTTTACATTGACCTGCTCCCTGCTGACGAGAGGCAACTACCTCGAAACACGTGTCCAGGGATGGCTAACGCAACACATACTGTTCTATTTACATTTCGTGGCATAGGCGTACCCGCCGTCGCCACTACATTTCCCACAGTCCTTTGGGGCAACTTGCTGGTGTGACGAGCAGTGTGCGACCTACTCTTCCACAATTTAAACGGCTTCCTTGAGCTAACGGGCTGACGAGCCTTGGTCTGCACCTGCGCGCCAGGAGAGGTACTTGACCTGCTTTTAATTACATTTTGGCAGTCCACACTGCACCCCTTTACATTGACCTGCTCCCTGCTGACGAGAGGCAACTACCTCGAAACACGTGTCCAGGGATGGCTAACGCAACACATACTGTTCTATTTACATTTCGTGGCATAGGCGTACCCGCCGTCGCCACTACATTTCCCACAGTCCTTTGGGGCAACTTGCTGGTGTGACGAGCAGTGTGCGACCTACTCTTCCACAATTTAAACGGCTTCCTTGAGCTAACGGGCTGACGAGCCTTGGTCTGCACCTGCGCGCCAGGAGAGGTACTTGACCTGCTTTTAATTACATTTTGGCAGTCCACACGTCACCCCTTTACATTGACCTGCTCCCTGCTGACGAGAGGCAACTACCTCGAAACACGTGTCCAGGGATGGCTAACGCAACACATACTGTTCTATTTAAATTTCGTGGCATAGGCGTACCCGCCGTCGCCACTACATTTCCCACAGTCCTTTGGGGCAACTTGCTGGTGTGACGAGCAGTGTGCGACCTACTCTTCCACAATTTAAACGGCTTCCTTGAGCTAACGGGCTGACGAGCCTTGGTCTGCACCTGCGCGCCAGGAGAGGTACTTGACCTGCTTTTAATTACATTTTGGCAGTCCACACGGCACCCCTTTACATTGACCTGCTCCCTGCTGACGAAAGGCAACTACCTCGAAACACGTGTCCAGAGATGGCTAACGCAACACATACTGTTCTATTTACATTTCGTGGCATAGGCGTACCCGCCGTCGCCACTACATTTCCCACAGTCCTTTGGGGCAACTTGCTGGTGTGACGAGCAGTGTGCGACCTACTCTTCCACAATTTAAACGGCTTCCTTGAGCTAACGGGCTGACGAGCCTTGGTCTGCACCTGCGCGCCAGGAGAGGTACTTGACCTGCTTTTAATTACATTTTGGCAGTCCACACGGCACCCCTTTACATTGACCTGCTCCCTGCTGACGAGAGGCAACTACCTCGAAACACGTGTCCAGGGATGGCTAACGCAACACATACTGTTCTATTTACATTTCGTGGCATAGGCGTACCCGCCGTCGCCACTACATTTCCCACAGTCCTTTGGGGCAACTTGCTGGTGTGACGAGCAGTGTGCGACCTACTCTTCCACAATTTAAACGGCTTCCTTGAGCTAACGGGCTGACGAGCCTTGGTCTGCACCTGCGCGCCAGGAGAGGTACTTGACCTGCTTTTAATTACATTTTGGCAGTCCACACGGCACCCCTTTACATTGACCTGCTCCCTGCTGACGAGAGGCAACTACCTCGAAATACGTGTCCAGGGATGGCTAACACAACACATACTGTTCTATTTACATTTCGTGGCATAGGCATACCCGCCGTCGCCACTACATTTCCCACAGTCCTTTGGGGCAACTTGCTGGTGTGACGAGCAGTGTGCGACCTACTCTTCCACAATTTAAACGGCTTCCTTGAGCTAACGGGCTGACGAGCCTTGGTCTGCACCTGCGCGCCAGGAGAGGTACTTGACCTGCTTTTAATTACATTTTGGCAGTCCACACGGCACCCCTTTACATTGACCTGCTCCCTGCTGACGAGATGCAACTACCTCGAAACACGTGTCCAGGGATGGCTAACGCAACACATACTGTTCTATTTACATTTCGTGGCATAGGCGTACCCGCCGTTGCCACTACATTTCCTACAGTCCTTTGGGGCAACTTGCTGGTGTGACGAGCAGTGTGCGACCTACTCTTCCACAATTTAAACGGCTTTCTTGAGCTAACGGGCTGACGAGCCTTGGTCTGCACCTGCGCGCCAGGAGAGGTACTTGACCTGCTTTTAATTACATTTTGGCAGTCCACACGGCACCCCTTTACATTGACCTGCTCCCTGCTGACGAGAGGCAACTACCTCGAAACACGTGTCCAGCGATGGCTAACGCAACACATACTGTTCTATTTACATTTCGTGGCATAGGCGTACCCGCCGTCGCCACTACATTTCCCACAGTCCTTTGGGGCAACTTGCTGGTGTGACGAGCAGTGTGCGACCTACTCTTCCACAATTTAAACGGCTTCCTTGAGCTAACGGGCTGACGAGCCTTGGTCTGCACCTGCGCGCCAGGAGAGGTACTTGACCTGCTTTTAATTACATTTTGGCAGTCCACACGGCACCCCTTTACATTGACCTGCTCCCTGCTGACGAGAGGCAACTACCTCGAAACACGTGTCCAGGGATGGCTAACGCAACACATACTGTTCTATTTACATTTCGTGGCATAGGCGTACCCGCCGTCGCCACTACATTTCCCACAGTCCTTTGGGGCAACTTGCTGGTGTGACGAGCAGTGTGCGACCTACTCTTCCACAATTTAAACGGCTTCCTTGAGCTAACGGGCTGACGAGCCTTGGTCTGCACCTGCGCGCCAGGAGAGGTACTTGACCTGCTTTTAATTACATTTTGGCAGTCCACACGGCACCCCTTTACATTGACCTGCTCCCTGCTGACGAGAGGCAACTACCTCGAAACACGTGTCCAGCGATGGCTAACGCAACACATACTGTTCTATTTAAATTTCGTGGCATAGGCGTACCCGCCGTCGCCACTACATTTCCCACAGTCCTTTGGGGCAACTTGCTGGTGTGACGAGCAGTGTGCGACCTACTCTTCCACAATTTAAACGGCTTCCTTGAGCTAACGGGCTGACGAGCCTTGGTCTGCACCTGCGCGCCAGGAGAGGTACTTGACCTGCTTTTAATTACATTTTGGCAGTCCACACGGCACCCCTTTACATTGACCTGCTCCCTGCTGACGAGAGGCAACTACCTCGAAACACGTGTCCAGGGATGGCTAACGCAACACATACTGTTCTATTTACATTTCGTGGCATAGGCGTACCCGCCGTCGCCACTACATTTCCCACAGTCCTTTGGGGCAACTTGCTGGTGTGACGAGCAGTGTGCGACCTACTCTTCCACAATTTAAACGGCTTCCTTGAGCTAACGGGCTGACGAGCCTTGGTCTGCACCTGCGCGCCAGGAGAGGTACTTGACCTGCTTTTAATTACATTTTGGCAGTCCACACGGCACCCCTTTACATTGACCTGCTCCCTGCTGACGAGAGGCAACTACCTCGAAACACGTGTCCAGGGATGGCTAACGCAACACATACTGTTCTATTTACATTTCGTGGCATAGGCGTACCCGCCGTCGCCACTACATTTCCCACAGTCCTTTGGGGCAACTTGCTGGTGTGACGAGCAGTGTGCGACCTACTCTTCCACAATTTAAACGGCTTCCTTGAGCTAACGGGCTGACGAGCCTTGGTCTGCACCTGCGCGCCAGGAGAGGTACTTGACCTGCTTTTAATTACATTTTGGCAGTCCACACGGCACCCCTTTACATTGACCTGCTCCCTGCTGACGAGAGGCAACTACCTCGAAACACGTGTCCAGGGATGGCTAACGCAACACATACTGTTCTATTTACATTTCGTGGCATAGGCGTACCCGCCGTCGCCACTACATTTCCCACAGTCCTTTGGGGCAACTTGCTGGTGTGACGAGCAGTGTGCGACCTACTCTTCCACAATTTAAACGGCTTCCTTGAGCTAACGGGCTGACGAGCCTTGGTCTGCACCTGCACGCCAGGAGAGGTACTTGACCTGCTTTTAATTACATTTTGGCAGTCCACACGGCACCCCTTTACATTGACCTGCTCCCTGCTGACGAGAGGCAACTACCTCGAAACACGTGTCCAGGGATGGCTAACGCAACACATACTGTTCTATTTACATTTCGTGGCATAGGCGTACCCGCCGTCGCCACTACATTTCCCACAGTCCTTTGGGGCAACTTGCTGGTGTGACGAGCAGTGTGCGACCTACTCTTCCACAATTTAAACGGCTTCCTTGAGCTAACGGGCTGACGAGCCTTGGTCTGCACCTGCGCGCCAGGAGAGGTACTTGACCTGCTTTTAATTACATTTTGGCAGTCCACACGGCACCCCTTTACATTGACCTGCTCCCTGCTGACGAGAGGCAACTACCTCGAAACACGTGTCCAGGGATGGCTAACGCAACACATACTGTTCTATTTACATTTCGTGGCATAGGCGTACCCGCCGTCGCCACTACATTTCCCACAGTCCTTTGGGGCAACTTGCTGGTGTGACGAGCAGTGTGCGACCTACTCTTCCACAATTTAAACGGCTTCCTTGAGCTAACGGGCTGACGAGCCTTGGTCTGCACCTGCGTGCCAGGAGAGGTACTTGACCTGCTTTTAATTACATTTTGGCAGTCCACACGGCACCCCTTTACATTGACCTGCTCCCTGCTGATGAGAGGCAACTACCTCGAAACACGTGTCCAGGGATGGCTAACGCAACACATACTGTTCTATTTACATTTCGTGGCATAGGCGTACCCGCCGTCGCCACTACATTTCCCACAGTCCTTTGGGGCAACTTGCTGGTGTGACGAGCAGTGTGCGACCTACTCTTCCACAATTTAAACGGCTTCCTTGAGCTAACGGGCTGACGAGCCTTGGTCTGCACCTGCGCGCCAGGAGAGGTACTTGACCTGTTTTTAATTACATTTTGGCAGTCCACACGGCACCCCTTTACATTGACCTGCTCCCTGCTGACGAGAGGCAACTACCTCGAAACACGTGTCCAGGGATGGCTAACGCAACACATACTGTTGTATTTACATTTCGTGGCATAGGCGTACCCGCCGTCGCCACTACATTTCCCACAGTCCTTTGGGGCAACTTGCTGGTGTGACGAGCAATGTGCGACCTACTCTTCCCCAATTTAAACGGCTTCCTTGAGCTAACGGGCTGACGAGCCTTGGTCTGCACCTGCGCGCCAGGAGAGGTTCTTGACCTGCTTTTAATTACATTTTGGCAGTCCACACGGCACCCCTTTACATTGACCTGCTCCCTGCTGACGAGAGGCAACTACCTCGAAACACGTGTCCAGGGATGGCTAACGCAACACATACTGTTCTATTTACATTTCGTGGCATAGGCGTACCCGCCGTCGCCACTACATTTCCCACAGTCCTTTGGGGCAACTTGCTGGTGTGACGAGCAGTGTGCGACCTACTCTTCCACAATTTAAACGGCTTCCTTGAGCTAACGGGCTGACGAGCCTTGGTCTGCACCTGCGCGCCAGGAGAGGTACTTGACCTGCTTTTAATTACATTTTGGCAGTCCACACGGCACCCCTTTACATTGACCTGCTCCCTGCTGACGAGAGGCAACTACCTCGAAACACGTGTCCAGGGATGGCTAACGCAACACATACTGTTCTATTTACATTTCGTGGCATAGGCGTACCCGCCGTCGCCACTACATTTCCCACAGTCCTTTGGGGCAACTTGCTGGTGTGACGAGCAGTGTGCGACCTACTCTTCCACAATTTAAACGGCTTCCTTGAGCTAACGGGCTGACGAGCCTTGGTCTGCACCTGCGCGCCAGGAGAGGTACTTGACCTGCTTTTAATTACATTTTGGCAGTCCACACGGCACCCCTTTACATTGACCTGCTCCCTGCTGACGAGAGGCAACTACCTCGAAACACGTGTCCAGGGATGGCTAACGCAACACATACTGTTCTATTTACATTTCGTGGCATAGGCGTACCCGCCGTCGCCACTACATTTCCCACAGTCCTTTGGGGCAACTTGCTGGTGTGACGAGCAGTGTGCGACCTACTCTTCCACAATTTAAACGGCTTCCTTGAGCTAACGGGCTGACGAGCCTTGGTCTGCACCTGCGCGCCAGGAGAGGTACTTGACCTGCTTTTAATTACATTTTGGCAGTCCACACGTCACCCCTTTACATTGACCTGCTCCCTGCTGACGAGAGGCAACTACCTCGAAACACGTGTCCAGGGATGGCTAACGCAACACATACTGTTCTATTTAAATTTCGTGGCATAGGCGTACCCGCCGTCGCCACTACATTTCCCACAGTCCTTTGGGGCAACTTGCTGGTGTGACGAGCAGTGTGCGACCTACTCTTCCACAATTTAAACGGCTTCCTTGAGCTAACGGGCTGACGAGCCTTGGTCTGCACCTGCGCGCCAGGAGAGGTACTTGACCTGCTTTTAATTACATTTTGGCAGTCCACACGGCACCCCTTTACATTGACCTGCTCCCTGCTGACGAAAGGCAACTACCTCGAAACACGTGTCCAGAGATGGCTAACGCAACACATACTGTTCTATTTACATTTCGTGGCATAGGCGTACCCGCCGTCGCCACTACATTTCCCACAGTCCTTTGGGGCAACTTGCTGGTGTGACGAGCAGTGTGCGACCTACTCTTCCACAATTTAAACGGCTTCCTTGAGCTAACGGGCTGACGAGCCTTGGTCTGCACCTGCGCGCCAGGAGAGGTACTTGACCTGCTTTTAATTACATTTTGGCAGTCCACACGGCACCCCTTTACATTGACCTGCTCCCTGCTGACGAGAGGCAACTACCTCGAAACACGTGTCCAGGGATGGCTAACGCAACACATACTGTTCTATTTACATTTCGTGGCATAGGCGTACCCGCCGTCGCCACTACATTTCCCACAGTCCTTTGGGGCAACTTGCTGGTGTGACGAGCAGTGTGCGACCTACTCTTCCACAATTTAAACGGCTTCCTTGAGCTAACGGGCTGACGAGCCTTGGTCTGCACCTGCGCGCCAGGAGAGGTACTTGACCTGCTTTTAATTACATTTTGGCAGTCCACACGGCACCCCTTTACATTGACCTGCTCCCTGCTGACGAGAGGCAACTACCTCGAAATACGTGTCCAGGGATGGCTAACACAACACATACTGTTCTATTTACATTTCGTGGCATAGGCATACCCGCCGTCGCCACTACATTTCCCACAGTCCTTTGGGGCAACTTGCTGGTGTGACGAGCAGTGTGCGACCTACTCTTCCACAATTTAAACGGCTTCCTTGAGCTAACGGGCTGACGAGCCTTGGTCTGCACCTGCGCGCCAGGAGAGGTACTTGACCTGCTTTTAATTACATTTTGGCAGTCCACACGGCACCCCTTTACATTGACCTGCTCCCTGCTGACGAGATGCAACTACCTCGAAACACGTGTCCAGGGATGGCTAACGCAACACATACTGTTCTATTTACATTTCGTGGCATAGGCGTACCCGCCGTTGCCACTACATTTCCTACAGTCCTTTGGGGCAACTTGCTGGTGTGACGAGCAGTGTGCGACCTACTCTTCCACAATTTAAACGGCTTTCTTGAGCTAACGGGCTGACGAGCCTTGGTCTGCACCTGCGCGCCAGGAGAGGTACTTGACCTGCTTTTAATTACATTTTGGCAGTCCACACGGCACCCCTTTACATTGACCTGCTCCCTGCTGACGAGAGGCAACTACCTCGAAACACGTGTCCAGCGATGGCTAACGCAACACATACTGTTCTATTTACATTTCGTGGCATAGGCGTACCCGCCGTCGCCACTACATTTCCCACAGTCCTTTGGGGCAACTTGCTGGTGTGACGAGCAGTGTGCGACCTACTCTTCCACAATTTAAACGGCTTCCTTGAGCTAACGGGCTGACGAGCCTTGGTCTGCACCTGCGCGCCAGGAGAGGTACTTGACCTGCTTTTAATTACATTTTGGCAGTCCACATGGCACCCCTTTACATTGACCTGCTCCCTGCTGACGAGAGGCAACTACCTCGAAACACGTGTCCAGGGATGGCTAACGCAACACATACTGTTCTATTTACATTTCGTGGCATAGGCGTACCCGCCGTCGCCACTACATTTCCCACAGTCCTTTGGGGCAACTTGCTGGTGTGACGAGCAGTGTGCGACCTACTCTTCCACAATTTAAACGGCTTCCTTGAGCTAACGGGCTGACGAGCCTTGGTCTGCACCTGCGCGCCAGGAGAGGTACTTGACCTGCTTTTAATTACATTTTGGCAGTCCACACGGCACCCCTTTACATTGACCTGCTCCCTGCTGACGAGAGGCAACTACCTCGAAACACGTGTCCAGCGATGGCTAACGCAACACATACTGTTCTATTTAAATTTCGTGGCATAGGCGTACCCGCCGTCGCCACTACATTTCCCACAGTCCTTTGGGGCAACTTGCTGGTGTGACGAGCAGTGTGCGACCTACTCTTCCACAATTTAAACGGCTTCCTTGAGCTAACGGGCTGACGAGCCTTGGTCTGCACCTGCGCGCCAGGAGAGGTACTTGACCTGCTTTTAATTACATTTTGGCAGTCCACACGGCACCCCTTTACATTGACCTGCTCCCTGCTGACGAGAGGCAACTACCTCGAAACACGTGTCCAGGGATGGCTAACGCAACACATACTGTTCTATTTACATTTCGTGGCATAGGCGTACCCGCCGTCGCCACTACATTTCCCACAGTCCTTTGGGGCAACTTGCTGGTGTGACGAGCAGTGTGCGACCTACTCTTCCACAATTTAAACGGCTTCCTTGAGCTAACGGGCTGACGAGCCTTGGTCTGCACCTGCGCGCCAGGAGAGGTACTTGACCTGCTTTTAATTACATTTTGGCAGTCCACACGGCACCCCTTTACATTGACCTGCTCCCTGCTGACGAGAGGCAACTACCTCGAAACACGTGTCCAGGGATGGCTAACGCAACACATACTGTTCTATTTACATTTCGTGGCATAGGCGTACCCGCCGTCGCCACTACATTTCCCACAGTCCTTTGGGGCAACTTGCTGGTGTGACGAGCAGTGTGCGACCTACTCTTCCACAATTTAAACGGCTTCCTTGAGCTAACGGGCTGACGAGCCTTGGTCTGCACCTGCGCGCCAGGAGAGGTACTTGACCTGCTTTTAATTACATTTTGGCAGTCCACACGGCACCCCTTTACATTGACCTGCTCCCTGCTGACGAGAGGCAACTACCTCGAAACACATGTCCAGGGATGGCTAACGCAACACATACTGTTCTATTTACATTTCGTGGCATAGGCGTACCTGCCGTCGCCACTACATTTCCCACAGTCCTTTGGGGCAACTTGCTGGTGTGACGAGCAGTGTGCGACCTACTCTTCCACAATTTAAACGGCTTCCTTGAGCTAACGGGCTGACGAGCCTTGGTCTGCACCTGCGCGCCAGGAGAGGTACTTGACCTGCTTTTAATTACATTTTGGCAGTCCACACGGCACCCCTTTACATTGACCTGCTCCCTGCTGACGAAAGGCATCTACCTCGAAACACGTGTCCAGGGATGGCTAACGCAACACATACTGTTCTATTTACATTTCGTGGCATAGGCGTACCCGCCGTCGCCACTACATTTCCCACAGTCCTTTGGGGCAACTTGCTGGTGTGACGAGCAGTGTGCGACCTACTCTTCCACAATTTAAACGGCTTCCTTGAGCTAACGGGCTGACGAGCCTTGGTCTGCACCTGCGCGCCGGAGAGGTACTTGACCTGCTTTTAATTACATTTTGGCAGTCCACACGGCACCCTTTACATTGACCTGCTCCCTGCTGACGAGAGGCAACTACCTCGAAACACGTGTCCAGGGATGGCTAACGCAACACATACTGTTCTATTTACATTTCGTGGCATAGGCGTACCCGCCGTCGCCACTATATTTCCCACAGTCCTTTGGGGCAACTTGCTGGTGTGACGAGCAGTGTGCGATCTACTCTTCCACAATTTAAACGGCTTCCTTGAGCTAACAGGCTGACGAGCCTTGGTCTGCACCTGCGCGCCAGGAGAGGTACTTGACCTGCTTTTAATTACATTTTGGCAGTCCACACGGCACCCCTTTACATTGACCTGCTCCCTGCTGACGAGAGGCAACTACCTCGAAACACGTGTCCAGGGATGGCTAACGCAACACATACTGTTCTATTTACATTTCGTGGCATAGGCGTACCCGCCGTCGCCACTACATTTCCCACAGTCCTTTGGGGCAACTTGCTGGTGTGACGAGCAGTGTGCGACCTACTCTTCCACAATTTAAACGGCTTCCTTGAGCTAACGGGCTGACGAGCCTTGGTCTGCACCTGCGCGCCAGGAGAGGTACTTGACCTGCTTTTAATTACATTTTGGCAGTCCACACGGCACCCCTTTACATTGACCTGCTCCCTACTGACGAGAGGCAACTACCTCGAAACACGTGTCCAGGGATGGCTAACGCAACACATACTGTTCTATTTACATTTCGTGGCATAGGCGTACCCGCCGTCGCCACTACATTTCCCACAGTCCTTTGGGGCAACTTGCTGGTGTGACGAGCAGTGTGCGACCTACTCTTCCACAATTTAAACGGCTTCCTTGAGCTAACGGGCTGACGAGCCTTGGTCTGCACCTGCGCGCCAGGAGAGGTACTTGACCTGCTTTTATTTACATTTTGGCAGTCCACACAGCACCCCTTTACATTGACCTGCTCCCTGCTGACGAGAGGCAACTACCTCGAAACACGTGTCCAGGGATGGCTAACGCAACACATACTGTTCTATTTACATTTCGTGGCATAGGCGTACCCGCCCTCGCCACTACATTTCCCACAGTCCTTTGGGGCAACTTGCTGGTGTGACGAGCAGTGTGCGACCTACTCTTCCACAATTTAAACGGCTTCCTTGAGCTAACGGGCTGACGAGCCTTGGTCTGCACCTGCGCGCCAGGAGAGGTACTTGACCTGCTTTTAATTACATTTTGGCAGTCCACACGGCACTCCTTTACATTGACCTGCTCCCTGCTGACGAGAGGCAACTACCTCGAAACACGTGTCCAGGGATGGCTAACGCAACACATACTGTTCTATTTACATTTCGTGGCATAGGCGTACCCGCCGTCGCCACTACATTTCCCACAGTCCTTTGGGGCAACTTGCTGGTGTGACGAGCAGTGTGCGACCTACTCTTCCACAATTTAAACGGCTTCCTTGAGCTAACGGGCTGACGAGCCTTGGTCTGCACCTGCGCGCCAGGAGAGGTACTTGACCTGCTTTTAATTACATTTTGGCAGTCCACACGGCACCCCTTTACATTGACCTGCTCCCTGCTGACGAGAGGCAACTACCTCGAAATACGTGTCCAGGGATGGCTAACACAACACATACTGTTCTATTTACATTTCGTGGCATAGGCGTACCCGCCGTCGCCACTACATTTCCCACAGTCCTTTGGGGCAACTTGCTGGTGTGACGAGCAGTGTGCGACCTACTCTTCCACAATTTAAACGGCTTCCTTGAGCTAACGGGCTGACGAGCCTTGGTCTGCACCTGCGCGCCAGGAGAGGTACTTGACCTGCTTTTAATTACATTTTGGCAGTCCACACGGCACCCCTTTACATTGACCTGCTCCCTGCTGACGAGATGCAACTACCTCGAAACACGTGTCCAGGGATGGCTAACGCAACACATACTGTTCTATTTACATTTCGTGGCATAGGCGTACCCGCCGTTGCCACTACATTTTCCACAGTCCTTTGGGGCAACTTGCTGGTGTGACGAGCAGTGTGCGACCTACTCTTCCACAATTTAAACGGCTTCCTTGAGCTAACGGGCTGACGAGCCTTGGTCTGCACCTGCGTGCCAGGAGAGGTACTTGACCTGCTTTTAATTACATTTTGGCAGTCCACACGGCACCCCTTTACATTGACCTGCTCCCTGCTGACGAGAGGCAACTACCTCGAAACACGTGTCCAGCGATGGCTAACGCAACACATACTGTTCTATTTACATTTCGTGGCATAGGCGTACCCGCCGTCGCCACTACATTTCCCACAGTCCTTTGGGGCAACTTGCTGGTGTGACGAGCTGTGTGCGACCTACTCTTCCACAATTTAAACGGCTTCCTTGAGCTAACGGGCTGACGAGCCTTGGTCTGCACCTGCGCGCCAGGAGAGGTACTTGACCTGCTTTTAATTACATTTTGGCAGTCCACACGGCACCCCTTTACATTGACCTGCTCCCTGCTGACGAGAGGCAACTACCTCGAAACACGTGTCCAGGGATGGCTAACGCAACACATACTGTTCTATTTACATTTCGTGGCATAGGCGTACCCGCCGTCGCCACTACATTTCCCACAGTCCTTTGGGGCAACTTGCTGGTGTGACGAGCAGTGTGCGACCTACTCTTCCACAATTTAAACGGCTTCCTTGAGCTAACGGGCTGACGAGCCTTGGTCTGCACCTGCGCGCCAGGAGAGGTACTTGACCTGCTTTTAATTACATTTTGGCAGTCCACACGGCACCCCTTTACATTGACCTGCTCCCTGCTGACGAGAGGCAACTACCTCGAAACACGTGTCCAGGGATGGCTAACGCAACACATACTGTTCTATTTACATTTCGTGGCATAGGCGTACCCGCCGTCGCCACTACATTTCCCACAGTCCTTTGGGGCAACTTGCTGGTGTGACGAGCAGTGTGCGACCTACTCTTCCACAATTTAAACGGCTTCCTTGAGCTAACGGGCTGACGAGCCTTGGTCTGCACCTGCGCGCCAGGAGAGGTACTTGACCTGCTTTTAATTACATTTTGGCAGTCCACACGGCACCCCTTTACATTGACCTGCTCCCTGCTGACGAGAGGCAACTACCTCGAAACACGTGTCCAGGGATGGCTAACGCAACACATACTGTTCTATTTACATTTCGTGGCATGGGCGTACCCGCCGTCGCCACTACATTTCCCACAGTCCTTTGGGGCAACTTGCTGGTGTGACGAGCAGTGTGCGACCTACTCTTCCACAATTTAAACGGCTTCCTTGAGCTAACGGGCTGACGAGCCTTGGTCTGCACCTGCGCGCCAGGAGAGGTACTTGACCTGCTTTTAATTACATTTTGGCAGTCCACACGGCACCCCTTTACATTGACCTGCTCCCTGCTGACGAGAGGCAACTACCTCGAAACACGTGTCCAGGGATGGCTAACGCAACACATACTGTTCTATTTACATTTCGTGGCATAGGCGTACCCGCCGTCGCCACTACATTTCCCACAGTCCTTTGGGGCAACTTGCTGGTGTGACGAGCAGTGTGCGACCTACTCTTCCACAATTTAAACGGCTTCCTTGAGCTAACGGGCTGACGAGCCTTGGTCTGCACCTGCGCGCCAGGAGAGGTACTTGACCTGCTTTTAATTACATTTTGGCAGTCCACACGGCACCCCTTTACATTGACCTGCTCCCTGCTGACGAGAGGCAACTACCTCGAAACACGTGTCCAGGGATGGCTAACGCAACACATACTGTTCTATTTACATTTCGTGGCATAGGCGTACCTGCCGTCGCCACTACATTTCCCACAGTCCTTTGGGGCAACTTGCTGGTGTGACGAGCAGTGTGCGACCTACTCTTCCACAATTTAAACGGCTTCCTTGAGCTAACGGGCTGACGAGCCTTGGTCTGCACCTGCGCGCCAGGAGAGGTACTTGACCTGCTTTTAATTACATTTTGGCAGTCCACACGGCACCCCTTTACATTGACCTGCTCCCTGCTGACGAGAGGCAACTACCTCGAAACACGTGTCCAGGGATGGCTAACGCAACACATACTGTTCTATTTACATTTCGTGGCATAGGCGTACCCGCCGTCGCCACTATATTTCCCACAGTCCTTTGGGGCAACTTGCTGGTGTGACGAGCAGTGTGCGATCTACTCTTCCACAATTTAAACGGCTTCCTTGAGCTAACAGGCTGACGAGCCTTGGTCTGCACCTGCGCGCCAGGAGAGGTACTTGACCTGCTTTTAATTACATTTTGGCAGTCCACACGGCACCCCTTTACATTGACCTGCTCCCTGCTGACGAGAGGCAACTACCTCGAAACACGTGTCCAGGGATGGCTAACGCAACACATACTGTTCTATTTACATTTCGTGGCATAGGCGTACCCGCCGTCGCCACTACATTTCCCACAGTCCTTTGGGGCAACTTGCTGGTGTGACGAGCAGTGTGCGACCTACTCTTCCACAATTTAAACGGCTTCCTTGAGCTAACGGGCTGACGAGCCTTGGTCTGCACCTGCGCGCCAGGAGAGGTACTTGACCTGCTTTTAATTACATTTTGGCAGTCCACACGGCACCCCTTTACATTGACCTGCTCCCTACTGACGAGAGGCAACTACCTCGAAACACGTGTCCAGGGATGGCTAACGCAACACATACTGTTCTATTTACATTTCGTGGCATAGGCGTACCCGCCGTCGCCACTACATTTCCCACAGTCCTTTGGGGCAACTTGCTGGTGTGACGAGCAGTGTGCGACCTACTCTTCCACAATTTAAACGGCTTCCTTGAGCTAACGGGCTGACGAGCCTTGGTCTGCACCTGCGCGCCAAGAGAGGTACTTGACCTGCTTTTATTTACATTTTGGCAGTCCACACAGCACCCCTTTACATTGACCTGCTCCCTGCTGACGAGAGGCAACTACCTCGAAACACGTGTCCAGGGATGGCTAACGCAACACATACTGTTCTATTTACATTTCGTGGCATAGGCGTACCCGCCGTCGCCACTACATTTCCCACAGTCCTTTGGGGCAACTTGCTGGTGTGACGAGCAGTGTGCGACCTACTCTTCCACAATTTAAACGGCTTCCTTGAGCTAACGGGCTGACGAGCCTTGGTCTGCACCTGCGCGCCAGGAGAGGTACTCGACCTGCTTTTAATTACATTTTGGCAGTCCACACGGCACCCCTTTACATTGACCTGCTCCCTGCTGACGAGAGGCAACTACCTCGAAACACGTGTCCAGGGATGGCTAACGCAACTCATACTGTTCTATTTACATTTCGTGGCATAGGCGTACCCGCCGTCGCCACTACATTTCCCACAGTCCTTTGGGGCAACTTGCTGGTGTGACGAGCAGTGTGCGACCTACTCTTCCACAATTTAAACGGCTTCCTTGAGCTAACGGGCTGACGAGCCTTGGTCTGCACCTGCGCGCCAGGAGAGGTACTTGACCTGCTTTTAATTACATTTTGGCAGTCCACATGGCACCCCTTTACATTGACCTGCTCCCTGCTGACGAGAGGCAACTACCTCGAAACACGTGTCCAGGGATGGCTAACGCAACACATACTGTTCTATTTACATTTCGTGGCATAGGCGTACCCGCCGTCGCCACTACATTCCCACAGTCCTTTGGGGCAACTTGCTGGTGTGACGAGCAGTGTGCGACCTACTCTTCCACAATTTAAACGGCTTCCTTGAGCTAACGGGCTGACGAGCCGTGGTCTGCACCTGCGCGCCAGGAGAGGTACTTGACCTGCTTTTAATTACATTTTGGCAGTCCACACGGCACCCCTTTACATTGACCTGCTCCCTGCTGACGAGAGGCAACTACCTCGAAACACGTGTCCAGGGATGGCTAACGCAACACATACTGTTCTATTTACATTTCGTGGCATAGGCGTACCCGCCGTCGCCACTACATTTCCCACAGTCCTTTGGGGCAACTTGCTGGTGTGACGAGCAGTGTGCGACCTACTCTTCCACAATTTAAACGGCTTCCTTGAGCTAACGGGCTGACGAGCCTTGGTCTGCACCTGCGCGCCAGGAGAGGTACTTGACCTGCTTTTAATTACATTTTGGCAGTCCACACGGCACCCCTTTACATTGACCTGCTCCCTGCTGACGAGAGGCAACTACCTCGAAACACGTGTCCAGGGATGGCTAACGCAACACATACTGTTCTATTTACATTTCGTGGCATAGGCGTACCCGCCGTCGCCACTACATTTCCCACAGTCCTTTGGGGCAACTTGCTGGTGTGACGAGCAGTGTGCGACCTACTCTTCCACAATTTAAACGGCTTCCTTGAGCTAACGGGCTGACGAGCCTTGGTCTGCACCTGCGCGCCAGGAGAGGTACTTGACCTGCTTTTAATTACATTTTGGCAGTCCACACGGCACCCCTTTACATTGACCTGCTCCCTGCTGACGAGAGGCAACTACCTCGAAACACGTGCCCAGGGATGGCTAACGCAACACATACTGTTCTATTTACATTTCGTGGCATAGGCTTTTACTTAAATTATATTCCTGCGCTGATTGTAAATTAATTCTTGCCGATGTGTGTTGTCTTAGAAACGTGTACATTTGTCCTAATATTGGGAATTAGCTCAGCATTTTGTACATTTTGCACATTGCCTATTTTGCACACGAGCATTCTTACCGGGAAGGCGCTTCTTGTACGATTCTCCCCGCTAATTTCCGACACTCGACCCAAGCGGACCCGGCTGTAGGCGGGCCCGCATTGCACCTGGGATTGACGTGTCTGTCAGGGGCGGGATTCCGGGCACGATAAAAATGGCGCTGGGACGGTCGCGCAGCAGTTCGTAGAGAGTACCTCTGCCTGGCCTTTGTTTACTGTGTTGTTTTAAAACTGCTTTTACTGAAGACTGCTTTTACTTAAATTATATTCCTGCGCTGATTGTAAATTAATTCTTGCCGATGTGTGTTGTCTTAGAAACGTGTACATTTGTCCTAATATTGGGAATTAGCTCAGCATTTTGTACATTTTGCACATTGCCTATTTTGCACACGAGCATTCTTACCGGGAAGGCGCTTCTTGTACGATTCTCCCCGCTAATTTCCGACACTCGACCCAAGCGGACCCGGCTGTAGGCGGGCCCGCATTGCACCTGGGATTGACGTGTCTGTCAGGGGCGGGATTCCGGGCACGATAAAAATAGCGCTGGGACGGTCGCGCAGCGGGCGCGCGCAGCGGGCGCGCCGGCGGCGCGCCAAAGGCGCGCCAAAGGCAAGCCCGTCTGCGCCCGTCCGCGCCCGATCCACGCCCAGCGCCAGGACCCCTGCCCCTCGCGACTTGCATTTGTATAGCAGAGGGGAGTTGTTTGATATGGATAACTCTGTTTGTAGACCCCACAATTGGGATCCTAATCAGAGGGATTCATGGTTAGAATCCTGCCCCAAGTGTGAAGGCCAGGTTGGGAACAACATCAGGAAGGACGACGGGAGGTCCCCACAGACCGGCCAGAAAACCGGAGAGTTCAGGACTGAGAGTAAAGCAATGCTCCCCCCCTTGACGAAAGGCCACCCACTCCAGTCACTTAGCTGTGCTCTGGTGAATGTCCGGTCGTTGCATAAGCATACTTATCAAATTCATGATCTGATAGAAAATGGTGCCTATGACTTAGTTTTTTTAACTGAGACATGGTCGGATGAGGCGTCCGGTCCTGACTGGAACACTGCCTTACCGAGTGGGTATGTGGTCTCTTCCCAAGATAGAGGTGAGAAAAAAGGAGGGGGAATAGCTGTTGTTCATCTGTCACATCTGAAAATTCGGGTGGAAACACACCTGGACCTTGCCGCGGAAGCAATGTTTTTTAATATTTATGTGGCCAATATGTATAACTTCCGCGGGATTCTAGTTTATCGTCCACCAGGTCCTAAGTCCACCTTCCCAGGCCGGCTTATGCATTGCTTAGAGTCTCGAGTGGATTATCATCCGTTTATGATTTTGGGAGATTTCAATTATCATTTAGAACTCCCGAATCAATCCGAGGTTGCCACGTTAATCGAGAGTTTAGCGGCGCTGGATTTTAACCAAATAATCACTAGTCCCACGCACAGTGGGGGACATACCCTGGATGGCATATTTATTAATAATATGACCTTGAAAGTGGTCAATATCATGGCGCTCCCCTGGTCTGATCATAAGGTAGTAAATTTCACTATCATGACTGGGATATCAGCTACTTTCTCAGGTCACAGAGTAGAGAATCGTATGATCAGATTATGGTCTCAGGTGACTGCTGAAAAACTACTCCCTATATTGGCCGGGTCACGGCCTGTCCAGACTAATGAGAGTTCTGAGGCGGCACTGTACTTTAGGGAGTGGCTGCAGGCGGCGGTGGATAGGGTAGCTCCTCAGAAGTCACTGGGTACCAGGAGAACTAAACCAAGTGCATCCTGGTACAACCCAGAGCTCAAAACCTTGAAGGCCACTTGTAGAAGGGCGGAGCGGTCCTGGAGGAAGGATTATAGGGTGGAGGGTAAAGCACATTATAATAGCGCCCTCGCAGCCTACAAGCATGCGATAGTGGCAGCCAAGAGTGCCTATTTCTCTGCCAAAATCAGGGATGCCGGCAACTCGGCCAAAGAGCTGTTTAGAACTTTAACAGTGCTGGCTAAACCTCCTCAGGACACCAACTACCGACCGGACCAAGAAATGTGCCAAAAGTTGGCAGCATATTTCCAAGAGAAGGTCCAGGTTATATACAATGAGTTCAGCAGCTTGGGTCACAGCCTAGGAACGGGAAAGGTAGGGCCGGACCTGGGCATGAGGAACGACATAGAACTCAGTGAGTTTGCCCCAATCACTGTGGAGGAAACTCAGAGGTTGATCCTCTCAACAAACTCAGGTTCACCTCTGGATCCTTGCCCCCCATCTGTGGTCCATCTGGCTGTTGACTTGATAGCGGAGGAATTGTCCCAGGTAATTAACATTGCAATGCAATCTGGGCGCTATCCGTCTTGTTGGAAGAAGGCAATAATTAAACCTTTATTAAAAAAACCAACATTAGACCCTCTCGTTCTGAAAAACTATCGTCCAATCTCTGCCCTGCCCTTGGGGGCGAAGATTCTGGAGAAAGAACTAAACCGTGCCCTTACGGCACACTTGGTAGCCCACGATTTGCTCGACTCATCTCAGCACGGTTTCCGTGCCCAGCACTCCACGGAGTCTGCATTGTTGATCGCAGCAGAAAAGGTACGGGCTATAGCTGACCGCGGAGGTCGAGCAGTATTGGTGATGTTGGACCTCTCGGCGGCCTTCGATACCGTTAATCACAAGGTGCTGCTTCGAAGGCTTCAAGAGTTTGGGGTCCAGGGTAGGGCATTGGCACTGCTAGCCTCCTTTTTGGATGGTAGAGATAACAGTCTGCTATGGGACGGCCTGCGGTCAGACCCGTTCCATTTACCATGTGGTGTGCCACAAGGCTCCTCTTTGTCCCCCACGCTCTTTAACATTTATGTAGCCCCCCTGGCCAAGCTTATTAAGGCTCATGGCTTCACTGTGATCTCCTACGCTGATGATTCACAGCTTATAGTCTCGGCTGGTGAAGAATCAAATGACACGGCTAACAAGTTTCATAGCTGTATGTCCGTAATCATGAGTTGGATGCGAGAAAACTTCCTTAAGATCAACACTGAGAAAACGGAGATAATGGAATTTGGTCCAGGAAGTCCGGTTTGGAATAGCTCCTGGTGGCCGGCGGAGGCAGGTGAATGTCCCTGTCCTGTGCTTAAGGTCAGAAATCTGGGAGTGGTATTCGATAACCAACTTAATTTCTCCGCACATATCAACAACCTGGCCTCCTCCTGTTTTCACTTAATCAGGATACTGCGGAAGATTTTCCCGTTTATTAATCAAGATCTCCGCAGGAATGTGGTGGTAGCTCTAGTGCTGTCCAAAATGGACTATTGTAACGCAGTACTGCTAGGACTGAATAAGACCTTGCTCAAAAGACTGCAGATCCTGCAGAATGCGGCAGCTAGACTCCTATTGGATGTACCCAGGGACCAGTCTGTTGCTAAGGGAATTGAAGCGCTGCACTGGCTCCCAGTTCAGCAGCGTATAGAGTTCAAGGCGTTATGCCTAGTTCATAAGGCGGTCTTTGGAGGGGGAGCTCTGGAAGTCCAGAAGCTCTTCAGTCCATATCTCCCGGGGCGGACACTGAGATCATCCACGCAAAGCTTGCTGAAACTGAATCGTGTCAGAAAAGCCAGATGGGGTGGCAGAGCATTTTCCTTTCAGGCGGCTTGCCTGTGGAATGAGCTCCCTGGCTTTGTTAAACTTACGGAGAATCACCAAGCTTTCAGAAAACTGATAAAAACACGGCTATTTGATACGACTAGGGGTTAGGTGGAGCGATCTCTCTCTATGGACCAGCGCCAAGACGCCTCGGCATTCGTTCGCGCTTTACAAGTGACGATCCTATCCTATCCTATCCTATAGGCGTACCCGCCGTTGCCACTACATTTCCCACAGTCCTTTGGGGCAACTTGCTGGTGTGATGAGCAGTGTGCGACCTACTCTTCCACAATTTAAACGGCTTCCTTGAGCTAACGGGCTGACGAGCCTTGGTCTGCACCTGCGCGCCAGGAGAGGTACTTGACCTGCTTTTAATTACATTTTGGCAGTCCACACGGCACCCCTTTACATTGACCTGCTCCCTGCTGACGAGAGGCAACTACCTCGAAACACGTGTCCAGGGATGGCTAACGCAACACATACTGTTCTATTTACATTTCGTGGCATAGGCGTACCCGCCGTCGCCACTACATTTCCCACAGTCCTTTGGGGCAACTTGCTGGTGTGACGAGCAGTGTGCGACCTACTCTTCCACAATTTAAACGGCTTCCTTGAGCTAACGGGCTGACGAGCCTTGGTCTGCACCTGCGCGCCAGGAGAGGTACTTGACCTGCTTTTAATTACATTTTGGCAGTCCACACGGCACCCCTTTACATTGACCTGCTCCCTGCTGACGAGAGGCAACTACCTCGAAACACGTGTCCAGGGATGGCTAACGCAACACATACTGTTCTATTTACATTTCGTGGCATAGGCGTACCCGCCGTCGCCACTACATTTCCCACAGTCCTTTGGGGCAACTTGCAGGTGTGACGAGCAGTGTGCGACCTACTCTTCCACAATTTAAACGGCTTCCTTGAGCTAACGGGCTGACGAGCCTTGGTCTGCACCTGCGCGCCAGGAGAGGTACTTGACATGCTTTTAATTACATTTTGGCAGTCCACACGGCACCCCTTTACATTGACCTGCTCCCTGCTGACGAGAGGCAACTACCTCGAAACACGTGTCCAGGGATGGCTAACGCAACACATACTGTTCTATTTACATTTCGTGGCATAGGCGTACCCGCCGTCGCCACTACATTTCCCAAAGTCCTTTGGGGCAACTTGCTGGTGTGACGAGCAGTGTGCGACCTACTCTTCCACAATTTAAACGGCTTCCTTGAGCTAACGGGCTGACAAGCCTTGGTCTGCACCTGCGCGCCAGGAGAGGTACTTGACCTGCTTTTAATTACATTTTGGCAGTCCACAAGGCACCCCTTTACATTGACCTGCTCCCTGCTGACGAGAGGCAACTACCTCGAAACACGTGTCCAGGGATGGCTAACGCAACACATACTGTTCTATTTACATTTCGTGGCATAGGCGTACCCGCCGTCGCCACTACATTTCCCACAGTCCTTTGGGGCAACTTGCTGGTGTGACGAGCAGTGTGCGACCTACTCTTCCACAATTTAAATGGCTTCCTTGAGCTAACGGGCTGACGAGCCTTGGTCTGCACCTGCGCGCCAGGAGAGGTACTTGACCTGCTTTTAATTACATTTTGGAAGTCCACACGGCACCCCTTTACATTGACCTGCTCCCTGCTGACGAGAGGCAACTACCTCGAAACACGTGTCCAGGGATGGCTAACGCAACACATACTGTTCTATTTACATTTCGTGGCATAGGCGCACCCGCCATCGCCACTACATTTCCCACAGTCCTTTGGGGCAACTTGCTGGTGTGACGAGCAGTGTGCGACCTACTCTTCCACAATTTAAACGGCTTCCTTGAGCTAACGGGCTGACGAGCCTTGGTCTGCACCTGCGCGCCAGGAGAGGTACTTGACCTGCTTTTAATTACATTTTGGCAGTCCACACGGCACCCCTTTACATTGACCTGCTCCCTGCTGACGAGAGGCAACTACCTCGAAACACGTGTCCAGGGATGGCTAACGCAACACATACTGTTCTATTTACATTTCGTGGCATAGGCGTACCCGCCGTCGCCACTACATTTCCCACAGTCCTTTGGGGCAACTTGCTGGTGTGACGAGCAGTGTGCGACCTACTCTTCCACAATTTAAACGGCTTCCTTGAGCTAACGGGCTGACGAGCCTTGGTCTGCACCTGCGCGCCAGGAGAGGTACTTGACCTGCTTTTAATTACATTTTGGCAGTCCACACGGCACCCCTTTACATTGACCTGCTCCCTGCTGACGAGAGGCAACTACCTCGAAACACGTGTCCAGGGATGGCTAACGCAACACATACTGTTCTATTTACATTTCGTGGCATAGGCGTACCCGCCGTCGCCACTACATTTCCCACAGTCCTTTGGGGCAACTTGCTGGTGTGACGAGCAGTGTGCGACCTACTCTTCCACAATTTAAACGGCTTCCTTGAGCTAACGGGCTGACGAGCCTTGGTCTGCACCTGCGCGCCAGGAGAGGTACTTGACCTGCTTTTAATTACATTTTGGCAGTCCACACGGCACCCCTTTACATTGACCTGCTCCCTGCTGACGAGAGGCAACTACCTCGAAACACGTGTCCAGGGATGGCTAACGCAACACATACTGTTCTATTTACATTTCGTGGCATAGGCGTACCCGCCGTCGCCACTACATTTCCCACAGTCCTTTGGGGCAACTTGCTGGTGTGACGAGCAGTGTGCGACCTACTCTTCCACAATTTAAACGGCTTCCTTGAGCTAACGGGCTGACGAGCCTTGGTCTGCACCTGCGCGCCAGGAGAGGTACTTGACCTGCTTTTAATTACATTTTGGCAGTCCACACGGCACCCCTTTACATTGACCTGCTCCCTGCTGACGAGAGGCAACTACCTCGAAACACGTGTCCAGGGATGGCTAACGCAACACATACTGTTCTATTTACATTTCGTGGCATAGGCGTACCCGCCGTCGCCACTACATTTCCCACAGTCCTTTGGGGCAACTTGCTGGTGTGACGAGCAGTGTGCGACCTACTCTTCCACACTTTAAACGGCTTCCTTGAGCTAACGGGCTGACGAGCCTTGGTCTGCACCTGCGCGCCGGAGAGGTACTTGACCTGCTTTTAATTACATTTTGGCAGTCCACACGGCACCCCTTTACATTGACCTGCTCCCTGCTGACGAGAGGCAACTACCTCGAAACACGTGTCCAGGGATGGCTAACGCAACACATACTGTTCTATTTACATTTCGTGGCATAGGCGTACCCGCCGTCGCCACTATATTTCCCACAGTCCTTTGGAGCAACTTGCTGGTGTGACGAGCAGTGTGCGATCTACTCTTCCACAATTTAAACGGCTTCCTTGAGCTAACAGGCTGACGAGCCTTGGTCTGCACCTGCGCGCCAGGAGAGGTACTTGACCTGCTTTTAATTACATTTTGGCAGTCCACACGGCACCCCTTTACATTGACCTGCTCCCTGCTGACGAGAGGCAACTACCTCGAAACACGTGTCCAGGGATGGCTAACGCAACACATACTGTTCTATTTACATTTCGTGGCATAGGCGTACCCGCCGTCGCCACTACATTTCCCACAGTCCTTTGGGGCAACTTGCTGGTGTGACGAGCAGTGTGCGACCTACTCTTCCACAATTTAAACGGCTTCCTTGAGCTAACGGGCTGACGAGCCTTGGTCTGCACCTGCGCGCCAGGAGAGGTACTTGACCTGCTTTTAATTACATTTTGGCAGTCCACACGGCACCCCTTTACATTGACCTGCTCCCTACTGACGAGAGGCAACTACCTCGAAACACGTGTCCAGGGATGGCTAACGCAACACATACTGTTCTATTTACATTTCGTGGCATAGGCGTACCCGCCGTCGCCACTACATTTCCCACAGTCCTTTGGGGCAACTTGCTGGTGTGACGAGCAGTGTGCGACCTACTCTTACACAATTTAAACGGCTTCCTTGAGCTAACGGGCTGACGAGCCTTGGTCTGCACCTGCGCGCCAGGAGAGGTACTTGACCTGCTTTTATTTACATTTTGGCAGTCCACACAGCACCCCTTTACATTGACCTGCTCCCTGCTGACGAGAGGCAACTACCTCGAAACACGTGTCCAGGGATGGCTAACGCAACACATACTGTTCTATTTACATTTCGTGGCATAGGCGTACCCGCCCTCGCCACTACATTTCCCACAGTCCTTTGGGGCAACTTGCTGGTGTGACGAGCAGTGTGCGACCTACTCTTCCACAATTTAAACGGCTTCCTTGAGCTAACGGGCTGACGAGCCTTGGTCTGCACCTGCGCGCCAGGAGAGGTACTTGACCTGCTTTTAATTACATTTTGGCAGTCCACACGGCACCCCTTTACATTGACCTGCTCCCTGCTGACGAGAGGCAACTACCTCGAAACACGTGTCCAGGGATGGCTAACGCAACACATACTGTTCTATTTACATTTCGTGGCATAGGCGTACCCGCCGTCGCCACTACATTTCCCACAGTCCTTTGGGGCAACTTGCTGGTGTGACGAGCAGTGTGCGACCTACTCTTCCACAATTTAAACGGCTTCCTTGAGCTAACGGGCTGACGAGCCTTGGTCTGCACCTGTGCGCCAGGAGAGGTACTTGACCTGCTTTTAATTACATTTTGGCAGTCCACATGGCACCCCTTTACATTGACCTGCTCCCTGCTGACGAGAGGCAACTACCTCGAAACACGTGTCCAGGGATGGCTAACGCAACACATACTGTTCTATTTACATTTCGTGGCATAGGCGTACCCGCCGTCGCCACTACATTCCCACAGTCCTTTGGGGCAACTTGCTGGTGTGACGAGCAGTGTGCGACCTACTCTTCCACAATTTAAACGGCTTCCTTGAGCTAACGGGCTGACGAGCCGTGGTCTGCACCTGCGCGCCAGGAGAGGTACTTGACCTGCTTTTAATTACATTTTGGCAGTCCACACGGCACCCCTTTACATTGACCTGCTCCCTGCTGACGAGAGGCAACTACCTCGAAACACGTGTCCAGGGATGGCTAACGCAACACATACTGTTCTATTTACATTTCGTGGCATAGGCGTACCCGCCGTCGCCACTACATTTCCCACAGTCCTTTGGGGCAACTTGCTGGTGTGACGAGCAGTGTGCGACCTACTCTTCCACAATTTAAACGGCTTCCTTGAGCTAACGGGCTGACGAGCCTTGGTCTGCACCTGCGCGCCAGGAGAGGTACTTGACCTGCTTTTAATTACATTTTGGCAGTCCACACGGCACCCCTTTACATTGACCTGCTCCCTGCTGACGAGAGGCAACTACCTCGAAACACGTGTCCAGGGATGGCTAACGCAACACATACTGTTCTATTTACATTTCGTGGCATAGGCGTACCCGCCGTCGCCACTACATTTCCCACAGTCCTTTGGGGCAACTTGCTGGTGTGACGAGCAGTGTGCGACCTACTCTTCCACAATTTAAACGGCTTCCTTGAGCTAACGGGCTGACGAGCCTTGGTCTGCACCTGCGCGCCAGGAGAGGTACTTGACCTGCTTTTAATTACATTTTGGCAGTCCACACGGCACCCCTTTACATTGACCTGCTCCCTGCTGACGAGAGGCAACTACCTCGAAACACGTGCCCAGGGATGGCTAACGCAACACATACTGTTCTATTTACATTTCGTGGCATAGGCGTACCCGCCGTCGCCACTACATTTCCCACAGTCCTTTGGGGCAACTTGCTGGTGTGATGAGCAGTGTGCGACCTACTCTTCCACAATTTAAACGGCTTCCTTGAGCTAACGGGCTGACGAGCCTTGGTCTGCACCTGCGCGCCAGGAGAGGTACTTGACCTGCTTTTAATTACATTTTGGCAGTCCACACGGCACCCCTTTACATTGACCTGCTCCCTGCTGACGAGAGGCAACTACCTCGAAACACGTGTCCAGGGATGGCTAACGCAACACATACTGTTCTATTTACATTTCGTGGCATAGGCGTACCCGCCGTCGCCACTACATTTCCCACAGTCCTTTGGGGCAACTTGCTGGTGTGACGAGCAGTGTGCGACCTACTCTTCCACAATTTAAACGGCTTCCTTGAGCTAACGGGCTGACGAGCCTTGGTCTGCACCTGCGCGCCAGGAGAGGTACTTGACCTGCTTTTAATTACATTTTGGCAGTCCACACGGCACCCCTTTACATTGACCTGCTCCCTGCTGACGAGAGGCAACTACCTCGAAACACGTGTCCAGGGATGGCTAACGCAACACATACTGTTCTATTTACATTTCGTGGCATAGGCGTACCCGCCGTCGCCACTACATTTCCCACAGTCCTTTGGGGCAACTTGCAGGTGTGACGAGCAGTGTGCGACCTACTCTTCCACAATTTAAACGGCTTCCTTGAGCTAACGGGCTGACGAGCCTTGGTCTGCACCTGCGCGCCAGGAGAGGTACTTGACATGCTTTTAATTACATTTTGGCAGTCCACACGGCACCCCTTTACATTGACCTGCTCCCTGCTGACGAGAGGCAACTACCTCGAAACACGTGTCCAGGGATGGCTAACGCAACACATACTGTTCTATTTACATTTCGTTGCATAGGCGTACCCGCCGTCGCCACTACATTTCCCACAGTCCTTTGGGGCAACTTGCTGGTGTGACGAGCAGTGTGCGACCTACTCTTCCACAATTTAAACGGCTTCCTTGAGCTAACGGGCTGACAAGCCTTGGTCTGCACCTGCGCGCCAGGAGAGGTACTTGACCTGCTTTTAATTACATTTTGGCAGTCCACAAGGCACCCCTTTACATTGACCTGCTCCCTGCTGACGAGAGGCAACTACCTCGAAACACGTGTCCAGGGATGGCTAACGCAACACATACTGTTCTATTTACATTTCGTGGCATAGGCGTACCCGCCGTCGCCACTACATTTCCCACAGTCCTTTGGGGCAACTTGCTGGTGTGACGAGCAGTGTGCGACCTACTCTTCCACAATTTAAATGGCTTCCTTGAGCTAACGGGCTGACGAGCCTTGGTCTGCACCTGCGCGCCAGGAGAGGTACTTGACCTGCTTTTAATTACATTTTGGAAGTCCACACGGCACCCCTTTACATTGACCTGCTCCCTGCTGACGAGAGGCAACTACCTCGAAACACGTGTCCAGGGATGGCTAACGCAACACATACTGTTCTATTTACATTTCGTGGCATAGGCGTACCCGCCATCGCCACTACATTTCCCACAGTCCTTTGGGGCAACTTGCTGGTGTGACGAGCAGTGTGCGACCTACTCTTCCACAATTTAAACGGCTTCCTTGAGCTAACGGGCTGACGAGCCTTGGTCTGCACCTGCGCGCCAGGAGAGGTACTTGACCTGCTTTTAATTACATTTTGGCAGTCCACACGGCACCCCTTTACATTGACCTGCTCCCTGCTGACGAGAGGCAACTACCTCGAAACACGTGTCCAGGGATGGCTAACGCAACACATACTGTTCTATTTACATTTCGTGGCATAGGCGTACCCGCCGTCGCCACTACATTTCCCACAGTCCTTTGGGGCAACTTGCTGGTGTGACAAGCAGTGTGCGACCTACTCTTCCACAATTTAAACGGCTTCCTTGAGCTAACGGGCTGACGAGCCTTGGTCTGCACCTGCGCGCCAGGAGAGGTACTTGACCTGCTTTTAATTACATTTTGGCAGTCCACACGGCACCCCTTTACATTGACCTGCTCCCTGCTGACGAGAGGCAACTACCTCGAAACACGTGTCCAGGGATGGCTAACGCAACACATACTGTTCTATTTACATTTCGTGGCATAGGCGTACCCGCCGTCGCCACTACATTTCCCACAGTCCTTTGGGGCAACTTGCTGGTGTGACGAGCAGTGTGCGACCTACTCTTCCACAATTTAAACGGCTTCCTTGAGCTAACGGGCTGACGAGCCTTGGTCTGCACCTGCGCGCCAGGAGAGGTACTTGACCTGCTTTTAATTACATTTTGGCAGTCCACACGGCACCCCTTTACATTGACCTGCTCCCTGCTGACGAGAGGCAACTACCTCGAAACACGTGTCCAGGGATGGCTAACGCAACACATACTGTTCTATTTACATTTCGTGGCATAGGCGTACCCGCCGTCGCCACTACATTTCCCACAGTCCTTTGGGCCAACTTGCTGGTGTGACGAGCAGTGTGCGACCTACTCTTCCACAATTTAAACGGCTTCCTTGAGCTAACGGGCTGACGAGCCTTGGTCTGCACCTGCGCGCCAGGAGAGGTACTTGACCTGCTTTTAATTACATTTTGGCAGTCCACACGGCACCCCTTTACATTGACCTTCTCCCTGCTGACGAGAGGCAACTACCTCGAAACACGTGTCCAGGGATGGCTAACGCAACACATACTGTTCTATTTACATTTCGTGGCATAGGCGTACCCGCCGTCGCCACTACATTTCCCACAGTCCTTTGGGGCAACTTGCTGGTGTGACGAGCAGTGTGCGACCTACTCTTCCACAATTTAAACGGCTTCCTTGAGCTAACGGGCTGACGAGCCTTGGTCTGCACCTGCGCGCCAGGAGAGGTACTTGACCTGCTTTTAATTACATTTTGGCAGTCCACACGGCACCCCTTTACATTGACCTGCTCCCTGCTGACGAGAGGCAACTACCTCGAAACACGTGTCCAGGGATGGCTAACGCAACACATACTGTTCTATTTACATTTCGTGGCATAGGCGTACCCGCCATCGCCACTACATTTCCCACAGTCCTTTGGGGCAACTTGCTGGTGTGACGAGCAGTGTGCGACCTACTCTTCCACACACTTGGGACACTACTCCATTAAAGCACCCCCCTAATGCCATCAGATGCAACACACATCTGTCTATCCCTGCGCCACAATGCATTGCATTGTAAATGCGATGCATCCGTGGTGGCGCAAGAGTTGAATTGCGTGTCGTATTGTTACTGGCGCATCCCTACTAATATTCGTCAATTGCTACTTAGCAGGGTTGTGTATATACGGCAACAGTACTGTGCCCATTTTTTCAAATGTGGGGGAGGGATTTGCCATTTCTAATGCAAAGGATTCTGGGACTTGTGGTGCTACATACAGAGGGTGACACATGAGTCTCTGACTGACTATATTTTTATATACACTTTGGACAACTTCCTTACTTACAATGACAGTGCAACACAGACAATCCTTTCATGCACTTTTTCTTTTCATCCCATTTACCTGGTACCACATAGCGGACGTCACTAACAGGCAGCCCATGGACCAAGTGGGGGTGTATAGTGGTAAGGATATCCTCCTCCAGTGGGGTGAGACAGATGCGGGGTCCAGAGTATGCAGCAGTGAGGATCCTGTTTAATTCGATCCTGGAGTTCTTCTCCTTCACCCACTGCCTTTCATCCTGCCACTTCTTCTTGATATCCTGGACTGTACACCTCTCCTCCCCCAATGCTGTGACAGCAGTGGCTAACTGCTGCCATAGGGCTGCCTTCTGTGTGCCAATGGTGCAGTAGGGTGGGAGTCCATATAGGCGTTTGAGGTGCCTCACTAAATACTCCACGAGCAAGGTGGTCTCCTCTGCAGTGAAGTTCTTCTTCCTCCTCATTAGTCCCATTTTTCTCTGCCGATGTCAGCGTTGTGAACACAAACTCTCTGTGGCCAAACCTGTTCCTTCAATGTGTGCTGATTTTATGTTTTTATGGTGCTGGTCAATTAGTGTTAATTAGCTACAGCTGGAGTGTGGTGGGGGATGGTAGGCCCTTGCAACATCATGGCAAAATGGAGCTATTGGCTGGGATTGGCTGCAGTGTGTCAGCTGATGCATGGTGGGAGATGGTAGGAACTTGGACAGGTGTTTACCCTTGGCTAAAATGATCAACGGCCACAGTTCGTGTATTCCGGCCTGGAATTGGAGATTCCGGCCCGTAGGCGGAGATTCCGTCCCGGAAGAGGAATTCCCGCTCCGGGTGCGGATTTCCCGCTCCGGGAGCGGAAATTCCGACCCGAGTGCGGACGTAAAGTTAGTAGTCGTAAGTCCATTCTGTGAATACCAAAAGTAGTAAGTTCATTCTGTGAATGCCAAAAGTAGTAAGTGCATTCTGTGAATTCCAGAAGTAGTAAGTGCATTCTGTGAATACCAAAATGGTAGTAAGTTTAGGATTTTGTCTTAAGTTAGTTCTGTGAATCGGGCCTTCAGAGGGCCACTGGGCAAGTAGAAGCTCGTGGCCCAACTGTGGTGGTTAAGGCCTTTTTCTCCTGATGTCTTGGAGCCCAAGCTACTACGGGTCCTGAGCAGCTGAACCAAGTACGCCTTCAGCACTTGACTCTAGGTGGTAACATGAGTCAAGCAGTCCAAGGCTTCTAAGGGGCAAGGTAGTGAAGAACCGGGACCTTATGGGCCTGGCGGCACAGGGTACGCCTTAATCTCCTGAGTTCACCTGCTTTGTCGAACAGAGACACGGGACACTCCGTTAGGCGTAGAAGATAAGGTTTATTAGCTGCAGCTAAGTACAGTTGTCCCAGAAGTACACTCGGTATGTTCTTAGGAGACTGCCCCTTTACTTCGTGGCGCACAATCTTTTATAACACACATATTCACAAAGAACACTCCCAATGCATACAGGGTTAACCAATGAGAAGAATGTGAAAACAAGATATTAAGTAACTCAAATAAGCCTCTCTTCCAACTGTGTTTGTCACCCTCCCCACAAGTTAATCAGTGGTAGTGTTTATAATTCGACTTGCAGGTGGCAGGACACATTTGTATGCCCCGGAGGACAGTTGTGAAATGAGAGAATACGAGTAAAGAATAGCGAAGGCCAGAGGATGACATAAAGTCAGGAAAGAATGGTGCGAACCAACAGATAGTCGAGACAGGGATCAGTCAAACCAGACGAGGATTAGTGGAGTCGGCCAGACCCTGACACCAGCTCTAAACAGAGGCAGGAGGTTATTTGACACTCTGCAGTAGGAAGAGGGAAAACAACACCTCGTTCACTGTGCTGCCTGAGTGAGGGCAACACAAAATAACGGCGGGACACAAAATGGTGGCGAAATACGAACGGGATCGGAAAACTGAATTACCTCAGACCCTCCTTTTGCCATTACTCAGGCAAAACGCACAGACTCATTTTAATCTGAGTCGACGTCAATGGCCATGAGGTCATCAAGCTGTTGCTGCAACATCATTTTAATGCTCTCCGTCTTCCATGACACAGGCCTTGGGACACACATAGTGGCACAAAGACCACAGATGGCGGGGACATACTGCATGCAGAGACAACAGGAAAAAATGATGGCCAAAACCACTACTAGGAAGGTTAATACCTTCCATCCCCATTTGGAAAGTAATCCCCAAAACCATTCCAATAAAGACCAATCTCCTACGTCCTGATGAATCGACTCGGAGATCACATGTAATTTGGAGATGGCTTGGTATACCGTAGGGGCATCGTCAGGTATATAAATGCAACAGCTAGATCTGATCAATTACCAAACTCCACCACGATCCGCAAGAATAACATCCAGAGCAATCCGGTTCTGCAATGTCATGAGACGATCCGCCTGAAGTTCAGCTGTGAGATTACTCAAGGCTCCCACAGTGACATCTATGGTAGTCTCAACAACACGAACCAATTGTCTCATGTTTCTACTGTTGGCCATTGGGCCCCAAAAAGGGAGAAATCCTTTAAGGAAATCACCTCCCTCTTGTCCTGCCGTGTCTTTAGAATCAATAATCCCTCTGCCATATCTGTTTCTGTGATGTCCCGAAGGAGCAGTGTATGTAGGAGGGAGAAGAAAGGCTATATAGCACGTTCCTGAATAATCCGTCGGTAGCCACGTGTAGGCTCTATCGTGGCAGACAAAATACGTGCCCTGGGATGGCACTAACGGTGGTGAATTCTGAGATGTGTAAATGTATGTATGGGAACAAAAACTTTTTCCTTGTCCAGTGTCAGTAGTCTGGTCATTCATTTGTAAACAAAAGTTACCTCGATGAGGCACAGTCCAAATTGGCGGAGATTTTCCCTGTTTAACTCTATCTGTAAGGCTAGTAACGTAACGAGTCACGTTCTAACCATCATATGCCCGTTTCTCATCAACAGGAACCCTACAATTCTCCACAATTCTAGCCATAGCCACTATTCCTTTTATCAGAGAACTATGACTAAAATCTTGTCCACTACCATATGAACCAACTGGACGTCTAAATCGGTTCTGATATGCATTTGAAAACATCACAAAATAGGCCCAAGCGGAACCTTCATAAGAAAATGGAAGGGCTAAATATGGCATCCCTTTGTCTGTGGTATGAGGCATAAGTCCACACACCCAACAGTCGGTTGTGTTGACTACCAATTGGTGTTGATGCAACAACTGGACAAATGAATTGTTAAAATATTCTGTTCTCCTGATTAGTTCATGTTGGGGAAGCGTATGTAATTGATGTGGGGAGATAGTAGAATGAAGAGGCAAGGAAATAGAAGTAGGGACAGATTTTTGCTGCATAGCATGAAGAATCCAACCTACACAAGCCAATATGGTACTAAAAAACATAAGAACACACAATGTTATGCCACATTGACTGTACACTAATTTACAATATTTCTTTCTCATCTCTTCCTTCTTATTATTCTTTCCCAATTTGACTTCCATCCTCTAAAATTGTTGCTCACGGCAATATTCCTTACTCACTTGGCTGTGATTATTAGCCGTCCTATGACACTGCAAGTGCTGGGGGCCTAGCCACTATACAGGTCACGAACCAAGACTCCTACTGTGACCCTGCAACCTGGACAGATGATACATGTCACGAAAGAGATGAAAATCTCAGGTGTCCTTGACCAGTCTAGGCCTTAACTTATGTCAAGTTCTGTTCAGTACAGTTTGGTCCTGAAATAGTGTCTGTGGATCTGTAGTGTTCAATCGGAGATGTGGCGGTACGGCTTCTTGTAAAACGTCGTCATCTTCTTTCTCTGACCGAGCTCCATCTAGGTGCGCACTACTGAAAGGTACAAACCGGGGGACCCTTTCGCCTTCAAAATCACCTACACCCTTACGGACCCACTGGTCAAAAGGCAAGGGCAAGGGCACCTTTTTGCAGTGCACGCCATGGATCCAGTTCTTTTTCCCTTTGACTTTCACTGCTGTACGTGTCACCAGAAGAACTTGTCGAGGCGCCTTCCAAAGAGGTTCCAAATTCCTTGTCCTCTGAAAATTTTTCACACAGACCCAGTCTCCCGGTTGGATAGAATGACCTGGGTCTGTGGAGGCCTCTGGTAAAGCGTTTTGAACCTGTTGGTGGAGAACACGTAATTTAGTGGTGAGGTCATGTAAGTAGTCAATCAGCATTGGATACTGTATGTCAGAATACTTTTTAGGGCGAGGGACTCCCCAAACATTAGCTGGGCGCCCAAAAACAGCCTCGTATGGGCTGAGTCCCAAACGAGAATGTACAGCTGTTCTAGTGGATAGGAGAGCCAAAGGTAAAGCATTGGGCCAGGCAAGTCCCGTGCTAGCCTGTACCTTTGCAAGCTTAAGTTTGAGAGTGCCGTTATAGCACTCTACCAAACCCGCTGATTGGGGATGGTTCGCCGCATTGAATTTCTGCCTGATACCAAGACCGGCACACACCTTTTTCATAATTTGGCCCACAAATTCACTTCCATTGTCACTCCAGACAATGCGTGGCAAACCAAACCTAGGGAAGAACTCTTTTAGAAGAACTTTGGCAGTGGACAAAGCAGTGTTGTCTTTCAGGGGGTAGGCCTCTATCCATCTGGAGAAGGCACACACCACCACCAAAACATATTTGAGATTGTTGCATCGTTCCATGTGAATATAATCAATTTGCAACACCTAAAAAGGATATATTGGGGGAGCAAAGTGACCTGCTGGAGTTGGGGTTCCCTTTCCTGGATTATGCATCAAGCAAACGATACAATGCTTCACTAAATTATCTGCACATTTTGGAATCCCTTCGTTCAGCCACACTGGAGCCAGAAGCTTACATATTCCTTTCGCACTGATGTGGGCTGGACCATGTGCCATAGCAACTACAGGCAGTACATAGGCATCTGGTAACAGCCAACACTGATGTTCTGACAATTCTATCCAACATCCCTTCGTGTCTAAAATTCCTGTACTCTCTTTCCACTTACTCAACTCTTTCTCTGTAGCCTCTCCTTGAATCGATCTCACACTTTCTATTGTATCCTCACACATTCCTTTTTCCTTGACCAAATTGGCAGGGCCCGCAACATACATGCGACTTATAGCATCTCTGGCTGTTTCTTTCGCTACCTCATCCGCAAAAGCATTCCCGCGACCAACATCATCAGTAATCCTCTTATGCGCACTACACTTTATGATTGCTATCTGGGTAGGCAAAGCAAGTGACTCAAGAAGATCAGTTAACAACTGACCATGCTGTATTTTAGTACCATGGGAGGTAAAGAATTCTCTTTCCTTCCACAAACGACCAAAACTATGTGCCACACCAAACGCATACTGGCTGTCGGCATATACATTCACTCTCTTCCCCTTAGATAACACACAGGCTCTGGTCAAAGCTATCAGTTCAGCTGCCTGAGCTGAATTATGTCTGATGCGTGCTGTCTCCACGATTGTATGCAAGGTGGTAACAGCATAAGCTGAAGTTGTTTCACCATTAGGGAGTTTAAAACAAGAACCATCCACCCATAGGATCCCATCTGGGTCCATTAGTGGTGTATCTTTCAAATCAATCCTACCTTTTGTCTCCTCCTCAGTACGGAGAAAACAATCATGTTGTTCCTGAATACCTTTCTCCTCTGGAAGAGGTAACGATTAAGGGTGGGCGTAGTTCGCGAAGTAGCACTTCGCGAAGCTACGCAAAGTGAAGTTCGCACTACGCGAGCTACGCGTAGCACTTCGCGAACTGCGAAGTAACATGTTCGCACTGTGCAAGATGTTGTTTTCAATGATTGCACAGTGCGGACAAGCAACCGGCACTGTGCAATCATTGAAAATGGCATCTTGCACAGTGCGAGCTGTAGTTTTCTGCTGCTCGAGTAGATTTTTACTCGAGCTGCAGCTTTCTCAACGCGAACTGGTAGTTTCTCATCGCGAGCGGTCGCGAGCATACGCGACCCCTCGCAATGAGAAACCTGACCTTCTCGCGTTGGGAATCTCGCCGGGAGGTTTATTTTCCATGCTCGCGATCGCGAACAAGGAAAAAGTCTCGCCAGGATGTCATTTTGCTTGCTCGCGGTCGCCAACTTGACGTTGAGGACCGCGAGCAAGCAAAAAATGACCGCAGCACTACGCAACACTACGCTACGCGTGTTCGCACTGTGCTACGTGCAGTTCGCGTAGCGCGAAGTAGCGCGAACTTCGCAAACTACGCGAGCGTAGCGTAGTGCTTCGCCCAGGCCTAGTAACGATGTGGCTGGATTTAAAGTGTTAATTCGTTTGATGTATGTAATTGATGTGGGGAGATAGTAGAATGAAGAGGCAAGGAAATAGAAGTAGGGACAGATTTTTGCTGCATAGCATGAAGAATCCAACCTACACAAGCCAATACGGTACTAAAAAAACATAAGAACACACAATGTTATGCCACATTGACTGTACACTAATTTACAATATTTCTTTCTCATCTCTTCCTTCTTATTATTCTTTCCCAATTTGACTTCCATCCTCTAAAATTGTTGCTCACGGCAATATTCCTTACTCACTTGGCTGTGATTATTAGCCGTCCTATGACACTGCAAGTGCTGGGGGCCTAGCCACTATACAGGTCACGAACCAAGACTCCTACTGTGACCCTGCAACCTGGACAGATGATACATGTCACGAAAGAGATGAAAACTTCAGGTGTCCTTGACCAGTCTAGGCCTTAACTTATGTCGAGTTCTGTTCAGTACAGTTTGGTCCTGAAATAGTGTCTGTGGATCTGTAGTGTTCAATCGGAGATGTGGCGGTACGGCTTCTTGTAAAACGTCGTCATCTTCTTTCTCTGACTGAGCTCCATCTAGGTGCGCACTACTGAAAGGTACAAACCGGGGGACCCTTTCGCCTTCAAAATCACCTACACCCTTACGGACCCACTGGTCAAAAGGCAAGGGCAAGGGCACCTTTTTGCAGTGCACGCCATGGATCCAGTTCTTTTTCCCTTTGACTTTCACTGCTGTACGTGTCACCAGAAGAACTTGTCGAGGCGCCTTCCAAAGAGGTTCCAAATTCCTTGTCCTCTGAAAATTTTTCACACAGACCCAGTCTCCCGGTTGGATAGAATGACCTGGGTCTGTGGAGGCCTCTGGTAAAGCGTTTAGAACCTGTTGGTGGAGAACACATAATTTAGTGGTGAGGTCATGTAAGTAGGCAATCAGCATTGGATACTGTATGTCAGAATACTTTTTAGGGCGAGGGACTCCCCAAACATTAGCCGGGCGCCCAAAAACAGCCTTGTATGGGCTGAGTCCCAAACGAGAATGTACAGCTGTTCTAGTGGATAGGAGAGCCAAAGGTAAAGCATTGGGCCAGGCAAGTCCCGTGCTAGCCTGTACCTTTGCAAGCTTAAGTTTGAGAGTGCCGTTATAGCACTCTACCAAACCCGCTGATTGGGGATGGTTCGCCGCATTGAATTTCTGCCTGATACCAAGACCGGCACACACCTTTTTCATAATTTGGCCCACAAATTCACTTCCATTGTCACTCCAGACAATGCGTGGCAAACCAAACCTAGGGAAGAACTCTTTTAGAAGAACTTTGGCAGTGGACAAAGCAGTGTTGTCTTTCAGGGGGTAGGCCTCTATCCATCTGGAGAAGGCACACACCACCACCAAAACATATTTGAGATTGTTGCATCGTTCCATGTGAATATAATCAATTTGCAACACCTAAAAAGGATATATTGGGGGAGCAAAGTGACCTGCTGGAGTTGGGGTTCCCTTTCCTGGATTATGCATCAAGCAAACGATACAATGCTTCACTAAATTATCTGCACATTTTGGAATCCCTTCGTTCAGCCACACTGGAGCCAGAAGCTTACATATTCCTTTCGCACTGATGTGGGCTGGACCATGTGCCATAGCAACTACAGGCAGTACATAGGCATCTGGTAACAGCCAACACTGATGTTCTGACAATTCTATCCAACATCCCTTTGTGTCTAAAATTCCTGTACTCTCTTTCCACTTACTCAACTCTTTCTCTGTAGCCTCTCCTTGAATCGATCTCACACTTTCTATTGTATCCTCACACATTCCTTTTTCCTTGACCAAATTGTCAGGGCCCGCAACATACATGCGACTTATAGCATCTCTGGCTGTTTCTTTCGCTACCTCATCCGCAAAAGCATTCCCGCGACCAACATCATCAGTAATCCTCTTATGCGCACTACACTTTATGATTGCTATCTGGGTAGGCAAAGCAAGTGACTCAAGAAGATCAGTTAACAACTGACCATGCTGTATTTTAGTACCATGGGAGGTAAAGAATCCTCTTTCCTTCCACAAACGACCAAAACTATGTGCCACACCAAACGCATACTGGCTGTCGGCATATACATTCACTCTCTTCCCCTTAGATAACACACAGGCTCTGGTCAAAGCTATCAGTTCAGCTGCCTGAGCTGAATTATGTCTGATGCGTGCTGTCTCCACGATTGTATGCAAGGTGGTAACAGCATAAGCTGAAGTTGTTTCACCATTAGGGAGTTTAAAACAAGAACCATCCACCCATAGGATCCCATCTGGGTCCATTAGTGGTGTATCTTTCAAATCAATCCTACCTTTTGTCTCCTCCTCAGTACGGAGAAAACAATCATGTTGTTCCTGAATACCTTTCTCCTCTGGAAGAGGTAACGATGTGGCTGGATTTAAAGTGTTAATTCGTTTGATGTGCACATGACTAGCCAAGAGCGTCAGCTCATACCCAGACAAGCGAGCACTTGTAAGATGCTGCGTTTTCGTCCTATTTAGCAAGGTATCCACTGCATGTGGTACCATAACAATAAGAGTGTTATCCAGCACCACTCCAGCAGACTGACGAATAGACATTGCTGCTGCTGCCGTAGCTTTAAGACAACTAGGCAATGACTTGGCTACTGGATCTAATGTAGCCGAAAAGTAGGCACATGGCCGCTGCTTGTCTCCTAATCGTTGTGTTAAGACTGACAACGCACAACCCTCTCTTTCATGGACATAGAGCGTGAAGGGCTTACTGTAATCCGGAGTACCCAACACAGGAGCAGAGCACAGAGCAGCACGTAAATCAGAAAAACTCTTCTGACATTTGTCAGTCCAAGGAAGGGGTTGGGGTGTGTCTTTCAAAGTGAGTGCCAACAAAGGTTTATCCAACAAAGAAAAATTTGGAATCCACTGTCTACAATAAGAGGTAATGCCCAGAAAGGCACGCACTTCTCTTTGTGTGGATGGCACAGACATTTGTGCAATTGCTTGAATACGTTCTGGGGTCAGTCGCCTTCCCTCCTTCGACAAGAGATGACCTAAATATGTAACCTCTTGGCGGGCATATTGTAATTTAGAAGGTGAAACCTTATGGTGAAGGTCAGACAAGTGACGCAATAGTGCAATAGTCACGTTCTTGCAAATATCCTCTGAATCAGCAGCAATCAATAAATCATCCACATACTGAATAAGGGTAGCACCTGGCGGCAAAGGAAAAGCATCAAGCTGGCACTTCAGAGCTTGGCTATAGATGGAGGGACTTTCACAATAGCCTTGGGGTGCGCGCTTGGACCGGAAACTTCGGCCTCCTAAAGAGAAGCCAAAAATATCCCCACTCTCTTCAGCAATGGGGATGCTGAAGAAAGCATTTTTCAGATCAATGACAGAAAACCAAGCTGCCGAGGCAGGTATCATAGTTAACAGGGCAGTGATATCTGGAACAACAGGAAACTGCGGTACAACAATTTTATTAACCTCCCGGAGATCAATAATAAAGCGATAAACAGGAGGCTGAGAAGGATCAGTGCATTGAAGAACCAGGAGAACAGGACTATTGCATACATTTCCCCTCGTCTCCTCAACCACACCCTTCTGAACCAAATCATAAATAATAGCAAAAAGCGCTCTTTCACCATCATTGGGAATTTTGTATTGAGGGATGCGTGGCAATTTAGCATTGGGCTTGAGGGTAACGACATAGGGTGGGATCTCAAGACAACCTTTTTTTATTTTTTGTATTATTTTAGTGCTTGACAACAGTACAAGTACAGAAGACAAAAAGAAAAGACATGGCAGAGATGGTTAACATAAATATAGTATCACACAGATGTACAATGGTGCCAGAAAACTATATCATGCAAGACATATAAAAACGCATAGTATAAGCCAAACTTAGAGCTGGGGATACACCCATTCAGTATATAACTCAACTCAGAAAAAAAGAAAAAAAAGGCCGATCATTGATCTACAGCTCAAGCCACTCCCAAACAGGAGCCCAGATCTTATAGCCCAGCTCAGAGCTTCTTCTACCACGCCTCAAATAAATTGCAGATTCCAGACTATAGAGAGCTAGAATCCGGGATCTCCAATTAAAAAATGTTGCGGCTTCTGGACTAAGCCATTGTGACATGATGCAAAGCCGAATTAAAGACATTGTTATAAATAAAAAAGCTGAGAGATGTCTTGTCCTTTCAACTGAGTCACAACCAAGCATCACCATCTCTAAAGAAATATTAAGGGGAATGCTTAGCATAGAATTTATAAAATGCTCCACATCAGATAAGAAGCCCGCTAGCTTTGGACAGAGATAAAACATGTGAATATCGTTGGCCGCCTGGAGCCCACACCTAGCACAGGAACTACCCTTGCAACCTCCCCATTTTGAGATTTTGGCCGGTGTAAAATACAGATCGAATAGTGCCATGTAGCTCTGAGTACGAAGGCTCCCAGGTATTAAGGCATAGGTTGCTAGCTCCAGTGACATACTGACGTCCACTCCGACTTTACCTAATTTACCATCCCACTTGATATTCTGAAGTACCAAATTGTCAGGAAGGTTAGATATCAAATATTGATACAGACCCCCAATTCTAGCCCTTCTTTGAATCATTTCAAATAATGTGATTTTTTCAACAAAAATTTGGTATTTGGTGCTGTTTTTTATCTATAAAGCTCCTGATCTGCAGATACTTTAAAAAATCATGGGTTTTAAGATAGTACCTCCCCTTCAAGACAGAGAAAGGGGCCATTTGTCCATCAACACTCAAGTCACCAATTGCAGCCAGCCCCAATGACTGCCACCTGTAAACAACCTGATCTTGAAAAATAGCTGGCAAAAGTCGAATAGCCGTGAAAGGGGTATAAAAATTAATATTTGGAATTGAACATTTGTGGCGAATTTTACGCCAAGTTGAAAACATTACCCAGATAACCTTAAATTTTGTTTTTTTGTAATAACTCGGCTCCAAGATCCGCAGAAGCACACCCTTAGTAGTCTCGCCAAGGCCCAGTTCGTAAATAGTAGGTCTACAGCAAATCGGTACCTTCGCCCTGTCACCCAGCAATGGCACCCCCAGATGTTGAAGGATGGCTGACCAGTAATATAATAAAAGATTGGGGACTGACCAACCCTCACGCTCCCTAGAGAGACACATCCATTTGGATGCCCTACGAGGGCGATGATATCCCCAAAGAAATCTTGTACAAATTCTTTCGGCCCTAACAATACTTTGCTGTGAAAGCTCCAGTGGAATAGTACGAAATAAATATAAGAACTTTGGAAGGACCATCATCTTCAAGACATTACATCGGCCATATAGAGAAAGATGTAAATTATCCAGTCTTTTCAACTTGAGGTTAACTGAATCAATAACCGGAAGTATATTTAAATCGGGAATATTATCAACTTGGGCAGTAATTTTAACCCCTAAATATGTTGCATCAGGGACCACGGGAGCTTGGGAGGGGCTCATATTCCGGATTTGAATGACCTGTGTTTTTAAAACATTCAGCTTATAGCTTGATAGATGGCCGAACTGTTCTGCTAAAGTTTTTAAGGCAGGAAAGGCAAGTACAACATTGCTAGTTAGGACCACTATATCGTCTGCGTAGGCCAGCGTCTTAAACTCTGCACCATTGACCCTGACCGGAACGATATTCAAAGCAGCTTCAATCTTACCAAGAAAGGGGTCAATGTACAGAGCGAACAGTAAGGGCGAACAAGGACACCCCTGCCTAGTACCCCTACTGATTTTGATAGGCGCTGACACCACACCTGAGATACGCAGATTTGCTACTGGAGAGGTATATAGTGATTGAATAGCCTGGATAAACTTAGCGCTAAAACCCTTCCAGCGGAGAACTGCCCATAGAAATCCACAGGCGACCCTGTCAAATGCCTTTTCGGCATCCAACAGGATCACTCCGAGGGGGGACTCTGTTGTTTGAGCCCAGTCCAACAATGCAATCACCCGCCGGACATGGTCAGCTGTATCCCTAGCTGGAATAAAGCCATGCTGACGTAATGAGGGATGCGTGGCAATTTAGCATTGGGCTTGAGGGTAACGATATAGGGTGGGATCTCAAGACAACCAACATCATTTGGACCCGTAACCCAAAGTGTTGCGGGGAGAGAGAGCAATTCAGGTGGAAATTGATCTTTAGACAAATACATTGGAGAAGTCAGTTTCTGCCCCAAAGCCAGATGTACACCAGAAGGAGAACAATATATTGTTGCATGCAATCTTTTCAATAAATCCAAACCCAACAGATTTTCGCCGCAACCAGTCGTTAAAAGAAGCGGAGCTTCCAAATCATAAGAACCAATTGAAATAGGCAGAGGACAAGAGACCGGGCTATGAACTGGGGCGCCAGAAAATCCTACGGATACGTTTATTAAGCCAAATAGAACTTCTCATCGCGCCAGTATCTAAAAGAAATGGCTCTGAAACACCCATTGTAGTGACATTAACATAAGGCCCATTCTGATCTACTGGAATCAATACAACTCCCTCACTTTGTCTATGGCTGTCCAAGTTAGCGTGAAAACCGTCATTCTCACCTTCAACATAGTAATCATCATTGTAATACTGTGTAGACTGAGTATTTTGCTGATCAAAGTAGTTCATAGAATGTGGAGGTGGAAGGGAACTCTGTGTCTGGGGCGACATACCTCGACCTCTACCCCTGGGCGCTAACTGGGAACCACCACGACCTCGTGGAGTAGATAGTCCTCCATTACGCTGTAATAAAACCGGGCAGCCATTCTTAAAATGACCTTCCTCCCTACTATAGGTGCATTGGTTAGGACCTAACAAAGGCCGCGGAATACAGGGCTCAGGCTTTTGAAACACCCTCTGAAACTGGGGAGGCTGTTGAAACTGGCGCTGAGCAGAGCGAGGAGGATAAGCTTGTTGCAGAAGAACCTTCGTTTTTAATTCTTTAGTCTTTTTCTCTTGCTTATCTTTTTCCTCTTTGTCCCTGTTTTCATAATATTGAGCAGTAGCCAATATCTGAGCAGAAGAAGAAACAGCCCATTTATCTACAAATAATCGCCGTCCACCCTCCGTAGTCATATCCTGACCACTGTGATCAATAAACGTCTCCTCAAAACGAGTGAAGAAATCGGAGACACTCTCATCTTTCTTCTGTCTACCCGCAGCTAATTTATCCCAATTAACTCGTAAGGCGGGCATCATTGTTTTCATTAAAGTAATAATCCTACCAGGGAGTTCTGTGATCAAAACATCAGGCTTAGCACCACCCACTTGTGCTCGATCCGAGGCAGTTATATCAGCCCATGTACCACCCAATTCTTGAACGCTATCCTCTTTACGAATCCGAGCCCATAACGCCTGTGGGACTACATTTCCCATCAACATGTCAATATCGCCTAAATTCATAATACAGGCATCAACAGTCTGGGACAATTCTTTATAGTAACCAGCAGGGTTTTTACGGGGATCCGGTAAAGATTGTTTGAGGGCCAAAACATCAGATCTCTTCCAGGGGACATGTACCCATATGCGCTGGAAGTGAGCGGGAATAGCTGGATTATTACCTGCTTGCGCAACCTCTTCCCTCCATATCGGAGGAACCTCTCTCATTGGGTAATGTTTCAATGTCTGCCGAACAGCAGGATCAGAATCAAGAAAAGTTTGGGAAGAAAATAAGGACCTAAAAGTAACAAGTGTCCTCACAGCGTCCTCAACCTTAGAACCCACAATGAGTCCTTTATCGAAATTAGCCTGAAAATCCAACAGACCCTGGGGAAGTAAACCCAAATCCATATCCTCCCATCCTTTAGCAAGAGTATCACACATAACATTAAATACATATCTCTGCGTGGGCGCATCCCACTGATGAAAGGTGATCATGATATCTTTCACACTATAATGGGGACCCTTCTCGATCCATTTGCGAGCGAGAGAGTCCAACGCCACCCGTTCGTCGAAACCTGGAAGTTGACTACGAGACTGTCTTCGAGAAAAAGCCGGAGACATGTTCAGAGACCCAAAGAAAGGGGACAAAAAACCAGAGACAGTATCTGTTATTCGTTTGCGCACAGTAGGAGAATTAGACATAAGGACAGGGGACAAGGTATTAGGCGATACAGGAGAGGAACTGGCAGTTATGAGGGGAGCCGAAGGCAAAGGAGATTGATGTTCAGGAGATGGAGACAAATGAATTGGTGGCACAGGAGGTGGGAGTGGCAATACCGGAAGGGGCAAATGTGGAAGAACCGGAATAGGTGGGGGGACAACAGGCAACTGAACAGGTTGTAACAACGGGGGTGCATTAGCACCTTGTACATAGGGTGGAGGCAATCTCAATAGGTGAGACATCAAAGGGTCTTCCTCCAGATCCTTACTTTTATCAGAAGGGGAATTAGGCAACACCATCTATCTATTGCCATACGATGCTGTCTCTCTGAAACTTCCATTGCATTATCAATCTCATTATCTTTAAACTGCTGGGCAGCCTGTATAATCGTCATATTTTGTGCTTTCTTATCTCGTTTTGCCTGTTTAATTTCTTTCTGTTTGGCTTCCTTAAGCCAGAGGCTGAAAGAGTCTAACATTGCCGGCCGGGCTTGTCTTTTGAACAATATCGCTTCCAAATTGTCTAATATGTCAGGCTCAAAACTACCATTCTGTGGCCACTGTAGAACGCCATTGTTCTTCGTGTATCGGATCCATGCCTTATTAAAGGCAATGGGGCCGACACCATGTTTTGAATGAAGCTCATAGGTGGGAGTTCCAACCAGAGGAATCGGACAAGAGTCCTCCAGCCGGGAATCCCTATTACAACCAAGGCAACAGAACTTCCTAAACTTACTCAGACCAGGCATCGTTATTTCACTGGACTGTTCACAAACATCAAGGGGTTAAATCAAATAATACAGCACAAACGTACTCACCCCTCGGCTTCGGCTTTTGCAATAGCCGAATCAAAGACCCAAATCAAAACAAAATAGTGGGAGCTACCCACCAATACTTAACTACGTGTCTTCTTACGCCAACAGAGGCCCGTCTAATGTCTCGCGATGCCAAACATCATCAAAGGGACCAAAGCAGGGCGGCAGTCAGGGCAGCAGTTGTCAGCAGCCTTCAGAAAGGAGAAACCGCGCTACAAAAGACCTTCAGACCACTTCGACATACAGGAGTCGCTTGACGTGGTTCGCGATTCCTCCAGAATTTTCTTGCGGGGCTCCTCACGATCCTCGGGCAGAACTGCTACCTCTGAAGCCGGCCCACATTCGGGCGCCAATTTGAAGAACCGGGACCTTATGGGCCTGGCGGCGCAGGGTACGCCTTAATCTCCTGAGTTCACCTGCTTTGTCGAACAGAGACACGGGACACTCCGTTAGGCGTAGAAGATAAGGTTTATTAGCTGCAGCTAAGTACAGTTGTCCCAGAAGTACACTCGGTATGTTCTTAGGAGACTGCCCCTTTACTTCGTGGCGCACAATCTTTTATAACACACATATTCACAAAGAACACTCCCAATGCATACAGGGTTAACCAATGAGAAGAATGTGAAAACAAGATATTAAGTAACTCAAATAAGCCTCTCTTCCAACTGTGTTTGTCACCCTTCCCCACAAAGTAGTGTTTATAATTCGACTTGCAGGTGGCAGGACACATTTGTATGCCCCGGAGGACAGTTAGTCAGTCAGTCAAAGTACTTTTATTTCGATAAATGAATATCATAAAAAGACATAGGAGCAATACAATACAAATTCATGAAGAAACATTATTTCATTAAGACGACTCAATCATTAAAAATGTTAAAAAAGAGGTCAGTCAAAATAAAACCATCTATTTACATTCACCTAAAAATTTCGTTTATATACAACAATCCCCAAAGAAGCGAGATCCTGCTAACAATATTAGTGATGTCACCATTATAAATTGATATTTGTCTGATTATTGGGTAACTTGCTTTTCTTGATCCTAACAGCCCCGACCAGGAAGCTAGCTACATGGTACATAATCCTAGGTGTCTGTAAAAGCTGTAAAAACATGATTGCAGGTTTAACTTGAATAAACCCTGCCTCCCTTAAAATGGGAAGCAAATATTTCTTTCTCGGCGCTGTGTAATGGTCACAGAACATCAAAAAATGCGTAGTGTCCTGTATCGAAAAATTATCACATTTACACGGGCCAGCGTTTTCTGGGATACACCAGGTTGGAAAATGTCCAAGTATTAGATGGATCATGTTAAACCTGAAACGGGTTAAAAGGAACCGGTGAAAAGGTAGGTTTACTGTAGTTAGATAGGGTTCGGTACCTATGTGAGTACTCAAAATAACGCTACTCCGAACCGAGGGTTTCTCCAATTCAACTCTTTCCCTTTCTGAGCTTAATAACTCGCCCATCATCACCTTAATAAGACCAATATCTTTAGCAGTAATCCGTTCCGGGGAAGAAAAAAGTTCCAATCTCCCTAACTTAACAAAACAATTTTTAATGTAAGCTAGCCACGGTATATTTATAGCTCTATCCAACTGCAAACAGTCTTTTAAAATGATGTGTTTGAGGGGAATTTCTTGATTCAGCCAGGTTTTTAACCAGGCCACCACCGGAGCTACTCTAATCAGGTCTGTGATGTAACCTATTCCAAGTTCTGTATGGACAATATATGTGGGAGAGGCCTGCGGTACAGAGAGTACCGATCTCAAAAATTTATTTTCAGTAATCTGTATACTCTCAGAGTTGCAATTGCCCCATATAGCACTTCCATATGTGGCAACAGCAAGACATTTTGCCCTATACATTTTTAGTAGCGATGCTATTGGCCTAGCTCCTAATTTTTTACCAAATCCCTGAAGGGCTGAAGATGATCTAGCTAGGGCAATGTTTCTATTCTTTATATGGGGGCCCCAAGTGCCTCTTTCATCAAATGTGATCCCCAGATAAGGAAAAGTAGCTACTTTACAAAGCTCTTGCTTCCCACAAAAAAATGTCTTTGAATTCTTACTCTTTTTACTCTTGCCCATTATCATAATTTGGGACTTTTTAGCATTAATCTTTAAGTCCAATGATCCCATAAAATTCTCAAATGCGTCCAATAATCTTTGTAGGCCCACCCCAGTGCGAGAGAGCAGGACGGCATCATCGGCATATAAGAGAACTGGAATACCAAGTTCTCCTACGCGTGGGATGTCTAGGGTTGCATCTTTGAGAATAGGGTCCAGGGCGTTTATATAAATGGTGAATAGTAGCGGCGCCAGAATGCACCCCTGCCGCACGCCCCTTTCCGACTTAAAGTGACTCGTGCAGCGCCCTTCTGAAGTTACTCTAATCGAGGCTGTTAGATCAGTATGTAGGTCTACTAATAGATTGACAAGGGCCCTATCTAGTCCGATGTCTAGCAAAATTTCCCATAATTTAGAGCGATTTACCAGGTCAAATGCTGACGAGAGGTCCATGAACGCCAGGTACATAGAACCCTCTTTAGCCCTTGTATATTTTTCAACTAGTAGGTGCAAGTTGAGCCCTTGGTCTATTGTACTTCTTTTTGGTCTAAAACCATACTGAACATTTGACAGAACCCCTTTCTCTGTAAGCCACTCATTTAATTTTGTTAAAATAACTCGTCCCAATATTTTCACCGAAGTATCAATCAGAGAAATAGGTCTGTAACAAGAAGGATCTTGCCTGTTACCCTTTTTAAAGACAGGAATAATAATAGATTTTTTCCAGGAATCTGGGATTCTTGCATTAGGAAGAGCATTAAAAACATTACATAAAATTTTTGCCCAAAATTTCGGCTCACTTTTATAATCATCCCCAGGCACCCCATCAGGGCCCGGGGCTTTATTTTTTAGAGTTAAGTCTATCGCCCTTTCAACGTCTACTACATCAAAGGAGACAGCAGTGTCAACAGTGGAGGGGGCCCCTGCGTCAGTTTCCGGAATCCTATTATTAGCAGCAACACTAATTGTTTCTGAATATATCTGACTAAAATATTTGATCCAGTCTTCGTCTGGGATATTTGCCTCCAGGGGGCTGTTGGTGTCCTCAGAGAAAAGTGGCTGGTTCATTATTTTCCAAAATAAACTACTGTTTTTTAGAATTTCTGGATCAAGGAGTTGGACCAGCGCATTATCTTTCAGGACCCTCTTTCTTTCTAAGATGGTTTTTTTATATACAGTCCTTGCACTGATTATGTCAGCACGAATTATAGGGGTCGCTTTAAGTGCTTTTAATAGGACTCCATGTGCTTTCGTGCATTCCTTGTCAAACCATCTTTTTCCTATCAAGGGCTTCTGACTCGATTTATTCTGAAGACCATGGTTCAATTCCTTACAGATGTTTTCAAAAGCCATTAAAATATCTATCGGTTGTGTGCTACTCTCTAAGCATATTGGTACTTCCTCTTCTACTTTGGACAACACATCTCGTAGGAAGATGTCCGGCACAATTTTAGTCCATTTCAGCCGACGATTCTGGTCTTTTGCCTTGAGGTTTACACCCCCTCTATCTTTTACTCTATTTAGTGAGATTAGATCTGTTTGCATCACTGCAAGTACAACGGGATTATGATCACTAAAAACTGAGACCTCTGTATAATAATTTAGCACATTATTCAACAAAAAAGGAGACACAAAAATATAATCAATTATAGTAGCCGTATCCTTTGCCTTGAAAGTAGGGGCTCTATATGTTCCCTTCCCACACCCTGATTCATATAAGTTCCATCTAGCCAAAAAGATTTCCAAAAGCTCCCCAGACCTGGTATGTTCCAAATGAACAGGTGAGGAGAGGGGGGGGGCCTTCATCCTCTTGACTTATACAGGGGAGGGTACATGGATGTATGTTAAAGTCCCCTAATAATATTAATTCGAAAGAATTTACATCAGCACTATAGACCGACAAGAAGTTGTCCAGTACTTCCAGATTTTGGCTGGTACACTCCTTAGCATGTGCATTATAAAAATTTACAAATAAAATCTTAGCCTTATCTATGGTTAATAATTCAACAATCAAGCAATTTTCAGAACCCGACATACACTGTGATAAGGTCCCTTTCAAGTCCAGTTTGAATAAGCTCAACAGACCCCCCTTAGACCTCCCTGCCACACTGCTAATTGCTGGAATAAAAAAATGGGAATAGCCATCCAAGGCGAAACTGTTCGTATTATCCCAGGTCTCTTGTAGGGCAATGATGTCAAATGATTTTAATGATGTTAGCCATTCGACATTCCCACTTTTATTTTTTATGCCGGCGATGTTCCATGTGGCAATTTTAAGGGATGATTCTGTTGGCTGTGTGGACTTCACTGATGTTTCAGACAGTCAGTCATTTTCCTCCAGTGATGATAAAACAGAAAAACGATTATGAAGAGATAAAGTATTACCCAACTGTCTGTTTGGTAACTGCTGAGCCTGTAGGTCCCCACTGATTTGATAGAAAGGTCTATTCCCATTTGAAACAGGACCAACTGGCCCCCTCCCATGACCAGAATACCTTTGCTGTACAGGCAGATAGTGTTGAATATTGTCCAAATGGTTATAAAAGAAACCCAGAGGTCTAATACGTACCGAATTTTCCAGGGTTGGCAAAACGGCTGCCCTAAGGAGGACTGTTGCCACGTGTTGGGGATATTTGAAGTTTATAATAATACAGTCCCCCCTTATATTCTTCCTACCGTTGCCAATCCAGCTAACTCGGCGAGTAAATAGTATATCTTCTGCAAGAGCACACGGAAAACCACAATTCCTGTTCAACCAGGCCAACGTTTTGTTTTTTAAGGCAACATATGTTTCTGGCCTTGAGTCAGACAGACAGCTATCAATCTCCGGGACGTTAGTTAGTACAAGAGTATATGGCACACAATCCGGTGGGAGATTTACACAATCATTCCTCCTCGATCTATTTCTCCCACCTAGTTCAGTCCCAACTGCATTATTCTGCTTATTATTTTGGACGTGCTGTGTTTGTACTGTTGCCTGTGCATTTACAATACCCGTTGATGGCATAAACGTGGGTAGGGTAGTCAATGAGTTAGTGACTAAAGGAGCCTTTGCATTCGCCCCAGTGTCATTGCCGTTTACCTTTAGGCCATCCAATGTGCGTGCCACTGGGCCCCCAGGGCCCCCTATGCTAGAGCCCATCACCCCCGATAAACGAGGTTGTGATATTGACCCGTTTTGAGACTGAGTGATATAAGAGTGTAAAGTACCTTCCAAACTAGTGACCTTTTGGGTCACGAAATCTAATTTTTCTACCAGTGGGGTAATCAATGCCTGTAGTTTAGACTCAAAAATGGTTGTCAAGAAAATAATCTGGGAAGGGTGCGGGATGTTACCCTCGACATTATTTATTGGCTCAGGGGCATCTTCTCTACTAGTGGGTGATGTACCTGCCTTTTTAGTCTTCCGCATCACTACTCTTCTAACGGGTGCCTTCCTACATGCGCGTACCCTTCTCCGTAATGGAGACTGAGTCGGTGTAATCCTTAGAGGGGATGTAGCACCTGGACTTAATATAAAGTCAGGAACAGTCTCCTGTTGGGCCTCTACTATCTCATTATTTGTTTCAGTATTAATATCCGTTACCGAACAGCAATTAGGCGATGAGATAGTCTGGGTACATGCCCTTGTAGGTGAAGGATCTGGGCTGACCCTTGTTAGTGAAAGTCTCCTATCTTTATTGATCTTACTGACAACCTTAACAAGATAATTGTCCATTGTCCTTGCTTCAATATTTGGGACTGGTTTAGCAGGCCTCGATTCAGACATAGTCAAAATGAACAATATCAATCAGATTTGGTCAAACAAACAGACACAATATAACTTACAGCTTCAGCCGGAACATAACTAACTGGGGAAACAAAGTCTTACTGTATATCCCAGTTGTAGGATGTGCGGAGCAAATAACAGGGCCCGGCCCGGCCTCACTCGGTCCTCTGAGGGCCTCAGAGGGCCCGCCCTTTGCCCGGGCTTAGCCCGGCGCAGCCCGCGCGCGTCCCGCGACGCTGGTGGAGCTACTGCTTTTAAGCGCCTCGGGCGCGCTGTTGGCGGAAGTCAGCAAGGGCGCAGTGGCTCACGGGAGCTGTAGTCTCCCCTCGCTGCGTCCGGTAGCGTTGTCCTGCGGCGAGGGAGACATACAGCATGGGCACCCCGGTATGCTGGCCTGGAAGGTGTAGGTACGGCGTTGCTTTAGCAGGTTAGTCCCCCGCTCCTCCGAGGGAGCTACTGCTTTTAAGCGCCTCGGGGGCGCTGTTGGCGGAAGTCAGCAGGGGCGCAGTGGCTCACGGGAGCTGTAGTCTCCCCTCGCTGCGTCCGGTAGCGTTGTCCTGCGGCGAGGGAGACATACAGCGTGGGCACCCCGGTATGCTGGCCTGGAAGGTGTAGGTACGGCGTTGCTTTAGCAGGTTAGTCCCCCGCTCCTCCGAGGGAGCTACTGCTTTTAAGCGCCTCGGGCGCACTGTTGGCGGAAGTCAGCAGGGGCGCAGTGGCTCACGGGAGCTGTAGTCTCCCCTCGCTGCGTCCGGTAGCGTTGTCCTGCGGCGAGGGAGACATACAGCGTGGGCACCCCGGTATGCTGGCCTGGAAGGTGTAGGTACGGCGTTGCTTTAGCAGGTTAGTCCCCCGCTCCTCTGAGGGAGCTACTGCTTTTAAGCGCCTCGGGCGCGCTGTTGGCGGAAGTCAGCAGGGGCGCAGTGGCTCACGGGAGCTGTAGTCTCCCCTCGCTGCGTCCGGTAGCGTTGTCCTGCGGCGAGGGAGACATACAGCGTGGGCACCCCGGTATGCTGGCCTGGAAGGTGTAGGTACGGCGTTGCTTTAGCAGGTTAGTCCCCCCGGAGGACAGTTGTGAAATGAGAGAATACGAGTAAAGAATAGCGAAGGCCAGAGGATAAGATAAAGTCAGGAAAGAATGGTGCGAACCAACAGATAGTCGAGACAGGGATCAGTCAAACCAGATGAGGATTAGTGGAGTCGGCCAGACCTTGACACCAGCTCTAAACAGAGGCAGGAGGTTATTTGACACTTTGCAGTAGGAAGAGGGAAAACAACACCTCGTTCACCGTGCTGCCTGAGTGAGGGCAACACAAAATGGCGGCGGGACACAAAATGGTGGCTAAATACGAACGGGATCGTAAAACTGAATTACCTCGGTAGACACAGGATGTGAGTACAGGCTCATAACTCAAAATACGTTCAGCGTCAGCAGTAAATGATTGTCCAGTCAAATACTGGCTTTTATGAAAAAAGGAGAATGTGTATACCAACACAAAGTAAACACTGCATTCCGAAACAATACACACTGCCCCCTGAGGTGAGGGCTTTAGTGTTTAACAGGCAGGTTGCTGAGTCCTACTCGCCTCTCACTAGCAGTAGCGGATACTCCCCATTCACTATAGGCGACATTCAGATTATGCCCCACTAGTAGTACATCTCAGGACTACTCCAACTCTTTATTAAAGTCAAATGTTTTCCATCTGCAAAGCGCTATATGCCAGGCAAGTTCCCTCTCGTTCTTCTCGCACCAGCAGGACCTACATGACTAGAGTCTCAGAACACCTCCCCTTCTCCGAGCACCCCTCTTCGAGGGGACAGAAGCTGATGTAGCTATCTCTGGTGAGTTCTTCACATGAGGCTCTGGAGGGCCAGCGGGTGGGTGCCTTCGAGTTCCTTACATGTGGTCCTGTGGAGGCAGTGGCTGGGAGAGGGACCTTGATGCACTTCCAACTCTGGTAGATTTCTTGGGACCTTCCCCACAGGTGGTGGCGGGGGGATTTGGCGCTCCTGGTGCTGATACTCAATAAAGGCTTTGGCCTGCACGGGTCACCACGATGGCCTCCTCTTCTCGATGATGGCCTTGACCAGAACACGCTCCTTGCCTTTTTCCAGTGGCCCCCACTGGCATACACGGTCACCATCCTCATCCTGCATATGGGCTACAGCCCAATCTATAAAGCAGCAATCTTCACTGTGGCCCCACCTGGCCTACAGGGATGCTGACGTCACTCTGCACATGCGCTATGACCCGATCTGCACTGCAGTAATCTTCATGGCTCACATCATGGCAACCCTCCTCTGGCATACGAAAGTCGCCGACTTTCACCTGCACACAGGAAACGACTGATCGTGCAGCAGCTATCTCCTCACACATTGCTACAGGCATCCATTTGCTAGAATCCTCCACTGAACCTTGCTCCCTCCAACACTCTCTTCTTCCTCACAGGGCCCACTAGTCTTGGCAAGCAGGCAAGAACTGCTGCTCCAGTCTTCAGGGGCAGTTGATCTTGGATTCCCTGGATAATGTCCCTTACCCAGCTGTGAGAATGGCAAGCCTCGGCATCCATTACTGGTCACAGGTATAAGTCTTTCAGAGCTACTCCTCCAGGCAGAGCCCCGAATGCATGACGGTTAATAATTTTGGAGTCTCAAAATCCCCTTCTTATAGTCCATTTTCTGACACCAAATGGGAGTTCGAGTATGAGTCTTTGAAGTTTGTGTTGGGGGGCCTACTACCTTTTGAAGTGCCCTCTTCTTGGCCCTGCACTTCCTCCAGAAAGCAGTCTGTCACTGCAAGAGAAACTTCAAATCTGATTGCCCCACAGAACAGGCCATGGGAGTGATGAGAGGTTCACACCTGGATGTCAGCCACAGTGATAAGTGTATCAAAAGGTAATCCAGCCCTGCACTTTATGATTTTCTTATCAACCCCCATCTCCCATGTATTGTACCATTCACAAGCACACATACACCCAACACATGTAACACACACACACTGCACAGTACTACACTCCAAACGAATGTAGGCCAAGGGTGAATTAAGAACGCAGCAGCAGATCTTTAAATAAGTGAGCCTGTAGGCCTCACTCCAGTGACACATGTAAAAAGGGCTATTTACTCCTATTGATCACTACAGGATATGGGATTGGGGCCACGGACACCCAGGCTGCCATCACCTACGCCCTGGGAATCTACCAGGACTCCCAAGTTGTGATGAGCCTGACACTCACTGAAATCCAGGAAATGAAGCAGCTGCAAAGGGACACATACTGGGAGGTTGCTGGCATCAACACCAACATGACATCCCTGGTTAGGGTGCTGTGGGACATCAACACAACACTCTGCATGGCTTTTCAACCTGCATCTACCCCTTCCTGTGCTCAAAGTCCATCTAGGCCATCAACATCTGTCTCAGCCACAGAAAGGGAGTTCCTCTCAGAGGTGGACACTCCTGCGGACACCCAAGTTTCAGCAGCTGTGTATCCCCTCTCTGGCAAAAAGAGGGGATGGCAATGCAAACATCCAGGAGGGTGGGATGGCAAGACATCCACTGCCACCAGTAAGACACCTCAACCCTAATTTCCTCCTGTGTGTGCAACACATTCACTTTGAGGACTACTCCTGCCCACTTTTCCGTATCTGATGGGAGTAGTATGTTGGACTTTGGATTCCAGACAATTTGGACTCTTCAAATATTGTTTTATCTACCATGACTGAGCACTTCACTTTTGGTTATCACTGTGTAGTTCATTGTACATTTCTTAATCTTATCCTTGTTCACTTCATTAAATAGATACATCACCAAATCATTGTCTCCTGTTGTAATTCTCACATATAACAATGTAATTGTCCTACCATGTGAAGTTTGCAATGTCAAAACCAGGTACTTCTGGAAGCATGGGTATGTTGTATGTAAACAATGTTCAAGTCAGGATCACTAACATGTCACAACCACACACGTCTGGTCTGATAACATCTTTATTTAATTGTTCAAATCATAGGCTGACATGATGTCAGAAACATAGCAAATATTTCTGTGTCAGTGATCACATAATCAGTTGCAGGCTTTTACAACATAGAAGAAGGGGATACATCTAACAATATCCTCTACAGTAGGCACCATTAAATTAGGTCTACATCATCAGCTTGAGCCATATTACCTACCTCACAAAAGGAATCTCACAGTTTCTGACCACAGGGTCATTCCAATCCAGTGTGCTTGCATCTGGTGGAATGTCACAAACAAATGTCAGTGATGTGCCACAAGCACTTCATCCTACAATGAAGAGGCACATCAACAGCAGCATACAGTTCATATACAATGAGGATTGAGCCAATGTGAAGGGAGAATAGCATGAGTTGGGTTCAACACAACACTGTGATGGAGCACATGATGGCACACATATTGCATTAGGACCAACACAGCACAAGGAACAAGTCTACATACAGTTCCTACACAACGAGGATTTAGCCAATGTGAAGGGAGAATAGCATAAATTGGGTTCAACACAACATTGTGAGGGATCATATGATGGCACACATATTGCATTAGGACCAACACAACACAAGGAACAAGTGTAATGGAAGCCATCCAACTTTCATCCTATCGCTGCGCAAGCTGTATTGGTACTGGCTTTTTCTACACCCAAACTCTAAGACAAGCATCCCCAAGACCAATTCATGTCCACTTTGTATATCTGAACAGCATCATGTACCTTCTAATGTCACAACTCTGAAATGTCCAAATGAAGATTCCATGGTGAAGGAATCTAAAACAGACCAACACAGAGACGTTTTAGCTAAGAAGCCATACAGATAGCACACATCACATTGTCAACTCCTAGAGAGCACAGTCCCAGACTACATTTACAGCTAAACAAAGCTACATTTAAAAAAAAACACCTTTCCCCTAAAATATTGACAGATCTGTATATTCTTAGTATGTAGCATTAACATCCTCCTCACAACAACAGTTGCACTAATAGTCAAAGTCATCACATCTCACCCCATGCTTACACTCAGGAGAAGTTTTTGATGACATCTAAACACAAATCGATTCCTTCCATTTCACCTCTATCATCATCCTCATTTGGCATTTCAGCCTCCTTACCTGTGGCTTGCATCCTCTGCAATGTAAGGGATGTTCCATCGCAGGCAATGTTGTGGAGCATGCAACAGGCCCCAGTGATTGCACATGCCTTCCCGGGAGAGTAGAGGAGGACTCCCCCAGTCTTGTCTAGACATCTAAATCTAGCTTTCAGGAGCTTAAAATACCCCTCCACCAGCCGCTGTGTTCATGTATGGGCCTCATTGAAAAAGACTTTCCCAGGCGTATTAGGATTCCTCAGCGGTGCCAAAAACCATGGGCGGTTGGGATACGATCAGTCTCCTAGATGGAAGACAGACAGAAGTGCAACCAAGAATTACACACTTTCAGATCATACTACCTGACACTCCCCACACAAAGATAGGACAGATCACACTTACCTACGAGCCAGGCCCTTTCCGATATTAGTTGTGATATCAGCAGGGGTGTGGCGCATTTTCACAGTATTAAGGAATCATGTGCAGATCCTGGGAACCGGGCACAGATGTTTGAGATGTACAAATCCAGTAACAAACAACTTGCATGTTGATACAATGGAAGTGCTTCCCATTTTGGTAAACTTGTTCCCTGACTTGCACTGGTACTAAAACAATGTGGGTGCCATCAATGGATCCAATAAAATGTGGGATGTGGACAAAACTATAGAAATCAGCCTTCACAGTGGCTAAATCCTCACGTCTGGGGAACTGGTTGCAGCTATCCACGTGTCTCAACATTGCTGTAAGCACTTCTTGGAATACAAGACTGAACATCGTTTGTGACATTCCATCTGAAATTGCGACAGTGAATGGAAAGGAACCTGTGGCAGAAAATGCAATACTGACATGAGTTTCCCAATTGGTGTGATAGATGTAGGATATGTGATGTGAGGTAGAAGGTCAGGCTCTCACTGATGACATAAATCCAGGATTGTTTGACAATTAAGTGAAATTTCTAGATGACATGTCTCTCTTCCATGTTCTGAAGGTCTAGAAATGGGTGGTACACTGGAGGCAGGAGTCTCTTCCCTCTCCCTGGGTACCTAGGGGAGGAGTTAGAATAAAATTGTACATATTTCACAGTGCCTAGAGTAACATATGAAAAGTAATCCTAATGTCATGTGACAACACATAGCAGCTTCATGAAACATTACACATATTTCACATCATCCTTATTAACTCTTAAACATCCACCAATAATCCCCAATGTGGCCTTCACATGTCTGTAACCAAACTGTGCACATCATCACTACAGACCCTTCACATGTCTGTAACAGAACTGTGCACATCATCACTTCAATTAAATGTGCACAATATTGAGGTATTCCTGAAATTTCATGCGAAAAACCGCCGACCACGATGTACAGTGCACTGTGCAAATTTTGCCATATGCACAGTAATGCACTACACAGATGATGTTTATTACTGGATATGATATTTGAAGAGAGCATTTCAAATGTCAACATGTTAGGCCTGATTTGTAGTGGTGGTGACGCACTTAACAGTCACAATTACGGTCTTTCTTACAGCTAAAATGGTGTATGCCTTACCTTGCATATCAGACATTTGTGATGACTGCTGGTGGCGGAAGTCGACTGCACGGTGGGCGGTTGCGACCATGGTGGACACAGCCATAGGCTTACGTTGGTGACAGTGACGGTCACGATCCAATGGCTGTGTGCGCCTACACTGATGACCATGTACGTGGCGTACATAGATATATGCATGTCGACATTTCATTGAACCTATCATGATTTCCCAGATCAAATCATGGTGTATGTGCAAAGATATGTATAGACTTTACACCATGAGCTGGTTCTGTATGCTAGTAGGAGCATTTGAGGATGATACAGTCCCACATATCACTCAGCCAACATCAGGCATGGCAAAACTGCTCTATGGGAGGTAGCTATACCTCATAGACCCCTTCAGAGTGCCACAAAATCTTGGGGTCAAATATTAGATGGGCAGAAGTATCACTTTTTTGTATAGCATTGGTGAGAATTTGGTGTTCATGTGGGATCAGTATGCTCTGCCTACACAGAGCAAGGGCTGACAATGAGTTGTGGGTAGTCTGTCCCATGGACCAGGCTGGGGCAGAGTTACTGTGGCAAGACAACCGATGCACAGAAAAATGTCCAAGCAGACCTGTAGATCCATGGATGTCCCCAAAATGAGTTTTCTTAGACACTAGTAGCCCTGATAGCTGTTACATGAACCCCATTTGAAATGGTGAGAGAGATAACCCTTTGACCTGAATACTTCTTACTATTGACCCTCATTGTCAATGTATGGTGTTCACTTATGGCACTCCCCTAACTCACACAGTTCTGCTGTGACTTTTCCATAAGTCATGCTTCCACTTTACAGGACATTGCACATTTGACACATGAACAGTGTAGATAGTTGGTATCTTCTGATTAGATTTTGAAATGCCTTTCCTCAGCTTTGTCAGATTACATCCACTCACCCAACACATACATTGGTAAGTTGAATGTCACCCCTGTTACAGTGCCACATATGTCAAAAGGTGTGTCCTGCGATGGCAAGTACATACCACACAAAAGCATTGTGAAGCAGTTAGATATACCAAAAAGTAGTCCACATGTCCACACATCCCTCAGAGAGGAAGCTTAAAGGGGCACACATGCCAGCCCTTTCAATGTGACCTCAGTGTCAGGATGTTGTGTATACTATGGTACTGGTCTCTATGGACTATCTGCATCAAGTCATTGGGCCTGGCAGGGAAGGTGTGTGTACAGTCATGTACAAGTAGTTCATCCTTCAGAAGATAAAAATGGTGTGTTGTCTGTCATGGTACCTCATGTCACATTCCATGTAGGATGTCCCGGGCATACATGACGTTATTGGGCTGGGTCAGTCAGTGTAGGTCATGACCAGGGTGGAAGTAACTCAGCAGAAGACCACAAAAGTGTGTTTTCATGCTTTAGAAGTGCTCAGCATGTGACATTTACACATGTATTGCATTGATTCTTGATGAATGTTTGTGTTATGTGTTAAAAATAAATGTGTATCAACCATAGACCTTAAACTTCCAGTTGCAATCTGTTTCTACATCTTTTGCATCCATACAGGTCAACGTCCATCAGAAGAAAGTCATTTGGAGAGCCATTGCCCGGAAGGTGAGGACCGTAGGGGTTTTCAACTGTCATAGCGTCCACTGCAGGAAGAGGTAGGAAGACTTGAGATGCTGGAACCAGAAGATCGTTGAGGTCCAGCTGGGGAAGTCCTTTCAACATGGAAGTGGCATGTGCCAGACCCGGACCCCTCTATTGGCTCACATACTGGCGGTGGCCTCCCCGAAGCTTGATGTGCAGCAGCTACACAGGGGTTAGTCCTGGCCAGAGTCATACATGTAACTTTTCCAAATTTGTGTGCTACAGGCAGGCATTTCCAAACCAAGATTGTTGGTGGCCTACGTGCCACACACAAGATGAGTCATTGTATGCGTAGGTCTGGTAGTTGGTGTCTGCTGCTTTACTGTGGCTATTGCCTCTCTGACCAGGAACATAGCTGAGTCCTATCCACATCCAATTTGTATTTTTGAGGAAGACACCTGGCTGAGGGAAATGAATGATCATCTCATGTTGTAAGTTGTTCTGGGTGTCAATGATACCACACAGGCAACTTGTCCTCCTTGTGTGAGGAGTGATGTTCCCTCATGTGATGGTAGCATTATTACATGTGACATGACATGGAATGCACAGTATATGCAGTGACTGTACAGCCGTTCCTCTTGGTAAGTACTGGTGATCCAGTGAAATGAGTGTGCAAACATCACTAGTGCCATCTGAATTAGTGTCTACATGTTTTCTAAATCCTCAGCACACGTAGATGGTATACATTTACAATGTATATACTGTAAGAAAACGTCAATACAATAAGACCAGAACACGAATCATATATGAGAAGCCTTCTTCTTGTCTTCTTTATTGTTTCGGATTGTTCAAGCGAAACATCAAATCACAGCCAACACGTGTTTCGTCGCAATGGGAATGTAGTCCCACAACTTTCTCAAGGCTGTGTAAATGAAAATTATATATCACCTAGTGACATAGACTGATAAGGGTACATCAACAATAACCAATAGATACTCTTTGCAAGACAGAGAAACTATAGAGATTTGGTGTTTGATGCCGAAAATTATTTTACACGTCTATGTGAATTAAAAGTAAAAATTAAAAAACTTTTGTAATATAGGAACCGAAGAAATGGAGAGAGAAGAAGACGTAACCGTGAACTTAACGTGCGGTGCCTACGCGTTTTGGACGTCAAGTGAAGTGGCACCACTGATCAATATAAGAGGTGCGAAAATAAACCTTAAAATCGCATGCCAACCGGTGCAGTTTCCCATCATAAAATAGGCATCATAGCCTAATATTTACCTATCTTCTTACTGAAAGTACTTCTGTTAAGTGCAGAAGAGAAGAAATTGTCACAATCTCATAATGGGCTTCTAACAGTAAATATCCATACTATCGTTATGAGTCTAAACGGGAGAACCTACTTGAAATGTGGTTATACTTCCGTCCCAGTTGGTGTCTGCTGCTTTACTGTGGCTATTGTCTCTCTGACCAGGAACATAGCTGAGTCCTATCCACATCCAATTTGTATTTTTGAGGAAGACACCTGGCTGAGGGAAATGAATGATCATCTCATGTTGTAAGTTGTTCTGGGTGTCAATGATACCACACAGGCAACTTGTCCTCCTTGTGTGAGGAGTGGTGTTCCCTCATGTGATGGTAGCATTATTACATGTGACATGACATGGAATGCACAGTATATGCAGTGACTGTACAGCCGTTCCTCTTGGTAAGTACTGGTGATCCAGTGAAATGAGTGTGCAAACATCACTGGTGCCATCTGAATTAGTGTCTACATGTTGACCACTGTGCATTTGCCAGTTGATGGTTCATCTGCAATAGTGTTTTACAGCACTCTTTCACTGACTGCTGACATGCATAAAGGAGTGTAACGTAGAACTTTAGAGATAATATGTGAGTGTCTACACTGATCCTTACAAGGAAACTGAGTTTGAATACAAAAGAATGCTGTGGAGTGCTGTGATGTGCCAGCCCATTGGGACCCTAATGATCCCACATCTTTCATGTAGTTGATATTCACGAACACCCAATCCCTTCAAAGGTGCATTGGCTTGCAGGTTTATAGTCTGTAAATGGTGTTCTCACCTGTACTAAGCAAGATTGTGGATGTTCATATGGCTTTATGAAGCCTTGTGCTCTGTGTATTCTGAGTATCTATCTCCCAAATGTTTAGACCTTAATGTTTTCAGCCAATTGTATATGCTGCATGTGATACAAAGGTAAACTACTTCTGTATACCTTTAGTTAGACTTTCGAAGTAGTGGCCATATGATGTAAGCTTGTCAGTGTGCAATGAGCATTTGCATGTGACATGATGTCTGCCACAACACTAATTGATGGTACTTTGGTGTTCAACTTGACCTTCATGACATCATGATGTGTTTTGAGGGATTGTAGATCTGTTGGACTCTGGGCCTTGTGTGAGAATTGTGTAAATCTCAAATTGGTGTACACCCTACTTGGTTACATCATTTTACAATGGTATAATTCAAGTGCTAAAGTATGCAAGGTGATCAAGTATTCTAGTATAGACATAGGGATGTATTGTATCCAACATCATCAATGCATTTAGCCCTGTTTGGGGTTATGACACAAGTGGACCCAACACTATGCTGGTTCTGTTGCATGCATGCATGTGCTCATGCTAAAGTTGAAGTTTATAGTAAGCCTGGGCTGAGTACTCCGCTCCGCCAGCAGAGTTTGCAGTGTTTTACCAATTCCTACGTCTTACATCTGACGTGAACTGCGGCAGAAGAGAAGGTAAGAGTTTTTTTATTGTTTTGTGGGCCTGGGGTGGAGCAGAGCGGAGTTCCACAGAGTCTTTTTTTAACTCTGTGGAACTGATGAATACAAGCCCCAGCTAGGCCCGCAAGAGACAAGGGTTCGCTCTTCTGTAACGAAATCTATAAGGAAGTTGGCACGGAAACTGCAAAGTACAAAAACAACGTTTATTAACCCTTAAGGGTGGTCCTACAATCCACACAACACTCTTCAGTATTGCAAGGAGTAGCACAAAGAACTTGCGTACATTGTCCCCTTTTATACACAACAGAGGGGCTCATGAGTGGGTGGATACCACAGAGTTGAAGAACATTACCATTTAGGGTCATTCTCGATACCAAATCAATACATGGGCGGAGCTAACACACTCCTTGGGCCCGCGAAAACACATGGTCAAGCAAAGCTAATTATAACAGATGTGGTCAAGTCTGGGCATGCGCCAGACGGACAAGAGGGAGCTATTTATAACTGTTGCTAGGCAGATTACAAGAGCAACTAACACAGAGGTCGGACTCTCCTCGTGGTGAACACGTGGCAGCATGTCAATACAAAATGGAGTCCGGACTTCGGCCAACATAATGAGGAAAACACGATAAAAGGGAAACACTAATGTCTTCAGTAAATGCTTAATCACATTCTGCCTTAATTTACAACAGACGACCCTTTCAGCATTTACTGAAGACATCTGGCTTCCAAGAATAATCATCGTATATGTCAATTATCATCATTCCTTTAACCTCTTTAGCTAGACCCTTCTGGCGGGCAATATCGGCAATAGCTTTCTTGTCTGGAATGCAGAATGAAATGCATACGGAACAGCACAATGGTCCACATTGAATACACATACAGAAAAGGAACAGAATTGCTACAATAATACAGAGACCAGTTAGAACCTTCCAACCCCAGGCAGTAACCAACGCCCAAAACCATCCGGAAAAGGACCAAGTGCCGTTTTCCGTGTGGATTTCAGCTGCTATTTTATGCAGCTTATTAATGGCGTTATAAACGGATGGCGTATGATCAGGGATGAACACACAGCAGCTACTTCCAATAATTTTACAGGCTCCTCCTCGATCAGCTAGCATCACATCCAATACCATACGATTCTGTAATGCAACAATCCTGGTAATCTGTAATTCTTCCGTAAGATTCCCAAGAGCAGCAGCAGTCTGATTAGTCACAGCTTCTACCACTCTTGTTAATCTTCGGATCTTCCTACTATTCAGAGCGGCTCCAACAAAGAAAAACAGTCCTAAATTAAAATCAATATACTGTTGCAAGCTGGTATCTGTTTGATCCACCTCATCAATAGATAGAGTACGTTTATATCTATTTACAGTCACATTATTCAGCAATTTCAAATCCTTATGATATGACGCAGGTGCTAAGAATACAGGAGGTAATAGGAATGATACATAGCATACCCCAGACCACCCAGCCGGCAAACGGTAATAACCTTTATTTCCACATACAAAATAGGTATTATGGGATGCTAGGAAGGTGCTGTTATTTAACCCATCAATGTTTAACACAGTTATACAATCACTGACACCGACAGGGATAAAACCCACACTCTGGACGCACAGGTCCGCTTGGGCTTGTGCTACTTGGATTACAAATTTATCCTTCCCCACAGTGTCTCTGGTGTTCGTGAAGATATAGGGGATGGATTCATTGTCTGGTCGGTACTCTTCCCATTCCCAAATTGTCCCATTCGCTTGTGGATATCCATTCTTGTCCTGATGGCATTCTTTATTAAGTCTGAAAAGCAATCGTCCCACTGTCGGTTTTCGAGTGGCAAACAACAGAGTGTACCATGCTCTACAAGAGCCATTGTGAGAGAAAGGAAGTGGTATGAATGGCGTGCCTCCTTTCTTCTGATGGGCTGGCATCATCCCACATATCCAACAGTTCGTAGCATTTGTAGCAACGTGGGTGTGATGCAGCATCTGAATGAAAGTGTTATTCAGATAGGATTGTCGATGCTTCAACTCTTGATATGGCAATGTATAAAAGTAGTGCTCCGCAGGCACTGGAGTCGTCAACACAAGTGTCTCTCGGGCTGGAGTTGCCTCCTCCACAAACCATGTGGTTATACCAATGATAGCTACTGTTAGCATGAACCCCAACGCACAAAGGATTTTCTTCTTCTCCATGTCAAAGGAAACAATACCCTGATATCTTCCTGAAACTAAAAGTCTGTCAGAACTCTTCCCCTTGGGCAGCGGTTGATTTCTTCACCAGCGGGCCAAGACGGGTGTCGCTACACTAATGCAGGGCTGATCCCCCCACCTTGCCTCATTGGCTCTCCGTTTCACTAACCCAAGGGCCGTTCTGACAGTATGTCCCGGTACTGGAAACCTCACTTCCTTGGTCGCAGATGATATCGCCTTCCTCCAGAAGTCGTATGGTCCGGAAAGAGCTCCTCCGTGTCGTTTGGCTCTGCAGCACGGCCTGTCTCTGCTGCTAGGATGTCTCGTTGATCGGTCAGCACGGCAGACTCCACCAATCCGGACGGTACCTTTCAACAGTGCAGGGAATGAATCCAATTCTTCCTGTTCGAGACTCGCACTGCCGTCCTCGTTGCAAGAAGGACTTGCTCAGGTCCGACCCATCTCGGCTCCAAACTGTTCGTTCTGTCAAAGATCTTCACCATGACATGATCCCCAGGCCGGAGACCATGTCCTTCGCCGGTAGACCGATCAGGGAGCGCCTCTCGGACCTGTTGATGAATAGAAACCAAGTTATCCGTTAACTGTGCCAGATAATCACTCATCATCACACAAGGTACATCATACACAGCCTTAGGCCTTGGTGGACCCCAAATATTCATTGGGCGTCCAAATACAATCTCATAGGGTGTAAGGCCGGTTCGAGAGTGTGGCACCGACCTAATTGACAATAACGCCAGTGGCAAAGCGTCTGGCCAAGTCAAAGACGTTGAAGCTTGAATTTTGGCGATCTTAAGCTTCAGTGTACCATTATATTTCTCGACTAGTCCTGCAGACTGAGGGTGGAACACGGCGTGGAACTTCTGGGTGATGCCTAGGCCCTTCAAGACATACTTTATAACATCTGCTACAAAGTGAGGGCCATTATCACTCCACAGAAGTCTACAGACGCCGTATCGGGGGAAAAACTCTTTCAGCAATAGCTTCGCTGTAGTCATTGCAGTATTGTCTTTCGCAGGGTACGCCTCAACCCATTTACTGAAGGCGCAAACCACTACTAGAACATACTTCAAATTGTTACAGCGCTCAAGCTGGATGTAATCCATCTGCAGAACCTCAAAGGGTGCAGTGGGTGTCGCAAATCCTCCTGCTGGAGTTCGCGTGCCTTTCCCTGGGTTATACTTCAGACAGATCATACAGGTCTGCACCACCCTCTTTGCCGTGCTAGCAATCTCTGGATGCTCCCAGACTTGGGTAAGCAATTTCACAATTGCGGAAGCTCCAACATGTGCTAGCCCATGTGCCATCTGGACCATAGGTTGTACAAAAGCCGTGGGTAATTTCCATCTATCCATCTGCTTATTTCTCCAGCAACCCTCGTCATCCAGTTCTCCTTCGCTAGCCCATTGTTCCCGCTCTTTGTCAGAAGCGGTCTTTTGTATTTCTCGCACTTCCTCCTTCGCATCATGCCATCTCTCCACCTGTGACTTCACTACATACATGGCAGTAGTACCGGGCTGCATCGCAGTCTCCCGTGCTACTCGATCCGCTAACGCATTCCCTTCTCCAACCTTATCAACTACTTTCCTATGGGCACTACACTTAACAATGGCAATTTTCTTTGGGTATGTCAATGCAGTTAAAAGATTGTGGACTAACTCCCCATGCATTATCTGTACCCCATGTGACGTTAGAAACCCTCTCTCCTTCCAGAGTAGGCCGAAATCGTGCGCTACTCCGAAGGCATAGCGGCTGTCTGTGTAAACATTCACGCACAATCCTGTACTGAGCTCACACGCTCGTGTTAACGCTATCAGTTCCGCTGCTTGAGCCGATTTCTGTGGTATGCGTGCTGTCTCCACTATCGTGTGTAATGTGGTAATTGCATATGCTGCTGAAGTCGTACCATCTGGTAGCTTCAGGCATGATCCATCTACCCACAACTCTCCATCTACATCTGAAAAGGGCGTATCCTGGAGATCAATACGACCCTTTGTTTGTTCCTCAGTCACAAGAATACAATCATGCGCTTTCTGTGCCTCAGGCTGGGTCTCGGGGTATGGCAACAATGTGGCCGGGTTTAATGTCACGCACCTTTTTAACGTAATGTGAGGAGCTAAAAGCGTCAACTCATATCCCGTTAAACGGGCACTGGTCAAATGCTGCGTCTTTGTTTGATTAAGCAGGGCATCAACAGCGTGGGGAACTAACACCAACAGTTTATGGGACAATACAATTCCTTCACTCTGCCGTATTGACACAGCTGTCGCCGCAACCGAGTGAAAACACCCCGGCAATGCTCGGGCGACAGGATCAAGTACAGCCGAAAAGTATGCACAAGGGCGCTGCTTATCGCCGTGCATCTGCACTAAGACTGATAATGCACATCCATCTTTCTCATGCACATACAACGAAAAGGGTTTTGCATAATCAGGGGTCCCTAACACTGGTGCTGAACAAAGGGCCTGTCTCAATTGCTGAAAAGCAGCGTCACACTCATCTGACCAGGGGATCGGGATGGGCGTGTCTTTTGTCAAGAGAGCTAGTAATGGCTTAGCTATGTGTGAAAACCCCAATATCCACTGTCTACAAAAAGAAACAAGACCCAAAAATGCACGCACATCCTTCTGCGTGGATGGCCTTGGTGTGTCCAAAATTACTTGGATACGATCTGGTGTGAGTGCACGCCCCTCCTTAGACAAAAGGTGACCCAAATAAGTCACCTTTGGTCTACAGAATTGCAATTTCTTCCTAGAGACCTTGTGATTGTGGGATGCTAAAAAGGAAAGTAAGGCTATCGTGCTTTTCTCGCACAACTCCAGGGTGTCAGCCGCCAACAGGATGTCATCGACATATTGAATGAGGGCGACCCCCTCAAGTAAAACAAAGGAATCCAACTGTCGCTTCAAAGCCTGACTATAGATACTAGGGCTTTCTGTATAGCCTTGGGGAATTCTACAAAAACGATAAGATCTATTGTTTAATGTAAACCCAAAAAGAAATCGGCTATCAGGGTGAATGGGAATAGAAAAGAAGGCATTCTTCAAATCAATCACTGAAAACACGGTCGCCGTAGGCGGGACCAAGGTAAGCAACGTCGTGATATCGGAAACCACCGGATACTGAGGTATCACGATCTTGTTTACCTCCCTCAAATCAATTATAAACCGATAGACTTTTGCATCCGTGTCCTTTTTCAAAATTGGGAGAATCGGACTGTTACAGATATTATAGGGAACTTCTTCCACTACCCCCACTGCGATCAGGTCTTGCACAATCTGTATGAGAGCCTCCTCGCCCTCCTGGGAAATACGATACTGTGGGAGGCGTGGTAGTACCGCCCCCTCCTGGACACTAATGTGGACCGGAGGAATCACCATTTGTCCGACATCTGTGTCCGAAGTCGCCCATAAAGCTTGGGGGAGGGTAGCCAACAACGCATCCTCTGAGATCGTACACATCCGCCCAGATCGGGGGTAGTTGTCATTTAAAATCACCCTCACACCCTCAGGGGAACAACGAATTGTAGCCCTAAAGTACTTTAACATATCAAGGCCCATAATGTTATCCGGTGTGTACGGAGCAAGCAGAAACGGACAAGGCGCAGAAAAACAATCAACTTTAAATGCAAGGGGCTGTGAAAGAGGGCTTCGGGAGAGTGTACCGTCAAACCCTACTGATGTAACTATTGAGCCGGATGGGGGAGCCCCCGGAACCAAGTACCTAGACAATGCACTACGTGTCGCTCCTGTATCCACTAGGAACTGATCAGTAGAACCTAAAACCTCAGCCGATACATAAGGACCCGTCTGATCGACCGGCACCTCAACTGATTCGGACCCCCATCCTACGCATTCCTATGCATGCTGAGAATCATGATATCCCGACCGATCGATGTCCGATACATGATACTGGTGCTGACGATCGAAAACATTTGAGCTATCTCGGTGCTGTCCAACGGTATCGAAACGGACATTATCGTTGGAATTCCCTCTAAAGTTCGAGAAGCCCCCTCTACCTCTCGGACCACCCGGAGTGTGCCCCTGACGCGAAGCACGCAACGCTGGGCAATCCCTGGCCCAATGGCCCAACTGCTTGCAATACGCACACTGGTTCCTATTCAAATCCGATCGGCCCGAAGGGGGACCATAAGATCCGCCCCTTCCCCTATTATTATTACCCCGGCGGGGCGGGCCATATACTTGTGCTAACATCACTTTAGTTTTAAGATCTTTCGATTTCTTCTCCTCCTGGCCCTTCGCCTCGTGCTCCTGACGCTCATAATACTGGGCAATGGTCAGAAGGGCCGTCGGAGTCGCGGAGGACCAAGAACTCTCACTCGCTTTTAACCGGGCCGCAACTGCCGGCAGCAGATTAGCCACATATTTGTCCGCAAAAAGGTGGCGGCCCGTGTCGTCAGTAAGCGACTGGCCACTAAAATCATGGAACGTTTCCTCAAAACGCGTAAAGAAGTCCGCGACTGACTCGTCAACTTTCTGTTTACATGCAGCTAACATATTCCAGTCAATCTTTTTAGGGGGGATAATCGTCTTCAACTTAGCCACAATAGCCGCAGGGAGATCTAAAATATTCTGGGGTGGTTTCTGTGCGGGCTTCCGTTCCCTATCCTCATCCTCAAGGTCAGACCACCGGGCCTTGAAGGCAACCGCATCATCTACCTTCCGAACAGAGCGCCACGTATCCGGCGGTAGGATAAGGCCAAAGAATAGGTCTATATCCGCTAAGGTCATAATGCAAGAATTCAAGGCCCCCTCGACTTCTTCATAGAAGGCCGCTGGATTCTTGCGGGGGTCGGGCAGCGCATTTTTTAATGCCATAACATCGGCCCTATGCCATGGAGTATAAACCCAATTATATACAAAATATCCCCTTGCATCGGCGGAGTTAACATCCGAGCTAGTCCCTGCTCCCTTAGGAGGAACATACAAAGGCGCCGCCTCTCGCATTGGTTTAGCATGCACTATGTCATCCTTATCTGACTGGGAGGCGGATGGGTGGCCCCCTGCTGCAGACGAATCCGACTGCTTCTCCTCCTCCGTTTGTTGACGTGCTTTCTCTCTAAGGGCCAGCACTTCGTCCCGCAAAGCGAACAGCCGCCGAGCCGCCTCAGAAGCCCGGAGCCGGGCCAGAATCTTGCGGCCGTGGAGCAGATGCGCCAACATAAGGGGGCGGAGAGCGATCTAGTAAATAAAAATCGTCATCAGGATTATTAAGGACAGGATAAAGCGGCTGACGAACAACATATTGACCCGAAACTTGTAGCCTACGCTCTTTCTCTTGTCTGTCCGTTTGCTCTTTGTCCTCCCGACGCTTCGCTTCCTGCGCTCGCATATGATCATTCTTTCGTTGCTCCTTATCAAACAGCGCTTTCTCACGTTTCTCTTGCTCACGCACTTCCTTCACCCATAATCGCACACACTCAAACATATCCTGACGAGCACGTCGCTTACACATACACTGTTCCACATACTCAATCTTACGTATATCAAACGATCCATACAAAGGCCATCGCAACTCAGGATCCTTCCTAGTATATTTCCTCCATAACGTGCTGTACATTATGGAAGAAAGACCATGCTTCACGTACATATCCCTATTAGGAGTCCCCTCTGGGGGAGCTGGAGCAGATTCCTCGAGGTTCAACCGGTTCCCAAGACAGCAGCACCACTTACGAAGTGCGCTAAAAGCAGGCATGCTAGGAATAATGCAAAATATGCAGTATTATCAAGAAAAATGGCACTTAATCGTTGCGCCGTTCAAAGTTTACACAGCTCCGGAGAAATTTCTCCACATTACCTGCCTATATGTGTTGCAACGCATATATTTTCACAAAGACAAATTCAAAATATGACTAGTCACCATCAATCAGACTCAAATAGCCAGACCAGGCTTCAAAACTCGGAGCAAGTACCGTACAACGGTTCTTACCAATCAAGAGTCCAGGTTCCAACTGCCAAGCTCCACAATCGCCCAAACGGCTCTCACGGCAGAACCGACAGAAGAGGTCTCAGTCGATGACCGGCGCCACCCAGATGGTCAGCTCGGAAGGGAAGGAAGAAAAACCTCGGGATGCCAAGGCTAAGACGCCGCTGGCAGTGATCACGTCCCCGGCCAAACTCCTCACCTTCGTCGCGACCAGTCCTTCGGGCATCCGAGTCGCCGATGAGCCCCACGTGACGGGCGCCAATTGATGAATACAAGCCCCAGCTAGGCCCGCAAGAGACAAGGGTTCGCTCTTCTGTAACGAAATCTATAAGGAAGTTGGCACGGAAACTGCAAAGTACAAAAACAACGTTTATTAACCCTTAAGGGTGGTCCTACAATCCACACAACACTCTTCAGTATTGCAAGGAGTAGCACAAAGAACTTGCGTACATTGTCCCCTTTTATACACAACAGAGGGGCTCATGAGTGGGTGGATACCACAGAGTTGAAGAACATTACCATTTAGGGTCATTCTCGATACCAAATCAATACATGGGCGGAGCTAACACACTCCTTGGGCCCGCGAAAACACATGGTCAAGCAAAGCTAATTATAACAGATGTGGTCAAGTCTGGGCATGCGCCAGACGGACAAGAGGGAGCTATTTATAACTGTTGCTAGGCAGATTACAAGAGCAACTAACACAGAGGTCGGACTCTCCTCGTGGTGAACACGTGGCAGCATGTCAATACAAAATGGAGTCCGGACTTCGGCCAACATAATGAGGAAAACACGATAAAAGGGAAACACTAATGTCTTCAGTAAATGCTTAATCACATTCTGCCTTAATTTACAACAGAACTATGCGGAGCACCACTCCGCATACTCTGCCCAGGGTTAGTTTATAGAGTGAGCCATGAAGCTGATGTGATATGTGGATTCTTCAATGTTTTCTGTTGATTTGTGATGGTCAGTTGTGGAAACGCAGTTGCAATAACCCTTGTTACATGTAATTTCAGATACATCCAGGGCAAGCAGAGGAGTTGGGGCTAACGTCGGTGGGGACAGAGCTGGTCACGGTGGTTCCGGACTTGAGACGTCAGACATGGAGGGACCCAGCAACCAGGAGGGTGTATGGCTTGCCACGGAAGACAGCAGCACAAGCTTGTCATCCGAGTTATCCTCTGGGTGCACTCCAAAGTGGTGGGGACCCCACAGGATCATTACCACCTTCATCCTTGTCCGCCACCCCCAGTTCCATCAGCACCCTCTCTGTTGTTCCCCAACAAGTTAGCCAACTCCGCTCCCCTAAGACTGTGTAGCCATTTCCTTCACTCCATGCACCTCAGCCCCTTCCCCTATTTCCCAAGCTGCCCTGAATGAGGAGGCTATTGATCTCCTGAGGACCATCTCTGTGGATAAGACTGCAGTCTAGAGCAGGGGTCTCTAACTTTTTCTGCAGTGAGAACTACTTCTGATCAGTGAAAATCAGTGTGAACTACTGAAGGCCAAGCCACTTGTGCAATGTTACCAGACTCCCCGCGCCCAGTTTCATTGAATTTAAGGCTAATGTCCGTAGAGCCAAAGACTATGGTTTGAACAAAATACTTTGACCAGGGGCACTATGACAGCGTGCCATGTGTGTCAGTGAGAGCACGGTCTTTGAGGATGTATGAATATGTGTGTATGAATGGGATATATGTGTATCAGTGAATGAGAGCCTGTGTCTATGTACTTGTGACACAGGAGATACCATTTGCCTAATGGGGCATTGTTACATGTATAACACAAACATGCAACCATTATATTTAATAGGAGAACTTTAAAGTGTTCTGCAAAAAATGTTCATAATATGGAACATTTTTGCCCTGTAAATTCCTCCCACTTAAAAAATGGCTGCATTTTTCAGTAATAAGTTTGACATTGTGTCTACCAGCCACTGTCAGCAAGATGCCTGCTGTGTTTAAATGCAACACAGTGAAATGGGAGAAAAATAAACTGAAGAGTTTACTTTGTTTATATGGATTCCATAAAAATCATCATTTAAATTTTCTCCCATTTCAAAGTATTGCATTTAAAAACAGCAGGCATCTTGCACCCAGTGGCCTGTAGACACCGTGCCATGTGTATAACAGAAAAATAGAGTCATTTGTTGAAATAAGAGAAATTTAAAGTTTGTAGATCTTTATAGCGTATCGAGTTGCTGTCTATGGGCATGAGGAGATTAAGTGATTTACCCAGAATCACAGGATTCTGTGTCGACACCGAGACTCGAAACTGGATCCCCAGGTCCGAGTCAGTAGCTCTGGCCACTGTGCCACATCCTCTCCTTCATCAAAATGTGGATTAATTTTCAGATAGATACAATATAATTGAAATGCAAAACTTTTGTGACAGAAGTGCAGGCTGAAGAGTCATGCATCAATCTATTTGATGTCACATGAGAGAGCATTTGCCTTTCAGTTTGTCTTTCTTCTTCGGTTGCTTGGATTTCCTGCCATCTATCAGCAGGCTGTAGGCCTGCCTCTTCTCAAGGTTCAAAAGTTCTTGGATGAGCTCCTGGACATTGCAGTTCTTTTTTGACGAGGTCTCCATGAATGACCACTTCCGTTTGGTGACAAGGGCCTCCCCAACGCTAGCCTCAACCACCCTCTGGGGGTCGTCATATTTCTTGCCCACCAGCATGTTGGGAATATTCTGCATGTCCCCCTTGATCTGGCAAATCTGCTTGTATATGGGCTACAGCTCCTCCATGGACTGCTTGCTGTTGATGGAGTAGACCAGGATGAAGGCATGGGCTTTGGAGATAGACAGCCTCTGTATGGCTGGGAACTGGTGGCTCCCCCTTGTATCTGTGATCTGAAGTGTGCAGATGTTTTTATCACAGCTTATTACATGCCTGTGTGTATCTTCCATTGTGGGGTTGTACGTCTCCCTAAAAGTTACCCTCACAAAGCGAAGTACCAGTGAGCTTTTGCCAACTCCAGCAGCTCCAAAGACCCCCACCCAATAAGCATTGCTCTTCTCTGGCATGATGCAAGCTTAAAACTTGCTTCCAGATGATGAAAATAGTGATGAATAAAGAATCCTCAAATTCACTTTCCCAGAAACGCAGACTACCTCAGTTCAACGTGGGCAAAGGACTCGTCCCTCTCTCCAGACACCTCTGGTCGCACTCGTCTGCTCTCCGAAAAGTAGCTACTCGGCTAACATCAAGGCTCGCAAGTGAAGAAAATATTAAGACAAGATTGACTTAATTGAAAGTGGAGAAAAACATTGACTCAATGTTTCATAGAAATATTGTTATCCACTTTACATTTCTGTCATTCGAAACAAATATGGCACAATGTCTACTGGCCACTGTGAGCAAGAGGCCTTATGTTCGTAAATGCAACACTTTGGAATGGGATAAAATTAAAATGAAGAGTTAACTTAATCATTATGTTATCTCCTCATTTTAAATTTCTCTCATTGAAATCATTTGGAAAAATTATTTTGTTCTCATGCTCCAATATTCAGTTGACAAGGACTGTTATTTAAGATTTAAATAACTCAGTGCTTCAGTTCTTCACCTCTATTCCCTGGGTCATAAATCTGCCTCTAGCACTGCTCATTGTCAGGCCCCGCTATCTGCAGTCTGAAGATAATACTGTAAAATAAACACAGCTTTCCCTTAACACTAAAAAGAAAATATAGCCCTGTGCTTGCTCAATACTGTGAACTACTCCAAAAGTGTCTGTGAGCTACTGGTAGCTCACGGTCCACTGATCACATGGTCTAGAGCAATACCTATTCTGCAGAGAGTGTTTCCATTGTGGCCATAGAATGATTCTCACACTCCTCCTTTGTGATCTCATTTATTGCCCTTTCATGTGGGTGATGTGTGAGAGTCCAAAACCAAGTTGTAGCAGAGAAGGTGGGTTTCAGTTTAGTGGCACATCCATATAGATGTATAGTTGAGATCATAACAACACGTATGATGTGTGCAAAGTGAGGGTTTTAGGGAAATTGGTAGGTGTGATATTGATGAGGCGGTGCTGTTGTGTAACACAATTTAATGAACACATCACTATCACTGAATATGAGTTTAATGTGCATGTGCTGTACAATTGATTTGGGGAAGACGGGCATCATACAGATGTATTTGGGTAATACAGTGCCCCAGTAAATATGTTTGATCCTGCCACCCTAAAACCCTAGCCTGGTCCATGGCAGAACATCATTTTGTGGAGGAGTATTTGGACACAGGTTGTAGTATGACTTCCCGCTGGTTGCGTCTGCAGCAAAGTGGGTTTTGGATGTGATTGAGCAGGTACAGCAGCAGCAGGATGTGTACGATCGGCTCCATGGCGGCACAGAATGTGTAGAGGTGAGTAGATGTGAGAGTCGCCCTTATATGCCTCCCTTTCCACCTGCTCAGATGCAGTGGTTGGACTGCAAAGTTCACGCCGGTTGTTAAGTAACTCATAATTGGGCTAGTGGTTTCACAGACAGTCTGAGCCTCCAACAGACTCATGGGCCTATTCTGCGGCCGCCGCGCTCGGATTTGGCTGGTGGTGTCAGTGGGATCACAGCGGTGTTTTGTTCATGTAACCACATGTCTCATAATATGGTGGCTGGACCTCCGAGGTCGCGGCGGTCAGACCGTCACCACGGCACAGCAGTTCCCGTACCGCCAAACTTGTAATCAGACCCTAAGTGTCTAATCTGCAAGAAAACCCACACATCTTATAAAACAATTTAAGAGCATACAATTATTCAGTGCAACTATTCAGCACACATATAAGTGATTGGAATAGGCAGCTAATTCTTAGGTATTGAACTCCACACTGCACAGAATTAACAGAAGAATCTGCTTCCTGTACCCAGGAAAACGTATGCATCAATGACCATTAAAGTATTCATTCCACCATGAATGACAGAGACATTGGAGGGACTATAGAGAAGGGGTAGTGCTTGTACTAAATGGTTAATGCAATAAGTTGCACAATTATTGAGCTGTTTATTTCCTTAATAATTAATATGCAAGGTCGATGCACAATGAATCTACTTTGCCATGTTTATATTTTACTACATGATATTGTTTAGTTATTTAGCAAATTGTGGTCCGTTCTTAATTTTACGCAGTGAGCCATGCAGTTCAAGTATGTTCATAAGAGTACAAAATGCAACCAAACTTGAAATGTGAAAGGTATATTTAAATGGAAGTGACACCTCGTCTCTGTAAAATTATTTCATGTATCATATTACATCTATGCTGTAAGCGGATGTGTAGAATGAATCTGCAAGTTGAGCTGTATATTTATGAAGACTTCGGACATAGTGGCCCCGTGGACAGTATCTCTAAATTCTAATGATCTATTACTCAAAGCAATTACAAGATATTAATTAACTCGGTGCACTAATCATTGCAGGGATGTCCTTCATTGCATATTAATCATTCCCAAAACTATTAATTCAAAGGAAATTGAGAAAGTGACATAAACAAACACATTCATTTTAGCGCTTTGGTGCTTCCTTTAGTGAGAAGTTCCAGCTAGGAGAGATTTATCTGGATGGCTTCTGGGTTAAATAATTAATTTTTTGTGGAGCTCATTAGTCTCATGGGTAGTAATAATAATCTATACGTGTCATCATATTTGTTTTTCTTGATAAATAAATAAAAATATTAGACATTAAGTGTAACTTTTAGCTAAGTCTTTCTTCACTTATTTCATATCACAGCTTAACAGTCACATGAATTTCTATCAAGCTTGTGACAAAATATTAGAAGATTTAATGTTGTTAATATTGAAAAAAGTGAGTGCCAATATGAATAATGAGATAGTAATGTATAAAAATGAAACCGCATCATTAGTGATGAATTTGCCCTTTGTGAAATCCACGCCAATCCCGACGCAGAAATACGCAACTAGGCAGGCCCTGAGACCCAGGCCCGAGGTCACTGATTGACAGATCACAGGTGGGGTGGCACGTAGACAGCAGACAAATGCACAAACAGGAATCCCTGAGATCGATTCCACAGATAGGTGGAGTGATACCACAATGGCCCAGGGGGATTGGCTTCAATAAAGCACAGATGGCTGGAGGGGTGATCGCGTTCTCAAAACACCATAAAGTCGGATGCCATATGAAGTTAGGAACATTTATTCAATCAAAACACAGCAAATACAGTACATGCAGTGATCATGAGAAACATTTGGACACGCTGTTCACTGGCCGCATTGTGTCCACGCAAGGTCGAGGCCCACCTGGATTCCTCATCCAATACCTTCATTTATGACTCAAAAGACAGAGGTACATGTTCCTTACCAAATAAGGATCACTGGAACCATTTATTGCATTCAAGGAACTTTAAGAAAATCTATAATAGACCGATTGTAAATTGAGACAGTCCTCAGACAATATGCCTGTGATTGCGAGCGGACACATTTTTTAATTAAACGAACTGTTCCTGTTTTGCCAAACGCCTCTTGTTTTTTCAAGGTATTTCATGTTCAAGTAACATTGTAGTGAGCCACCATCAGAGCTGATTGTTACCTCAAACCTGACTGCAACCAAAGGAAGGGGACCTCACCCAGAAGGATTCACATTTGCACAGCAAGAAAGGTGAGCCGACACCGCAATTGATTGGAAGTTCGCAGAGCAGAGGTCCGTCGTGAAACAGCCGTCACAGAGGGTAAGAGTCTACATCAGATCCTTAGCAAATCATGTGGCATATGGCAAACTAGGGAGAAGCATAAAAAGATAACCTGAGCATCCTGCTACTGACAGAAATATGGCATGTCACCCATTTTATATGTCCTAGCTGAGTAGGTGCAAGTCGGCCTCGGAGACGAACCTGCAGAACTCACCCTTTTTCGATAGTCAACCTCAATCTTATTTTTTTGTCTAAAAGGGGTTCTCAGTGACAACAGTTTCCCAACACCATTGGTATCTGAAAGAAGTGAAAAATGTTGGATTGCTGAAACAATTCAACCACTCACCCCAGTCAAGAGATCGGGGTTGAATCCATGCAAATCAGTCTTGATGTTTGTCTCTGGTCCAGGCAGGACTTGGCCTGGCAGTTTGGGGTGGACTGTTCACATGAGCAGGGTCAAGACTGATTTGCATATGGCTGTGTCCAAAATGGGGTGGCATAGTGAGCAAAAGATCAATGGATTAAATCCAGATCTCTTGACTGGGGGTGAGTGGTTGAAAAGTATCAGCACTCCGTCCATCATCTTGTTGTGTTTGCTATGTTCACACTAAGTGGCCAAGGGTATGCCCAGGTGTGGCTCCCTTGCTTGCTGTGCCACTGGATTCAAGCTAGCCTGGCTGATGAGGGGTGGTACCCCAAAAACAGTCCCAGGATGTTTGTTTCCAGTCCAGGCCAGACCTGGCCTTGCAGTTCGAACTGGACTGTTCCTGTGAGGAACAGGGTCAACACTGATTTACTTATGGCTGGGTCCAAACTGTGGTGGTATAGTGAGCACAGAAATGATAGACTAAACCAAGATCTCTTGACTGGGGAGTGATTGAAACGTTTCAGCACTCCGTCCATCATCTTGTTGTGTTTGCTGTTACATTACCGCCTACTGTGTTTTGCCCTTACTATTGTGTTTTTGTCGATGACCCAATGTTTCATATAAAGATGATGCTATGTTCCACCAACTGTAATTAATGCCAGAAGTCAATATTGTTTGATACTGTTTTTATTGACCAATTGCATTTTTTCTATGTTGCAATCCTTCATATGCATTGTTATCTGTGTTTGTGAAATGTTCGTGTTGAATTGTTGATGCATCTCTACATAGCGCTGAGCTCCTAGTTACATTATTAGCAGTAAACCCCATATATATTTCCCCACGATTCAGATTGAAACCAGAGAGTCTCTAAAAAAAAGAAGCTAAGGTATTTTGTTCTATAAAACTACCAAACTTATCATGGAGACACCATTAAAACACATGCAAACCCAGTTTCCCACATAGGCTAAAAGAATTAATAAGGTTTGCCAGGAATGGCATGCACATATACGAAGACACATACATTTCCCTGGCGTAAGGAGGGAACTTTCAACACTTCCATACTTGAACACATGAGAACATACATACAAACCAAATACATAAGTCAAAATAAAGATACGAGAAGGGCATTATTAGAACTGTGGGCCATCTTCGAGGATGTCAGCACCTCCCTGCCATATGCAGGTATGGAAGTGCTCTCGCCCGCTCTCACCGTTGTAGGATAGTCTAATCCACAAGTTGAAGAAGTTGGCAGGCCCTTCAACGAACAATGATCTGGCAGGCATGACAGGCTAACAGGCCAGCAGACCCAGGCAGTCACAAGCAACCCCAGACAGGTGCAAGGGCTCCCAGAAGTTCTATCCGATATCGGTCGCACCCGACACGTAGAACACCAGATGTGCAGAGAAGAAACACCTTCACTGATTTAGGGCAGCACACATGAGTGACATGGAAGTTTGTAGTGGTTCTCGACAGGGATACAGCTAGCGGGAGAGAGAAAGTGGGCCCCAGTCCTCCAGGTACCAATGACTAGGGTGAGCACTGCTGCACCCGAGCGCATAATATTTATAGGTTGCCCCCGAGGAAGATAGTAGAGAAAAAGGAAGGGGAGATCTTCACAAGCCCTTTCTGCAACTTATTACTAGACAGGATTGAGAAGAGGTACCAATGTGACCAGTCCTGGCCTAGGGGAGGGTCATTTGAACCAGAGGATATGGTTATAGTGGAGGATTGCCTTAGATATGGAATGGAGAATCCTGACTGGAACTTAGCCTACATGCAGCAATGCTTCGTGGGTTGAGAGAAAAGGAAAGCCAAAGAAAGAAGGAAAGGGAGAGAGTGCAGAAAGTATTTAGGTCAGAACCAGGACATTACCGCGAAATCCCTGAGCCGGGAGCGGGTGACCCTGGTTAGAACAGCTGCCACTACAGTGGCACAGAAGGCGATGGCACTGATGGGGCTAGCGCCACAGATGATCAGAAAAGATAAAGCACGTAGAAGTAGGATCAATGGAAGTAGTACAGAGAACTCCCAAAGGCGGGACCTGGTCACAATCCCTCCTCTTCCTGAAGTAAGCAAGCTACGGGGTCAACAAGAGTTGGTCCTGCGTCTGGTGGATGACACCCAACCCACCCTCACCTTATGCTGTCAGTGACTCGTCAGTCTGAGGAGGAACCTATTTTAATAGTTCTAGTGAATAATATGTCCTGCAGGGGCAACCAAGTCATGTCTAAAAGAAGGGATTGTTCCTCTATCCAAAGACTCTATGGATATGCAGGGGTTCTAGGGTATGGTTCTCGGGTACAGTTTTGAGGGTCCCCTTCACAAAACCTCCGTAGTTGGACGTGGGAGGCAGCTGCATAAAGGGAAAATTGTTATAACACCACTCATTCCTGACTCATCTCCTAGGAAGAGACTTAATGGACAAACTTTACATGGCCATTCATTTCTTTAAAGATGGGACAATGACCTGCTCAACCCCAGGGGTTTGCCCATTAAGACTCTTGTCCTTAAAGCACCCTTATCACACAGAACAGCTGATGAGGGCACCGCCCACTGAACTGACAGCCTTCACCAACGCGGTACTCCCAATTATTGCTAACACACTGTTAAGCCAAATGTTACAGTTGCCGAAAGAATTTGTATTCCACCAGTAGGGATATCATGACTTGGAACCCCATAAAGAAGGGCTGTTCTGCTTGCAGGCTGTCGAATTGTAGCCAGATTATGTGGTCTTGCTAGCCACAGTCCAAGAGAATATGTTGTGGGCATGTATCATCTGCGCTACACCCGGCCTCCATGTACAGGACGTAACGGATGATCAACTGTCGAGTGAATGCCCGAGGGCCACAGAGGGTGTGTTTGTCGATCCAGTCAAGGTCAGGGTAGAGCTGAGAAATGGGACCCTGCTGTCCATGGCAGTACTGACTACATAGCAGGAACAAGATCTGTCAGCAGTGCCACCACAACTATGGGCAGAAAGGTGGTAAGACATGTGTCTCATCAATAACACTGAACCAGCAAGGTTAACGCTGCGGTAAGGGGCCATCCTACCCCAGGTATACTAGTACATGCTCTCCAAGGAAGCTGATGTGGCTATAGCACCCACAGTCCTGGCACTAATCGATCAGGTGGTTCTCTCGTGGGAGTATCTCCCTGCAACACATCGATCTTCCCAGTCAAAAAGATTAAGGGGGTGACCTGGCACCTGATGCAGGACCTGTGTCCTCTCAATGACATTGTGCTCCCGGAATTCATGGTAGTACCAGACCCCTCCATCATCCTAACTAATATACACATGGACAGCAGCCACTTCTCCATGATAGACATCAAGAATGCATTCTTTAGGATCCTGCTGCACCCTGACAGTCAGTGCCTGACCGTGTTAATGTTTTGAGGTGTTCAGCTGCTATAATGGAGGCTACCACAAGGGTATTGTGAGTTCCTCCGTATCTCCAATAGAATACTGACGAAGGATCTCACTAACTTCCAGTCAAGCAGCACCCTGATACAGTATGCAGGTGACATTTTGATATGCAGCCCATCTGAAAACCTATGTCGCCAGAACACGATAGCCCTCCTCACTACACTTGCCAAGAGGGGCTACAAAGTAAGGGTAAGATGCTGTATGTGCAGTAGGAGGTTAACTATCTGGGCCAACTAATCTCAGCGGCCGGTCGAGAGGTCACACCAGAGTGTGAAGACTCCATCAGGGCTATACCACCACAGCAAACGAAAAAGGATGTGCAAAATTTTTCAGGATTGTGTAAATACATGCGCAAGGGGTCTTTGAGTATAGCATGCTTATTGGCCCCCTCCTCGAGGCCATGAAAAAGGCAAAAGCCTACACGAGAAACTGACATGGATGTCCGGGATGCATGATGCCTTCTGTAAACGCCAGAGATAACGCACTCTCCTGTGTTAGGTATACTTGATCATAAGAAGGAATTGTTCTTATTCAGCCACAGCGATGGGCGAGTCATATCAGCAGTCTTGATGCAGAAGTATCCTTTGGGGTGCAAACCACTTGCGTACCACAGCCGGCACTTAAACTCAGTTATGCCGGGTCACTTTCCATGAGAACAGGTCCTGGCAGCAGCAGCTTTTGCCGTTGACTAAAACAACTCCATGGTAATGGGGGACCACTGGCACCGTATCCCGAGCATTCAGTGTTTGCTGTCATACAAAAGAGCAAGAGCATGCTAACTAAGCAGCGTGTCTCAGGGCACAACCTGATGCTCTCCAGACCATCATTAAAAATAGTGTGGTGCGATCTAATGAGCCCAGCCACCTTCCTAGCTCACGGAGTTCAGGAAGGGGAGGAGATCCTTGATTGTGCGACGCACAGCCCTGATGGGATCAGCCAGTCAGTAAAAGATCCCAACCCAGACAGTGAGGCACTATTCATCGACGGGTCCTCCGTAATATACCAGGAGACAGAGGTGAGGCATATACAGGTGGGGGTAATATGGCTGGTAGCCACATGCCCCCAGAGGCACTGCAAGTCACAGCAGAGCTTACTCTCCTCCCCAAACTTTCAGTAGAGGCAGCAGAGCTGACAGCGCTAATGGAAGCCCTCACCTAAAGCACAGAGAAAATGTAACAATTTACTCAGACTCCGCCTATGTCACCACCACAGTGCATTCGAGTATAGGAAGGTGGAAAAGACAAGGTTTTCTGAAATCCAACAGTACACCCGTTGTGCACAGGGACCTCCTGGATTTACTAAATGAGGCATTGACCCTACCTAAGTGTGTGGCTATGGGCAGTGCACTGCTCATACCGGGGGCAAGGATTTTGCATCCTGGGGAAATGCATTAGCTGACCAGTTTGCAAAAAGGGCAGCTTACAGAGTGGTTGGGGAGGCACACATACTTCCCTTACAACAGGTATCAAAGACAAAACCCCCTCAGGACAAGCGTTACACAGAAACAGCAGTACTGTATATGACAGAGTTGCAGGAAATGGCATTGCCTGATGGGAAACAACAATGGGAAGTCAGGGGCTGCATGCAGACCACATAAGATTGCATATACCGACACACACCCATGGGAAAGCCAGTCATGCCTCAAAGCCCAGTCATCATAGCATTGTCTCAATTACACCTGCCAAAACACATAGCAAAAGAAAACATGATAGTGGAACTTCAAATCGAATGGTTTATCCCCATCCTTACAGAAACCATGGCAATGTATTTAAACAAATGCACCATTTGTCAGTTATATTCACCCAAACCTACACTCAAGGTCATATCATCAGCAATCCCAAGGCCAACTGGACCATTCAGGGCATTACACATCGACTTCATCGCCATGATTGATAGATGTGCTAACTAGCGATACCTGATTGTCATGGCCTGCCCATATTCTAGGTGTATCAAAGTCGTCCCTTGCGTGCATTGGGACCACAAAGCAGCAGCAACGTTTCTGGTCAGGGAAGTAATACCCCAGTGGGGCGTACCAGCCGTTTTCCGGTCAGACGATGGGAAACATCTCATTAACGCCTTGTTCGACCACATCTGCACCCTGCTAGCAATAACACATAAATTAGCTTCAGCGTACCTCCAGTTGAGAGACAAAAGAAGCAAAATTTGCACCAATCTTAATAAAACGTGGTTCCACTGTCTGCTCCTCACCTTATTCACGCTGAGAAACACACCAAGCAGTGATAACCATCTCACACCACACCAGATTATGACTGGTAGATTGATAAGAACACCCATCCCAAAAACCTGGACCAACTTAATCTTTGAGGCTAGCTTCCAAGAACTCGAAGATGAATTACATGTATACCTCTCAGAACTAACCAAAACTGCTAAGTTCTTATCCAACAGGTCTGCAACTAAACCACCAAGTGCACCACCTTTCAGCTGCCATGTCATCACCTCAACGTGGATCTAGAGTGTGTGAATGAAACTTATGAACTGCACTGTGAAGTTTTTTGTTCGAACTGTTGAACAAAAGCAACTGATAACCAGAGGACCACAGACATCTTCCTTGGATCCATATCAAAGACCTGCAATGTTCAATTACAAGTTATGTATTTTTGTACTTCTATGTACCGTCTGTCTAGTGTGGGTGCTGCTGCACCTGTTCACGGCCAAAGAGCTGCTTGACCAATTGAAGTCTGTTCAGAAACTATCACAGCACTCGCATAGGGATCGCTCCCATGCCACTCATACTTACACCAACCCAAACACTAAGATTCCACATGTACTACACTGCGCCCTTTTACACAACACGTGGCATCAGCACATGACCCCCAGGGGCTCTACGAAATCAGCCAGGTCGTGTTACATCTGTTTGCTGATACCGCATACAATAGGTGCAGATAGACTTTACTTGTCACAAGAGGTAGCCTCTGAAAAAGCAAAATGCCTTCTCCACTTATACTTAGGCAGAATCAGGGCCAAAATCCAGCCAAACAAGGTAGAAACCCACAGAGTAGTTGTGAATTTGACCTGTTACGAGACCAACCCAATGGCTCAGTACCTTTTCATCAAGCCTAGCGATATTTAAACTGAGCTAAACAGGATGTGCAGAAAGGGCACCATATGGGAGGATACTGTTTGACCCCGAGACTTCCGAGTGAATTCTTGGAGGTAGCAAAACCCCCAACTCAATGCAACTCCCTTTGTGGTCCAAGGTGGCCATTAGCGTATCCGGGGCAGTCTTCTTTAACAACAAGTGGACCCCCAACATGAAACTCCTGTGTAGGGCCATCCAGCTCAATTATATGAATGGAAATGGGTTCTCATACGGGAGGGTTGAAAGAAAGCATAGAAACCCCATGTCAGGAAATCTGGGATATCGAAGTGGGTGGATACATTTGGCTAGAAGGTAAGGGACAACTCCTAATGGTATGGAAACGTACACAACATTCCTTATGTTTCAGGGGTAAAGGAACGCTTCCAATGGGCACAAATGAAAACTGTAGCACAATCCTGCACATTCCAGATATGTAATGGGGCAGTTCCAGACTAATGGATATGTACTGACAATGCAGCAAGTTTGCCCATTAAGGCTCATGTCCCCAAACCACCCTCATCACACAGAGCGGCCGATGAGGGCATCGCCTACCAAACTGACAACCTTCACCAACGCTGTACTCATAATTATTGCTAACACACTGTTAAGCCAGATGTTTGCCCAAAGAATTTGTGTTCCACCAGAAGGGACATCATGACTTGGAACCCCATAAAGAAGTGCTGTTCTGCTTGCTGGCTGTTGAATTGTGGCCTGATTATGGGGTCTTGCTAGCCACAGTCAAAGAGAATGTGTTGTTGGCATGATTCATCTTCATTATACCCGGCCTCCGTGTAACGGACGCAATGGATGATCTGCTGTGTGGTGAATGCCCGAGATCCACATGGTTTGCCGACACTCAGCTTGTCCTTGGATGGCGCAGACTTGGTTTCCTTGTAACCATACACACCCCTACCCTGGTCATTCCCTGAGAAGAACTATCGGACTTGTACCAGCACCCGCTATGAAAGAAGACTATCTTGCTGCATCAGACTTGTGAAAAAAGAACTGCAGATTAATTTGGCTGGGCTCAGTACAAGGACATACCAGAAGAATTTAAACTATTCTCGGACGCACAAGGGTCCTTACCCTTCTTCACAATGCAGACGAATACCAATGCCTGCAAACTCCAAATCACCATATGCGACAGGCTTAAAATGATGAACAGCACTGAGATTGGCCTTAATTTGATCAAGGAAGAACTGAGAGCAATCTGCCTCATGGTGATGCAGCATGTGTTAGACTTAATGACCACAATGGAGGGAGGGATGTGTCTCCAAGCCTGGTGCATCCTGCTGCTCTCTTATCCCAGGGAATGACATGGATAATGGGACATTGACTCTTACCCTCCAAGCACTACAATGTTTACATAGAGTCATGCTTGAGGAGCGAGGGAGGTGCCCTTGAGCAGGAGTGGTTCTCAAATTGATTCTCATGGCTCCCCTAGTAGCTGTCCGTATTATGCACGTCATTTTTGCTGGTATTAATCATGTGCTTGTTTGTGTGTGGCTCCATGCAATTGAGTATTTCCTGCTGTAAAAGGGAACTCCTCAAACTAGGTAGAATGCAAGTAACAAGGAAAGTGGTAATTGTCAAAACCGAAGAATAACTCTCCCCCAAAAATGCAAACTGTCATGAAGTATGGGTTAGATAGTGTAGTTGAAATTTCAACTAGCGGGGGTAAAGTTAAAATTGAAAAATTTGATATGAATAGCAGTGCATTTGTGTATAAAAATGAAATCACGTCTTTATTGACAAATTCACCAGTTGTGAACTCCACATTGACCTGACTCAGAAATACACAGTAAGGCAGGCCCTGAGACCCAGGCCTCAGGTCACTGATTGACACATCATGTAGGCAGCAGAAAAATGTGTGAACAGGAAATTCCAGATTGATCCCAAAGATAGGTGCAGTAACACCACAAAGGTCCAGGGAGATTGGCCCCAACAAAGCACCATAAGTCAGATGCCACATGAAGTTAGGAACACTTATTCAATCAAGACAAGGAACACATACTATTATAAACAGTTGAAAATGATGAAGCAGTTTATGTTGCATCTTCCCCTCCGCTCGTCTAATCATCTATCAGGATTCTTCCTGGGAAGAGAATCACTCCTCTTCTTCTCACACTAATACAATGGTTCACAGACAGTAATATTCAAATGTGCAACTTTGTTGTATTAGTCTAAAATATACATGTGACCTTTTTACATTTAGAACTTCTTTTCCTACAAATGAGACTGCATCTCTAACCTTCTAATAAAAGCAAATTTTATGTGAGCTATGTAGAAATCGAAACATCTGTAGTAACAAGAGAATAATTATTTGCACAACATCATCCCTTGGAAATAAAGCAAGTATGTTAAAAGAGGTCAAGTTCAGTTTATGTGCTGCATTCTGTGTGTGGTTATTCTTCATACTTCCACTTAACAATAAATTCTCAGAAAATATTCAAACTTTCTTTGTATAAATATAACCATTTGGCAAAGTTATGTGAAACATTTATTGAATAAAAATGATCATTGAATATTTTATTCGTACTTCAGCACATCTTGTCAAACTACTTGTTAAGCAATGCTGCTTTAATCATTTTGAGGCATAGTACGAGTATGACGACCAACTACAATTATGCATATTTTAAATTGCATTTTGTGAGTTTATGTCTGCACGTTAATATTACACATATATTCTAAGTATATTATTTTGTGTTTTGTTAAAAATGCCTCTTCAGGGGAGGAGCATGGAGTGGGGAGAAATATCTGAGAATGACTGCTGGAAAACACACACTCTCATCGAGTGCTAAAACAAAAGGAAACAAAAGGAAACAAGCATTGGCATAGCCAATAGGTCTCGCCTTTGGGACCTTATAAGTGTTTAGCCATGCAACAGTTGCATAACTAAATACTTATAAGGTCCCAAAAGCGAGACCTATTGGCTATGCCAAGCGGCCGCGAAAGTGAAAGTAATTGCGGTCAAGCGCGGCACGCGCGCGCCCGTGCACATGCACTGTAGCTCTAGGCTGGCCTGGTAGCACTTTTTGGAGCCCTCTCAATAAGTCTTGCCAGACCAGCGCATGCGCTGGGTCAGGCGAGACCTAAAAAGTTGCATCTGAAAAAGCAAGCTTTAAAAGTACACAATAATGCATCCATAATTCAGGTGAAGGACAAAGAAGGACAAACACAAGAAGAGAAAGAAAACCCCATGGAAGGTGACAAACATGAAGCAAGTAAATGAGAGTAACAATAGGGCCACCCATTGGTAAGTAATGGGCAGCATCTAAAACCACCGTAGTCTAACAAAAGGTCTTACAAGACACAGCGCATGCACAGACAAGTGCCTTCAGTGTAGACCTGGCTGGCAGTCGGGGTGCTGGTCGAACTCTGAACCAGCCCACTCAAGTAGAAGCTCAAGCTTCATGAACAAGAAAGTACTGTCAGGTACAAATGGCGAGCCTTCAGAGTACAAAGTTATGCCAACCAATATAGAAATTTTAAAAAACGGGGAAAATTAATATTAATAAGATTTTAGATAAATGGGGAACTTTTGACCCTTAAAAAGATGAATTTTCAGATTAGCTACATACCCAAGGGCCAACTGCATCATTCCGGAGATTGTGGGCCCAGATGGTCTGGCACATCAGTCCCCTTTGCGATGGCCCGAGCCTTTGCCTCCGACTATCGCGAGCTCTATTCTGCGCAGAGCCTTGAAACCTCCCTCTCTGAATTGCTTGGCACAGGCTCTCTCCACCTCCATCGCCTTAGCACTGCCGAGACTACTAACTTGGACCTCCCCATCACCCGTGAGGAGATTAATGAAGCAATAGCGCATACCTCGCCGGGCAAGACCCCAGGCCTGGACTGGCTCCCGCAGGAGTACTACGCTGCATACTGGGAAACCCTCATGCCGCACCGCGCCGATCTCTTTGACTGGCCCTAGAGAAGGGCTCCATTCCATCTGAGACAGACGTTGCGTCTATTGTCTTTCTCCCTAAAACACAACCACTGTCACCCTGCTGTGCAGATTACCGCCCAATTTCCCTCATAAATACAGAGGTTAAAATATTCGCTACAGTTCTCGGCCAGCGGATGAGGCCCTACCTCACCAAACTGGTCCACCCCAACCAGTGTCGGTTTATGCCCATGCGCAAGACAAAATTCCTACTATTCACCAAGAACAACAACCAACAGTCCTGGCTCAGTTAAAGCAGCCTGGAAATATTCAAACCCCAACTTTCACTCAAATCTATCCTGGACACCCACCTCACCCACAATGAGCACAATGTAAGGAAAAAAGTGGTCTGGTACCGCTTATCTCAACTGAAGAGATTGAAACCATTTGTCATTGAAATTGACTTCAGAATTGCTGTTCAAGTCCACCTACTCTTTAATTTGGATGGCCACAATGCCCTGCTTCATGCCATCCCAGAATCAATAGAGGCTGCCCATTTAGGGCATCTTACACGCCACAGCAAACCTCATCAAGGATGTCAAGAAATATAACCAAATCACCCACACCCTGATGCACTTCTTGTTCACCTTGCCATCCCACAATTTCTTCAGAACCAGCGGAATGCTCTACAAAGCCATTGCATTGCAATTCGCACAGCTGTCTAGCAGACAAACTAACCAACTCTGGTGGCTCTTGACACACCATAACACCATCAGCCTGGAGATGAAAAATTGCAAATGTGAAAAAACAAGGAAATGGATCTTTTTCATGAAATCAGCTGGGATCTAGAAGAGCATCCATGTACCCTTTAGGACTATCCAAATCTGCTCCAATTTAGGAAAGAGTTGAAAACTGTACATTTAAGAGAACTACTCAAGAAGAAATAAGCATTCATTTGGACTGATGAATGCCAGAATGAATTCAAATCTTTAGATGATGACATTGTATCTGCTGAAGTACTTGCACCATTTGATCCTACCAAAGGGTGTGTCATCACAGTTGATACAAGCAATGATGGTTTGGGTGCCACACTAGTTCAGAAGAATGAAAATGCAAACTAGTCTACAGTAGGATTTGCATCCAGGTCCCTGAAGGAAAATGAAAAAATATTCTCTATTACAGAGAAAGAACTCTTGGGCTTTGCTGGGTGGTGGAACTATTTAAGTATTTTATTTGGGGGGGGGGATTTACCCTCAAAACTGATCACAAGCCAATGGTAAACATGCTAGGTGGTTCAGATCAAATGCGTATGTTGGCAAGATTGGGTTCTAAATTGTTGCAATATAATTTCAGTATTGAGTATATTCCAGGTGGTAAAAGCACAAGGGCTGAGTTTCTGCCATGTTTCCTGGGCCCAGTCAGAAACAATCTATGAATTGTGAGAAGGAGGATGAAGAATGTTTGATAGCCTTGGTGGATCTGCGGTGGGGTAATGCATTTACTGAAGATGAATATACAAGTGAAATGGTGGGCGATTTGGAGAATGTCAAAAAGTATGTAAAAGAGGGATGGCCTAAGGAAAGAGCATTACCAGTGACCATTCAGTCTTATTGCAAAGTTGCAGATGGATTGTTAGTTGAGAGAAATGGACTGTTGATGTGAGGCGATAAATTCATTTCTCCTAGTGGGTTGATAGACAAGATAATTTCGTATGGACATGAAGGACATTTGGTCAGACCATTACGAAACAGAAAATTAGAAATAGTTTTTGGTGGCCAGGTATGGACACAGAGATCATCGCAAAAGTCAAAGATTGCATAAAATGTGCCACTAGTAACAAGAGGATGAAGACCGGGTCTGTAACTTTGCAACCCTATGCTCTACCTTAAGGACCGTGGGTGAAATTGGCCATAGATCCCAATGGTCCATTCAACATTTTACCACAAACATGTAAGGATGCCATGGTGGTGGTAGATTACTACAGTAAATGGTGGGAGGTAGATTTTATGGAAGAGCCCAACACTGCCATGGTCATAAAAAGTTGGAAACAAATAGCTTTTGAGAGAAGGAGTTCTGAAAGAAAAGGTATCTGCCAATGGAGTCCAATTCAACCAAAAAAGAAATTAGGGATTTTCTGTGAAGGCAATGCTATTAAACACAAACGCATTGGATTAAATCATCCACAGGCAAATGGACTCATGAAAGAAATGAATCATACTTGATGGAGTGCATTCAATGGGCTGTCCAAAACAAATATGTTTGGTACATGCCCTAATGGGGTTACTGGAGTACCACCTTTTGAAATCTTCACATGATGTGTACCTACGTAAAACTTTTGTCCTGGGTGGTTGAGAAGAGCTCAGAGAAAAACTGACTGAGCTTTCGATGGACAAAATCATATGGCCTACAGTTGATTATTCTCAAGAGAAAATGAAAATAGGCTATGGCACTAAACACAATGTCAAAGAGGGTAGGCGTGAGATTAAGGGAGGGGATTGGGTGAGTGTGAGAGTGTGAGAGATCCCATTCATGCGGCCAAAGGGCAGCCCAGATTCAGTTCACACACGAGAGTGGATGCAGTATCTAAGAATGCTGTCCGTATAAAAGAACATGAGTGGTGGAATAAAAGTAAAGTGAAAAACCTGTTATTCAGTCTGGGCATCTTAAACCCAAGTCAGACCAGTGTGAGGAAAAGATGTTGTGTCCAGCAGGTAAAAGTAAATGTGTGGTGTCACGACCTATGAGATACCATGATGTTTAGGTATTAAATCCTACCCTCTCACATTTATTAGACCATCACACAGACAATAGAAACCTTTGTGACCCATCAAAGAAGAAAAAAACATATTTCTCCACCACATGCTTCAACAATTCCCAGACGAAGCTCAAGACTGAATTATACAAACTGGAGACAGACCGGCACGGAATACCTAATCCCAAATAGCATTTAAGAGCATTCAAGAATGTCACACTTTAAGCAGACGACAGTAACAGCTACCACTCCATTTTGGATTCCCACGAAGCTCTAAAATATTAGAAAAGCTGCATTACCATTTTCTGTTGTCTTCCGCACAGTATCCCACAAAATCCTGAAAAACAAGCAATCTGCCTTTTGTATACAACATGGAGCAGAGACACCTATGGTTAATGTCCAGCATGACCTGCTATAATCCTGCAAACAGCTGAGCTGTACCCCTGCAGCATGCAAGAGTCATCAAGATCTCTTACCTTCCTCTGCCACGGTGCACTGCAACCAAAGGCAAATATCTCACACTGCATATTAAAGTATTTCACATTCCTCTGTTTTGATAGCATCAAATGGAAAATGTTCAGGGCTGAATTTAGGCTTTGACTGGCACCCCCAAATGTGCCAGCTAAGTGAAAGACCTTGCTTCTTCTCCCCTGGAGAAGGTCCACTGGCATAGTTAGAGACCCAGCAACTGCCTGGCAGGGATCTCTGTGTGAAAGTGCCTCTGTCAGAGTTCCGGATGCACTTTTGTCACGACTAATGCTGAGCAGGCTTCCATGTTCTTTTTTAGCTCACTCAACATTTTGTTTACATTTTCAGAAACAAAGATGCAAAATAGGAGCTTGTTTATGAAAAAGAAAGACACGATGGCCTAGATGTGTAAGGAGATTTCTCCTGCCAGTCTGGGCCTTTGATTGATTTTCCTTTCCAGGACACAATAGTTCTAGGCAAAGATAGCCAGTGATGGTCCCATAGCCTATGGAGGGCAGGAAAACTGTCAATGTGACATCAGGCCCACGGTTTCTGATTGAAAACTCACATGAGGCTCCATAATCAGAAACCTACATGTGGTGGGGGAGCCATAGGGTTGGAGGGCAGGTCATGCACCCTTACTTGATTGATGGTCTGTATCTGCCAACCTCTTAATGAAGTCCTCAGCAACCTCCCTCCCACCCAGCAGTACTACATTTATAGTCATTAAAGCCCCTCTCTCTTTCGTCATCTCTTCAATGTTTATATCAAACCACTAAAGGATATCTTATGCGTTCACCACTTCTACTTCCACTTCAACACAGATGGCATGCAAATATACATATGTCATGGCTGACAAGGGCCAAATTTGGACCATGCACAAAAGCCATACTGCTCAAACATATGTGGAGAAACAACCTCTATTAAAGCCAGCTTGACTAAGCTAGGAGTTATGGGAAGGAATAACTTACTCACAATCTTTAAATAGGAAGGACAACGAAATCCATCTTTTAGCAGCTGAAGCTTTTTTTAAAAACTTTGCCTTTCATATTCTGTGAAATCCCCATGTTGCTTCAGTCACTAGAAACCTTTATTCCAGTCTGCCAACATATCAATGTATAAAGATTCGAAAAAAAGGCTCAAAACACTGCAGGTCACTTCATTTCACTAAAGATGTGTTGGTTCATTTCTTTCAAATTTTTGAGGCCTCAGTGGTTTCACATGCAAGTCTGAATTTCCTTCAATATTCAGACCCGTACAGAACAATACAAATAAAACTCTGCTTTTCTGCTCAATACGCACCTAAAAATAATCTAAATGTAATAGATCTGGCCCACTCTCTTTACCGCCCAAGCAAAGTACATAGTGGCTCATACATCTAAATTCAAGAGTAGAAATAACTGGCATGTCACTCCTGCAGCTTCCTCCTCCGGAATGGCGAGCTCTTGGCCATTCACAATATTGAACCTTAGACTCTTCAGAAGAAAACTGAAAACAATTGTATTGTGTACCACACTCATATCCTCTCCTGACATACTCCACTTCACTCTGGCTATGCATTATACCAAGCAGTTTGTGCTATTCGTTGATGTCTATATCATGCAATTCTTTGAAACAATATTGCTTTCTTAGCACAATATTGTGAATGTAACTACAACTGACTATTACTTGAACATGTCAGTCCTAAATAATGTCACAATAAATGCAAGTAGGGATTAATGTAAACTGGACAGCCTAATGGCACACATGTAGCTTTATTGCATCTCTGAAGAATACCTAGAAAGTATAGTTTCTGCTGTGCAGTATATTCAAGATTAACCAGATTATAAAGGTTATTAGAGAATGATGGCTGGCCAAATGGAGGGGTTATCTCTTGCCTGGTACAGCAGACGTTTTTCTTCTGGAGTTTGGTTGTGACTGTCCTTGAAAGATATTTAGAGTTGAAGCTGAATATTTCAAAAGTACTCCTGTCAGTCACAATGAGCTGAAAACTGGAAAGAGCAATGTGTACAGATGCATTCTTTTCATTTATGTAGTTAGACTTCCATTTGAACTTTGAGGGCTATTCATCTGATACTGAGAAAAGTCAACACACAATATTTTGAACTAGTAAATTGTACCACTGAGTATCTTGAAAGGATTGTGGTACCTTCTGGTAATGGATGAGAATGTTTTTTATGGAAAGTGGTAAGGAGCCACTCTGGTGACAGTGATCTCTGGTGTTCTTGATAAAAGCACAGTCAAAGTGCATCCCCATGATTTTGACACCTGTTGTAAAGGTGGGTTAACTGTTGAAGAAAAGGATGGTTGTGTGAGTCAGGATAGGTACTAAGACCATGCAATGTAATCTTAAATGTATAGAGCCATACCATCATTGGCATCTTTTTATCAATTAAACCTTTGAAAGTATTAACAATGTTTGTCACTATGTCCTCAGATTCACAACAGCATACCTTAACATTAGGTACATTAGAGTGTGATATGTATATTAGTGAACTGAAAGATTGTACATCCACATGGTATGTAGTAGGACATGTATATGTATCACCCCAAGCACCTCATTAGCCCTCTCTAAACTTCTCCTTACTCCTCCCAAAACACCTCCCATTTTGAGTAAGTAATCCCCATTTTCCAGCGCTTCCTGCCTGTTCCTCCCATATTTACTTCTAAAATATAGGTGTATGTGTTGGGAGAGCTCTGCAGTCGCGGTGGAGATCTTGGCACAGAAAAGGTATAAGGGGCAGAGGTGTAGACCGCCACACGTAGGTTTATGAATAGCATTTTGTAGTATGTGAGTACTATTAAAGAAATACTAAAGGTTCTTCAAAATACATTCTGTTAATGGGGGGTAACTAGGCAATGGATTTCAATGTGAATGCAATCATTTTTTTGCATGCTGCATTAGCCTTCTGTGTACTGGAATTTTAGATTTGTATTGCCTTACAGATGCTTTGGTCATAACCCTGAATTGAAAGCACTCTGGGCCTAGGGGTAGGCAAAAAAATGTCCTGGCATTCTAATGATAGCACATGGGAAAACACGTACCTCACACATGGTCTCAAAGTCTTAGACAAGTAAGCCTTACTAAATCACTAAATTGCTCTTAAGTTACAATCACCATACTGACAAGACCCAAAAAACCTGAAATTTGGGAATCATAAAACCTGTCCATAGACTGTTGAGATGTGGTCAGTGGCGTAACAAAACTTGAGGGGACCTCTCTGCAAAGTACATGGAGGGGACCTCCTCCGAACTCACTCAGGAGCGCTCAGGACAGGGTTCCGCGCTGTGGAGGCCCCTTGGAGCTGGGGGCCCTCCTGTACCGCCGGGCTGCGTAGGCCTTTGTTAAGGCACTGGATGTAGTTGTGTACAGGGTTATCTCTGCAAACACATAAACCTACTTGATCTTCATGGTGTGTTTTGTGCTGCCGAGATAATAATGCCTTCCCTGGACACAAACTTGTAAACTGTCAGTATGTTAGTATTCACAAATGAAAGAACAAAGAGGATATAGACCATATGAAACAAGACCGATATACTCGAGGGGTGGCAAAAAAGCGGTCACTTTTTCGGATACCTCTGGTTCAAGCAGTGAGGAAGAATCTTCCTCCAATGCTGAACAAACTAACAATCATGTTTCTCACAGCAATTACAGTGATTTTTTAGAGCATCGCCCGAGGAGGGGAGCAAGGAACACCCGGGACAGGGGAGGGGTCAATACCAACGGAATCCCCCCCAGGAATATCTCAAAACCCGCAACCAGCGATATTGGCGTTAAACAATGAAGTTAACAACAAATTTCCTATCATTAATTTGTCAGATAGGGCCCTAACTAACGAAGAGATAGAAGTCCTCAGCAGAGGCTTTACCTTTGCACCTACATCTAATGTTAACAAATTTACTCTAGAAAAAGATCTCAGAGCATTTTTTAGAAAAATCAGACTCACCAGATTTTTTGAGAACAGGGAATATGTTACACCAACAAACATCTCAGGCCTCAAGGGTAAGTCTACGTTTATACCACCGATACACTCAGTGGACAAAAGTGTGGAAATATTTGAACACACCATTGACACAAAAGTCAAGGGCATACTCAAAAATGCCTACCCTGACAACAACAATATGGCCAAGAATCTGAGAACAGCCCTTAAAAAACTAAAGGAGGATTTAAACCTGACAATCAAACCAGCTGATAAGGGCGGTGGAGTAGTGGTCTTTAATACAAGAGACTATGACCAAAAAATGTTAACACTGCTAGGAGTCCAGGACCACTACACCAAAGTTCCACATTCCAAACTGGTGGATTTAAACAATCGTGTTAGGAACATCTTGCAGGAAGCTGAATCGAATAATCTGATATGTGATGCTGAATTGAATTTCCTTAAAAATGAGAATGCTTTAACACCCGCAATTTATGGACTTCCAAAGATTCATAAAAGTCAAACCAACCCCCCTATGCGACCAATTGTAAGTGGCATTGGTTCTCTTCTAGAACCCTTTAGCCAATACGCTGACTCATTTCTTAAACCCCTGGTAACTAAACAAAAATCCTACGTCAGAGATTCAGCACACATAATCTCGATGCTCGAGGGCACCAGTTTCCATGTTGAGAAACAATGGCTGGTGACCCTCGACATCGAAGCCATATACACCAACATCCCCCAGGATGACACCATTAGGGTTGTCAGTCAACTATTAACACCGGAAGCCACTAGGGGCGCCGATAAAAACTTCATAATTGAATGCATCACCTTGGTCCTTAAGAACAACATGTTTCTTTTTAAGGAAGACCTTTATCTCCAGCGCAAAGGTACCAGCATGGGGGCTACCTGTGCACCGAGCCTGGCTTGCCTTTATGTGGGCAGCTTTGAGGATAAACATATCTATAATGAGGCGGCGCCATTCTATGAAAACATCTTGATGTGGCGCCGCTGCATAGATGACATCTTCTTCATCTGGGAAGGTGAAGAGGCTGTCCTCCTAGATTTCCTCGAGTGGCTCAACCTGGGCGACGTCAATCTTAAATTCACGGCCCAATATACCAATAACTCTGTCAACTTCTTGGATATCACAATAAAAAACAATGAAGGAACTCTCAATGTTGAATTATTCACAAAGCCGACGGACAAAAACACATTGTTGCATTACAAGAGTTATCATCCCAAGGCTCAGAGAGACAACATACCTTTTGGTCAATTTCTCCGTTTACGGAGAAATTGCACATCCCTTGAAGATTTTTACAAACATTCTGAATCCCTGAAGAGCAAACTAATGGATCGTGGGTATCCGAAAAAGTTGATCAAACAATCTTTTAAGCGAGCGAGATTTTTCAATCGGGAGAGTATGTTCGAACAGAACTATCCAAAACAGAAACCAAAGGACCCTGACAAACGTTTGGTGTTTGTCACACAATTCTCCAATATCAGCAACAAACTAAAGAATGTGGTTAACTCGAATTGGCATATCCTGAATGAGGGTATGGAAATTGTGCTCCCCAAACCTCTTTTTGCATTTAAACGAAATGATAACATTCGTAAAGGTTTGGTCACTACATACAGGACTAACAAGCCCCAAGTACAATCCACACTTACAATGCAGAAAGTCATCGGTAGTTACCCTTGTGGCACATGTAGCATTTGTGAACATCGCCATACCGCGAAATCCGTCACCTATAACGGCTTCACAACACTTTCCAAAGACATGAGCAACTGCAGAAGCTGTAATGTAGTCTATCTCCTATTGTGTCCTTGTGGTTTAGCATATGTAGGCGAAACCGGAAGAGAACTTAGACTACGACTACTGGAACACAGATCAGCACTTAAGACCAAGAAACAAAACGCACCCCTTGTTGAACATTACGATCTCTTGAAACACAAACACATTGAGTTTAAGTGGTTTGTGTTAGAAAAAATCTCAGGAAACCCCAGAGGGGGTAACCTGGAAATAAAAAGAAAAAACAGAGAACAGTGATACATTTCCATCCTTAATACCATCAATAAAGGGCTCAACACTAGGGAAGATTGGATGAAACTGATTATATAAAATATTCAGACTTATATTACATACTGTCAAATCAATTGTGATCCAACGATGGCTCTAGAATTGGTCTGCTATCTCAGTAGGTTGTCCCTGAGAAATGACAACAAGAAATCCAGCTTGTCTTCCATCCTCGTAGGCTTATATGTCCTTTTAGTGCCTTCTTTATTCCCTATAGGGATTATGAATAGGATCGCATATATCACTTCAATGGGGGTCTGTTGGCCATGTGGTGCCATGAAACCAGCCTACCTTGAATGCAACGATTAATATAGTGTCGGGCTTTTTGGCCACATAGTATCAACAAACTAGCCTACCTTAAATGCAACGTTAAACATAGCTTGTACATTATGTCAAAAAGAGTTTTTTTATTTTGAAAAAAATCCTCTCTTTATACAAAGCTCCCAACAAACAGTCCACCGTATACATGTTACGAACATCCATCCGTATTCAGCGGATGTATAAATAAAGATGTAGGACAACCTGGACATTAGAAGGTAGTCACGACATAAATGCACACGGGTATGCAGAGGTCTCTTCACCACTTCAAAATGGAGCGTGTTGTAACACTAGGATCCTATTTCTTTTTTGAATTCAACAATGTGGTCCCTTTTCACTCTCATTGCCCACTTCCGATATCATGTAATCGGATATGCAGCAGTTAAAGGAGGCCGGTAGGAGCAGGTCTTGTCACAAGCGGTGAGAAGCCAGCGACATTTGTTTTAACGCGCACATTGAGGAACGGAGGTAAGAACATACGGAGGCTTTCTCTTGGCCTGTTTTCGTTGGTTAATTCACCACCCTCCCTTTGTCTACTAGACTATATACGGGTTTAGCTCGTTAGACCCACTGAGTACCCATTGGCTTTTAGAACAGTCTACATTGTTTAGTTAAAACTTAAAATGCGCGTTAACTAGAGGTCGCCTTTCACCTACGTGTTCTTTGTGCCTATATACAGATCGTAGCATTGATAGCATGGATATCATCAAACGGTGGATATGCACCCATACTTGTGGCGCTTTAATTTATTGATGGAATATAGAAAACCAGCCTAACCCTGCGCCTAATCCGTAATATACCTGGTGATCGTACTATCACCGATCGGAGAATCAGGTTCCGAATATACCCTAGGACAAACAGGATCTGTATTTAGGATAATGCGGCTGTCTAACTACCCGCCGCGTACAATTTATTTAATTTAGCATCCATTTCATTTTCATTTTTTTAGCCGTACCCAGAATTCCGGGTGGACTAGAAAATTACGCTCTCGCCTCAATAGGACGGCCCGCATAAAGGATGTATCGACACCTCAACAACTAACTTTTTAAAGTATCCACATACAGGGTAAGTGTCACAGTCAATAGACTAAATATGATCGTGACTTTTGACTAACATATTCAAGGCAAATTGGTTTCATTAGATCTCGATTATCATCCATCCCTATAGATCGTACCATCCCTGAAGTGCTATCGAACATATTGGAGACACTCTCTCCTTTTTTTTAAATAAACGCCTTGGAATACTAAATAATGAATATGACCTCGTGGAGGAAGTGAGGCCCTATCTTACTGAACCAAGGTGAGATAATACAGTTAAAAAACACCTTGACTATTTTTATCAACAACCAGTGAAAATAAGATTAATAATGAGTTTAATCTAGTTTCAAAAATGAAGCACGATATGATTTATTCCTTCTCCATCTTTTCTAGATAAAGTGACTCATCGCTAGTAGGCTTCTTCTTAACCTTAAAGCTACTTGTCATCAATTTTCATTGGGACAGAAATGTAGGTATTCTTTTACCTCCCTTGATATAATTAGATTAAGACAATTGATGGCATACCCACTTAATTATAATAAAGTGGGTATATGGACCAAGAAGTTATGTACGCCTATATGGGTGACACTCACGAAAAAATTGTTTTCATTATAAAAGTTGTGAAACTTGCCAATGTTACCGGTGGTGTGAATGAGGAATGAAAGTTTGTTTCCCTCCCCTTTTTTGTAAAGTGTGGTGCTCCCAGTGGGATGTTGGAAATTTTCAGGTTATATTATTTAGAATGGTGTTTTCTTTTAGAATGTACACAGGGTACTGTTGACCACTCAATAAAATAATGCATTCCCTGTTGTGTAAAAAAACGAATGTATATGTATATTAGATCATGCACCTTTCCCTATCCTAATTTCTGTATTATGTTTTATGTCTAGGAATTATTGTTAGAGTTATGCTATGGAGGATTTAATTTGTCAGTCCTGAGGAAGGTGGTTTTTATCACGGCATACCACCGAAACGCGTCGACGCATAGGTTGTGGGGTGGAATTTGTTACGGAACAGAACTCCAAGTAACAAGGGTGCACTGTCACCAGACTTTTTCTGTTTACTGTAATTACGAATTCACACATCCAAGACATCATTTTGTTGTCTGCTATTATTCCTCCTACCATACAATTGTATATTTGTTTTATTGTCTTTTTAATTTGTACCAAAAGTGATAGTTCATTATTGTGTTGTGCCTTTAGATATGACGTACATATACTGTCTCTTTATTTTCATCTTTGAGGTTTGATTTTCAGCCACTTGTCTGTGACTATTATGTTGAATGTAATTTGAAAATGAGCGTTTTTTAACTTGTCAATAAATCTTAACCAATGGTTTTTATGAAATAGACTTTCTTTACCGATTTTTTCCAACATTACATGTGGGGGCGTTCGTTATTCTATGTGAGAGTGCATAAGTGAGTAAACGTTATCAGATTTGTATACATGACTTTTTCCTCATATTCTAGCCCAAAGGGAAAAATTCTGTTAACTAATTGGTGGCGACTGTTACAAAAAGAGCTCAAATTATTCAAATAACAGTTCTTTGAGAAAAAATCTCATGTCTTCGAGGAATTGTAAGTGCCACATGGCATGAATGTATATCAATGAAAGTCATACTTTGAGCAAAATAACATTTTACATTCTTCAATATCCTTCATCTCTAGAAGGTCCAATGTGCGTATCACAGAAAAGTTTTGAATAGACGTTGTTTATTCACACTTGCCGCTCAAACACCAAGATAAGGGACAAATGGACCATTTTTGTTACAACCCGATTGATTGCAAAGTACTCGAATAGCTATTGTGGCAAAATACAGAAGAGATGAAGAAGCTGATTTTGAGCAATGGAGAAATATTTTAGCCACTCTCCTGCATATTCTGGCTTTCATTGCACAAACGCAACTGTTGGTTCCCCATGAATCAAAATGGTTTGACCATCAAATGGCCAAGTATTTTGCTTCTGTTTATATTTCCAACATTGAAATGTTCGCGACTAAAATGACCTCATGAAATGGCTTTGTGCTTGGTATCTGTATACTCACTTGTTGCACACAAATGGTGGTATCTACTTCAGGTTGTGCTTTACCTGGGCACAGTAGTGTCCACTAGAACCTTCCAGGAGACTTTCTGGTTCCTCCTCTGGAAACAGTCAAAATGACAGTAAAAGCGTAATAGAGATATGTGGGGTTTTGGGTGTTCAGGTCTTCTCAGGAGATCCTGTTACACATATTACTGTCAATTTCCATTGGCATGCACTTGAGTCTGCCCTCCTTGCATAAAATGTTGGCACTGTAGATATTGATGTGTAAAGTGACAATAATTTAGAGCAAAATAGTGCTTCAATTGAAAAACAAAGACATTGAAACTTGAGGCATGCCAGCAAAGGGCAGCCATCACATAGGGCAAAAGGATGAGAATCGGGGATTGGTAAAGCAGTATGCCGGAGTCAAAGATGGCAGTTTACTACATCAGCAGTTACTGGTGCCTGGTGCATGTGTTGGCGGCGTCTGGTGTACCATTGACATTCAGCTGTCCTGTCAATAGGAAGGAATTTGCCTTCTTCTTGAGAGCTGTGTTACTTCAAACTGACATGAAACTCCCACAAAGTTTAAATCACTTCCAGGAATAAACTTATGACTTTACTTTTGAATGTTTTCTGGAAAAATTAATTATTTTAAACATTATTGATATTTAAAAAAAAAAAGTAAGTTAATACTTCAAAAATGAAGAAGGGTGTTTTTTTTGTTTATTTCAATGTGTAATGGTACGATGTGGCATGCCTGTTATGGATAGAGTTGGCTGATTGCATAAAAGAGAGTAGAGAAAGCGGACGTCGATGGATGAATGGCAGGTAATACAGACAATATGGCTGAATGAATTTCATGCTCACTGCTGACATCTACGGTGATCTGCTGCTCATGAGTTTCAATTCCGAGGTCAATTTAAAGCTTTCATCCTTACGAAGCTGTGAAAAGGAGTACAGTTACAGCACTTATACATGGTAAACATATCTACGTTAATATTTATAATTCTGTGATAGTGTGTAGAACAGCACCATAATGGAGTAATGAAGGTGTAGATTTGCGGCATAATGTCCCCAACAAGTAACTCAATTCAACCATCCATGCTGAACTCTTACTGCAAAAGCTTGTTGCAAGAGTCGAACAGGCATTTGTCCGAGCCAATATGTCTGATCAGACAAGCTGGTGTAATGATTTTTTTTTATGCAAGCAATGGCATAAAAATAAAAAGAAGATAAAAAAAGAAAAGCATGCTGCTATCTGAAGATGGTGGCCACCTTGCATGAAATAAGGATTTAAACTTTTTTTTAAAGCACCATCACATGTAATTTTAATAGAACAGTACAAGTGCTTCCTAGCAGCCAGGTGTATATAGAGTCGGTATGGAAACCCATTTTAGTTTTAAGGCACATCACAGGAAAATATGAATTTTATTGGCGCAAAGAAAAGCTACTATTTATTGACTTCGAATTACTCTATTATGGAGACATAGTTTAAACACTCAAGGACTATGGTAGGAACTGGATCTGCACTGAATTAGAGGCATCCAATAGGCAAACCCGGAAATATAGCACAGACTCTGATGAAAGGGAGACAAAAAATGTATTGCAAACCAAGCAATGAGGTGGAGCTTAGTAATGAACCTAGTGCTTTCTGGATGGAAATCCTCGCAAAGGACGCATGATTTTGAATTATTGGCCACATCGATGAAATCTTGTCACTGGTGGTGGAACAGTTATAAACACGAGCCCACATTTGCTATTGTATCTACTTTATGTACGAGCAAATATTTTACCCCAATTTTGTGTAGGAACCAAATTTCCCACATCTTAGGATTTGTGGGTAAAAAAAGTGTTAGTCTAGATGTGTAAAGGCGGGTAATGTCAACTCTGTTTCATCCATCCCCAAACCATGAAGGCATTGCTGAAGGAACCTTTATTTTTTCGCGGTTTAAAGCTTACTGCCCTCACTTTTCTAAACGCATCTGACAAGCAATGGCAATGCCATTCGGTCTTGCCTTTGGGACCTATTGACTTTGCCAACAGTTTCCTGCCATGCTGTACAGCATCCCGAAAGCTGGGCAGCATGGCCAAAAAACAGCCATGATCCAAGTAGTATTTGAGAAGCAAGCAGTGGAAGCATAAATACCAGTTTATCGAAAGAGATTGTAAACAAGCTATGCTCCATGAGAGCGACAAACACAAGGCTGACAAGCTGGGGCACAAAAGAACAGGTAAATAAGGCTGACAGGCAAGCCAACCAGTGGTGAGCAATGAACTAGCTCCAAGCCCCTGGATGATCTTGGTAAGCCCACATTATGTCTCAATACATTCGCGGTCTAGTAGGCTCGACCTAAAATAATGGGTGAAACATTTCTATTCCCACTAATTTTCCTTTCAAAATGCCAAACATATAGAGATGTATCAAATAAGATCAAGCTTTCCAAAATTATTGGGCACCATTTGGTAAAAAATAAAAATTATTGACTGAAACTGTTAATTTGAGAATTGATTACCAGCCATGGCTAGTATTCATGACTCCCAATAAGACCTATGTAAGACAGTAGTCTGCCTGATGCCCTCCACTTCAACCACAAACTGCTTTGAAACACCAAAGCCTTGCGTAAAGCCATTTCGTCCCTCTGAAGAGGCCCAAGGGTATAGGCCTCTGGTGCACTTATGCCAAAACCTACCCCTGACCCGCACCCTTGGGGACATAGCAAATAGATAAATCAGACTTGGCTTTCGCTTATCTGGAGCTTCAAGAATACAGATAACTGAATGGGGAAAAGTAGAGTGCTGCAGTAAGTTTGGTGTTTGTTATTTGTTTTGCTCTCTGCCTAAAATGGAAACTGCCCTGAGTTCCTCTTTCTACTATGCACATTGTTTACGAGCCGTATTTTACCCATGTTTTGGTTCTCATTTGTATGTCCCTTGCTCATGTCAGGACTAAGCTATATTCTTCGGAACAGTGCTACACATTGGGAGGCAGATTTACAAGCCCCCTGCACCAACAGTACGTCACTTTTTGTGATGTACTGGTGGCGCAGGGGGCTCATCCATATTTACAAGGACAGAAAAAGCCACCCTGCGTGACTTTTCCTCTCCTTGTAAATACGGCCCCTTCACACGCAGCACTTTGCGTGGAAGGGGCGTTCCATGGGTGTTGCTGTGGGTGTTCCCACGCAACACCCATTGAACAAGACACATCTCCAGACTTACGAGAAATCGTAAATATGGAGATGAGTCTGAATGACACGCCACTCTAGAGGTAGTGTAGCGAAGCGCAACGAGGAGAAATGTTTTCATTTCTCCTCGTTTTTTCTTCTTTCAATGCGTGCTGCATTCTACAGCACACATTGAAAGAGGAAAATGCCTGTAGTGATTGTTTTTGTGCAGGAAGATGCCCCTTCCTGCACAAAAACAATCTCTCCACGACTCAGGCATCCTTGCACCATGGTGTAAGGGTGCCTGCACCAGCGCATGGCTGCAGTTTGTGCCCCAGCGCAGGGGAAAGCACAGAGATGCAACCTATTCTTGTAAATATGTTGCATCCCTATGCTTCGGAAGTGCCGCAGCGTGGCGCAGCCAAAGAGCTTGCAATGCCACGCTGCAGCACTTCCTTGTAGATCTGCCCCATGATATTGATCTCATTACTGTTTTTGTTGGACATGATCAATATTTAACTGATCAAAACCTGGAGTATTTTACCTGGACACCTCACTACCCAATTCAATCAATCAATCAATCAATTCTTGCTTCATTTCGATTTTGGTTGCAAATCATAAAAGCATACAATAAAATGATCATACATAAAAACATACAATAAAAATCCCGAACCTAAATACATAAATACAATAAAAAACATGATATTTACAAGTTAAAAAATGTATGCCCCACCTCATCTTTTACAAGGAAACAGAAAAGGGCATATACATAACAATTATTTAGTCTTTAGTTAGGACGATTCACAGCCAACAGAATAAATCCATTAAAATTAATAATAACTTCACATATTTATGTTAATAAATTTCAGAGGGATCTCCGTGCAATATTAATCTAAATTCCTACGATGGCGAACAATACATTTAAGAAAGCTAACCACTATAAATACCAACTGCTCTCCCTCCAGCATCTGTAAAAAAAGTTAAAGCTGGGCGACATTGTCTGTAACCAATACGCCTCAGGAACGGAATAAGCCATTTGTTCCTGGATTCAATATAGAATTTACAAAAAAGAATGGTATGCAAAGTCGATTGTAAAGAAGTGTCATCACAGGGACAACAAGAAAGTACTTTAGCCCAGTTATTTCGTACTGGGAATGCAATCATACGATGGAAGAAGTTCATCCTAAATCTTACCAGTAGATAACGATCGTAACTCGTGATATTAAAAGTGAGGTACGGCTGTATTGTAGGTAGCAATTTTATCATTAAACTGTGGGTAACAGAAGGTTTGGCGGCTTCACTCATCAGTCTCAGCTCCTCAAGATGGGCGAGACCTTTCTTTTTTAGGGCCTTCCTCGCGACCTCACGTATTGAGGAGGGATTATAATAATATTTATCCCAACCCAAGTCGTGAAAAAAGCTCGCAATGTACCACAATCACCTGGACCTGCAAGCATTGTCCATGGTTAGACAGTCGGATAAAATAAACTGGGTAAGGGTTGCTTTATCCGAAGACCAAATGCTGCGCCATAATAATAGTGGTTCAACTTTGGCTAGGTCCGTCACATGTACAAGACCCAGCTCTGTGTGACAAGCAAAGGTACCCGGACTCCCAGGAACTGCAAGAAGAAACCTCAAGAAAGAATTTTCGACTCTCTGAATGCTATCCGTACCCACATAGCCCCAGAGACCCGCCCCATACAAAGCCACAGATAAGCATTTAGCTTTATAGATCGCAATAATTTCGGGGGGAGCTCTATTTCCCAACTTCCTGGTAAAATTGACAAGGGCTGAAGTTGTTCTTAAAAAAATAAGTTTTCTCGTTTCTACAGCCGGTTTCCAGGATAGTTTGTGATCTATTGTTATGCCTAGATAGGAGAATTTTTGTGCAGTTGCTATTTTTTCTTGATTCAGATAGATACCCCTCATTTTACTTATGCTTTTGTGGCCAGAACTTGCCCTCATGACAAAGGTTTTACTGATATTTATCTTTAGGTCAAGGCCTGCCATAAATGTGGAATATCTGTCCAAATTCTTTTGAAGTTCACGGGGGGGTACGAGCTAAAATGACGGTATCGTCTGCATAAAGGAGTGCAGGTATTGAACAATTGTTCACCATTGGGAGATCCTGGCACACCTTCATCATCTCTCTTTCCAGCCCATTGGTATACAGTGTAAAGAGGAAAGGGGCCAGGACACACCCTTGCCTAACCCCTTTTTCTACACTGCCCAATTCATTTTTGCTCAAGAACTACAGTAGTTTGCTGCATAATTCATACTGTTTTTACAGAATGCCTTCACCTGCTGAAAATAAAGTACTGGGAATGAGGCCACGTAGCATAAAAGGTTTCTGCTTCATATTTTGCAAAACCTTTGACTTTAAGCTCCCACGCTTCAGTGCAAATCACCAATTACATTTACCTCCTATTAAATATAGTAAAACATTGTTACAATAATATGAATTTAGTTGTACAAATACTATAAAAGTCATGCTATCATTTAAGAAATTCTGTAACAGACACACAGTCTTTGTCTGCATCAGGGCATTAACAGGTGCCCCAGAAGCAAATAGGGACCGTGCACCCTCTTACAAATAATGCCCTGCCCCATGACAACCACAAAGTCACGCAGACTTCAGTGAAGACAATTAGTGAAAATCGAGAGGCTGTTTGAATCAGCCACTCTGTCTTTCTCTGCGCAGGAGGCACTTTAAAGACGAAACAGCGATATTCCTGCAGGCAGGTGTAGTACGTGACTGCACCTGCCAACAGAGGAATGTCTAGGTGGTCCATGGGACTCCATTTTACTCATTGTGGGGGTTGCACAAAGGGGCACACTGACTATGCACCCCCTTTTCTGTGGCACACACTCTGTGCCTCCTGATGAGTTTTTATCCCCTGCGCCCACATCCATTATATGGCGCAGGTGGTGAGGCAAAGTGCTTCCCTTGTTAGCATGGGTCCACGCTGCCATACTCCCACTGAAAATAGCGCTGGTGCTCTATATGCAACTGCGCCACATGTATTACAGAAGAGGGCACACAAGCATCTGAGCCTTCTTAATAATGCAATGCCCAGGAGTGCAGAAAATGGGTGCAACTGTTCTTTTTGCCCACAGGGCCCTGTTTGCAATACAGCCAAAGGAAACTATGCTTCCTCCTCCACATGGGCAATGACTATGTAGCATCTGGTGCATTTCCGTCCATGCTATATAGAACTAACTTTGATTGATTTACACCCAAAGTACAACAGTAGACGTATATTTTCAGCTATACATGTCCCCGCCCCCTCATGTAATGTGATGGCGACACATACTCTGACTACTTGGAATAAATAGCCACTAAAGGTTAGTGCATTGCATCTAAGTATAGATTTACACACAAGCGTAACTTTCAATCCACATGTGTGGAAACCTACGCCTGTAGACTTACGTTTGTGAATTGGACCCATTATTTCAGCAAGTTAATTGTGCATGTATTTTATGACAACAACAGTCTGCCTGAGACATTTCCAGAAAATAGTAGGGATGTGGTATTACTTTCTTGCCTCACATTCATTTCCAGAAGTATTTGTAATGCTGTAAAGCGGGAAAAATGTCTGATAATCCAGTTACCAAGAATGTTTCCCATGTATAGTATTAACCCCTTCGGTGCTCATGACGGAATGGTTCCGTCATGACCCACGGTTGAGCTGTGCTCATGACGGAACCATTCCGTCATGAGCACACCCGCGCAAGATTCCGTCAGCACAGCGGCGGAATCTGCGCAGCATCGAAGGGGTTAAGGATATGTTCCAAATCAGGTGGTTTTGCTGTTTGGGAAGATCACACTTTGGAACCGATTATATAATATATTCACACAGGTGTGCAGCTAAGCAATGCTGGGAAGCTTTTCGCAACTTTGTAGCAGTCGATTATAGTACTGCATTTACAGATGCTCTTTTGTACCTGTATATGTTGCATACTGAAAGCCAAACACAATTCTTTATTTGCATAGCAAAGTTTGCAATTTTTATGCACTAATCACTCAAAGCTCATGTTTTTTTTAGTATGCATAAAGATCTGCTTAGGCATTCAAAGCTCATTTTAGGTCTGGATTGAATGCATTATGACCAATACTTTGTCACATGGATTTGCCTTGGCTACGTCCAGACGAGTAAATGTCTCTCTCAATGCATGCTGATGGCTGATTGGTGTATTATTCCACCGAACACAGAATGATTGCCTTGTGATGCATCAAGGATTATTTAACATTTAAAAAATACACCTATTCATGACATATTACACTTGTTATTTTTAGGGGTGGGCGGAATTTGCGAAAGTGACTTTCGCAAATTATCGCGAAAATGTTACAAATCTCCGCAAACACGCGGAAATATCGCGAAGATGTGGAAGTTTTTTTCCCGCCCGTTCGCGGTATTTTCTGTGTGGTCGCGGCTCGCCAATTTACCCATGCGGTTGCTCGCGGGCACGGCCATCTTGTTTTCACTCTTCTCGCGGTGCATGATCGCGAGAAGAAAGACGTGATCGCGCGACCAATGACATTACTGCGGGCACGAACTGCCGCGAGACAGCGCAAATGGCTACCAACAATCCAGCATCTCGTGGAGAACGCGACCGGATCTGGAAAACTTGTCGGCAAACGCGGGGATTCAGGTAAGGCGATCGCGCTTGTGCGAGAATGTATTATTTTACAGCGCGAGCAAGAAACAAATTATCGCTAAGCTGCGGAATGCGGAAATTTTGACATTTTCGCGCTCTCCGTGGAACGCGAAAATGTCAAATTATCGCAATTTCCGCGAGCGGAACGGAAATTTAGCCCAGGCCTAGTTATTTTATCAATACATTGTATGCACGCATCAGGTGTTTTTAATGTTTTCTTTAAATTCAAAATGAAAGCTAGACCCATTGGCTTTGCCAATGCGTGTTTCATAGTTTTCAATGCATAAACTATACCTGTTCCTAATTCTATGCTATGCTACATGTATCCACTATTCCAAGATGGATGCGTTGCGTTGCTCTAAAACTTTGGTACAACATCCGCTGGCTCTCGGTCGCTGACATCCACTGTTGCATGCTTTTGTCACCGGAGCGGTGATTCACAACACAGCGACATGTATATGATGGGCACTGATTATTTTATTTACTTCTTTTCCATGCATTGTAAATTGTAATGGAGGCAATTCAAAAGTAAATCATACGGACAGTAACATAATTAAAAAAAATATGAGGAAGCAGATAAGTGACTCGAATCACTCACCCGGTACAAACTCACAAAAATATTGTTAAGTGTATGTGTTCTCTTGTACTTTTATCTTGTACTTAGGGTGGGTGTTTGCTGAGAACGCATGTGCTGTGTGCTGTTTCCCCCTTTATAGTAATCTCTAGGAATGATTTAGGATCCAGTATTGAATGGGAAACAAGGACACCGTGGCAGATTTATGTAAATAACTGATTAAAGTGTTTGCTTAAAGCGAACGAGTGTCAATTTGACTATACTTACACGTGAAATCAAATATTGTAAAAAGTACCGATGTGAGAGTTTATCTACGCAGTCGTTGGGCTTGTTGACTCCAACGGGAATTCATTCTTTTATTGCAATGTTGTTAATGTTCTTCTTGCGCCTTGTCTCTCGTGCAAGCCTTCCTTATTTTGTTCTTCCGCTTTTTGTGTGGAGAACTAGGTAAAAAGCAATAGAATGGTCCGCTGTTGAAACACCGGCGTAACGAAATTTGAGGGGGGGTCCCCCTGCAAAGTACATGGAGGGAGCCCCCTCGCTCCGGATCCAGTCAGCAGCTCTCAGGCCAGGAACTCCCGCCCGTGCACAGTGCCGAACCATTACCATTTCAGAACAACTTGATGAAACGTACCCTTTAGTTAATACACATAAGGCCAGCATACAGCTCAGCGAGCTAAATGTTTCCCTCTGAAATTTGCTGTGTGAGGTGCAGAGTGGAATAGCTATCAATAAGGCAGCAGGTGCACTGGTACCCATGCCCAGGTTTGCAAGGGACTCACAGTACCACCAAGTATGCCCCCATGCCCCAACCTGGGAATGGGGGCATTTACCTTGCTTGCATTCGAACCCGGGGCTCACGAGTTCACGACTCATCCTTCCGTGCTCACACCCTGAGTGCCAATAAACCCAGAAACCCAGGGGTACCATAGCAGCATCTTCTCTGCTTCATCCCAGGCCCTATGCATCTTTCACACATTCTGAAAACAAAGCAGGCGGTGAGAGATTTTTTCCATCAGTGCCAGTGTTTGTACAGATGATTATTTTTCGAACCATTCGGAAGCACTTGTAAATATGTAATGTGCAGGTGCAGTGTAATATGTTAAATGATACCCGGAAGGGTTACCTTTCATTCCGTGAGTGGATTTTCGCGGATTCTATGGGGGATGGAAATGAGCAGTCGTGCTGTCCTCGCACCTGTACAGTTGGCAGGATGCTGCCATCATCAGGTTCGTGGCAGCCCGAGGGCACATATTAACATGCACAATATGGCTACGTTTAATGGTTCGTATTCCCAGAAACAAGGCGCATACATCCAAACCATGCAACATATAAATAGGAATGATTTTATATCTGCTTTTTGTAAATTCTGAATAGTCACTGAATAGGTCATAACTACATTGTGTTCTGCATGGACCTATGTCAGCCCCTGACATACTATGACCATTGCCGTCCCAAAAAGTACGTTTAATAATTCTGCATTTTTCTTCAGTAGGTTAATTTCTTTCACATGTGTGTTCCGGGGAAACATACCACGACGTACATGGAAGACACTTTATCCATAATAATAATAATAATATTAATGAACAGATCTGTAGGAGTTCGGTACCTAATATGGCCACCTACGACTCTTGCTCCATTTAGTTCAGTACAAAAGAAGAATTGACGATGGTATAATTTATTATCCATGTTTATGCAGATGCTGCTGTTAGTAGCGACCAGAAGCTGACATCAGTGACCACTGTTTTTATTGTGACCGGTTGTTTTTTCCAAAGTTTCAGTGAGTGTGCCTGGAGGCCTTTACTACCTGCCATCTTACGCCCCAGACCTTCAATAAAGGAAAACTGTTCTCCTGAAAAATTGTGCTTTTATCAAATATGGCAATATACTGCAGCAGTATTCAGGTAGCACATACTTTGCTGTCCGGCCCACAGACAGCCTCTACCGTAAGGACCTGATTACTCAAGTCAGCAACCACAAGCAAAATAAAAGGGATATGCAAAGTTATCTCTCAGAATTTTTTATATTCCCTAGTTTTGATCTGATGGGCTACCACAAAATGATGCCTACAGCACTTCAGTGGTGGCTCCTCTGCAATGGCGGAGGAGCATCGCCCCACTGCCTGGATCAGAGCCAGCAAATGTAAAATAAAACGATGTTCTTGAATCGTTTTATTTTACATTTTCCGGCTCTTAGCCAGGTGTTTTGGGAGGAGCGAGGCCAAGGCATGGGAGGGGGAGGAGGAGTGCTAGTGCCCTCCACTCCCTAAGTTCTCATGTGTGTTTGGTCGGCCATCTAAGGCCGGCCAAAACACACATGCGCACTTAGGTTTTCTCCAGCCCTGCTGCATTGAACAGCCAGGCTAGAGGAACCCCCACAAACTCCCAGGTCTAAGCAGGGCATCTTTTCTACCCGCTCAGACCAATCCCCCCGCTGCTCCGCAGTGAGGGGATACGACAGGGAGTTTGACCCAGGGGTTGCTGTGACCAGGTAGGAAGAGGAGAGGCAGTTCGACTAGAAGCGCTGCTGAAGACGGCCGGCAGGAAAAGGTACGTTTTTTTTTAAATATTGTATTTCTACCCCTGTGACACCTCCAGCACGATCCCACACACCTCACCTCCCTTTGTGTATGGCGGCCGCCGTTGCAGCAGATAAGTCCAGATGTAGTTCCATGACAAAGTATTGAGTCAAAATATACACAAAAATACGGGTGTGTGTGTATATATAAAACAATAATTGAATAATTTTTCAAATGTAATAAAATTACAATAGTTGAGGTAGCCTCACAGGGATCAGCTCTATTGCCTCCTTATTCAAAATATATGCTAGACCACTTGCGAATCTTATACAGTACAATAGTTTCATGTTTTTTTTTACTATACTAATTACAGTCAACTTTAATTTTTTCTTAACAGCTCTCCCTCTGACTGCTCTACTCCTCACAACTTTTTACTGAACATAAAGGAACAGCCTGGATGCTACTGGCTAAACCTGAGTCTCAAAACGACTTGGATTCTAATAACTGGTAATAGTGCGTATGACTTTAGCCACAGAAACATGGCACCTGCCCCGCCTCTCTTACCACTGTAAAGAGCCACAGGGTAGATATGGACTCCTACTCCAGATGATTCCTGAAGTTTCACCTGAGAAAATGAGGTAAGGCAAGGACTTCTTTTACTTTTTTGTGGGCCACTTTGCCTAGAAGAAAGTTATATAATATTTTAACTGCTGAAAGCACTACTATCCCTTTTAAAATGTGCAAAACGCCTGGGGACACAACCGTATGCCTTCAAACCTAATAGGAAGTCAAACCTCTGCCATTATGTTTTACATCAAATTGGGAGCAAGACTTACTTTTGGGTCTATGTACTTTCATGCAATATTAACCCTAGCTCGCCCAAAAGTGCACTATGTATGTAATCCTTTCATTGGCATCTCATAGCCACTTTGTAATCTTCATAATCAACGATTTTACATTTGTTAGAAACTTTTTATTCTAACACAACAGTGCATGCATGGGATAGGAATCTACCACCCCTCAAAGCTGTGTTGTAGCAAAGCAACTGCATCTTGGGCCTCTGCAGTATTATACGCAGAAACTCTGTGTTTCTGATCGGTGTTTCAAATTGTGGAGCAAGATCAGTCTCACGACAGTTCCTTAGTCTCTAACAAGGTAAAGGTACTGCGTCATTGATATGCTAAATATTTATCATGGTGCATTAGTTACTATAATAAACCTTGTGTGTGCCTAGTTTTCCGTAGGGTGTTACCATTCATGCTAAATCCATATAAATGTAAAAACTGTATTTTACCTGTATGAGAGTAACAGTAGCCCTGCGATCTGTTTAGTATAAAAAAAGCTGTCCTCCCTAGTGAACCAAGACAGGCTGTGTACCTACAAATCAGAAATGCTCTTGTGTTCCATCTCTCATATCCCAATCCCCCTTCCCCTCTCTTTGCCATGAGCACTAAGTACTGTCTTGGACCTGCTCAGCACTGTTGACTGGGAAGGAGAGTGGTGGGTTCTTTGTTGTTCCCATAGCAACATTGAAACCTAAAGGCTAGTGGTCACTCGAGCCTGACATAAATAACAAGGACGGAGTGACCCTGAAAAAGGGTGATGTGTTCAGGAGTCAGAGATGGGCAAACAATATATCCATCAATATATCAAGGGCAGGTGTACTGTAACAGTGCAAGTGTAGTGCAACAAGGACCTACTCAGGCACGCACACACTAGTATACAATTAGGAGGATAAACACAAAAGAATGGCGCAAAAATACCTAAATACCTATAGGAAAACAGCAGGCAAATTCTTTGTTAGAAGTGGTCTACAAAGAGTTGTCTGATCTCTGAGGAAGTTGCAAAGAAGCTGACGCTTCTCTGTGCTAATTTTATATGCTGGTGCTGCCTCAGTCTCAGTTGGTCTAGTTCTTAGTTCCAATTACTGCTTCTTGCCAGGTAAATAACGTACATAATGTGTATTTGTAAAGAACAAGTTCACCCGTGGGCATCTTGGCACCTAATAACAGCTGTTTATTGTAGGGGCGGCTCCTCCATTAGGGCAGAGGAGCGTCGCCCCACTGCTTTCTCGCAGTGCGAGAAGCAGAACCGTAAAATGGTGGTTTAAATACCATTTGTGTTTCTGTTCTCGCGCTGTGAGAAAGCAGAATGGTATGCCTGGTTGAGGGAAGGTGGGAGGGTATGCCTGGTTGTTTATGCCTGGTTGGAGGCGCTGGGGGGAGTGGCTTGCCCACTGTTGTGGGCCCTGACTGTTTGGTCGGCCCTCTGGGGCCGACCAAACTAGTCGTGAGCACTCTGCATGTTCTCTATGTAGGCTGCATGCAGCCTACATAGAGAAAATGGCCTCCCTGCAGGCGCCCACCTGGGCGTCGTCTACATCAATCACAACGCTGCCATTGCAGAGTTGTGATTGGCTGAGGGAAGGGACGATGCCTGCTTCCTGTTCTCCTGAAGCAGCAGGAAAACGTGGGACCCGGCCATCAGCAGAGGCGGCGCAGGACCCCTTGAGGTAAGTTTTTTTACTTTTATAGGAATCCCCACTCCAACCCCCCCTGTGCGAACCTCTACGCGAATATCCCCTACCCACGAGTCATGCGAGACGCGATTGATATATTGTCAGGGGGAGGTGGGATCAAGGCTAACTTTTTATGTTGAAGCCCTGCAGATTGGAGGCTTTTCTGTCTTTCTGACTGCCATTGCAATGTAGATTATGATGGCACTGAGAATACTGACCCACGCACCATGGCCACAACCACCATGTCAACTACTAGCACTATCCTCTTAGGTAAAGTTGAAAGCCGTAATCATTCACACCCTTGAATTGGGTGACTGCACCATTATGCTGGGCCTTTTTGCTGCATATTAGGGCAGCTGAAATGTGGATGAGCCCTAACACTGAGTCCACAGACTTCACAAATGTAAAAGTTGTAGTATTTAAAATGTTGCAATCTCTGAGTTCTGGTGATATTTAGAAAGCACTCTGTTTTCATTCTCCTGTATATCACCAGAAACCCTGAATGTCTGTAGTGGACCATATTACATGGGTACCTGTTATGTGTACTCTATATATTGGTCCATTCATGTTCACTTGCCAGTGATAGTTTGTACTATGTCACCGGCGTATACACAATGATTATGACATCACACACACACACACACACACACACACACACACACACACACACACACACTCAATTCAATTTAATTAGTTAACTTTATTCGACCTTACAAGATAAGATCATAAAAGTACAATATGTCATAAAATTCATATTTTGTGATATGTTACGTGCCAACACATTTCAATAGATAAACACAGATAGGAACCACACACACTCAGGAACCTAGTTCAAATTGACTTTTTTTGTTATTGTCATCAACATAAGACCTACAGTTTAAATGGGCAATTGCTTTCCAATGCAGAGCACATTACTCTGCAAATGTTTCATAACAATAGCACATATTTTCCTGCCCCCTGACCTCCATTTCAAAGATATATTATCGAAACCTCATTGTTTATTATATTCATTCTTCATCCACAGGAATAGGCCATAGAATTAATGGAAAAAAATAAATCTAATAAAATGCTTTCCTTTTTAGATCCTACAGTTTTATAATTGAAATATGAAAATTCCCCTTTCCACTTTCACTCCTTACCGATTGATCCAAAATATATGTATTTTCTTCCCAATTCCAATATGTTCTATAAAGTGCAGTGCATTGTGACTTGACAAAACCTCTACAGTTTTGCATTTCCTATATGAACTTTAAGCTGCACTGTGAGAAATAGGGTTATAGCTTGACTGGTGTTTGAACCCTGCTCAAACATCATCCACAATCCCTGGCAGGGTGAGCCACAAATTTTTACTAAATTAGCCTGTGCGTAACTGTAGGTAGCTTGGCACAAAAACAGCTAGCCTTAACGTGGTGGCAATGTGTAAAGTATTTATACAGCACACAAACAGTGATAAAATGAAAACACAACAAAAATCCTACACCAATTTGGAAAGGTAAAGTAAATTTTAATAAATTACTTGTCACCAAAATTACAAAAATCCAATCAGAAGAACCAGAGTTATGTATTTTTTAATTTTTAAGTGAAATCTAGTTCCTAAAAGATCAAAGTGCCACCCACAGGGATCGGGTCGAGCGAGACCGGGTTGAAGTAAAAAAAAGATGTCTGATCGCAATAGAGCATTGGTCGGCTACAATAAGTGGATTGGGCCTGGTCAGCTCTTACCTTTGGATTTAGAAGGAATTTTGAAGAAAAAGTTCTTAGAAGTTAAAGTTCAGCGGGCCAAGGCTGCAGGCGGTGTTCGAGGAAGGAGCGTCATAATCGGGTAGCCACTGGACGAAGTCGCTGTGAAAAGTTCTATATTTGGACTTTGTCACTTTTTTGGAATTTGAAAATCTCAATTGAAATGAGTCAGGAGGCTATAGCCAATGAGAGTTACATGAGGCCAATACCCCTTGGGTGAAGGACCACCGAACAGGATTTGCTGCTGTGGAGATGAATGCGGTGGGAGCAGCCGTGATGTCAGGCCAACCGGAGCTGGTCATTGGGCGGATGTTTTAACAGGTTGGTCCCGGTCTTCCATCGGTTCTCAAAGCAGTTTTTAGCCAAAACCTCTTTAAGTCCAAATTTTTGCATTTTGGCTATCTGGGCACATTTAGTACCGCCGCCAAGGTCCCAGGACTGGAAGGGCACCACTTAGGGGATTAGTACTCACTCAGTCTTGGTGTGAGTTCAAGATTGTGGGAGACTGTTATGTTCCTGTGGCTCTGCACAAGACACCAGCAAACTAGCCCTTGGAGTCACTCTGGTAGCCCTGGGTTCAGTTGAAGAAACAGGGCTCAAGCAACAGGGCAGGTCTTTGAGGGTTCAAGGCAGGCAGGCTCTAGACAGCAAAGCAGTCCTTCAAGGTGCAACAAAGCAGTCTTGTGAAATACACAGCAGACCACCGCAGCAGACACTCCTCTGAGAGTCCTTCAGCAGGTCCAAGAAGTGAACTTTATGTCAGATATCTTTGCTGTTCTGATGGAGAGCTCAACCACTGGAGAGTGGAACACCGAATGAAAGGGAATAGGGAAACACTGCGGGCATGATGCAAAGTCACAGACCTGGTAACATTAACCATGTAATCACATTAATACACCCCACACTCTAGTCTCTGCCATCTTGCCCTTGGACTGGCTCACTAACAAATACCATACAAGAGATAACAAAATGCAGCCAGCTCCATTTAAAAATAAGAGGATCTTCAATGAGGAGCAGACAAGCTTTGTAGTTACCTTTGTAGTTACAAGGTACTTCATTGTCTACCTCTGCATACCCTCAGTGGTGCCAAGAAGGTAGTCAAATGGCTGGAGTTTATAGAGTATATCAATGTATTAGTGGTAGAGGTATGCCCCGTGGCAGACGCAAGAAAATGTGACAGGACAAGAGGAGGCATGTGAAGCAGAAGTTGTCCTAGATACATGTGGCAAATAGTCATCCTGGAGGAAGACTGTGTTTATATCTCAATTTCCTCCCCCTCAAGGAATAGGGGGCATATTATCAAGACAGGCGATAAAATTATCGCCGCTTTAGCGACAGAAAACTGCCGCTAAAGCGGCGATAATGGGCTTGAAAATATGCCGCAGATAATTCCCATAGAAGCCCATGTTGACACCAGAACATGGGCTTCTATGGGAATTCTCAAGGGCATATTATCAAGCCCATTATCGCCTCTTTAGCGGCAGTATTCTGCCGCTAAAGCGGCGATAATTTTAACTCTGTTTCTTGATAACATGCCCCCACGTCCTCACCACCATTCAACCCCGCCTTACTATGTGGCCCACCTGTTAGAGGGAACCCCAACATTAGGCCTAGTACTAAATCAGTATTCCTCTCTTGCAACTAGTTCCTTTACCACCCCTAATGCCACTCTGGGCTATCCCAACCTTCCCAGATAGGCAGATATCACGCACATGACCCTAATGCACAGCATCTGACACCCTCTCTAAAAGAGTAAAGTGTTAAAATTGTTCTCAACACAGTCTACATTTCTGACACTCAGTTCCAATATCTAGGTTGAGCACAGGACTTGAACAAAGGTCAGGCCTCGTAGCAGGCCGCTACTGCACACGGCTAAAGGGTGTGTTCTGTAACAGCTGGCCGAAACGTTGTGCACACTGAAGTTTAGGCACAGGCCCTGGAGCTAACACCATTTGCAAATGACTGAAAGCTATGCTCATTGGAGTTTGGGTGAATTGGAGAGTGGAACCGAGGCATGACCTGTACCTACTCCTGCTGTGTATGAGATTGAGCACAAGACTCAGCAATCAGTCCTGATGCAACTGACTGAATGGTGTGCACAATAAGAGAAAGTTTAATTGAAGATGTATATATTATGTCATCAAAAAGCCACAAAAAGGGCTAAAAAAATGAAACTCTGATACTTTAAGTTATAGCTTCTACTGCTTATAATACATTGTTGTCTTTCAAAAAATCAAAAATTCTCTTTGAAAGTGCAAATTCGAGGCAATTATGTTTACAAACTAAATACAGAAAAGCCTGCAATTGACAATTTGTTTTAAGCTCTACAAACCCTAACTCGTTCTCTAGTCCCCACCAGAGAAAATGCACGTTAGTTTTTCCTCGCCTTCATTTTACATTTAATGCATTGCTCATTCGTTACACTATCCCTTTACGTTCTTCATATGGACACTAAGCCAAATGTACTAGATGTCGGAAGTCATGAGCTATAAAATAGGCTGGAAAAGCGACCAACCAATTAGCACAGGACACTGGCTATGATATAGTCATATACCTATGTGGAATAATCTTTCTTCCAAACATGGGAAGCAAAACTACAATATGTTAAGTGGTGAAGGTATCTCATTTTAGGAAATATGAAATACTTGACTGGTAAGGACTTCAATATTCCTTCTCTTTGTTATTCAAAGATTTATAGTCTGTTTTGCATGTGTGCACAACTGTAACATAAGCAGAGATTGGGGATTATACTGTTTGCTATGTTCCTAGTGCCTTTCCAAGAACTGGAACTGCTCTGGAAAACCGTCTTAGGGAAGTCAAAGTAGTAAATAACTGACATAATTATCTCGCAACTTCAGCTGCTGTAGTATCAAAAAGCACTGAAATTTAGAAACAGTAAATTAGCGAGATACCTTATAGATGTATGTGCTCTCATTAACGTACTCTCAGGACACAATTCACATAAAAAATAAAACAAGCATTTGCAATGCAATCGGTCTCGCATTTGTGAAAGTTAGAGCTACTGGTGTTGTAAATTATATTGTTTTTTTACTTATTTTTTTTTTGTTTGGAGAGGAGTGGATGTAGGTGATGTGGAGGGTAATTAAATGGCTGCATTGGATTTGTTAGTTGTGGAATTGTGTGGGGTGGAATTGTGTGATGTGTAGTGTATTTGTGTATTGGAATTATGTGGCATGGTGAATATATAGGGTGAGAGCTACAAAGAATAGATAGAGAGGGATCAGTAGTTTGAGCACGAAGTGGTGAATGAACTCAAAACAGAGGAGCAGAAAGAGTATGTGAGAAAGAGCGAAAGAAGTGGAGATCACGTCATAGATGGAGAAAGAGAGAGCGCCTGTGTATGCAGAAGACACCCAAATAAGAGGAAGAGACTGTTGGTTTGAGGGACAGAATTCTTGAAAAGGCATGGGAAAGAAACTGTGCTTGAAGAAATGCGGTGAACCACATGAGAGAGGTGGGAAGAGTGTGTGAGACAGCAAGAGATAGAGATGTGAGAGAGAGGACAAGAGAGAGAGGGATGAGTGTGAGGGGCATCTGGGGGTTTGATAAAATGAATATTAATGATCTGGGTATCAGGGACACTTTTACTGGCAATATAACAAAGCTGCAAGATGTGGAATCAGACACAGTGCATAAAGAAGTATTGAAAAAGCTTGGCTCTAAAAATGCAGTGCTATTTAGAACCAGGACATTTGTAAAATTATTCTGATAACTTTCAGAATTATTTAAGAGATTTGGACTAAAGAAATAGGTACAATATGCCTTACGTGAATAGAACTGAGATTGACACGAAAATACAACAACTACAGTTACATACATGAGCATTCTTCTTACAGCACAATTTTTTCAGAGATTGTTAACCAAAGGCGTAGGTACATAATAGCAGCCTTTATAAAGTGCGTAGAGAGGCTGCTAACCATTTGTGAGAGGGGTAGCACAAATGGACTAAAGATAAATATTAACATTATTATATCCAAAATAGTGTTGACAGAAGAGCTCAGAAATTTTTTGACAACTTCTGTGAGGGGTTGTTGCTTTCAAATGCTGTCCCCCCTCACCTTTACACTTAAGTGAACAGGATTTCAGACAGGTTGAATCAAAACATGTGTGCCGACACTAAAGTAGCCTTTCAAATGAGGGTCAGTTGAAAGTTGGGGATTGGAGGACCATGTATTGTAGGGGCTACCAGAAAGGAAGGGCTGTGAGAAGGCTCATAGAACAACTCAGGTGTTTTCTGGGCTGTGAGAGAATTAAGGAAGTTTCTATGGGGGAGTAAGTTTGTAATCAAAACGGATCACAAACCCCTTAAGGAGGTATTTTCAAAGACGGGGGTGGATTTCATTTCTCATAGAATTCGAAAATTCGAAAGGAATTTAAAGGAGTTTAAATTTGACATGACATACGTCCCAAGTGCCAGCAACTTTTTGGCAGATTATTTTTCTAGGTTAGCTGACAATGTTGGACTAAGTCCTGGTGAGCCAAAGGAGATCTGGGATTGCATTGATTTCTTTGGAGGCAAAGAGTTCGATGAGGAAGTACAGGAGTGTGTCTCATTACATATGGTATCATAAAGGAAGAGGAGTGGGGAAAGGAGGAGGATTACGTACTCCAGGAAGTTGTGAAGATGATTAGAGCAGGTTGGTGCATTAGAGACAGGTTGTGGTTGGTGGTTTGTTGATGGGAGGAAGCAAGTTTGTATCTCTCTACAAACTGAGGAAAAGATTGGTTGAGAATGCTCATGCCAGTCACATGGGGATCTCTAAGACCAAGGAAAGAGTTAGAACAGGATTCTGGACCTTGGGTAGTCATAGCAGTTGACATTTTGGGACCTGTAAAGAATAAAACGTGTGACAGATATGTTGTCTGCATTGACATATTTTCTCATTAGCCAAAAATTAAAATTGTGAATTCGGTTGAGACCATTTAATTGTACAATTTTTAGAAGAGCTGTATGAGAGGGAATGTTTCCCTGTGCCTCTTCTCACTTGCAACGGGGTGCAGTTCAGGTCTGGTGTAGCGGAAGAGTTTCTTATGGCACGGGGTGTAAAGCATGAAAAAGCTGCCCTCTATCATCTCAAGAATAATGGCATTGTGGAGTGCTTCATAAAAGTGCTATAGGAATGTCTGCAGCAGGCAGTTGTGAATGGTATAAACTGGTAGTGTATGCTTAGAAAAAAAGTAGGTGAGTATCATTTAACCCCACTCTCATCAATAGGGATGGCACCATTTCACCTTTCAGAAGCAGGCTTCCCAACAATTAAGTGATTCCGGTATGGGTAAATGAAAAGAGGATGGTGGTTGATGATTAGTTGAACAAGGTAGAAGGCTGGCGTAAAAGAGTGAAGGAGAAAATGGCAAGGAGGAAGTGCTTGTTTGATGGTTGTATGATGAGCACAAAGTGGTGAAGGATGCAGCAGTCCAGGTTGATGACTGGGTAAAACTTAAACCCCCAGAAAGGGCAATGGCGTTTCCAATTTCAGTCAGCCCTTAAAGATAGTGAAGGGGTTCAGAAATGCTGGTAAGACAAGTGATGATAACATTTGGAATTTTAACAGAGTGGCTACATTTCAATGTGTGGGAGATGCCGGAGACCGAATGCACAAACTGTGCTGGGATGGGCAATGTGCTATAAAAGGATGTTCAGGGTTGAGGCCACAGCATAGCAAAAGGGCTCCCTTGCACCTTAAAGACTATGGGGGATATTCTCAAGAACGAGTGATAATCATCGCAAAATTAGCTTAACGCAACTTTGCATATCGCAGTCTATCACAGGAAAATAACACTGTGTTAACGGTGTATTCTGAACCCGGCGACACCATGCCATAGTCTCACGATAATGCACCAAATGACAGCGATAAAATCAACGCGAGGCAGAAAAAATGCAAAACACGAAGGCGAAAAAGTTGTAATGCCCCAAATCGCGATACAAAAATCAGCGATAACTGGTGACAGTACTGCAATTCCCATGCCTCATGCGGGAAAATGCACTATAAAAGCAACAAAAAAACCACACAAAAAACACACCCAAGGCAAAAGAAACTGCGTAGCACCATGGATGCCCCCAGACCGAGTGCAGAGGACAACTCGAACCCCACAAGCCCCACGGAGGACCAGCCAGAAAAGGGCAAGGAGAAGAGGTAGAGGAAGACGGGGTTCAGTCTGCAGGAAAACCGAATCATCGTCACGGAGGTGATAGAACACTACCAACAACTGTTCGTCACCTCCACTGTGTCATTGGCAACACAAACGGAAATATGGCAGTCCATTGTGAACAACGTGAATGCAGTCGGAGTGCCGAGGAGGTCAATGGAGGAGGTCTAGAGGCGCTGGCATGATGTGAATAGCCAAACCAAGCAGAAACACGCTGCCAACCGGAAGGCAGCAACGGCGACTGGAGGTGGGAGTCCTGTGCCACAGGATGAGCTGGATGAGCTGGAGGAAATGGTGGCCACAGTCATCAGTGTGGAGAGGGTGGCAGGAGTTGGGGTTGGACACAGCTCGATATGACCTGACCCAACAGCAACAGGGTGAGTAACGACCAGGAAGAGGGGGGACAGTGGGAGATGGGCACAATGGCACACATGCACAATTATGTGTAGTACACTGCACACCCACAATGATTGTGGAACATGGCCCTGATACCCTTGGGACACTGCAGCACACATAGAAACACCAAGTAGGCCCCCTTCCACTATGTGCACAAAGGGGCCCCCCTCCCTATCACCAATCTCACAACCTACCCATTCACATGTGCTGAATCCAGCAAAGCAGCGGCTCTATGAGCCACACTGACAATGCAAGTGACACTGCATGACCAATAGCGTGGCTGCAGTCAAAATACATGACACGGTGCACGACATGACACTGAGGTGGCCTATTGTGGATCACATCCTCAAAGGAGCAGGTCACACTCTGACACATCCACGTGCACCTACAACCCCTGACATCAACAACACATCTGCAGACAAACAATGCACAAGAGTACAAAAACTGTCCAAGAGCTCAAATGACCCAAGTCGCCAGCACCGTAAAAGCATACAAGCCAAAGGCACACCACCTCAAAGGGATAAGGGGCCGCTAAATCAGAGCTGCAGGGGCTTCTCTCCCACAATGCAGCACACACACATTGCAATCCCAGCACATCAACATTGACAACAATGTGGTACAAAGTGCAACACTTTCACAACAGAATGGAGGACACAACTGGTGCTGCTTGTGCGTAGAAACTGGCCAATCACATCTGCCATAGCAGAAAACTGTGAGATGACAATGTACGAGTACAACCTCACATCCGTCGTGTAGTCGAAATGTCCACTGTCTTCCATCAAATAGCCAGCTCCTCCAAAACAGTCACAATGTACATTGTGATGCCGTCTGTATGTAAACATGTACAATGCGTCAACATACATGGAACACACTGTTAACCTGCATCTCCCCTTTACATTGCAGAGGGACAATCAACACCTCCTGCAGAATAGACCAGACATCTCTTCAGTGATGATGATGAGGACCCCCTGGCATCTGCCCGACACCCTCCAACGGCTTGTGGACAGCCTCCGCACCCTACCTCCAGAGCAGGGCAGCCCAGCTGCATCGAGGTGACCCCACCACCTGCACAGCCCACACAGCAGGAAGCACCCACCAGCACGGCTGGGTCCCACCACCTTGCGGATAAACACATGGCATTCCAACGCCGTGTGTTAGACTGCCAGAGGGGGCTGGCTGAACAGGTGCGGGTGGGTTTTGACCTCATGGCAGCCAAACTTGATGCCATACGTGGGTGTATGAGTCCCATCAGGGACCACTTACAGTCCCTAATGGACACCCACAGTCCGTACCATGGTCTACAAAACTCCTTGGCTGACCTCGCTGGAGCCATTACTCGGATACAAAAACTGTCTAGTCAGACAGGCTCCAGTGATTTTAGCCGGGAGTTGGAACACATACGGAAGACAATGAGAACATGGAGCATATGCAGGCTGGAAGGATGGCTGCTATGGATGCAAACCAGCGAGATGTAGCCGGGATCTTCCATGCCCTGCAGATCCTCATCTTGCCATTGCTGCCACAGAGCCTGTCCCAGATGACTGCTGCAGGAATCTCGACACACACACACACCTCCCCCCCTGATGTGTCAGTAGCACCCAGTGAGGCAGCCATACTACCTCTGCCCCCTGATGTGCCAGTGGCACCCAGTGAGGCAGCCATATCACCTCCGCCCCTTGATGTGCCAGTGGCACCTAGTGAGGCAGCCATACCACCTCCACCCCTGATGTGCCAGTGACACCTAGTGAGGCAGCCATAACACCACCATACACACCTGACACAGAAGAAATATCAGAGGACTAAGATGTGGAAGGTAATGACTCTGTGTGCGAAAGGAGGTTGTAGCATTCATCCCCGCCATATGGCCTGTTCCTGCTTGGTCCAGCCCTCTGCATCATGGACTGGAACAACACCTTCCACTGTCCCCCCAAAAAACTCTGCGAGATTCACCTGGACCCTGACATGGACTGCCATATCTTTTGTGGTTACCAATGACACAGCTGTGGACTGAACTCTTCCCCTTCCGATTAACTTATCATTCCCCTAGGGACTCTGGTTGGCCCTCCACTAGGCAACCATGTAATGTGTGGTTTGCATGGTCATGTACTGCTCCAGCTCCGACACACCACAGAATGTGAACAAAACATTCCAAATCACACAGATGTGTCATTTCTATGTTCAATCAAGTATAAAAGTATGGATGAATGTATGGACATTGATTGCACAAAAAGGTACACCCTGGGAAAGGACATCAATGCGCATGTTTGAGCCTCACCCACATGGCCAATTAGATGACTGTGAAGGTGTGAACTAGCTGTGGCCTCATTGCTCATGAACAACAATCTCACAACCCCCCAACGTAGCCCCACGTCCATGTATTAAATCGAGCTGTGTGTAAAAATTTCCAATTCGGTAGCAGGCCCAAAGTAGTGTCACCCAATACATGTGACAACAGAACATCTCTTCGCATACCTACTCACACTGTTTTGATGGATCACATTGATCCACATGGCAAGATGTTGGACACATACTCACATTGCTGAAGACACGTAAGAGCACAGGTCTATCAGCAACTATCCCAACCACAATGTCTGGCTCACAGAGGTTGAAGCTGTCAATAGGGACTGAGCCCCAAGTGAAATGCGTCAGTCAGTCCCTCCCTGTGTACGGACAATGCTCATTGGGGCACACGATTTGTCATTCTAATCAGCACTCATCACAGTTGAACACTAGTTAAGTTGCCAAGACTTTATTAGCATGTGCATGTCAGTAGGGGCAAGACAAGGACCACAACATGCAGACCAATGCTTCAGACACTAACAGGCAGCATAGGAACATGTAGAGGTGCAAGAAATGGGGATGCAAAAATGAACACAAATCATTATGGATGGCAACGGTCTCAGCCCACTTTGCCTTGCTGGACGAGTCATGTGATGTTTGTCTTATGCCTATTGCCCGTGTCAGGGGACACGACTCACAGCCCATGGGATCTGCATAGTGCTGCACCACCGGACTGCGCTGTCTGCTCTGCTGACAGTGTGCAGGTGAAAGGGTGCAACAAGGTCACATGTAGAACTACATTGCCATGTGTGTACTCTCCCTCCAGCAGTATGTCAGATTTAGGAATGTTGCCAAATGACGCTGTGTAGCTCCACCCATGGGACTGCCTCACCTTGCACAGGTGTGTGTCAACACACGTAGGTGCACGCACATGCATTCTGAGTCCAGGAGAATGCAGACATGTACACTGTTGTGGTGGGATATGTGACCATTCCTCTGAGATGCAACACGGTGTTGGGACCTGCGATCTGGGTTAAAACAGTTGTGGCTGCAGGAACATAGTTACTCGTCCATGAATGCGAGCGCAGCTTCATGGGCAACCAGTTCCAAGAGTTCGTCATTGTCGACTTCAACTAACACGAGGGAGAGCTAATCCATTAACTGGTCTGGACAGATGTGCTTCGTCCACGCTGTTTCACCAATCTGCAAAACAGCCCAATAGGGGAGCGCTTCGATGTGGTCACTGCACACGAGGACTTGGGCAATCTCCCATGCCCAACTGCCAGCACATACGACAAATATCAAGGCATCCCATGCACGGGTATCATGGTTACACTCCTGGTCGTGTGCCAATAGGGGGTGCACACACAAGTCATAATCCAGTTCAGCTACCGTTGTGTTGGATAGGCAGACATCCATGGGCCACTCGAATGTGCATGATCGACAGTGGAACCAGGGCTGGACGCAGGTGACGTACGCAAGACGGAAGCGCAGACGGCAACTGATGCGCAACACTGCCAGTGGCAGTGCTCCCAACAAATGCAGCATACATGCAAGGTACAGTCCCACGTGACAGGAGTTTTGCATTTGCCCAGGATGTCCCACCATTGCATCTGTGCCTCTCGTAGAACCGGCACTCTTCTGACCTGCGGCAGTTATGTGGATGATATGCCACAGCTCGGAGTAATGAGTTGTATGTGTGTGCAACCTTGGAAGAATGGGTTGTTGTGTACGTAAGTGTCAAGGGCATCCCATGCAGTAGTACCTCAAGCAAGGACTTCTGTGTGTGGGGTGTGGATACGTTGGTCTTTCATTTGCGCTGTGCGTGGTGTGGGAGTCGTCATCATCTGCAATGGTATCTCTCTCAGGGGGTGCCAGCCGCATGCCAGACCAAGGTCGGAGGTGCAAATGTCCTTCCGCCTTATGTATTGAGACAAAGGAGCTTTTATCCCTAATGTTAGTCCGACTACTGCTTGCATTCTGGAACTGTGATGTGGCTTTCGCACTGTAATTGAGGGTAGGCTTAGTCTCATGGTGCACCAATAGCGATACACACACAACAGTTGGCATGGTTGAGCCAGAAGCCCGAGCGGCTTTGCGCTCCTTGTACAGTCTCTCTCCCTCTCTCTCTCTCTATCCCTCTCTCTCTGTCTCCCTCTCTTTCTGTCTCTCTCTCTCTCCCCCTCTCTCTATATCCCTCTCTTTCTCTCTCCCTCTCTCTCTCCCTCTCTTTCGCTCCCTCTCTCTCACCCTCTCTTTCTCTCCCTCTCTCTCTCTCCCTCTCTTCCTTTCACTCTCTCACTTTCTCTCCCTTTCTTGCTCTCTCTCTTTCTCTCTCTCTCTGTCCTTTGATGAGCGCATGACACACCTTCTTGTCTTGAATTTTGTCTTCCAGGCTCTGACTTACAGATTGTCCAGTGTAGACCCACCATGACTCTTCCAAATAGTTGTTTTGAGTTAAATGTGAATTAAATATTTTGTTTGAAATTTCAATGGTGAATGTATGATTCTCCATTTTCTGTCCACACATGAATGTTAATTGCTGCAATTGTGCAACATCAGGAAAATTATTTTGTTCAGGATTTCGTAAACGTAATGTGAAGTATCTTTGTCCAGGGTGGGGGTGGTGCCCGGGGTAGTGCCCGGGGGGGGGGCTGTGGGTGGTGGTGGAGGGTGTTGTGGTCCTCCTGGGTGTTCGAGCGGCATGATCAGTACCTCCATGGCATCTGTTGTTCTACAGGTGTGGCTCTGGGCTGTGCTCCCTTTGATGGTGCAGGTTGTTGACTTAACACCAGGTAGGAGCAGGTGTTAAATTTGGCTGAGATAAAGTGCCATTAACTCGGCGGTAAGTCCTTGAGAATATGCCCCTATGTTTAAGAGCTGTTGCTTAAATTGATTCTCCTTTACAGGTCAAGTGTTTCTTATGTACATTAGATATGTGTTGTATTATGTTACAGTAGGTTATCTCCTGTTTGTTAATATAGGGAAGAGGGGTGTATGGTGTCTTGCTGCTCTATACACCTCTGCATCTTCATAATACCTCTGTGATCCTGTAATGACATCATGGGTTGGAATGTAATATTGGTTGCTAGGATGTCATTTGGATTGTTCAAGGTTCTTGGTCAGTTATCAGCAGGTGTGCTGTGGCTGGCTGGGGTCTCTGATGGCTCTTAATTATTAAAACCTCTTACTCGACCCATGAAATCCCTGTTGAGAAATCCCTTAACTTATACCCCAGAAAATCTGTGGGTTATCAGTTCCTCTCCCCAGTGTGGAAGGGGAGTTAGTCCAGGACTGGAATGATAGCCTTTGACCATTTTACTGGTGTGAAAGAGTTCAACTTAAGTTTGTGAATGTCCACAAACACACATAAGGATGATAATTAACAATATAATATGGCAAACTATGCCTTCTAACACCCACTTTCCACCACTTACATAGGATTTAGATTTACTACTGCAGATTTCTCTGCACATGTGGCAAAGAGCTCCACAGCTGAAAATCCATTTACATGTGACAGGAATCCTTCTGTGAGTTCCTCGCAGGTATAAATGTGATATCTTTTGCCAAAACAAGTTTACATCCGGAAAAATTTTTTGGATTTGGGCTCTCAATTTCTTTGCAATATATTTGTGCATTGTGAAAAGGGGTAACATTTTTGAGAAAGAGAAGTAAAATCATTTAAAGATGATCCCTATACATGCATGTGTATGGTTTTTGCTAAAGCAAAAAAAAAGTCCAAGATGGACACTGTGCTTGCACATGCATGTGTAGTGGACATCTTTGGTTAATTTCCTTTAAAAAATAAAATGACAAGATGCCCAACATGCATACAAAATACATGTGTTGCACCAATCATGGAGAGATTTCGTAATAATATATTCCTAATTTACAGTTTCAAGATAACGTTAAGTCATTTCAGAATGGTAAATTATAAAATAAAGTATGCCCAGAAAGCAGTGCTTATGGAAACAGACCTGGTAATGGTGGGCAACTGCTAAATTCTCGTAAAAATAAGTGGATAAACTATTTTTTCACAGTTGAGATTAGGAAGTGTGGAAGCAATGGACTTCAGAGCATAGGAGAAAATGGGCAAATAAGCCACGCGTTTGCAGGAGCAGATTTTGACATGCTGTTTCCCCTATAACTTTAAGCTATGCCTTATGCATACTATACAAATTAAAGACATTTGAACCATCTATGGGGCATATCAGCAACAACCGGCGATAATTATCGCTAAGCGCACTTAGCGCTAGGATAATTATCGCCGGCTAGCGTGGATTTTTATCGCTGAGATAGCGTGCTATTAGCAACGCTTCTCTCAAAAGCGATAAAAATCCTAGCGCTAACTGCCTAACGTGAGATTATCGCTGGAAACCCAGCGATAATCTCATGAAATGTGGCGTTAGTTTGTTGATAGGGACTCACAAATTTAGCCATGATATCCACCTTCCAAAGGATATCATGGCTAAGTCAGTCCTGAAGCAGGCGTAAGTAAAGTAGCGATAACAGGGGTTATCGCTACTTTTCTTGCAGCTATGCTTCATAGTGTGGGGCTTGATGAGTGAGCCATCAAAGTGCACCCGCCACCGCAGCGGTGGGAGCCAATGGAGACTCACTGCTGTGCGGAATGACGTCCTGTCCACTGTCCAAATCAGGATGCCACAAAAAGCCAGTCGCACAACAGCGGAGAAACTGCCCAACTAGAGATGGCGGAAGCTCGACAGCGGAGCACGAAACCTGATTCCGGGTCCAGACCGCAATGGATCCAGCTCTTCACGTCTTTCCGGTGCTGTGCCTGATACATCACCAGCAACTCATGGACCGTCGCGGACGCCGCCGCAGGTACGCAACAACACAGTCCCGCCCACAACCACAACACACAACTCATGGGCTGATACAGGGTCCCTGGCCACACCAGACACTTTGGTGTGGATAGGAACACATTCACAAGTGTACCCAGACAGTTCCTACCTGCCACCAAGTCACCCCTCTGCAGCCAGCTCACACATCACTGCGATTTCTAAGTAATGTCCCAGTCACGTCACCGCAGCGGTGATGACAAGGAAAAACATGCGCACAATGCAGAAGGCAGGGCCAGCGCCAGGCATGAGCCGGGCACAAAGTACACAGGGCTACACCTCCACACTCCACACACTGCCCCCCCCTGAATGGACATGCCATGTGCACCCCCCTGTGCATCCCCATGCACAACAACAAGCTAGGTGAATCCACACCCTGCACCACACAATAAACAACTAGGGAGACAGCCACAGCAGGAGTGGGCGCAGAGTAACACACAGCACAGAAGCACAGGCCCAGGGCAACCCACACACCACAACAACACCACATTCATGGCAAGAAAGCTGAGTACAAGCACAAAACGAACACACACATACAATCAACAAACATCCTACTGGACACACAGCCTGTCAAGTCACACAGACATACCCCACACTGACACGCAGCCACATACACAGACCACATGCCACCAGCAATGGAGCACTACATATAGGAAAGCCAAAGTGAGGTGCACACAAATGGAAGGCCAAAGAGACAACCGACAAGCATGTATACATCACATGCAAGACAAGGAACAGAGAACAACACCCTCACTCCATCAAAGCACACATGGCTGGCACAGTGAGTGATCTCAAACCACAGTCACCTCAGTGCAACAACTCAGGGAGACAGCAAGGCAACCTATGTATAGGCACAGGGATGAAAGGAAGGCCCTGAAGTCAAACTGTGAACAGCCACACATATGCACACAACTACTTCACAGGAGTATGCCAGCAGCACAACACACAGGGAGCATGGACACACTCCATGACTGTCAAACACAAGTAGGATTCTCCACACATACCCCCTCACACCTGCAGCACACAACCCCAGTGCCAGACACACAGAAGGGTGTCAGTAATGTCCAGTCAATACACAGACAAACAATCACACTCCCTGGGGGTATCCACAAACATCACACACACACAGGGATGCCCGAACCAATGTCTACACAAAAACAACAGCCAAACACATAACTCAACAGAAACACACACAGAACCACAACAAGACCACACATGACCTGTGCAGCCAAACTGTGGGAAGGCAATGGGAGCACAGACACTACAGGAGTGCACAACCACATCAGTCAGGAACAATGCACAGACAACATACCACAACACACACAAGAAGTGCACCATCACAGAACAACACAGCCACATCAAACACACAACAGATGCACATGACAATAAATCACATAGGAAACACAACAGGACATCAGGGGATGCACACCAGGCCAGGAGAAGGCAACATACACCCACAGCATTGCATGCACAACAAGCAGTGTGTGCACACAAAACATAACAGTCCACACAGCCATGAGTGACACACCATGAACACCCACAACAAGAAGCAAAACAGCACCCTGACAACATCACACTCAGGAAGTCAAGCAGTACCCCAGCATACACACATACACCTAACACAACATCCACAGATGCACAAGTCTGGGACACAAAAGTGGAAACAACTTGACCAGAGGACTGCCCAGCACAGACAGTTGAACTGCACATGAGCAACCATGACTGCTGAACAGTACTACAACAACACAGATAACCAATTGGGGAAATGCCATGAGTGGCACAGTGCTCCTGGACAAAGATCTGCACGACAAAGCACAGTGTCACAAATTAAGTGATGGGGAGGCACACACACAGGCAACACAAGGGGACAGCTGACATCAAAGTGAAGTGGTGTGCACTTCAGTAGTGGACATGGCAGGAGTGCACCATACACAAATATAGGGAGTGCTGACTGACAATGTCAAGGCCTCTGAAGCACAGATAGGGGATGGTATGACACTGCACACCACATGCCACACTGGAGGCAACAAAGCACCATGTGACAGCAATGCATGAGCACATCACACCCACCATGTCAGTGTGGTTGAGCAGGTATGCACAGTGAGTAAAAACAGTATCAAGGCATACGGCTGTTCAACAAAACAAAAGCCTAACTTGACAGTCACACACTCTGCATACTCACAATTGGCTAAAGCAACAAGTAGGAGTCAGCCAGAACTGCAAGGACGGATGTATGACGTTACAACGCACACTTTTACAACGCATGCACTTACAACGCATTTTTTACAACGCATAATCCATTACAACGCATGACATTACAACGCATGACACTACAACGCATTTTTAAAAAATACCTTTACAACGCATTTCCATTACAACGCATACTACCTTTACAACGCATACCATTACAACGCATAATATTAAATTACATTTAAGGTAAGTATTAGATAGTATAGGGGTAAAAGTTACTTTTCTAACTCCAGGGGGTGCAACAGTAGGGTAAGTGTTGGATAGTATAGGGGTAAAAATTACTATTCTAACTCCAGGGGGTGCAACAGTGGGGTAAGTGTTGGATAGTATAGGGGTAAAAATTACTATTCTAACTCCAGGGGGTGCAACAGTAGGGTAAGTGTTGGATAGTATAGGGGTAAAAATTACTATTCTAACTCCAGGGGGTGCAACAGTAGGGTAAGTGTTGGATAGTATAGGGGTAAAAATTACTATTCTAACTCCAGGGGGTGCAACAGTAGGGTAGGTGTTGGATAGTATAGGGGTAAAAATTACTATTCTAACTCCAGGGGGTGCAACAGTAGGGTAAGTGTTGGATAGAATAGGGGTAAAAATTACTATTCTAACTCCAGGGGGTGCAACAGTAGGGTAAGTGTTGGATAGTATAGGGGTAAAAATTACTATTCTAACTCGGGGGGTGCAACAGTAGGGTAAGTGTTGGATAGTATAGGGGTAAAAATTACTATTCTAACTCCAGGGGGTGCAACAGTAGGGTAAGTGTTGGATAGTATAGGGGTAAAAATTACTATTCTAACTCCAGGGGGTGCAACAGTAGGGTAAGTGTTGGATAGTATAGGGGTAAAAATTACTATTCTAACTCCAGGGGGTGCAACAGTAGGGTAAGTGTTGGATAGTATAGGGGTAAAAATTACTATTCTAACTCCAGGGGGTGCAACAGTAGGGTAAGTGTTGGATAGTATAGGGGTAAAAATTACTATTCTAACTCCAGGGGGTGCAACAGTAGGGTAAGGGTTGGATAGTATAGGGGTAAAAATTACTATTCTAACTCCAGGGGGTGCATCAGTAGGGTAAGTGTTGGATAGTGTAGTGTAATATTATGCGTTGTAATGGTATGCGTTGTAATGGTAGTATGCGTTGTAATGGAATGCGTTGTAAAGGTAGTTTTTAAAAATGCGTTGTAGTGTCATGCGTTGTAATGTCATGCGTTGTAATGGATTATGCGTTGTAAAAAATGCGTTGTAAAGGTAGTGCGTTGTAAAAGTTGCGTTGTAAAGGTTGTTCCCCTGCAAGGACACACCAACACACTACACATTGCACAACATACAACTCACACATGTGCACACAATCACAATCACAGGCCTGAACAATCACACAAACAGGCACTCTACTCCTGGGTGACACATGTGTGTAGTTGACATTGCATGGGCGCACACATATCAACACTCACAACAAAAACACCCCTTCACACTGCTCACTTCTTGACCACCCAAGTGCACACAGTTAAAGTAACCCATGTGACTAGGATGACTGACCATCACAACATGACCATACACCTACACTGCTGGTCACACAGAAAGTAAGAACACACATACATGATGATCCTGGCCAGCCTGCCTGCAATCCATTGGAAAGAATCACACACTGTGCTGGCAGTGCCCCCAAACCTGACGTGTACAATATAGCTAACATGAATAAAGAATGATAATGATAACGGTATTTCATTGTAAACCACCATCATTGTACCCACAAACATCTGAGTCAGGAGGAAATGAAGTCCCTATCACACCTGTAAAAACTAGAAAAAGTGAGACAAGCCATTGGCAATGTTGAAATGGCATACAGAGTATGTAGCACAGTAAACCATATACACACAGGAAAGACTTTATTCAGTAAGGACACTGACAAAACAGACAACAGAAGAAACTGTCTTCATTCACAAATTGCACAGATAGGCCCCATTAGATAAGAAAAAGGCACACAATGCAGAGCTTGTCCATGAGAAGCTGCACAGGCAGGGGGCAAACAGCAGTGAACGACAAGGTCAGTGGCCAGTCCAAGGTGCATGAGAAGCTGCACAGGGAATGTGTGCGACTGTATCCTGCCATGGTCAGCAACACAGTCTGGGGTGTCACGATGGGTAGCACAGGTCCCGCTGTGGGAGAGACGGGTGTGTGAGGTTGACCAACATTCAGACTTGACTGTCAGTTGGACTGGGAGCTGGCTGTGTGTCGGGCACAGTCGGAGCACTTGACTGGGGAGAGAGAGGCCCAGCTGAGGTAGAGCTATCAGTAGCTTCGGAAGCCGTAGGGCTGCTTGGACCAGGTGGTGTAGTGGCACCATGAGTTGGAGTCATGCTGACGTGAGACACAGTGTAGGTGGGAGATTGTGGAGGGGTGCCTTTCCACTTCTTGTGGATTCTAAATGGCTTGCCTGACTTTGGATCAATGGGACGTGGTGTGGACACAACAGACACACTCAACACCAAGGCTGCAGCAGGTGCAGATGCTGGCCCTCCCTCTGGGGACCTGCAGGATCCAGCGGGACGCTTCGCCTGGCCTTGCCTCTGCCCCTCCATCCCCTGTTTACCAGGTGTTCCCCCTACAGTGCCCTCCTTTCCCTGCTTCACTGGGATTGGAATGGGAGTTGAGGTAGTGGGTGAATCTGCCTTGGAGCCCTTCTTATGTGTAGCATTGGCAGGCAACACCTTATCAGTGGGCACGGAAACTGTCTGCTTGTCTTTGCGAGATGCTTTTGGGACAGGAAAGTCCTTGGCTGGGGATGGCTCTGAGGCATGTGACCCTGAGGTCTGCTTCTTCGCTTTTTGGGCCTTGGTGTCGCCTGACAGGGTTTTGTCTTTGCGCTTTGGGTGGCTTTGGTTTTCTGTGGGAATGGTGTCTGTGCCCTGGAACACTTGGGCTGCTGCTGCTGTGTGCTACGTGTGCTGTATCGTGACCTTGAGTTCTGTGGAGCGTGGTCACAATTGTCAGACGTGGCCACTGGCATGGGGGTGGACAAAGGGACTGGAGCTGGACTACGAGATTGTGCCAGTTGAAGGGCTGCCGTCACTGCGGAGGACATTGACTGGACAGTCAGATGCAGCCCACCCACGTCTGAATGCATGCTCTCTATGAAAGCAAACACCTGTGCCAATTTTTTGTCGTGGTCTATGAATGCATTGAGGAGAGCTGTCTGACCTACACACAGCTGGCACAAAAGGTCCACAGACTCATCACTGATGGCAGCAGGGGGGCAGTGGTGCCTGAGGTAATTGACACTCATCCCCTCTTACTGGTGCGAAAACAAGCAGCACCAGAGGAAGTGGCTGGGAGGGTGGGCCCTGTTCGCTGTATGGTGGAAGATGATGCAGAGTCCCCGTTCCCTGTGCCCGCCAACATGGATGTGTCACCGCTGGCATCAGATGATGTAGAACTTTGCGTCTCGGGCTGTGATTCCTCCAGCAGACTCCTGTCCCCCTCTGAGGCCCTGGTTACATCTGTATCACTGGGCTCCTGTGCAGCTGTTGTGCTTGTTTCCCCACCACTGGTTCCTTCCCCTGTCCACAGACTCAGCACTGATGGCAGCAGGGGGTACAGGGGCAGGGGCAGCGGTGCCAGGGGTGAAGGACACTCTTCGTCTTTTACTGAGGCAGACACGGGCAGCACCAGAGGAAGTGGCTGGAAGGGTGGGCAATGGCCGCTGTGTGGTGGAAGTCGATGCAGAGTCCCCGTTCCCTGTGCCCTCCAGCATGGATGCATCCTCGCTGGCATCGGAGGATGTGGTGCTTTGTGTCTCAGGCTGGGACTCCTCCAGCAGACTCCTGTCCCCCTCTGAGGCGCTGGTGACATCTGTGTCACTGGGCTCCTGGGCAGCTGTGGTGCTAGTTTCACCTCCACTGGTGTCCGTCTCCTGTCCCTCCGTAACCATGGGAGATGCTGCATGAGAGTGAGAGATGTAGGGTCAATTCAGTGGCAGCAACAGAACAAACCTATGCAAGCAAAGCAACACTGAGGATGACTAAATTTACATGTTGCACGCCACCCTGTGCAATAACATTGTGCAAACACACTTTTGTTACTCAAACAGTGCGTGTAAACAAGAAAACCAGTCACAAGTGAGCCATGTGATGACCACACAGCACAACATCCTGCATGTGGCTCCGTTCAAACAGTAACACTAATAGCTCAGACATGAAGCCCACCACCCAGAATACTATTGAAATGCCCAGTACTCGAATTCCCTTAGGATGTACAGGTAGGACAGATGCATGACAGCTGCACCCAGCACCGAGGCCACTTACAAGCCACTGCAGCACACTACCAACACCTCATATCCCAGTGCTGGCACAGGCGTGGTGCACATGCAGCCACTCACAGCCAAAGTCACCCTTCACAGAATACTCACCCCTACTTTGCTGCTGACGCTCCTTCAATCGTGCATCCAGCTCAGGCTGTGTCACGGCCAAGATGCGGCACATTAGTGGTGTCATGCTGCGCCGTGCCAACCTGCCACTGCGAGGGAGCAGTCCCAGTGTCATCTCCGCAACGTTCTTTGCCAACCATGAAATGTCGTCCCACCTCTTGTGTCAGTGGGTGCGCCGGTGGTTTGAGACACCCAGAGCCGCACCTTGGTCTCAACGGCCCTCCACATGGCCTTACACTGGTGTACTTTGAGCTGCAGGCATGGGAGACAAGAGGGGGAAAACATCAATGACACAATGTTATGTAACAAAATCTCTCAGTACAGTAGCATGATACTGACTCTTCCCAACTCCACAGATGTGACTTGCAGAGACAGAAATGCATCTCACATGGCACATCTGCATGTGAGAAGCACACGTAAATGCATGCAGGTGCGAGGGGGAACACAGTACCTGCACATCTCATATACAAGCAGGATGCTAGCACAGATAGCCATGTGTAGTCTGCCCACATCTACTGTCCTTTAGCAGGTAGAGAAAGACATACGTCACGTATCAACATGTGTTTGGGGGAGACTCACAGTGTCCAACACTGTGCAGGCCTCAACGACCTTGCCCTGTGAATAGCTCACTGTGTCATGTATGTCACATTGAGGGACATGATCTCACAAACCCACACCCTTCTCACAGGGCTAGTCGTGTGCAATATACAGGGCTGATATGGCTCATTGATGGAAAGTCCTGCAAAAAACACACATGTAACACTCTGTACATTCAGTGATGTGTCCTTGTCAGATTGGGTGGTGACTGTGCAGGCCAGGTGGGCTCACACTGAGATGGACAACAGGGACCCACACAGCCATTCACACTATCAATCACTGTCCTGACTCCTGCATTATCAACTTTCTGCGTCACTGTATGGCTGGCAAGACAATACATGTTCCTCAAATCTTGAGGTGCAGACAGGGAAACTTGTGGAGTAGGGTACACCCCCCTTCACCCTAGGAAACAGCATGTTAGGCTGTGCATGACACAACCCCACACTCTCAGGCACATACTGCATCAGACCGACTACATGTGTGCCCCCCTGCACTCTCACCCCCACTGTTGAAGACTTACCACAACATTTGGGGCACCATATAGCCTTGGGTACTGTGTGAGCACCTCATCCACCAGGACCTCCAGCTCCTCGCTTGTGAAGGGACTGGCACGGATCTTCTCAGTCCTTGCCATCACTGTGGACATGAGAAAGCTGCAGCGGCAGTGGGTGGTGAGGGGTCTCAGACAGCAGTCCGTGGAGGCAGCAGCAGGTGAGAGTTCTCACGCAGCAGTTCCTGGAGGCCGCAGCAGGTGAGGGGTCTCAGGCAGCAGTTCCTGGAGGCAGCAGCAGGTGAAGGGTCTCAGGCAGCAGTCCCTGGAGGCAGCAGCAGGTGAGGGCTCTCAGGCAGCAGTCCCTGGAGGCAGCAGCAGGTGAGGGGTCTCAGGCAGCAGGCTCTGTGAGCAGTGGCAATGTGGGGCTCTCTCCCACACATATATAGGCCCCAGGTGTCGTTTCTGTGGTTCTAAGCTGCTACAATTGGTGTTCCAGGTCAGCCTTTTTCAAATGCATCCAATAACTGGCCCAACGGTGGTGGAGCACGCCTACCGCGATGTTCAAAATTGCATCATGCTACCGCAATAGCGGATCCCATTGGCTGTAAGGGCATGGTCCATGGTGGTGACACACTGCAGGGGCCAGGCGGGTGCTAGCTCTGTGGTGCATCTTTCAATTGCATCCAATGACTGGCTCCGCGGTGGTGGAGCACGCCTACCGAGATGTTCAAAATTGCATCATGCTACCACGATAGCGGATCCCATTGGCTGTAAGGGCATGGTCCATGGCGGTGACACACCACTTGGGCCAGGTGGTAGCTAGGGTTGGGTGCCATAGAGTGACATGGGTGACCGGGATTTGGGTGGCGGAGCATGCCAAACGCCATTTGGCAATACATATATATCAGTGACTACCGCAATTGTGTACCTGGCATTGGCGGTGACACACCACATTGGCCAGGCGGTAGCTACCGCGAGTTGGGTTCCACACAGTGACATGGGTGACCGGGATTTGGGTGGCGGAGCATGCCAACCACCATTTGGCAATACATATATATCAGTGACTACCGCAATTGTGTCCCTGGAATTGGCGGTGACACACCGCAAGGGCCAGGCGTTAGCTACCGCAAATTGGGTGCCACACAGTGACATGGGTGACCGGGATTTGGGTGGCGGAGCATGCCAACCTCCATTTGGCAATACATATATATCAGTGACTACCGCAATTGTGTCCCTGGTATTGGTGGTGACACACCGCAGGGGCCAAGTGGTAGCTACCGCAAGTTGGGTGCCATGCAGTGACATGGGTGACCGGGATTTGGGTGGCGGGTGACTGTGACAGCACCAATGGACACATCATGCTGTGTCAATGGCCATCTGTCAGTCATCTACAGTGCACAGTGTCCCCATGGTTCATGGCACGTCACAGTGCACACAGTGCCAATGTGCCATGTACCCCACTGCTAAGCACACATGCCATGTTTGTGTATGTGATTTCTTAGATTGCCATGTACTCCCTCACATGTCATTTGTGATATTGATGTGCCTGTACACAAGACAGTGTTGTTATGGACTCCCCAATGTGTACACATGTCATGGTGTAAAAGTGCAGGGAATATTACTGTGATGTATTACAAGTTGAAGATTGTCCATATGTGCCTGTTCGCTTATGTTTGACCATGCACACACTCGTCATGTATGCTCAGCCTGTGGTCATTGTGTTGTTGATGTGTGCCAGGTTCGACTAACGCCTGAAGGTGTGTCAGGTGCAGCAGCTAGGTGTGAGACAGTGGCGTTGCATTTGTACACCAACGCTGGATGATATACACCCAGGCGTGCCTATGGTGAACGTGGCCATATCCATATGTGCATTCTCATATGGCGAGTATGATTTGGATGTACTTGCTGGGTGTCAGTTGACAGGTGTATGATCAGTGTAGCTAAAGGAGTCCCTACATGTCAGCTGGTCTGTAACACAATTTAGATGACAGTCACTGTTGGCGTTGTGTTCGGCAAAACGCGAGACGCTGTGCCCATCTCATGATGTATTGCATTGACATGTGTCCACTTTCATCTCAACTAGGGGGAGACCAAATCTGCATCGTCCCTTTACCGTGCTGGCAGATATGGAGAATGAGGAGATAATCTGGAAATTCCATCTGGATAGAGCCACCCTACAGACCCTTTGTGCTCAGTTGGAGCCCTACCTGCAGCCTCGCCGTACATATCCAACAACTTTCACCCCAACGTCTAAGGTGATGGCGGCCCTGCATTTTTTGGCCACTGGAACATTCCAGCACACGGTGTCCAGCGCAGGTGGGATGTCGCAACCCATGTTCTGCATGGTGCTACGGGATGTCCCGTCCACCATGATGAGACACAAGGACACATATATCCATTTCCCCAGTGGGATGGAATTGGCTGCTGTGAAGGGAGATTTTTATCCCCCTGGACACATACCCCATATGGTTGGTGCCATTAATTGAAGTACAGCATAAAGAATCCGTAGAAACCTGTGCTCAGCAACCCTCCGTCATTACGACCTAATAATTCCCAAGGCAGACCTATTCATTCCCAAGGCAGACCACTGCGGTCTGCCTTGGGAATGAATAGGGCGTAATGACGGAGGGTTGCTGAGCACAGGTTTCTACAGGCCCCTCCACCCAGACAGACCATGAGGCGTATTTTTGCCACAAAATAAATACTACGTGTTCAGAATCAATCGTATGTATTTATTTTTTTCCCAATGCTCACACAATAGGTGTGCATTCATAATTTATATTCCACTTTATTATAGGTCCTGCACGCAGTGGTATACAAAGGGCTGATCCCTTTGTTGTCCTGAAGAAGAGGTTTAGGGGATACCTTGAAACATGTCGACACAAAACTAGGGATTGTAATTACATAACAGTTACCTTTCCCTTTTATTAACCCCTTTTTATCCCTACCAACTGGGAGCAGGAATAAAACATTAGCTCCCTAGTTAGGACATTTTTAAACATCACTTACATCACTTCCCCTACACTGCACTACACATATCCTCACAAAGTAAGTGCTCCTATGTAACTCCGCAAGTCGCGGCACGCCCCAAGCAGTAGATGTTTGGGATGGCCCCAATGATGAAGCATGTCACCTAGGGGCATCCCTGGGTGAGTGAGGGGACTCAAGAAAATAAATTTTTATTTTCTACCAGTAGAGGTGGTCTTTCACCCAATTGGTGAATTCCCTGTTTTTCTTGGCTACGTTCTTTTGATCCGTCATCAACAGATTCTTTTTGCTGTACTTTGATCACACAGGAGGGTGAACCTAGCCCAATCCTCCTCCTCCTCCCCCTAATTTTGATTGCCATTGTTTGCACCCATGTTGGGCTTGTACCACCACAGGCACGTGAGCACATCTACCGGAATCGGAAACATTTCCACTCCATAAATGTGCAGGTGGTGTGCCGGGCAGACATGATCATCTCGCACGTGTGTGCCAAATTTCCAGGCTCGGCCCATGACTCCTACATCCTGCGTAACAGCATTGTACCCCAGGTGATGGCTAATCTGCTTCCCGAACGTGCATGGATTGTGGGTGAGTATGCCTAGTCAAATGGCGTGCTGTGTGTGTGACATGCTGTCCTCTGACCCAGCCAGAGTGCAATGTGTATCTGTGTTTGTCACACATAGGTGACTCTGCATATCCCAACCGTCCTTGGTTGCTGAGCCCACTGCAGATTCCCAGGACAGCAGTTGATGTCTGCTACAATGATGCCCATGGGAGGACACGTCGTGTGGTGGAGAGCACCTTTGGTCTGCTGAAGCCACGTTTCCGCTGCCTGGACCGGAGGTGCACTGATGTGCACTGATGGACTCGCCCGGGAAGGTGTGTCAGATTGTAGTGGCATGATGCATGCTCCACAACCTAGCCATTCGCAAGGAGATCCCCCTGCTCCTGGATGCTGATGAGCAGCAAAGGCCCCCAGTTGCAAACCAACCTGTGTCCAGTGATGAGGACAGTGGAGAGGAGGAAGATGTTGACCTGCGTCAACAGCTCATCACCCGCTACTTCAGTTGAAGGTGAGTGACAATGTACAACGGATCCTATGTCTGATGATGTTGCTGCTGTTGTGAAGGTGTATGTGGGCTTTGTGACTGCAGCCGGTTGTTGACTCTGTGGTGGCTGACAATGTTTCTGGAACAGAGCAGTTTTGTTCTTCAACAGGATGTGTGTGTTGGCACTTGTTGCCCATTGTGATATGTGCTTGTTGGATTATCTTGATGGTAGGTGTTGTGTGATGTCTGTGATGCCACAACAAGACTAGTAAATGTTGTTCTGTTGTGTTTTCCTAGGTGTCTTCAACCTCTTCTTGCCTATATACATTCCATACTCCTGGTACATTGTAGTCATGTTGAAGACAGTACATCCTGCAATAAAGACAGAGCAGAACCAACAAACATGTGTGTAAGGATTTTTTATTTACAATGGTGACATGTTAGGGGGGGTGAACATTTACATTGAGGTGATTAGTGGAGCAGTGAGCTGTCAGTTGTGGTAGATGAGATAATCGAGTTGCCACCACATTGATGTGGTGACCCAGTCCAACAGACAGATGCCATTCACAAGGCAGTGTGGGGAAGGACAGTCCAAAAAGTCAATGCAGTGGTGAAGAGGGTTGCCATCAGGGCTGGCTCCGTGACTGGCGTTTGGCAGGTGCTTTGCCTCCAGATACTCCCAGGGTTTTCTTAGGACAGCCCCTTCGTTGCTTGGCAGGGGGTCCCCTCCTGTAGGCCCACTGGGGTCTGAGGACTCATTCCTCTCTGTGGTCACAGGGGAGGATGGTGAACTGTCATCCTGCGGCCCACCAGAGGGAGGTGGAGGTGTGGGTTGTGGTGCAGGCCTGTCCCTCAGTATCGCCACTTGCTGACCCAAGAGGTCCACAATTTGTCCCATGCAGGTGTCGATGGATGAGCACTCTGAACAGTTCGTCCGACCGGCCCATTCATCCCTGGGCCCGTTCATATGCCCCAAAAACTCTGGTGATGTGGTCCAGGGATTGGGTCCCAGCCTCTTGTTGTCTGTGGGTGACCCTGCCCCTCCTACCTTCCCTGCTGCCTCAAACCTGTTGCCTCATCACTGTAGGCACCCGCATCCTCTCCCTGCCCTCCTCAGTCGTTGTTGTGGGGTGGTCATCTTCTGGGACAGGGAGGGTGTTGCAGGCAGCACTGGTGATGGTGGTGGTGGTGGACGCACAGGCCATAACAGCAGGGCTCTGCAGTGACGTTGTTATTGCAGCAGATGTGGTGGGGGGACGATGGGGTCCTGTGACCTGTTGCCCCCTGGCACACCAGATGGGCCGGCTTCGAGCTCATCGTCCAGAGAATCCCGGGAGTCAACATCCGAGAGTCCATGTACAGGGGGGACTGGCTATGCAGGTTGCTGGTGTTGTCCTCTGCAGTGACTTCTTGGTCACCTGTGGGTCAGATGGGAGATGGTCATTGTAGTGCACACCTAAAGCTTTGTGTTAGCTGTATGTCATTCACTGTTTGTGCACCACACAGTTGACTAATCATCACATTTTGTTGTATGTGCACTACTGTGCCTCCTGACATGGTGCCGTGGTACATGCATTACTTGTCCATGGTGTGAGTTGACAATACCTACCATGCGCAACATGCATGATTTCTGAGTACAGGAACATGTTGCCAACTAGGGACTAGCACAGGAAAAACTTTCTGTGAGGACCCTTTTTTGCTCACTGTGCCCTGTCAGACGTTACATTTGGCCATGAGCAGGTCATTGTCATCCCCTGAATTCCTTTGTCTTGTCATGTGCATATCTGGATTTGTACCACCAACCATGCTTTCTAGTTTTTCATTTGGTCCTTGCTGCTCTGACCCCATGGCACTACACATGGAATTCAGTGCTGTGCATGATTGTGCCCATACTTTCTTCTTCATGTGCATTGGTGTTTCACACTTTGGTTGCTGTGACAGTTTCATTGGCTTAGCTGTGGGCACACTGTGAGTGGCAATAGCATCTGTGTGTATGTGTGTGCAATGAGAGGGCTGGTGTTGTCATGTGGCACCATGCTTTTTGCGGACACTGGCTGTGTGCACATACTGGCTACTTACCTGTTCTGTTTTCCCATTTGGCTTTGACTTGACACATCTGTGTGTGTGTGGTGAAGGCTTGCATCCTGCTCAGGGGTGACTAGCAAGCAGGATATGTCTTCCTACCTGTTATTTTGTTTGTGGTGATACAATGGCTGACACATGCATCTGGGTGGGAGGGGAGGCTCCATCATGGTGGTCTGGGGGACAAGTTGGCCTTGGGTGAGTTGTTGTTCAGGCATCCCACCTCCATTCATACCTCCCAGGAAAGATGTCCACCTACCTGTTTGTTTGTAGTGGGACCATGGCTTCCAAATGCTTCTGGGTGGTGTGGGGTGCTATATCCTGCTCAGGGGTGGGACAGGGGGCATGGTGGGAGTTATAGTGCAGGCCTCCCACCCCCACACAGCCTCCATGGCAAGATGGCTACCTACCTGTTAGTTTGTTTGTAGTGGCACCATGGCTTCCAAATGCTTCTGGGTGGTGTGGGGCGCTACATCCTGCTCAGGGGTGGGACAGGGGGCATGGTGGGAGTTGTAGTGCAGGCCTCCCACCCCCACACAGCCTCCATGGCAAGATCGCTACCTACCTGTTAGTTTGGTTGTAGTGGGACCATGGCTTCCAAATGCTTCTGGGTGGTGTGGGGTACTACATCCTGCTCAGGGGTGGGACAGGGGGCATGGTGGGAATTGTTGTGCTAGATGCCTGTGCACATGCCCCCATGGTGATGTTGCTAGCTACGTTTGGGGTGGATGTGAGTGAGTGAATGTTGGATCTGTGAGACATCTGTTGGGGAGTGTGTGGTGCATATGAATGTACGTGTGCCTAGGGGGTGTAGCTTTGTAGTTGTGCAAGCCAGTACATAGCAGTGTGGTGGTAGTCATTTGTTTATACTTTCCAGCCTCCACACCCTCGGCTACTCCTGTGAGACTCTCTGGATGCAGTATGGAGAGCACCTTCTCCTCCCATGCAGTGAATGTTTTGGGTGGGATGGGAGGGCCACCGCCAGTCCTGTCAGCCAGATCACGGTTCTTGCTCCTCGTCTGTTTGACAACCCTCTTCAGGTCATGCCACCGCTTCATGATTTCCTGCTTGGAGCGCGGGGTGGTACCTACTGCATTGACCCTTTCGACTATCCTTGCCCACAATTGGGGGCATATTATTAAGCCCAATTTTGCTGCTTTAGCGGCTGTTATGGCTGAAATGTGGCGATTTAAAGATCACTCTATTATCAAGGACACGCTAACGCGTGTTTCCTTGAGTTAGCAGCCGTCTTTTCTCCACTTTGCATGTCAGCGATATATATCGCTAATGACATGCAAAGTAGACATTGCTCCTTAAACCTACATGGAAACAGTCGCAGAAACAACTACTCACAATTTACAATGCGGCCCCGGACCCGATAAAAAAGTCGCGCTAAGCGAGGTTATCGCAGGATTTTAACACCTGCTTTAGTCTTGACTTAACTATCATTTGCATGGGAGGTGGATGGAACGGTTAAGTGCACAATTGCCTGTTAGCAAGCTCAGTAGCGATGTACATTTATCGCTGCATTTCCAACGTTATTGCCGGTTATCGCCGTCTATCGCAGGATTTTATATCGCCTGTGAGCTAAGCGTTGCTGTTACGCCGCTAACACGGTGATGTATTCCAGCGATAGACGGCGATAATGAAAAACGCGCTAGGCACGTTTAGCTATAATTATCGCTTCTCCTTGTTAATATGCCCCTTGGGCTCTTGTGGCTAATGGTGTCTGTTGGACCAGGCTACCAAACAGTTGTGGTTCCACTCTGACTATCTCATCAACCATTACCTTCAACTCACTCTCTGTGAATTTTGGCATTTTATGTGTTGCCATGGTGTGTGATGTGCAAAGGGGTTGTTGGTGCAGGGTTGTGAGTGGTGGAGGGGGTGATGTGTATGGTGTGTCATGTGCAGGGGGGTCAGAGGTACAGGTGTGGAAGTGGTAGTGGTGGTGATGTGTGTGTGGTGTAATGGTTTGCCTCTCTTTTCTGTTATGGTTCAAGCCCTTCTCTTCTGGAGTGTTGCAAAGGATTTTGGTCTGGGAAGGGGCTGGTTTTATACTCAGCTATGTGGGTGGGCCCGATTCACAGAAGTAATCTGAGACAAAATCCTAAACTTACTACTTTTGGTATTCACAGAAGCATTTAGTGGTAGTAAAGTTAGGATTTTGTCTTAAATCTGTCTTAGGTCTATCTTAAATCTGTTTAAGTCTGTCTTAAGTCTGTCCTTAGTTTGTCTTAAGTTTGTCTTAAGTCTGTCTTAAGTCAAACTTAAGACAAAATCCTAACTTTACTATTACTAAATGCCTTCTGTGAATACCAAAAGTAGTACGTTTAGGACTTTGTCTCATATTAGTTCTGTGAATCGGCCCCAGTGTGTCCAGATGGGTTATTTCTGTCAGGTGTGTTGCGTGGGTTGTCCTGGGATTTGCATTTTTGTATTTGCCGTGTGGTTGTGTCATTGGGGTGTGTTCTGTGTTTTGGGGGGTATGGCTGCTTTGCTGTGTGCACTTTGTGGCCTTGTTGTGGATTTTTTCTTTCGTCTGCCATGTTTGTCATGGAGCGTCCGCAGCGGTGGGTGTGCTGCAGCTCTTCCGCTGGCTCTCGCATTCATCACTGTTAGCGACCGCGGCAGTTGGAAACTGCGGTACTTACCGCGTGGGCTTCGGGGTTATCCTAATTTTCCGTGCAGCGTCTCCACTGTCCTGGTGGCGGTTTGATTGTTTTCTGCCGCGAATGCTACCACCGCGGACAATTTTGGCCATCTCCGCCCGCTACGGGCGGTTTTTCTTGGCCTCGTTCCATCGCGGATGGTGTTTTTTGGCGGTTGATCCTAATTTGGACGCCTGATTTTCCACGGTGCCGGCGGGCGGTTGATTTCCGGATCCATGGCGGTCGGGTGGTTTTCCACCCGCCATCCTAATAGGCCCCTTAGGGTCTGATTACGATACCGGTTGGATGAGTGTCTGACTGGCATTGTTGTGGTAAAATGACTGACCGACAGGTAGTCGGCAATCCCGACCTCCAAATTATGATCTGACCACCATGGAGGCAGTCAGAAACACGCCTATTTGTGTTGAGGCTTGTGCTGCGGCCCGGAAAAGGACCGCCATACAAGCCCCAATGCTAAAAGTCATGTTTTTAAACACCCCTGCACCCTGTGGCTGTCACCAGATGGTGTAGGGATGTTTAGGGGGCACCACAGGAGCTCCCTAAGTCCAACAGCAGGGGGCCACAGGGACCCTGTTAGGGGACCCAAAAAAGCATTTCCGCCAGCCTTTACATATCGGAAGAACCAACATGAAATGGCTGGTGGAAAGGTTGATCGTAATCTCCATGGCAGTGCCTGAGAAGGCACTGTCTCCATTGTGGGAAATGCAATCCGACTGCCCGCCCGACAGGCTCTAGGAGCCCGTCGGAAGCTGTTGGTCGGTCCCTGGAGCAATGAGTTCCCACCAACCCCATTATAATGTGGAAGTCTGACCGTAAACATAGGTGTCAGTAGGACTGACGCCGACAGCGTGTCGACTTCGGTCCCACTGATATCATAATGAGACCCTCAGTCTGAATTTAAATAACTTGGAGTACAACTTATGTTCATTTGTGTGTAAATGTGCATATGCATATTAAATTGGCACCACTGAATTCATGTGTAACTTGTCCTAACAGTTTAGGCCTGTTTTTCAGATGCTGCATTACATAACATTTCGTTTCCATTCTATACTAACACGACATTTCTTGCAGGTATTCACATGCATTGTTATCGGATACTTTACTGTACTAGAAATAGGAAAAGAGCATGAGAAGAAGACCTTGATGATGATACATGGAGAGTCAGAGCGCTAACTGAATGGACTATTTAACAAATGTTTCAATCTTCGTGTGTCTGAGGGAGAGATATTGTTCCCATGTCCAGTGTGGGGTAAACTGGTGCAGAGACAAAATATCGAGGCAAAAATATAGATGTATAGAAATATCGAGGTAAAAATATAGATTTACAGAAATATCGACAGAAAAAATATCGTGGTCAAGAATATCGATTTTAGGTAAGTAATATCAATTTAAAAAATATCGAAGTGTTAAATATAGTTTTAAAAAATATAGGTGCCGATTCCAATCCTGGAAAAAAACCCTACAAACTTGCAAGTACGATTCGTACGGAAACACCATTTCCGTACGAATCGGAAAAAAGACCGACCGACAGAAAAATACATACAAATGTGATCCGGGACACCGCGGACGTGACGTCCGGACGGAGTTAGGCATGTTTTTACGTACCAGCAAGTACGATTCGTACCGACTGCAGTCCGGATGGGAATATTTTTACGGCACCCAAAAAGTGCCGGAAAAGCTAAGTACGCGGCAATGCGAGCTGATTTGGGGGCCCAGTACGTGCCGTACCCCCCCCACCCCCCGTATGTTCGCGCCGTACCCCCAGCCCCCCAGCGGATGGATGCGCCGTACCCCCCCAGCCCCCCATATGTACGGAGTGTACCCCCACCCCCGTATGTACTGTGCGGACCCCCAGCGCGTACATACGAGGGTGGGGGTACGCTCCGTACATACGAGGGGCTAGGGGGTATGCTCCGTACATACGGGGGGCTGGGGGGTATGCTCCGTACATACGGGGGGCTGGGGGGTATGCTCCGTACATACGAGGGTGGGGGTACGCTCCGTACATACGGGGGTGGGGGTACTCTCCGTACATACGGGGTGCTGGGGGGTACGCTCCGTACATACGGGGGTGGGGGTACGCTCCGTACATACGGGGGTGGGGCTACGCTCCATACATACGGGGTGCTGAGGGGTACGCTCCGTACATACGGGGGTGGGGGTACACTCCGTACATACGGGGGGCTGGGGGTACGGCACGTACACACGGGGGAGGGGCTGGGGGGTGTTCGGCGCATACCGGGCACCTGTTTGGACATCTCCATGGTTGCTATGGAAGTTCGCTCCGGACGGTCTTTTTTCCATACAGTTGTACAATCGGACGGATGGGACGGATCGTACTTGCGCATTCGGACTTCAGTTTCTCCCATTTGTACGTAAAAATGTCCGGGGACGTGTCGGAGACTTTTCCCGACCCGAGGACGTGTGGGGGAATTTTCCCAATGCGATTCGTATGGACTTTTTCCCATACGAATCGTACTTGCCAGTTTGTACGGGACTTGTACGATTCGGTCGGAAAAAAATCCAGATACGATTCGTACGGGGAATATTTTTCCAGCATCGGAATCGGCCCCATAGTTGTTAAAAATATCGAATTTTTATTAATGTTATGTATTTTAGTATATATTTTATATGTGTGTGATGCTTGTTTTTTTGGATAAAAATTGTTTTTATTTTTATTATATGTGTTAAAATGTTAGTAGTTAATCATTTTTTTTTAATAGAATTTTGCGTTTTTAGTTCTAGAGCAGGGTTTGGATGTATAGCGGAATAGGGTGGGAAGTAATTTAATAATATATATGTAATTGATTATTTATAGTAGTTATTAATTTTTTTTTAATTTAATTTTGAAATTTTAGTTCCGTAGCGGGTTGTGGGATTATATGGAAATAGGGTGGGAAGTAAATTAATTATATAAAATGTATTGATCATTTTTATTAATTAAAATTTGTATAATTGTGATGTTATAGTGTTAAATGTGTACATTAATTTATTTATATTTGTTTAATAATAAGGGGCCGATTCCGATTTCGGTCGGAAGGGCTCTGACCGACGGTCGGAGCCCCTCCGACCGATTCGGATCATGTCGGCCAGATTCCTTTCCGACTGAGCCATTCTGATGGGCTCGGGCGGAATGGAATCTGACACGGATTTCTGGATTATGGACGACAGGCTCGGAGAGCCCGTCCGCCGTCCAGAATTCCCTCAGTACTCCCCCGGGTGCGTCTTTGTGACCGAGGGAGTACAATAGCAGTTTTTCACTGCTTTTTCATGGCGGTTTTTCCGGCACGAAAAGGCAGTCAGAAACTGTCTTTGAGGGTCCCCAGTAGGGCCCCAACGGGTGCGAAGCCGCCGTATGGTGGCCTGGGGGCACCATAGAGGATCCCTGCACCGGTGCCAGGCACCTTGGGGTGCCGCCCACAGGGTGCAGGGATGAACTGCACCCCTGCTTTCCACGATGCAAGCATGCATTCCGCTCGGAATGCATTCTTACATTGTGTTGTATATGAGTGCGACCGAACCCTGTTCGGTCGCATTGTACTAGCAGGGCCGTAACCAACGACAGCAGGTCGGTCGGTTACGGCTCCTGACCGATGTCGGACGGACCTGAGTCCGTCCGACATCGGAATCTGCCACTTAGTTGTTAATTCATTTAAATTAATCAAATAGTAATTAATTATGTAATTAATTTTAGGTGTGTGTTGTGGTATTTATAGGTATACATGGTGGAAAGTGTGGGAAGAATGTTTTTTTATGAATTATGAATTGTTAATTCATTTAAATTAATTAATTAGTAATTATTAATCATAATTGTGTGATTAAGTTTAGGTGTGTGTTGTGGTGTTTATAGGTGTAAATGGTGGGAAGTAATTTATTTTTATCGACGCATTATTAATTATTTGTTAATTAATTTAAATTAATTAACTAGCACTTATTAATCACAATTGTGTAATTACTTATAGTTGTGTGTAGTGAATAATATAGTGTTAAAGAATGTGTAATCAATAATCTTTTTTTAATAATAATATATTTTATATTTATTATTAATTATGTTAATTATGGAAATACATTTTAATAAAAATGTTGATTTTTTTGTCATTGGTGTAGTGTTATAGAGTAGCAAATAAAATGAATGCATTTAAGTTTGGAATAATTTTGTTGTTTGAGAGTATTTGTTTCTTTAAAATAGATATTGTTTATAAATGTAATTTTTTTTTATATCATATTTGTAGGTTTTTATTATATATAATTAACATTATAATATGTCTTATTTGTATAAGTTTATTATAGTAATGGTATATTTGTAATGGTATATTTTTTAAATCTTATTTATTTATTTTTAAGAATATATATATTTTTAATTATTATAATGTTATTAGTAATTTTAGTTTTTCTGCTATCCAATACTTTCCCTACTGTTTCACTCACTGGAGTGGGAATAGTAATATTTACCCCTCCACTATCCAATACTTTCCCTACTGTTGCACTCACTGGAGTGGGAATAATAATTTTTATCCCTCCGCTATCCAATATTTTCCCTACTGTTGCAGTCACCGGAGTGGGAATAGTAATTTTTACCCTTGCGCTATCCAGCACTTTCCCTACTGTTTCACTCACTGGAGTGGGAATAGTAAATTTGACCCCTCCGCTATCCAGCACTTTCCCTACTGTTACACTCACTGGAGTGGGAATAGTAATTTTTACCCCTCCGCTATACAACACTTTCCCTAGTGTTGCACTCACTGGAGTGGGAATAGTAAATGTTACCCTTATGCTATCCAACACTTTCCCTACTGTTGCACTCACTGGAGTGGGAATAGTAATTGTTATCACTCCACTATCCAACACTTTCCCTACTGTTGCACTTAATGGAGAGGGAATAGTAATTTTTACCCCTCCGCTATCCAGCACTTTCTCTACTGTTGCACTCACTGGAGTGGGAATAGTCATTTTTACCCCTCTGCTATCTAACACTTTCCCTACTGTTGCAGTCACTGGAGTGGGAATAGTAAATTTTACCCTTCCGCTATCCAGAACTTTCCCTACTCTTTCACTCACTGGAGTGGGAATAATAATTGTACCTCTCCGCTATACTACATTTTCCCTACTGTTATATTTATTATGTTGCGAAATGTACGTTTTATTTTAGTTTTAATAGTTTAATGTTTTAATTTATTATAGCATGGTTTCTTTTATTTTAAATTATTGATATATCAATATATTTTATTTTTCTATAATTTAAAAGTTTAAAAATTGAATAAAGATAGTTGTTAATAAATTATTTTAAAGTAAATATATGTATATGTATAAATGATCATGTTTGTGTGTTTATATGTTTTAAATTAAGTTTATTTTTATATTTAGTTAAAATGTATATTAAATGTAATTAATTTTGTTAAAGATAATATTAATATTTGATATTTTTAATATATATTATTTTAATTATATTTAAACATTGATATTTTTTACATCTATATTTTTAACTTCGATATTTTTGAATCGATATTTTTACTATCTATATTTTTACTTCGATATTTTTCCTATCTATATTTTTCCTATCGATATTCTATCAGTGAACCGGGTACACCATAAGTGTAACAGTCTGCAACCTTGGAATTTGACAATGGACCCCTGATGTTGTGATCAAGGGAGTTTTATGTAGTGGACTTTGCACATTATAATATATTATTCCCCCTGGACTAATATCAGATTCCTTCAGATACCTTCTTGCATGCAGATCCTTTCTGAGCTCGTTTGGGATCCCTTCCTACCTTTTGATCCTGCACATCTCTTTTGCAGATTCCTTGCAAACACCTTCCCTGATTTTCCACTATCTGAATGGGCTTTGAGAGATTTAGGCCCTTTGATTCTTGCTTATGTGTGGTTTAGGTGAACAATTATTCCTGACCAATAGAAAACTCCTGAGCGAGATTCTGAGATGCTATCACTTCCGCTTAATTTCTTTTTGTCCTTTCCTGACTTTCTTCGTGGAAAGTGCCTGATTTGGTTCCTAACCATCCTCTCGACTTTGAAATACTACATTACTAATGTATAGGAGAGAGAGTCTTAGATTATTTTTTGAGCATCAGATTTAATGCTTCTATTCTGTATCGCAGTCACCGAATTGCTTCTATGTTTAATACTAGTTCACCTACATTTATTTAGACGTCTGGGACTTTCAGTTGTTATTCTGTATCTTTACAGCATGATTTTATGAGTAGTAATAAATCCTTTTCAACTTGGCTACCGATTCCTTGTCCTCATTGTGTAGCAAAACGGGTTGCACTGTTATTTGAAACTTTGATTGAATGCAAAGACTAATTTCAATCACATCTCAGTCCATCAGATGACTAATAGTAAGCAAGTGGGCACCGAAAAGTCTGCATCAAAGTCATTGGAGGCATTGGGAGATCTTTCTAAAAAGAGGAGAGGGCCCAGAGTGGGTGTAACACTTAACATGGAATAGTATGTGAGATCACAACCCTCTAGCTGAACCTTATTGAATTGTGAACTCTTCAATCTTATTGTGATATTAAAGCATTTATTTTGCTAAGATAAGACCCTGGCTCTACATGTTATTGTGCCTGTTGTTCGACCTTTGAGATCTGAGCTCTTGTCCTACACATTACCTCCCTCAGAAGCCTGTGACTGTACCCCAAGAGTGAAATGTGGAAGGGATGTACTTGACCAGTTTGTTTGGTATTGCAGCATGGAACCCAAGCCACGAGTGGGAAACTACTTCAACCCCGACGGTTGCAGCCCAGTAGTTCCTCTCTGCTGCGTGACCGCCTTATACTGAGTCTGGTGATAGCTATTGAATAAGGAGCATGGAACTGAGACATACAAGAAAGCCATTTAATAATGAGCAAAGGTCTGACCCAAACCCACTCCATGTATTGTACTGGCGATAATGCAATAAAGATTTGAAGCTGACTCTAGGGGAAGCCTAAAAATGAATCTAATGCTGATTATCCCAAAATTAGTATGAGGTAGAACTAACAAATCTAAAATCTTTTGGATTAAATGTTGTTAAACAATGAAACAGTGCACATATATTTACATATGTGACAACTGTACAGTCTAACCCACACAAATGATATTGAGAGGTTTAGAGAGCCAAGAGTCAAGATACTGTCAATGAGTTATTACCATTGTAGGTGAGTATGTAGGCAAAGATGCAATTATGTAAATTGCAGAGTCAAGCATGTCTGAATGCATTATAAGGATCGGAAAAAATGCTATGAAGAACACATTACAGAGGCAATCAATAAAGACTCACTTCTGTGAGCTGACCAAATAATAAGACATTTAAAACATCTAGGGGGATATTCTCAGGAACGTGTGATAATTACTGCAAAATTAGCTTAATGCAGCTTTGCATATCGCAGTCTATCGCGGGAAAATAACACGGCAGCACCATGCGATAGTCCCACGATAACATGCCAAATGACAGCGTTAAAATCAACACGATGCCGAAAAAACACGAAACACAAACGTGAAAAAAGTTGCGATGTGGCCAATTTCGATACAAAAATCAGCGATAACCAGCGACAGGCCTGCAATTCCCACGCGTCATGCAGGAAAATGCACTATAAAAGCACTGAAAAACGCAAACAAAACATTTTAAACTGCGTAGCACCACGGAGGAAGCCAGCACAAGTACAGAGGACGACCAGAACCCCACACGCCCACAGGAGGAGCAGCCTGGGACCTCGGGGTCACGGAAGGGCAAGGAGAAGAAGACGAGGAAGACGAGGTTCAGTCCACAGGAAAACAGGATCATCATCACGGGGGTGATAGAACACCACCAACTACTGTTCATCACCTCCAACGTGTCATTGGCAAATAATAATGTAATATGGCAGGCCATCCTGGAGAAGGTGAATGCAGTCGGACTGAGGAGGAGGACACTTGGAGAGGTCAAGAGGCGCTGGAATGATGCGAAGCGCAAAACCAAGAAGAAACTCGCTGACAACAATCAGGCAGCAATGCAGACTGGAGGTGGCAGTCCTGCGGAACATCAGGAGCTGGATGAGATGGATGAAATGGTGTCCACAGTCATCAGTCCTGAACAGGGCCTGGGGAGATGGGGGAAAGGGGCACAATGGCACACATGCACAATTAAGTGGAGCACACTGCACACCCACAATGACTCTGGATCATGTCCCTGATCCACTTGGCAGACTGTAGCACACATACAAACAGCAAGTAGGCCCCCATCCACTATGGGCACAAAGGGGTCCCTCCCCACACAGCACCTATCTCACAACCAACCCATGCACACATGTGAAAACCAGCAAAGCGACGTGTCTGTGAGCCACACTGACAATGCAAGTGACACTGCATGACAAATAGCATGGCTGCAGGCCAATTATCATGACATGGCGCATGCCACAACACTAGGGGGCTGAGTGTGGAACACATCTGGAAAGGAGCAGGTCACACTCTGACACATCCACGTGCACATACAACCCCTGACTGCAAAAACACATCTGCGGATAACCACGCCCAAAGTCCCAAATCCCACCAAGAGCCAAAATTAGCCAAGTGTGCAACATCTCAGCACTGTAGAAGCACAGAAGTCAAAGGCACACCGCCTCAAAGGGATAAGGGGCACAGCTGCAGGGGTGACTCACCCACAATGCAGCACATACACATAGCAACAACAGCACATCAACATTGAAGACAATGTGGTACAAAGTGCAACACTTACACTACAGAACAGACGACACAACTGGTTACGCTTGTGCATAGAAACTGGACAATCATATCGGACATAGCAGGAAATTGTGAGATGAGAATCTACGTGTACAACCTCACATCCATGATGTAGTTCAAATGTCCACTGTCCCTCATCAAATAGTCAGCTCCTCCAGACCAGTCACAATTTACATTGTCATGCAGTCTGTATGTAAACTTGAACAATGCGTCAACATACATGTCAACGCAATGTTAAGATGCACCTCCCCTTCACATTGCAGAGGGACAATCAACACCTCCTGCAGAGCAGACCAGACAACTCATCAGTGAAGATGAAGAGGACCTCCACACCTTCGACACCGACGCCCTACAACAGCTCATAGACAGCTACAGCAAACCACCTCCAGGAGCAGGGCAGCCCAGCTGCATTGAGGAGACCCTGCCCCCTGCACAGACCACACAGCAGGAAGCATCCACCACCACGGCTGGCTCCCAGCACCTCACCAAAGAACTCATGGCATTCCAAGGCCAGGTGTTAGACTGCCAGAAGGAAGTGGCTGAACAGGTGCGGGTGGGGTTCGACCACATGACAGCCAAACTGGATGACATACGTGGGTGTCTAAGCCTCATCAGGGACCACTTACACCCCTAACCGACACCCACAGTTCGCTCCATGATGTCCAACAATCCATGCCCGACACCGCTGGAGTCATGACTCTGAGATTAGAACAACTGTCTAGTCTGAGTGGCCTCAGCGATGTAAGCTGAGAGTTGGCACAGATGCTGAGGATAATTGAGAACACAGAGCGGATGCATGCGGAAAGAATGGCTGGGTCTGCAGTGTCGGCACTCTCTCTCCTTCTCCCTCTCCCCCTTTCACTGTCTATCTCTGTCTCTCTCTTTCTCTCCCTCTCCCCCTTTCACTGTCTTTCTCTTTCTCTCTCTTTCTCTCCCTCTCCACTTTCACTGTCTCTCTCTTTCTCTCTCTCTCTTTCACTGTCTCTCTCTTTCTCTCTCTCTCTCCCTCTCTTCCTTTCTTGCTCTCTCTCTTTGTCCTTTGATGAGCGCATGACACACCTTCTTGTCTTGAATTTTGTCTTGCAGGCTGTGACTTGCAGATTGTCCAGAGGAGACCCGCCAAGACTCTTCCAAATAGTTGTATTGAGTTTACTTTTAATAAAATATTTTGTTTGTATAATCAACGATGAATGAATGAGTCTCCTTTTTCTGACCACACATGAATGTTAATTTTGGTAATTGGGCGGCATCAGGCGAATTGTTTTGTTCATGATTTCGTGCAGTTGATGTGAAATATCTTTGTCCGGGGGGGGGGGTGCCCGGGGTTGGGCCATGGGGGGTGTCCTAGGGGTGGTGGTTGTGGGTGTTGTGGCTGGTTATTGAGAATGTTGCAAAGTGGCGTTGTCGCGGTTTTTTGCACGGGAACGTCTACTCTGCATCTCATTAGCGTTAGTTGCCGGTGTCATCTGTGGCGATGTTTTTTGCGGCTGCTATCACAGGAAAACTGGTGATATCGGCTGTTAGCACCAGCTTGTGAATAGGGTAATAAATTTATCGCCACTTTGGCTTCGATAAAGTGCAGATAACTCGGCGATAAGTCCTTGAGAATATGCCGCTATGGAACACTGTAAGGAAAAACTGATACTCTACTCCTTTAACCCCCTCCCCAACTTTCCCGTTGATCCACTTCCCACTGATGCCTCTGTCTCCTAATTCAATGTTACAAATATGGAAAAAATGATCTAAAGAGGAAACAAGGTTAAATAGTTAAATGTATAGGTAGAGAACTGCCGAACTGCTAGGGTGAAGGAATGGTTGCAGAAGACCTCTTGGATGTCTTCAGTTAAGTCACTAGCATAGGGCTGAGTTCCTGGCCACCTAAATTGGTCAGGAGTTACACTGTATACAAGGAAGTTGAAAACTGACCTCAGGTCTTGTCAATTAATAGCTCTAATTCAAACCTTCATTTTCTGAGTAAAATCATCAAAAAAGAATTGATTATGCAATGTGGAAAAGAGATTTACAGGTTGGTGCGTTCCTATTGAAGGTGACGGTGCACCGTTTTGTGTTATATTAGATGCACAAATAACAAGTTTACGTCTTATATTGATGTATTGTGTACTTTTTTGTCAAGAGAAAATCATTTGGAAGTGTCCAAGCCAAACATATTGCTCACGGCTGCTAGCTTGAAATACAGATTTTGGCCACAGGGAAACTTTCTATATACTTGGCTAAATTATCTTAAGCATTACTCAAGGGATAAACATAATATTGCAATACTGAAATAGAAATCTCAAACATTCTAAATCTAATATGAAGTCTCATGAAATGCTAGCGGGAGTCAGAAGCAACAAGGAAGTCATCTGAAAGTTACACATTCATAGTGTTGAAAATATTGGGTGTTTCATATGAAATATTTTTACAAACTTTTTTGCCAAGTTCAATACTCTTTTTTATATCACCCTATATTTACCAATGCAGAGATCTCCTCTACTGGGGTGGAGATCTCACTATTACAAAGTATAGGCAACATATGGTAAAGTGTAGAAAAAAGTAAAAAAGTTTATAAAACTTGGAAAATAGTTCTATGTTAAATATCAAAATAAATGATGTTGATATATCTAGTTTGAATGCAGAAGTAAAGAAAAGCATGCTTCATCACTCATAACTATATTTAGAAATAAATCTATCATTAATGCAAATACATTATATTACATTGAAATTATCAAGTTTCAATTAAAAAATATATTCCCACCCAAGCTGAAAAAAAAAATGTATTATGAATTATTAACAGTGATATATAGAATTAATTGAAAGTACTATAAGTATATTTGATCAAATGTACTATTTAATTAACATAAACAAGTTAACATCTTTTTAATTACATAGAACATTCATTATTGTATATATTGTTTGAAACATTAAATTAAATTATTTATATCTTTAAATAATTTGTTTCACCATTATTTCCTATCGGGTTGTATTCTAAGTCCCTAACTTCATTGAATTCTAAGGAAGGGTGTTGCAATGCAGTGGTTGCCAATGTGTGGTGCTAGACTTACTTCAGAGCTGAACTGGAGTAACTTAATAATGTTTAGGTCCTTTTGGCTGCAGTAACTTTAAAAGTGCAGTTTGTAAATAGCAATGAGCTTATTGTTTTGTGGGTGGGTACACATTCCACCCTAGACCCCTCCCTAAATTTCCCTTAACCCCTCCTTAGTCCCCCCTTTAGTCGTTACTTTTCTCCTTTTTCCATCCATTCCTCCGTGCCTTCCATATTTACTACTAAAACATCAACTGGCACATGCATCAACAAAGACTTTTGCGATTCCTTAATTGCGATTTTTAAGGAATCGCAATTAAGGAATTGCAAAAGCCTATACATGTAGGAATCGCTATAAAAATAGCGAATCCTACAAATTCCTTAATTGCGAATCGCAAATTGCGAGTCGCAATTAAGGAATGCCGTCCCATTCATTCCTATGGGCCTCCAGGCCCATAGGAATGAACTGGAGATTGCATGAGCAATTTGTGAGTACCAGTAGGTACTCGCAAATTGCTCATGCAATTTCAAGGGTGCAAGGGTGTCAAAATGACACCCTATTGCACCCCTGAAATTGATCTGTGAACATATGTTGCACACACACATGCTCTAAGGGCATGTGTGTGCGCAACATGAAACTTTGAAAAAAGCACAAAAGTGCATTTTTCTAAGTTTTTGAAAATTACCATGAAGTTCAACTTCATGGTAATTTGCTCCCCCTATTAGCGAAATCGCTAATTTTTTCACTTTCATGCATTGCATTTAAGGAATCTCAATTTGGGATTCCTTAAATGCAATCGCAATTTAAGGAATCGCAATTTAGAGATTCCTTAAATTGCGATTTTTGCATTTGGGATGATGCATCCCAAATGCAAAAATACTGGTCGCAAAGGGGCAGATTCTGAGAATCTGCCCGTTTGCGACCGGTTTTTACATTGATGCATGTGCCTGATACTTGCATGTGCTGAGATTCTACAGTTGGGGCAGAGATATCTGCACAGAAATGGATCAGAGCGGCAGAGGTGAGAACTCAACACATAGGTTAGGGAGTAGCCTTTTGTAGTACATTTTGTACTACTACAAAATGTACTATTAAATGCGATTGTGAGTAGATCTCTGAGTGCAGAGGGTTTATGTTCGTGGGATATGAACTTTGTGTAATCGTCAGTATCTGAGGTCATTTACACTAAACTGTAATTCCCAACAGAAGCTATGACAAAGGTCTAGTGTACAATACTCACCATCATAACTAGAATAATTCTGCAGTAAATTATGTTATTACCCATATGTATTTATGTATGTAGAGCAGTACCAGTTTTACAGACTAAGAAAACGTAACAATAAGTTATAATCTGCATTGGGGAGCTTCATATGGGACTTTAAGGTGTTTAGAATGATGTTACATAAAATATGCTGCCCAAGATATCACAAATATGTGCCATGTTCCACTATACTTAGCCATGCTATCCTCATGGGTGAAGGTATTAAGTAAGGGTGTTGAAAGTTGCATAGATTTTTTTCTCATGTAGCACCCATACATCTACTGCATTTACACATAATACTTGATAGCGACTGTGGGATTTTCATGTTCCTCTTCATCACCAGATCCAATTTTCACCATCCATTCATGAACTAAAATTATCTCTTATACCTGTCCCTTGATTGTCCAATTTCCAATCTCTGTAAATCATATGTAAAAGTTGCTGGTGCAGTGCATGCCTTTAGGGGCAGATTGACTATTTTTTCACGTAGCGCTCTGCAGCAGCTGCAAATGCTGCGCTACGTGAAATGGAGAGAGAAGGAGAGCATCCTATTTACTAAAATAAGACACTCTACTCCCCTCTCACTAGCGCCAGCGCTGAAATCAGCTGCCATGCGCCACAGAGACACCTTTGCACCATGGTGCAAGGGTGTCTCAGTGATTCTAGCAAAGGTTTTGTACTGGAAGGAACCCTTCCAATACAAAATACTATGCACAGACTCAATTTACCTATTTTCCCACTTTGGGGCCGATTCCGATTCCGGCCGCAAAACGTACCGACCGACATGGACCGGGAACGGAGACCGACCGACACGGACCGGCGCCGTACGACCCGTGCAGTATGATGCAACCTGTGTGAACCGCCACGTACGGAATACAAGCTGTACGACCAAGCCGTAGGGAAACCAGTGATTCGCACGGAAACCGGACACGATTCGCACCGACCGACACGCACCAGGAATGAACCCGACCGACACGTACCCGTGATGTCCGATCCGCGCAGTATGATGCAATGCGTGTAAAACCAGACCAACTCGCACGGAGACCAAGCCGCATGACCGACATGCACAGAAAACAGGGACCTGAAGCAATAGAGATCTTCGCAACTGACGCATATGAAACACAGAAGAGAGTCAGCGTGAAAGACCCGGAGAAGCCAGCACGAGCCAACATCAGCATCCGTCTCGGTCAGAAGAACATCTCCTTCATGCCTAGAAAACCCAAAGGAAAAAATATTAAAAAAGGACCAAACAAGCAATGACAAAGTCAATAAATATCCCCCAAAAAAACTTGAAATAAAGACACACTCACAACTCCACCTATATAAAGGACACTAATCACTACCATGATCCTTTGCAAATTCAAGAGAACAGCCAGCAGAGAACACCATCAGACAGCAACCACAGACACACTCACAACTCACCCATCACACAACTTTCACACCATTAGCACCTGACCAAAAGCACTCACACATACACCTAGCAAAACTGACACTCACCCACCCTCACTTGCACCTTCACACACACATCACTCACCACCACCACCCATCACCATGCCCCCAAAGAAGAATCCAAAGTTCACAGACAGTGAGTTAGAAGTGCTGGTAGATGAGATCATCAGAGTAGAGCTACATTTGTTTGGTACATTGGTCCAAAGGACCACCTTGTCACAGAAACCAAAGATGTGGACAAGGTGAAAGCACAAGCACCAATGTTGCGCACAAAGGATGATATCCATAACAGGTGATATGACGTGCGCAGGAGGGTCAAGAAACTCATCGAGATGGATCACGCCTTGAGTCAGCGCACTGGTGGTGGCCCTCCTGCCAACCAGTATACTTCAGGTCCTGGGAGGAGAAGGTGTGGGACATCCTACCACCAAAGAGCGTCCATGGTCTATCAGACATACCAGAGCCTGGTGAGTACACAACCAATATACTCAATATTGTGTGGCAAGGGGACAGTGAAACCAAGCACCATTAGCAAAGCCACAGTAACCAATAGATAATCATCCCAAGATGTGCATGCTAGTCAGACAAACACAATACCTGCCATCTCATAGTGACTTGTAACTGTGTCATGACATGTACAAACCTACCAACAAATAGAGCAAGGCAGTGGCACAAAGCTAAATAAACATTGTCAGACAGTTTGCCACCACAAACACACTACCTCACAGTGAAGCTGACTGACAGGAAGGAATAGTGGGTATGCAGGTGAAGTGAGTGTATCCAAAAGCATGATGGGGTTTGTAGTCACAGATAATGTTCCCCCTCCAAATTGGCCCATCAAGACCTCTCTGAACAATGCCCACATCACAGGGAGTGGAAAATGACTGACAAGATGGCTGACACTGGGTCCTGCTGTGGGAAGCACAAGGCCCTGGTAGGGGTTGTGCCAAATCAGAAGCAGGACACCACTGCCTGACATCCTGAAAGCCAACTTGCACACCCTCCAATGGAAGCACGTTTCATGGTGGGATGTCTGGCCGGGTGGGAAGGAGGACTGACAGCTCTGACCATACTTACCAGCATGTGTAGACACACTCACCCCTCAACACAAACCCCACACAACTCACTAGGTATAATGCATTAACTCACACTATAATGAAATATCACCCAAAGATACACTGCACTGGGTTCTGCTGTGTGAAGCACAGGGGCTCTCTTTGGATTATAGTCAAACAAACACCAGGATTTCACAGTCAACCATCTTGCCATTGCTGTCACACTCCCTCACAGGGAAGCAGAGTCAAAAGGAAGGAAGTATGGGCATGCTGGGAAGGGGGGTGTAGCCAAAAGCGTGATGGGAGTTGCAGTCACAGACATTCCTCACCCACCCACATGGCCCAGCAAGCTCACACTGAACTATGCTCACCTCACAGGAAGTGGAAATGGACTGACAAGATGTCTGACACTGGGCTCTGTTGTGGGGAGCACAAGGCCCAGCTGGGAACTGGGCACCAACAAACACCAGGACTGCACAGTCAGCCATCTTGCCATTGCTGTCACACTCCCTCACAGGGAAGCAGAGTCAAAAGGAAGGATGGATGGGCATGCTGGGACGGGTGGTGTAGCCAAAAGCATGATGGGAGTTGCCGTCACAGACAATTCCCACCCACCCACATGGCCCAGCAAGCTCACACTGAACCATGCTCACCTCACAGGGAGTGGAAATGAACTGATAAGATGTCTGACACTGGACTCTGTTGTGGGGAGCACAAGGCTTTGCTGGGATCTGGGCACCAACAAACACCAGGACTGCACTGACTGACATCCTGAAAGTTAACCTGCACCCACTGCAATGGTGGCACGCTTCATGATGGGATAACTGGCCTGGAGGAGAAGGAGGTCCTGACTTGAAAACAAATAACACCGATGCTGGCCATACACACACCTTCTATGCTAAAACACAGTGCACATGTGGTACCAGTCAATCACAAAGATAATGCCCGGGCAAGATGTCTGAGACATTGGCCTGATAAATGATGTGGCTGAAAATTACACAGATGCACTGGCCAACCCAAACACGTTCGTACACACAGCCATTGCAACCATATGTTCAAACTCACTGTCTGGGGATGCAGTGTCCAGGGGTGCCCCCTGGCCTGGCTGTGGAGGTGTGTCTTGCAGATGACTAGTGTGGAGATCCATATATATTATATTGCACAAAACACACAGGAACTCACATATACATCATTGATAGGGGACATCTGACTGTGAATGGAATGGACACACCAATATAGCCGACACCATAGCATGCTCTAATTCACACTCGGTGCTGTTGTGAGCTGCATTCTACTCCTACATTGTGGTACAACATATTTATTATTTATTTTATTTTACTTCTAACGCGCACAGCTACCCACAGTGGGTTTCCCGGCGCACGAGGAAGAACTGAAGAGGGAGGGGGAGGACGTTACGATACTCCAGGTGGGAAACAACCAATGCCTGGACTACCGTTCTTTGAGTGGAAGGAGGTAACATCCACAAGATCTTCTGAAGCCATCTCAGGGTGGCAAAACAAATGGAAGTCACCTTAACGGCCTGCTGTCTCATTGTAAGATTCTCATCAATGAGAAACCCGAGATTGCGAACCGCAGTTACTGGTTGCGGGGTGGGTCCCATGTCGCAGGGCCAATGATGAGGACCCCAGAGGTCCTTATTCTTACCTAGTATCACAACTTCGGTTTTGTCACCGTTAAGTTTCAAAAAATTGCTCTTCATCCATTTGGAAACATGGATCAGACCTTCTTTCAATGCAGAGATGTTGTTGCACTCTTTGTTAGAGAGAGAAAAAATGATCTGTGAGTCATCGGCGTAGAAGTACAGAGTAAGACCGGCTTCCTCTACAATAGTAGCAAGGGGTCTGACATAAATGTTAAACAATAAGGGGCTGAGTATCGAACCCTGTGGAACACCATACGCCGAAGGATAGGTTGCAGAGGAAGCAGAGGCAGAGAACACCTGGAAAGTGCGATCTTTTAAAAAAGAAGCTATCCAGCCGAGAGCTGCACTCTCTACTCCCAGGGACCGAAGAGTCGCGAGAAGGATGGAATGAGACACAGTGTCGAACGCCGCACTTAGATCAAGAAGGATCAAGGCTGATGTTTCTCCGCGATCGACACTGTGTCGCAGACTCTCGGTAACTCCTAGGAGTGTGGTTTCAGTCGAATGATGCGCTCTGAAGCCTGATTGGGACGGATGTAAAAAACCAGAGCTCTCCACAAAGTGTGTCAGCTGCGTATTAATGTGCCTTTCCAGAATCTTTGATAGAATAGGGAGCAATGAAATAGGTCTGAAATTGGACAGATTGGTAGTGTCCGCTCCGGCCTTTTTTAATAAAGGAATTATCATTGCATGCTTCCACTCCTGCGGAACATATGACTCAAGTAATGAAGAGTTGAGAAGTTGCATTAGCACCTGTCGCGAACTAAGTTCTAGTAGTTTTAAAATCTTAGCAGGTACCGGGTCTCGTGCGGAACCAGATTTAATGCTGTTTAGGCAATGGGAGAAAGAAGCATCATCGAAGGGTAACCAGTTTGCAAGTTTCGTCATAGTAAGGAGTGAAACATCAGGAATCAGGGTAGATTCTGGCAGAGAAGTATCATTAGATGTTAAAGAGCTTAATGAGTTGTAGATACACTCTACTTTAGATATAAAATAGTTTGCTACAGAATTGCATTGAGTCTCATCCAGAGCGGGGGGAGCTGGAACCGTATCTGCTCCAGTAAGTTTCTTCACAACCGAGAAGAGCGTGCGAGGACAATTTTGTGCATTGATGACTGTGATCGAGACATAGGCAGCCCTAGCCAATTTGCAATGATGATGGTATTCCCTAAAGGCTTCCTTTTAGGCTGTTTTACGGGAAGCAGAATAAGAACGTCTCCATCTCCTCTCCAACGTCTTACATCTAGATTTCATACGTTTTAGATCATCTGAAAACCAAGGTGCAGGCGGACGGTGGGATGAAGAGTGTTTGAATGTTAGGGGAAGGAGTTCATCAATGGCGGAATTCAGCCATTTGAATACTTCAGAGTTTAGTACAGATGTAGGTGTGTTAGAGTTAGGAAGATTATTCAATAAATGAGCGTTGAACATATGCATCCTTCACACAACACACCACTCACTGACATAAACACTGTAGACACAAGGTCTAACCTGGACTGTACTGGAGGAGACATGCTACTCACAGCAGCCAAACTGCAACACACACAACACCGGCTCTCACTGTCATGAGCATTGAAAAGCCAGAGTGCTTCCTTGCCCAATCCATGTCACCATGGAGAACATTGACAAGTCAAATCACATATGCATGTACAAAACTCAGCACCAGACTCATTAACGATGGTGACATCATCACTTGTATGAAATGAGATGGGAACTAGGAACAAAAAAAACTTTCTCCCAAGAGATCACAGGCATACCAGACTGTGACCATGTAGTACCAATACACCAATGTGGCACACAAAGACTAGCAAAATCTGCTACAACACATGCCCTAAATCTTACAACATATCCTCAGTGGAATTGCGCGTATGTCCTTGTTAAAGGTCAAATATGTACAAGGATGACACACCTGTGTCGGCAACGTGGTTGCCCTTAACTAGTAATGGCCATGTACAGCCAAATCTATACATGAGCTGGTCATGCACACACTTCGACATGCACATTGAAATGTTTCATGTTGGCTGGGCAATGTGCCACAACCATATCAATCTCTGTCCGTGACAACATTGGACAAAGCAGTGTACAGGCATGTATCCTGATGTACAGTAGCAAATGTCATGTATGTGAACCATTGATGCCTGTAGAAACATAACTTACATTGTGTGTCTCTTCCAAACACAGGTGGTGTTGGGGACACAGCAGCAAATGAAGAGAAGTCCCTGTCCCAGACTCCGGTGGACCCTCAGCTCTCTGGTGTGGATCAGTCTCTGTCCTCTTCGGATGACGAAGAACAACCTGGCACCTCCGGTGTGAGTCATCATACAGCACCAGCAGTACAAACATCGGCATCCCCTGTACCCACGCCTCCAGCATCTGGCAACAGACAGGGCACCCCCGCCAACACGGACAGAGCAAGGACACAGAATACCGACAGCACAGGGACACAGGACCCCCAGGAAGCTACAGACAACACCACCAGTAACAACACACAAGGGGGCCCATTGTCACCTGTGTGGCTAGGGGTGGTGGGAGCGGTGGTAGGCAGAGGTCGCGCCTTGCAGAGGGGTCTGGACTGCATGATGACCCCCAACTGGCACACATCATAGATGCATAACAGGATAGCACCGGAGGATTCGGCCAGGTAGTGGGGATCCCCAAAGACATTCAACAGGAGCAGGCTGCCCATCATGCTCGCATGGAGGCAAAGTGGGATGCACTTACTGCGTTGTATAGGGTCATACTCACATGCCTCTGCCAGATAAGCACCAAGATGTCCACACCTCCCTGTGTGGCCACAACATCTGTTGCCGCAAGATCTGCCAGTGCCAGAGGGAGGGAGGATGACTCTGGTGGAGAGTCCTCTGCACCACAGATGCCTGCACCTGAGGAGGATCCCCCCGAAGAAGAAGAGGGGTCATCCGAAAAAGGACAAGTGAGACGCATATGGCCATGCACATCCCCCAGGGCCTCAAAACCTGTTCTGGAAAATGTTCTTTGTGCGCAAACCGCTCACCTTGTCGTATCTAACACAACTCACCTACATGACATGGAGGGTTCATGTTGGTCCAATGTAGCAGGTGACTGTGGACTTTTCACCTACCAACACTTCCAACTCTACTGTGAACTTTGGATTCAAAACCCAATGTACAGCACCCACCATCCTGTGCACTATCCTCACACATGTTTGTAAATAAACTCACCAGTATTCTATACTTGCCTCTGTTGTGATTCGAAGTTGTTATGTGTCATGGAGATGTTGATCTGCTAAAGAACACAGTGCATGCCAAATACTACAGCAATGTGATCACCGTTATGTGAGTCATGGTGATGTGACACATGTGAGGGAGACACACCACTATGGCACCACAACGCATACTCACCATGGCCATGTAACTCATCCCATACAATGATGTTGACCTGAAATACAGTGGAATGCACAGACACCACACCTATCCATAGTCAGTGGTAACAAGCCCACAGGTGAGGTAAGCAAATATCAGTCAGATGTGGGAAGACAGACAACGCATATAACAAAGCGTAGCACAGGTTCATTACACATCAGCAACATGTTTATTCCACAACAGTTGCAAGGTAATTCTACGCGACAGTGGACACACGGTCACAAAGTGTCGGAGAATTGAAGTCCAGGGGTGTGTGGTGCATGACTTGATGGGAACCGACAACTTCCACCCTGGGGTTGGATTCTGGGTGTTGGGGGTCAGTGTTGACCAAACAACAGGCAAAGTACCCTTGGAAGGACAGACATAAGACACATTCAAAAGCACAGCAGAACAGGAGAGAAATACAATACACATGCACAAAACATGTCAAAAGAAACCTACACAGTAACAAGTTAGCAGTTCGACACTATTGTGGAGTACAGACCACCTGAAAGGACACATCACTGCACGCATCCAGTCAAGTAGCACACAGACCCACTCAAACAGCAGCAGAGCAGCCAAAACACATTTCAGGCTAACTCAATACATTGACATAAAAACCCTGTAAACTCACATTCAGGTGAAGAAGTTGTTGATGGACGTCACCCTCATCATCATCATCATCATCACTGGCATCGTGGCCCAGGCCTGGATCCTCCACAGGTGGCGGATGTAGGTCATCGTCATCCTGAATGAGAGGCAACTTCTTCCACACTGCCATGTTGTGTAGCATGCAGCATACAAGGATAATTTTCCACACCTTTACTGGGTCATATGGGAGGGCCCCTCCGGTCTTGTCCAGGCAGCGGAAGCGGCTTTTCAGGAGACCAAAGGTCCACTCAATCACCCTCCTGGTCCGACCATTTGCCTTATTGTAGCGCATTTCAGCTGGTGTCACAGGGTTCCTGAGGGGTGTCAGCAACCACGGCATGTTGGGGTATCTGGAGTCACCTACATACAAACAATTGAACAATTAGCTGAGTTTTGAAAGAGGGTGGAATACAAAATTGCAAAACACACACAATGGTAAACAGTCAGTACACACCGACAAGCCAGGCACGCTGGTTTGGCATCTGTGACGTCAGCGTTGCAACGCGACTACTCCTCATTATGTAGGCATCATGCGCAGAACCGGGGAAACATGCACATACATGTGTGATACACATGTCTGCAAGACATACCACCAGAGCATTGATGGAGTGGAAATGTTTGCCTGCTCATGTGCCCGTGGTTGTGCTGGAGCAGAGTTTTCTGGTGAAAATGTATCGAGTTTTAAGCTCCAGTTTCGTCTATATGTTATGATTTAAATGATTAATTTGTAACGACTAATTAATAGTTTGTTTTGTCCGGACTAACCAACATTACTAATGAGAGAAACTACACGTGGGATGCATATATGTTGCTTAATAATAGTGTGCGGTTTTATTCACAAATGCTATTTGTTATGTGTTTGTGCATTTAAAATAACGTGTACTAATGCTTTATTGTGTTGCAGAAGGCTAGATAAGTACATACACATAAGGGTATTAGAGGGGTTTAACACTGTACAATCATTATGATGTGGTAACGTTGTTTTTGTCTCTTTCAATTAAGATGGTCCGTTTTGGCCTAAATAAAGATGGCTGCTATTTACAGCCTGCGCTCGAGTGATCGAATTTTGATGAGAGGCCTTGCTGAACATGGTCGAAAGTCACCTGACCACAGCCTTTGCCTGGTTAGGAAAGTTTTCCGTGAGGACAACAGCTCCAGGAACGAGTCCAATTGTCCTTGGACAAGGATAAAGCCACAATGAACAATGACAATGCTGCGGTGGCTCTGCTAAGATATCAAGGAAGAGCATTTACGAAAGAAACATTTGCAAACTCGAGTTTCCTTCTTCCGTCTTTTTATTTTTGTGATTTTTCCTAAGCAGAGGTTTTCTAAATGTAACCAAGAGACTTCCTTTCCTGCTCGCTCTGCTCAGTGGCTCAACGGATATCTAACATTTGTTTGTTACTTTTATTTGCAACTTACATTATAAGTATGTTAGACTAGAGAGGGTCCACGTTCGTTCGCTGGATCATTCTTTCATTGCGTTTGGACGTTTCCTATGCTGAGGACGGCGGCTCGAGAGACTTTACCAAGAGACCTGTCCTGTCCCATTTAGCTAGAATAGGTAACTATGAGAATAACGATTTTGCTAATGATTGACTTTACATTTGAATTAATTTTAGATAAACAAGTATTTGTTTGAATTCAAGTGTCGGGTGTTTATTCTTTGTCATTTATTGAGTTTCAAATGTATTTCTTATGTTCAAAATCATGACTCAAGGCAATGTCATTAAGGTCGCATTGACCTCATTGTAGATGCAGATTGGTTTAGGTTTTCTCTCCTATATTCAGTGTGGATAGAGTAATAGTGTGAATTTAGTGTGATGGGCCCTAGCGTATGATGAGTGATTGCGCGTGTGACTGTAGATTTACTCTGTCCGTGGAAGCAGGGAGAATTTATATGCGCCGATCTGCAGCAGTTTCCTGGTAGCAGTTTGATGGTTTGATCGTTGTCTTGATCTGATTAGATTGCTTGTACATAGGCTTTTTTGATTTATGGATTATTGATTGATGTTGGTATATGTACTAATACTATATGTTGAGGTCGTCGTGTTGAGTTCTATGTAGTGTGTGCGGCTTCTGGAACTTGGGAGCTGGTGACGGTTCCGTAGTAGGGCAGAGGGAAGTAAGTGCTGCTCTCGGGAAAAATGGGATTGTTGGCCCTGTACGTATGCGGGGAAAAACGTGTGACAATTGAAGTCGCGCGTCACATTGTCTGTGTTCGGAATCAGTGACATCGTCGTGTGTTACTATTAGGGATATAATTTCGGTAGAAAAGGAGTGTGTATGGTAGCGAAGGTTATCTGTGAAACTCTGGTCTTAAGTCCCAGGGATCCGTAAGGTTCGCCGTTAAAGCTTATCGCTGGAGTAGTAATAGGTATTCTCTAAGCGTGTTTGAAGGATTGGGCAGAGGTAAGCTGCTTGGTTAACGTGTGTTATAATTCTGTAGCGGGACAGATTGTTCGCTGTTCTCGGGAAGGGCAGGATTCTGTGTGCATGTGCTACATTTTCTGGTGTGAAAGTGCGTGAATGTATGAGCATTTAATTGATTGTAAGACTCTTTGGAGCAGTCCTAGAGGAAACAGTTAATGGATGCATGTTAGAAGGGCAGAGTAGAGGGATGTACTACTGTGTCAACGAAAGTGATTATTCCGTGGTGGAGCAGAGGTAAGCGCTGTTCTAGAGAGAAGCGGGATTCTTGTGAGAAAGATTTTCTATACTATTTTGTGGTTAGCGAAGCAGACAATGGAGATGTTTATATGTTGTAACTAATAGATTTTGTAGAATCTGAAACGAAGTCTACTAAAAAGGCTTTGTAAAGGAGGGGTAGACGAGTGATAGGAGACAGGAGCAGAAGCGACTGCAGCGACTGCTGACGTCATTCAGACCGCGCTGTGATTGGATAGTGGCTCAGAACAGTGCTCGCGCTAGGATTGGTGCGTTGGTGTGAGTCGCGCAGGGATTGGAAGGAGTACAGAGTGACGTAGACGCTCCAGGATTGGTGCGTTGGTGTGAGTCGCGCTGTTATTGGACAAAATTTTGCACAGACTAGAGAATATTGGTAAACGTTAAAATGTATTACCAACCGGAGGAAAAGAAGAAAAAATCTTTGTTCGGTAAAATAAAGAGGTGGTTCGACAAAGATAAAAATGTAAGAACTAGAGAAGGTGAATTGCTACCTCCGACGAGAACTCCTGCATCCTTCATGGTTGCGAAATATGGGTATCATACCTGTATATGGTTGGATAATTGGGCTAAGTATACTAAGGATGATGGTGTCTTAGCATTCCTGGAACATGGTTCATTTAATCTGGCCGTGTTGAGAAATTTACGAGAGAGGATGATGTGTCTAGAGCCTAGACCAAGGCCGACACAGTTCGAGGCGTTGGTGGAATGGGAAGATGAGGTGCATGAGCGAGAAAAGCAGAGGAGTGGAGGCAATTATAGGTCCTTTTTTGGGAGGAAATATGATCGTGAAACTCATCATGATCGAATGAGGAGATGGCGAGATGCTAGTATGTCAGAGGGATTATATCCTATGAGGACAGTTGAAGAAGCGGAAGGGAGGAAAGGTGCAGAAAAGGTGCCTGATACAGAAGTGAGAAGGTACAGAGTTACTGATTATGAGGATGAGGTCTTGGATGACATGATTTACAAGAGACCACCTCCGTATAGACCAGAACCAGAAGAGAGTACGCCAGTTTCTACTCCTGTAAGAGATACTTTGCGAATTATTAAAACTGAGGTTGTGACACCTGATCTGAAAAGTGGTAGCTCTTTCATGGAAAGGGAGAGGGAGAGAGAGCGAGAGAGAGAGAATCGAGTCAGTGAAGAGAAAACAAGAGAATTAGCCAGAACCACATCTGAGCTGACTGAGAAAATCTGCGAGCTGACGAAAAATCTTGAAGCAGTTACAGTGCCTGTAACTATTGGTCCAGTTGTGCCTATTTTTGATAAACAAAGAATGGGTGAAAATAATTTGACAGTTCCTTATGTTGGGAATGGTTTGGTTGGTACTTGTACTTTGGAGGAATCAAGAGTGAGAACAGGAGGAAATGATTCAAGGCAGTCGAGACATGACACATGTAGTGGAGGATTAGATGTGCAGCCTAATTCAGGATTGAATACTGGTTGTTTGGGAGGAACAATTTTGGAACCACAGAGGATGGCAGAACAAGTGGGTGTAGTGAAGAAGTCTACTGAAATAACAGCTGAAGATCTGAATGATTGGTTGAAAGTTCTTCAAAAGAGGGATAAAGATTCACAGGCAATTGATGTAGCCAGGTTGCGCATAGAATTGGAGGAGCTTATTGCAGGGACAATTCCTACAGATATACTCAAAAACCATCATGATGGAGAGTTGTTATTTATGTGTAAGAGCATCACCTGGAGGGCTAAGAGTACACATGACAGGTTAAAGGTAATAGCGAATGAACAGGGAGTTGACATGGATAAGGTGAAAGCTTTGCAGAAACCTTACAGAGTGGATTTTACAGACAGAGATATTGAAAATCTAAATGGTGCTGGCAGAACAGGACAGATTAAGGAAATGATTGCCTTATTGCGAAAATGGGGTGATGTAGAAAAGTGGAAGGATAGGTGGTACAAGAAAAGGGAAGATTCAGTGGACAGGACTTACTCAGCTTTTCCTGTGAGAGAAAAGGAGAAAACAGTGGATGCTTATCCTATGAGAGAGATTCCTGGAGGAGGATATGTACATGTCCCATGGACTAGACAGGATATTTTATCATTTACGAATGATTTCCCTCGACTGAGAGAAAAGCCCGTCGAGTGGTATAGGCAGGTAGACAGGTTTGTGAAATTGTCAAAAGTGCTGTGGATTGACCTGAATAGTCTGTTTGATATAATTGTTCCAGCAGACTTGTGGGCTGAGTGTAAAATAGTTGTAGATTGGCCTGCTAAAGAGTATCCAAGAGATCCGAAAACAGGAGCACCAGATCCAGAGGTTATGAAGAAGTATGAGCAGGTAATTGTGTTCCTGAAAAATAAACTACCCCCAAAAGAGACAGACTGGGTTAAGATAGATCGAACACATCAGGAAGCAAAAGAATCAGTTCATGCTTTTTACGAAAGGCTGATACTGGCTTTTAAACAGTTCAGTGGAGATGAACACCTGGGTGATAAGGATTTGAGTCATTTTGTTTACAGATTTGTATATGGCCTGAGACCTGAAATCAGTGAAAGAATACGCGAGCATACAGTTGACTGGCAGAGTAAAAAGATTGATGAAATCTTGAGACATGCAAAGTACTTCAGTGATGAGATTGAGGCAAAACAGAGAAAGCTGAAAGAGAAAGCAATGTGGGCACAGGTGAAAGTTGCTGAAAGACAAGAAGCACAGTTGATGGAACAGGCAAATAATCCAGGAATTAGACCCAGATATGCGGGAAAAGGAAAGGGGAATTTAGAGGAGGCTAAAAAGAAATTCCCTTGTCACAACTGTGGACAATTGGGGCATTGGAGATCCGAGTGTACCAATCCACCATTAGTGAGTAATGAAAGTAAACCCTTAAATCAACAGGTGCAGAACGAGGGGTGTAATCAACAGCAGCAACAGCAGAAGGTTGTCAGACAGCAGAGTCAAGAGCCAAAACCGCCCTTGACGCAGAATAGAGGGTCCCAAAAGTATAACCAGGACTCAGGATTCTACAATGATGAGCAGGTAAACAAACCGAGACGTTCTAACCTGGTACAGCAGTACTGGTTAAAGAATGAGGGGAGTGAGTCTGAAGGGGACTATTGACGGTGCCGAAGAGAGGAGGAAGAGGGCATACTTGGTGCAACTCTAGAAATAGACCAGGCAGGACCATTTGTAGATGGTAAAATAAATGGGGAGAGTGTTACTTTTTTGGTAGACACAGGAGCGACAAGATCAACTGTCAGGTCAGCAGATATTTGAAATCTTCCTCTCTCGGACGAAGCAATCCAAGTAGTTGGTGTAGTCAATACACAGATTAAGACTCGTCTTACCGAACCAGTAAGGGTAAGAATAGGGAAATTTTCAGACATGCACAGATTTGTAGTCTGTGACACCAGTCCAGTGAACTTGTTAGGTAGGGACCTATTGTGCAAGATGAATTGTACAATTTTTTGTACTCCGGATGGAATAGCTTTTGAGAAACCAGATGAGGATGTTTTGTACCGGATGACTCTAGATAATAGAGAGAGTGAGATTGTTGGTACATATGCTGTGTTTAATCCAGATGATTTGCCTCAGGAGTTGAGACACACAGTGAAAACAGCGGTTTGGGATTTTACTGGAGAAGATGTGGGATTGATGAATAATGTAGATCCAGTGAAGATTTCAGTGAAAGAGGGAATCACTTACCCTAATATCCCACAGTACAGACTGACACCAGAGATAATTGAGGGAATAACCCCTATAATTGACAACATGATTCAACAGGGTGTTTTAAGAGAGTTACTGAGTAGCCCGTGTAATTCACCGATAATGGGGCTGAAGAAACCTAATGGAAAGTTCAGGATTGTGCAAGATTTGAGAAAAGTTAACAAAATTGTGGTGGCATGTTGTCCCATTGTGCCAAATCCTTCAGTGATTTTGTATCAGATTCCACATGATGCTGAGTGGTACACAGTGATTGATTTGTGTCATGCTTTCTTTTCAATTCCATTGCATCATGACAGCCAGCCGATTTTTGCATTCCGTTTGGCCAGCGTATTTTAGCATGGTGTCGTATCCCACAGGGGTATACAGAGAGTCCTTCGATATTCAATCAGTTGTTGAAAAAGTCATTGGAGAGTTTGATCATGCCTGAAAGCTCAGTGCTAGTGCAGTATATTGATGACTTACTTGTGGCATCGAAGACACGTGAAGCTTGTGAAGTAGATACCATAGCTTTACTGAATCATCTGGCAGATGGAGGGTTAAAGGTATCTCCAGCCAAATTGCAATTTTGCAAGAAAGAGTTGCATTATCTTGGACACAATATTGAAAAGGGTCTGAGGAAGGTGACCGATGACAGGATCAAAATTATCAGAGGAATGAGAGCCCCGATGACCTAGAGAGAAGAGAGGATGTTTCTGGGGATGGTGGGTTATTGTCGTCAGTGGATAAGTAATTTCTCCCTGATAGCAAAGCCACTGATTAAGTTGACCAAAAGTGAGGTGAGAGACCCATTGGAACTTAATGGGGAACAAATGGCAGCATTTGAAGAGTTGAAGAGCAGAATGTGTGAAGCCCCTGCTTTAAGAATGCCAGACTATGAGAAAGAGTTTGAGTTGTACTGCAGTGAGAGAAATGGATGTGCACTTTCAGTGTTAATTCAGAAGCACGGACAACTGAGAAGGCCGATTGCGTACTTCTCATCGACACTTGACCCCGTAGCTGTGGGTTTGCCAGGTTGCCTGAAAGCGGTAGCTGCTACATGCAGAAGCTTGGAACAAAGTGAGGGTATAATAATGGGATATCCTGTAAGGGTGTTCGTACCTCATGATGTGGCAATTCTTTTGACAAGAAGCAGGACTCACTACATGTCACATAGTCTGCTGACTAAATATGAGAAAATAATTTTGGGAGCATCAAATGTGACTCTCGAGAGATGTGTGAATGTGAATCCAGCAACGTTGTTACCAGATGCTGATAATGTGAATGTTGGAGATGATGTTGATCATGATTGTTTGGATGTGCTTCACTACTGCACAAAACCAAGACCAGACATAAGAGATTTGCCGTTGCCTGAGAGTGATTATGTGCTGTTTGTGGATGGATCGTGTCTGAGAACTGATAATGGTGTGCTGAGTGCAGCATATGCAGTGTACAAGGTTTCAGAAGTTATGGAAGCTTCGCCTTTGAAAGGAGTGAGATCTACTCAAGTGGCTGAATTGGTGGCATTGACAAAAGCTTGCAAAATTGGGAAGAGTCTGAGAGTGACTGGGATGACTGATAGTCAGTATGGATTTGGAGTCGTTCATGACTTTGGCCAGCTTTGGCTACAGAGAGGTTTCTTGACGTCGAGTGGGACTCCAATAAAGAATGCTGAGGTGATTGGGAAATTGCTTGAGGCGATACAGCTGCCTAAAGAGCTAGCAGTTGCTCATGGACAAGGAGATGATTTTGTTACTCTTGGTAATAGATTTGCCAATGACATAGCACAATATTGTGCTAAGAACAATCATTCGATTAATAGGGCACGAGAGAGGGAAATGTCTTTTTGTTCTGTGATGTTTACTAATGTCCTAGAAACGTGGGATGAAGTGAAACAGTTGTATGATGAGGCAGGAGATGAGGAAATGAGAGATTGGATCAAGGCAGGCTGTGCCCCAAGAGAGACAGATCATGTTTGGATTTACAGAGATGGTAGACCAGTCATGCCTAACTCAATGTTGTCGACAATGGCAAGAATGTATCATGGCCAGGGACATTTGGGAAGGGATGCAATGATCAGGTCTTTTAAGCAAACCTGGTACAATGCAAAGTTTAGGTTGATTGCAGAGAGCATCTGTCAGAGATGTTTGATTTGTCAGCAGTTCAATACTGGAAAAAAGACAGTGGTGAGTCTAGGAACAATAGGCAGAGAAGGAGGTCCTTTTACCAGAATGCAAATAGATTTCATTGAAATGCCCCAAGTGAACAAATTGAGGTATGTTCTAGTGGTAGTCTGTTTGTTCTCAAGATGGGTGGAGGCCTATCCAACTAGGAGAAATGATGGAATAACAGTTGCAAAGTTACTGTTAAGAGATTTGATACCTAGGTACGGGTTTCCAGTGACCATTGAGTCTGATAGAGGTGGACACTTCTATAATGAGCTCATGGGTTTAATTTGTGAAGCATTGAGCATACAGCAGAAGCTACATTGTGCATACAGACCAGAGGCTTCTGGAGTCGTGGAGCAGATGAATGGCACAATAAAAAACAGAATTGGTAAGATGTGTTTAGCCACTGGAATGAAATGGCCTGATGTCTTGCCTCTAGTGCTGATGACTATTAGGTCTACTCCAGATAGAACCACAGGTTTGAGTCCGCACGAAATCTTAATGGGACGTGCGATGAGACATGCATTTGTGCCTGTCAACAAGTTGATGACAATAACTGATGACATGATTTTGGATTACTGTAAAGGCCTGGCTGACGCAGTTCATTCTGTGTTTCACCAGGTTGGAGAAGACGCTACCACACTTGAGAAGAAGCAAGCCCATGATCTGAGTCCAGGGGACTGGGTGAGGATTAAGGTGCACAGGAGAAGAAATTGCTTGGTTCCAAGGTGGGGAAGGCCGAGACAAGTCATTCTGACTACGACAACTGCAGTAAAGTGTGACGGTGTGAAAAATTGGGTGCATGCGAGTCATACTCTGAGAGTTCCAAATCCAAAGGATGGGACTGGTAAGGAGTATTTTGAAGAGTCAGATTCCAGTGATGATGCAGAAACTGAACCAGTGAGAAGGGGGAAAAATCCTGAAAGAGGTGAATGTAAATATATATGTAAATGTAGTTGAGCTTATATAGCGCACAGCTACCCGCTGTGGGTTTCCCGGCGCTTGCTCAGGGAACCCGTCCTGGTATTCCCCTGTGAGATAGCAGGGTATCCACAAGGTGAAAGTCAGGCATCCTGCCGCGAGGGGCCGTTGTGGAGATTAAGCAAGCTATTGCCCAGAGTCGCAGAGTGTGAACCCGTGAGTCGAGGAGGCACCGGGGCGAGAATTATCGAGTCTGTGGAATTTATAGCCCAAGACCCGCCGAGGCGGGGAATTGAACGCTGGTCCAGGACCGATCTCAGCTTCCGGGTCTGCCGCCTCTAACCCCTGAGCCACACTTCTCCACTCCAGGTGAAGGAGAAAGAGAGTTGAGTGATTCTTTTCCTTTTCCAAGAGAGGCTTCAAGAGGAACATTGAGAGTTTCAGAGGAGAGATCGGATTCTGTAAGAGTGCCTGAAGTTCCAACAAGCAGTAGAAGAGAAAGGATCAATTCCACAGAGACTACACCTGAATCAGATGAAGAGGTTGAAAACCCACTTGAGATTACAACTGAAGATGTAGGGTCAGAAGAATTTAGAGAGGGACAGATTGCGGAAGACCCCCGAGGAGGTGTAGGGAACATTCCTGATAAGCAAGGTGAAGGGACAAGTAGACAGCAAGAAGATTGCGTGTCGGAGACCCGAGGAGGGACAGAGTTAGGGAAGTCTCAATCGGTGGTGGATAAGACTGTGGAGCAAAAGAAAACTGTTGAAGAACAAGAGGCAAATGAGACAGAATCGGATGAGAGTGATAATGAAAAATCAGAGGGTCGAGTACTAAGAAAGAGAACTTGGATTGGAGAAAGAAATAACAAGGAGGTGAGACCAAAAAGGGTTGTAAGAGGAGATCTTTGGCCCAACAGAATAAAGAGATTACGATACAGACTGACACGAGCAAATTCATCGAAAGCTGAACAAGTGAACGAGGTGTCGAGTCAGAATCAAACAAAAGGTGAAAAGCAAAAGGTTACAAAAGAACCAGAGGAGATCAAGAGAATCAGAAAACCTAACCAGAAGTATAGGTCACCGGAATGGACGTATGTGGCACTGTCTGAAGGTGAAGAGGCAGAAAGTCAAGGAAATCCAGAGGGGACCGTACGAGAAGTGGTTGAGGAGAAAACTGTTAGAATTTTGAAAGTTATCCTGACTGACATTGGAGAAGAGTCGGATGCACAGGATGTTGTTGATGATTTGATACAATTTGATGTTGCTGAAGAAGAAGTGAAGAGTGATGAAAATCCAAATTGAGTGAACTAAAGGAGTCACTTGGAGAAGAGTGAAAAGAGAAAATCCTAAATTAGCTGTGTGAAATAATCTAGAGTTCTAAAACTCAGTAGTGGAGTAGAAGAGGCTAAGTCAAAAGACACTGCCAAAGTAGTAAAATGGCTAACACAGAGAATAATCAAAGTAGATGTGCCTTTTTGAAAAGATGGTGTAAAATGTGCTGCTGCTGTACTGGATTATTAATGCTATTATGGGGTGTTTTAGCTTTATTAGTTACTTTTAGAGTTACAATAGACGCTTTAGGAATACATACTGAAAATGTGACCAATGTAGAGAAGAGTTCACAAAAAGTAGTTCCAACTAGAATTAGTAATACTTACGTGCATAAAGATAGGTCAATTAATGATTTTTCTAGTAATGTTTTTTCAAAGTTGTTGTATGAATACGTAAAGACAATGGAAGTTAGGGATTGCTACGTTTGTATGCAATTACCTGCATCCGTTTCAGAGGGTGTTACTTATCACCATTTACCAGCTACGTATGGAATTTCATGTAGTGTGCTAAGTAGTGTTTTTTATTTGTTAGGGAAAATAGATTATGAGATGTCTAACAAAGATAACATTTTTGGGCAATTGCCTATGGATAAAAAGCTGAATCCGGCTAAAGAAGCTAACATTTTTGGTGAGATTTTTATTGAGAAAGAAGAATTAACCTTAGATTACATTTTTAGAAACAATTTAACTTGCAGTCTGAAAGAAGAGGAGAAGGCTTTCCTAAACATGGTAGAGGAAAGGAGAAAGAACATACATGAGAAGGCAGGGAAATATAAAGTGAGTGAGACAATTTGGGACATTGAGATGGGAAAGGAGTTGAGAAATGGGGCCAGTCCGACTTTGGCTTTAGATGCACCACAGAAGGGTAAACTATGCATTACCAGGAAGAAATCCCAATATGATACATATTTTGTTGGGACTAGTGAGTGTCATGATACATACTTCATTGCAACAGGTTGGGGTTTTAAAGGTGGTGAAGATCCAGTTTTCCCAGGAGTGTATTATGTTTGTGGGAACAAGGCTTATTTCAAGTTGCCTGACCATTGGTATGGCACGTGTTATGTGGGCCTGGTCTTTCCAAAGATTTTTCATATAGATAGGATAGAAGATGTAGAACACATTAATTTACTAACACGTTTTAAGAGAGAAACTTGGTCAGAGATAGTGGGTGACATTTTTGGTGCTTTAATTCCAGCAGTGGGAATTTCTTTGAATGCATATGGGATTCGGAAACTGTCAACAGTGGTGGATCGCTTATCGACAAGTACCGCTGGAGGGTTTCTTTTGGTAAATACGGAAATGATTGCCGTACGTGCCATGTCTATGCAAAATCGACTTGCCCTTGATATTTTATTAGCCAAGGAGGGTGGAGTCTGCGGAATGCTGAAAGTTCAACATTGTTGCACTTACATTCCTGATGAAAGCAGAGACCTAAAGGTCTATATCAAAAATATTACTGATTTACATGAAGAATTAGTACCACTTGAAGCTGAAAGTGTCTGGACTAAAATAGCTAATAAGATAGTTGCTGTTAAGAGTTTTATTGCTAAGATAGGTAGTACTATTATTGGTAAAATATTGTTTCCTTTGACATGCATAATTGTTGCTTTATTGATATTAAGATTGGGGTGTTTGTGTTGTAAAAACAGGGGAGGGAAAAAGAGAATAATTAGAAGCAATGCTGAAAAGAAACAAAAGAGGTCAAAGAGAGACCCACGAGAAATAGAATTAGAAGAATTGAGGGAGAGTGTGTACTTGGAATCAAGGAGGGATGATGTGAGAGAATCTGGTGTTTGATGTTGTGTTATAAAGACATTTTCAATTTCTCCTAAATTTGGGACTAAATTTTCCTTGTTTGGGTGGTTTTTTTGTGGTGATAAGATATCACCAAAGGGGGGATTGCTGGAGCAGAGTTTTCTGGTGAAAATTTATCGAGTTTTAAGCTCCAGTTTCGTCTATATGTTATGATTTAAATGATTAATTTGTAACGACTAATTAATAGTTTGTTTTGTCCGGACTAACCAACATTACTAATGAGAGAAACTAAACGTGGGATGCATATATGTTGCTTAAAATTAGTGTGCGGTTTTATTCACAAATACTATTTGTTATGTGTTTGTGCGTTTAAAATAACGTGTACTAATGCTTTATTGTGTTGCAGAAGGCTAGATAAGTACATACACATAAGGGTATTAGAGGGGTTTAACACTGTACAATCATTATGATGTGGTAACGTTGTTTTTGTCTCTTTTAATTAAGATGGTCCGTTTTGGCCTAAATAAAGATGGCTGCTATTTACAGCCTGCGCTCGAGTGATCGAATTTTGATGAGAGGCCTTGCTGAACATGGTCGAGAGTCACCTGACCACAGCCTTTGCCTGGTTAGGAAAGTTTTCCGTGAGGACAACAGCTCCGGGAACGAGTCCAATTGTCCTTGGACAAGGATAAAGCCACAATGAACAATGACAATGCTGCGGTGGCTCTGCTAAGATATCAAGGAAGAGCATTTACGAAAGAAACATTTGCAAACTCGAGTTTCCTTCTTCCGTCTTTTTATTTTTGTGATTTTTCCTAAGCAGAGGTTTTCTAAATGTAACCAAGAGACTTCCTTTCCTGCTCGCTTTGCTCAGTGGCTCAACGGATATCTAACATTTGTTTGTTACTTTTATTTGCAACTTACATTATAAGTATGTTAGACTAGAGAGGGTCCACGTTCGTTCGCTGGATCATTCTTTCATTGCGTTTGGACGTTTCCTATGCTGAGGACGGCGGCTCGAGAGACTTTACCAAGAGACCTGTCCTGTCCCATTTAGCTAGAATAGGTAACTATGAGAATAACGATTTTGCTAATGATTGACTTTACATTTGAATTAATTTTAGATAAACAAGTATTTGTTTGAATTCAAGTGTCGGGTGTTTATTCTTTGTCATTTATTGAGTTTCAAATGTATTTCTTATGTTCAAAATCATGACTCAAGGCAATGTCATTAAGGTCGCATTGACCTCATTGTAGATGCAGATTGGTTTAGGTTTTCTCTCCTATATTCAGTGTGGATAGAGTAATAGTGTGAATTTAGTGTGATGGGCCCTAGCGTATGATGAGTGATTGCGCGTGTGACTGTAGATTTACTCTGTCCGTGGAAGCAGGGAGAATTTATATGAGCCGATCTGCAGCAGTTGTACCAGGGCCACATGTGTACCATGAATAGATCCGATGATGTTCGGCATCCTCCCCAGTATATAAAAAGCATCCTTTATGTCAGTGAGTTGACCTGGGCTAGGAAACTTGATGTACAGGTGAAGGAAATACAACATTCCCTCCAAGACATCACGTAGCACATGACTGAAAATAGTTTGCGACATACCACCAGCAGTAGCCACAGTGTACTGGAAGGTACCAGTAGCAAAGAAGTGCAGGGCTGCCATCACCTTCACCTCTGGGTCAGTGCTGTGGGGTATGTCCGGCCAGGTAGCAGATGTGGTGCCAACTGCTCCGCCAACTCCTCAATCAGTGGCCTGGTGAACCGGTACCGTCGGATGCAGTCACATTCCTGCATCGTTTCAAGGTCTGGGAACGGTCTATGGACAGCTGGTGCCCTGCAGTGCAGAGATGAACAAAGGAAGATTGTCGATTCATCCAACCATGTGGCTATGACCAAGCAAAATATCACATGATACATCATGACAATACACAATGTACTGAGGTGTGAGCTGTTGGGTATGGACACATATGTTACCTACATGCCCATCACCTCATATCTCAAGTCCACATGTCTACATAAGTTCCATGTAGTGCAATGGCCAATCATTGGGCTGTGTCACAGTACCTATGTACTGTTGTCACGTTACAAACACACACCACGGTGACAAGTGAGGCCTGATGTCTCCCAGGCATCACAGCTCTTTGACATGCAGATACCCATGGTTCCTGTATTGCCACATGTACACTGGCATGACATGGCGTATCATGTACACGCCACAAAACAATCATGAGTCCCACAGGTAGAGGCCACTGTTGTCTCTGCAGACCCTAAATGGACATCTCGTAGACACACACACATCAATGTTGATGTACAAACCACATGGATGTGGGGACTGTTTCCCATTGGGTACATTTGATCAGACACATCTGAGACACAACATGCACACAGACTGTGGGTGTACATCAGAATTGTGGCTATGGGACTCACTGTGACGTACATACCATCCCACCCAGGACTCAGGGGGTATGTGACATGTCCTAAACATATTCAGTCTTCAACTGTGTCCATGACTCATGCCCATTACTGTACAGTTGCACATCACAGTGGTAATGTGCACAACACACAAAGGATTCTGTCCCCATGAACACGTGCAGAGCCTGGGAGTGGCTGCACCAAAGTGCCACACAACAAACCAGATGTTGCCCCCTACACACACAGGTAATGCAGCCTTACATGCCATGGAACACAGTGTGGCACATGCTGTAGTGTGGCAGGTGTGCACCTGAGTCCCTGGCAAGTAATTGTGTGTGGAATCCGTCAAAAAGTTCACACCAATGTCAACCGACGCGGGTGACTTCTACAGAGACTTAGCCATTGACGTCAATGAGAACCGATGCAGGTGACTATCATGCGTACGCATTGCACAGTTCTGGACCGAGCCGTGCGTACGCTTAGCCATTGACTGCAATGTGAACCGATGCGGGTGACTATCATGCGTACGCATTGCACAGTTCTGGGCCGAGCCGTGCATACGCTTAGCCATTGACTGCAATGTGAACCGATGTGGGTGACTATCATGCGTACGCATTGCACAGTTCTGGACCGAGCCGTGCATACGCTTAGCCATTGACTGCAATGTGAACCGATGCGGGTGACTGTCATGCGTACGCATTGCACAGTTCTGGACCGTGTCATGCGTACGCTTAGCCATTAACTGCAATGAGGACCGATGCGGGTGACTGTCATGCATGCACGTCGTGCAGGCATGGACCGAGCCCTGCGCACGCCTTGGCAATTTAATCGTATGGAGACGGGTGCGTGTGGATTTGCAAACTACGCATTGTGCAGTCAGTTGACCGAGCCGTGCGCACCCATTGGCTCTGGACTGTCACGGAGACGGCGGATGCAGATTCAAAACTTGTACGAGTTGTGCGCTAGAAATTCAGTTGGATGCCTACAACAATGTTGCAATTTCTAGGGTTTTATGAAGGTGAAGATTTGAACGATGAGGAAGACGTGTACGAGTCGTACAATTCCATAGATTGGCCAGATTCATAGAATACAACCATGTTGGACCTCACACTTGGGACACATGGCACAGATTCAGCCTCTACAGCACAGATATAAGGCTGGCTGACCCCCAGGGAGCTCACTTGCCTGCATTACATGCTACTGGACCACATCTCTGCTACCACTGCTGCTCTCTCTGCATCCTCTGGCTACTGCTATGGCATGTACTCTGGAGAGGGCTCCAGCCCTCACTGAGGAGGAGAACCAGGCCCTGCTGGACGGGCTCCTTCCACAGTACGGCAAGCTGTATGGGAAACCAGGGGAGCAGGTGAGTGTGCATGCCACTGCCTTCCTAATTGTGCATGTTGTCTGACTAGCAGTACTAGCAGTGTGTACACCAGTGGCAAGCGTACTCACTGAGGGGCATATCAACAACAACCGGCGATAATTATCGCTCAGCGCTCTTAGCGTGAGGATAATTATCGCCGGCTAGCGTGAATTTTTATCGCTGAGATAGCGTGCTATTAGCAACGCTTATCTCAATAGCGATAAAAATCTACACGCTAACAGGCTAACGTGAGATTATCGCTGGAAACCCAGCGATAATCACACGTTACCTTGTTGATAGGGACAGGCAAACTAAGCCATGATATCCTCCTTCCATAGGATATCATGGCTAAGTCTGAAAATTAGCAGACGTAAAAAAGCAGCGTTAACCGCGGTTAGCGCTGCTTTTTTTGTCTCTAACAGGGTTAGCGACATTCTTGATAATAGGAGAAATGTCGCTTAGCGACATTTCTCCTATTATTTTACTCTGGAACGCCCCCTTTGCATCTCATTAGAGATGCAAGGGGAAGCGTAGAGTAAAAGGGTGCTAACATGCAAATTTGCGTGTTAGCACCCTGTTGTTGATAGGGCGCTAGTTTTATCTCTGCTTTTTTGGCTTTTAAAGCCAAAAAAGCAGAGATAAAGCCCTTGTTGATATGCCCCCGAGTACTTTCAACCCCCAAAGTGGATAGGTACATGTAATGAACAGGTATTCTGCAGCAAAAGTGCATTTGTGCAAGCTTCAACTTCCCAGGCAAGGTTAACATGTCAGACATGCAGGGCATTTGTCCATTTCCATGGGTGCACTAACTGTGTAACTCATTTTCCTTTGTGATGACGACAGTATAACCAACTGTGTGCAGCACAAATATAGGGCATGTGTGTTAAAGAACTTTTAACTTTGTCATCCTCACAGGTTGATGCCCACCAGAAGCAGGAGATATGGCTGACCATCGCCCGGGAGGTTCGATCAGTGGGGGTCTACAAGTGTCGGATCCGCAACTACCAGAAGAGGTGGCAGGACCTTCGGGGCTGGACCCGGATGGATAGTAAGGGTCCAGCTGAAGCTGTCGCCTCCTCGCAGGAGGGGCGGACACCGGACCCTGAACCCCCACATGCTCAGGATTCTGGCGGTGGTCTTCCCAGACCTGGATGGGCAGCTGAAGGCCAGACAGCAGCAAGGAGGGGGTAAGTCCATGCCTAATCTGTGTACTATGTCTGACATGCTATTTGCAGTCTTTTGGCCTGGTCACACTTCCACATTACGTAGGTCTTGTAGTCCAGGACTCATGTCCCTCAATTGTGTGATGCACCCTCATCATCTGATCCACAGTCTGTGGCTTGTCTTACTAGGGCACTCTGTCCCTTCTGTCAGCTATGCTTCAGGTTCCGGACAGCATCTGTTACCGTGACTCTGTTGTGTGTTTCATGGGTGGGTCAATTGTTTACACAATGCCTGAGATCTGACATGTGATCTGTGTGTGCCCTTGATATGTGTTCCAATTACTAGTCTGACTCGCCACATGTGCCTGGTGTATTTCAAACACACCCATGCAGTAGGGGACTCCAAATTTTGGGCCTCAGGAGCATGTATATCAAGTGTGTCACACTTGCGTAGCCACCTGACTACTGTCCAGGGCTATACACTGTTTTTCACGTAGACCTTGGCAGTCATGCCTACTCAAGGGCATTTAGAAACACTCTGTAATCCCACTCCTGTGTATCAACTTACAGGTTGAGCTTAGTGGCATGTGCCTTCAGGTGTCTGCCTCTGTGTCATTGTGGTGTGGCTGACTTTTCAGGACAACTGGGGTGTTCATGAGTTTGAGGGTCAGCAGGACATCTGAGATAAGAGGCAAGACCTGTGTGACATATAGGTGTGTGATCACTTGACAGTGCACAATAGTGTATGCAACTGTGAACTTCAGGCAGCTGTGTTTCATGCACATCAGACTGTGATGTGCTCATGTACAGGGAGTTGTGTTCGCAGAGACTCATATGTCTGTTTTATATGATGTGGGGTCATCTGGGTCCGGGATATGTTGTTTGTAGGGGATGGACAAGTGCACGTGTCAGCCGCAGAGTTTGCTTTACCCATGACCTATGATTGTGACACAGTGCATACTGTTGTTATCTGAATGCCCTACCCCTGTGACAGGAGACAGTGATGACTGACTTTCCAGGCATGCCTGTGCCATGGCATTTAACTTGCTATGAGTGATCCTGCATTGGGGTCAAATGTGCTCCATGCAGCCCATTGTGGCATTGACTATCAGGACATGAGAACATCATAGTGTGTTGCTGGTATGCATCACAAGCATGTGAAAAGAGACTCTGGCCATCCCTTCTTCCGGACACCTGTACTGAGTCAGTGGCAAGAGATGTGATGTGTGTATAGTAACATACTCCTACATGTTCACTTGCATGTCCAACAAATGTGTAGTTGGTGCATGTCTGCACATTGGGGTATTAGCATCCAACATGCAACAGACATATGGGTGCAAGTCCAGGAGGGATATGAGTGCATTGGTTGATGGTGAGACTGACAATTGGCTTATTCAAAACAGTGTGAGCACTTTGAGCAGTGTTCAGCTGATGATGCCAGGGCTTGCCCTGTGATGTGCTGTACTCACTGTGGTGTGTGCGGTCAGTGCAGGTGACTGATGTTGTTCTTTTTCCCTAATTCTATTGAGATAAATCCACAGCCACAGAAGGGGACAGCTCCATGGACCAGGGGGTGCCACAGAGCCAGACTGGGAAAGTGGGAAACCGGACGCAATTCGCACCGACCGACACGCACCAGGAATGAACCCGACCGACACGTACCCGTGATGTCCGATCCGCGCAGTATGATGCAATGCATGTAAAACCAGACCAACTCGCACAGAGCCCAAGCCGCATGACCGACATGCACAGAAAACAGGGACCTGAAGCAATAGAGATCTCCGCAACGACGCGTATTAAACACAGAAGAAAGTCAGCGTGAAAGACCCGGAGAAGCCCGCACGAGCCAACATCAGCATCCGTCTCGGTCAGAAGAACATCTCCTTCATGCCTAGAAAACCCAAAGGAAAAAATATAAAAAAAGGACCAAAAAAGCAATGACAAAGTCAATAAATATCCCCCAAAAAAACTTGAAACAAAGACACACTCACAACTCCACCTATATAAAGGACACCAATCACTACCATGATCCTTTGCAAATTCAAGAGAACAGCCAGCAGAGAACACCATCAGACAGCAACCACAGACACACTCACAACTCACCCATCACACAACTTTCACACCATTAGCACCTGACCAAAAGCACTCACACATACACCTAGCAAGACTGACACTCACCCACCCTCACTTGCACCCTCCCACACACATCACTCACCACCACCACCCATCACCATGCCCCCAAAGAAGAATCCAAAGTTCACAGACAGTGAGTTAGAAGTGCTGGTAGATGAGATCATCAGAGTAGAGCTACATTTGTTTGGTACATTGGTCCAAAGGACCCCCATGTCACAGAAAACAAAGATGTGGACAAGGTGAATGCACAAGCACCAATGTTGCGCCCAAAGGATGATATCCATAACAGGTGGTATGACGTGCGCAGGAGGGTCAAGAAACTCATCGAGATGGATCACGCCTTGAGTCAGCGCACAGGTGGTGGCCCTCCTGCCAACCAGTATACTTCAGGTCCTGGGAGGAGAAGGTGTGGGACATCCTACCACCAAAGAGCGTCCATGGTCTATCAGACATACCAGAGCCTGGTGAGTACACAACCAATATACTCAATATTGTGTGGCAAGGGGACAGTGAAACCATGCACCGTTAGCAAAGCCACAGTAACCAATAGATAATCATCCCAAGATGTGCATGCTAGTCAGACAAACACAATACCTGCCATCTCATAGTGACTTGTAACTGTGTCATGACATGTACAAACCTACCAACAAATAGAGCAAGGCAGTGGCACAAAGCTAAATAAACATTGTCAGACAGTTTGCCACCACAAACACACTACCTCACAGTGAAGCTGACTGACAGGAAGGAATAGTGGGTATGCAAGTGGAGTGAGTGTATCCAAAAGCATGATGGGGTTTGAAGTCACAGATAATGCTCCCCCTCCAAATTGGCCCATCAAGACCTCTCTGAACAATGCCCACATCACAGGGAGTGGAAAATGACTGACAAGATGGCTGACACTGGGTCCTGCTGTGGGAAGCACAAGGCCCTGGTAGGGGTTGTGCCAAATCAGAAGCAGGACACCACTGCCTGACATCCTGAAAGCCAACTTGCATGCCCTCCGATGGAAGCACGTTTCATGGTGGGATGTCTGGCCAGGTGGGAAGGAGGACTGACAGCTCTGACCATACTTACCAGCATGTGTAGACACACTCACCCCTCAACACAAACTCCACACAACTCACCGGGTATAATGCATTGACTCACACTGTAATGAAATATCACCCAAAGATACACTGCTCTGGGTTCTGCTGTGTGAAGCACAGGGGCTCTCTTTGGATTATAGTCAAACAAACACCAGGATTTCACAGTCAACCATCTTGCCATTGCTGTCACACTCCCTCACAGGGAAGCAGAGTCAAATGGAAGGAAGTATGGGCATGCTGGGAAGGGGGGTGTAGCCAAAAGCATGATGGGAGTGGCAGTCACAGACATTCCCCACCCACCCACATGGCCCAGCAAGCTCACACTGAACCATGCTCACCTCACAGGAAGTGGAAATGGACTGACAAGATGTCTGACACTGGGCTCTGTTGTGGCGAGCACAAGGCCCTGCTGGGAACTGGGCACCAACAAACACCAGGACTGCACAGTCAGCCATCTTGCCTTTGCTGTCACATTCCCTCACAGGTAAGCAAAGTCAAAAGGAAGGAAGTATGGGCATGCTGGGAAGGTGGGTGTAGCCAAAACATGATGGGAGTTGCAGTCACAGACATTCCCCACCCACCCACATGGCCCAGCAAGCTCACACTGAACCATGCTCACCTCACAGGGAGTGGAAATGGACTGACAATATGTCTGAAACTGGGCTCTGTTGTGGGGAGCACAAGGCCCTGCTGGGCATTGGGCACCAACAAACACCAGGACTGCACAGTCAGCCATCTTGCCATTGCTGTCACACTCCCTCACAGGGAAGCAGAGACAAAAGGAAGGATGGATGGGCATGCTGGGAAGGGTGATGTAGCCAAAAGCATGATGGGAGTTGCCGTCACAGACAATTCCCACCCACCCACATGGCCCAGCAAGCTCACACTGAACCATGCTCACCTCACAGGGAGTGGAAATGAACTGACAAGATGTCTGACACTGGGCTCTGTTGTGGGGAGCACAAGGCCCTGCTGGGATCTGGGCACCAACAAACACCAGGACTGCACTGACTGACATCCTGAAAGTTAACCTGCACCCACTGCAATGGTGGCACGCTTCATGATGGGATAACTGGCCTGGAGGAGAAGGAGGTCCTGACTTGAAAACAAATAACACCGATGCTGGCCATACACACACCTTCTATGCTAAAACACATTGCACATGTGGTACCAGTAAATCACAAAGATAATGCCCAGGCAAGATGTCTGACACATGGGCCTGATAAATGATGTGGCTGAAAATCACACATATGCACTGGCCAACCCAAACACGTTCGTACACACAGCCATTGCAACCATATGTTCAAACTCACTGTCTGGGGATGCAGTGTCCAGGGGTGCCCCCTGGCCTGGCTGTGGAGGTGTGTCTTGCAGATGACAAGTGAGGAGATCCATATATATTATATTGCACAAAACACACAGGAACTCACATATACATCATTGACAGGGGACATCTGACAGTGAATGGAATGGACACACTGATTTAGCCGACACCATAGCATGGTCTCATTCACACTCAGTAGTGTTGTGAGCTGCATTCCACTCCTACATTGTGGTACAACATATGCATCCTTCACATAACACACCACTCACTGACATAAACACTGTTGACACAAGGTCTAACCTGGACTGTATTGGAGGAGACATGCTACTCACAGCAGCCAAACTGCAACACACACAACACCGGCTCTCACTGTCATGAGCATTGAAAAGCCAGAGTGCTTCCTTGCCCAATCCATGTCACCATGGAGAACATTGACAAGTCAAATCACATATGCATGTACAAAACTCAGCACCAGACTCATTAACGATGGTGACATCATCACTTGTAGGAAATGAGATGGGAACTAGGAACAAAAAAAACTTTCTCCCAAGAGATCACAGGCATACCGGACTGTGACCATGTCGTACCAATACACCAATGTGACACACAAAGACTAGCAAAATCTGCTACCACACATGCCCCAATCTTACAACATATCCTCAGTGGAATTGCACGTATGTCCTTGTTAAAGGTCAAATATGTACAGGGATGACACATCTGTGTCAGCAACGTGGTGGCCCTTAACTAGTAATGGCCATGTACAGCCAAATCTATACATGAGCTGGTCATGCACACACTTCGACATGCACATTGAAATGCTTCATGTTGGCTGGGCAATGTGCCACAACAATATCAATCTCTGTCCGTGACAACTTTGGACAAAGCAGTGTATAGGCACGCATCCTGACGTACAGTAGCAAATGTCATGTATGTGAACCATTGATGCCTGTAGAAACATAACTTACATTGTGTGTCTCTTCCAAACACAGGTGGTGCTGGGGACACAGCAGCAAATGAAGAGGAGTCCCTGTCCCAGACTCCGGTGGACCCTCAGCTCTCTGGTGTGGATCAGTCTCTGTCCTCTTCGGATGACGAAGAACAACCTGGCACCTCCGGTGTGAGTCATCATACAGCACCAGCAGTACAAACATCTGCATCCCCTGTACCCACGCCTCCAGCATCTGGCAACAGACAGGGCACCCCCGCCAACACGGACAGAGCAAGGACACAGAATACCGACAGCACAGGGACAGAGGACCCCCAAGAAGCTACAGACAACACCACCAGTAACAACACACAAGGGGGCCCAGTGTCACCTGTTCGTGCCGCCGCAGGTCCTGCCCGTGTGGCTAGGGGTGGTGGGAGGGGTGGTAGGCAGAGGTCGCGGCTTGCAGAGGGGTCTGGACTGCATGATGACCCCCAACTGGCACACATCATAGATGCGTACCAGGATAGCACCGGAGGATTCGGCCAGGTACTGGGGATCCTCAAAGACATTCAACAGGAGCAGGCTGCCCATCATGCTCGCATTGAGGCAAAGTGGGATGCACTTACTGCGTTGTATAGGGTCATACTCACATGCCTCCGCCAGATAAGCACCAACATGTCCACACCTCCCTGTGTGGCCACAACATCTGTTGCCGCAAGATCTGCCAGTGCCAGAGGGAGGGAGGATGACTCTGGTGGAGAGTCCTCTGCACCACAGATGCCTGCACCTGAGGAGGATCCCACCCCGAAGAAGAAGAGGGGTCGTCCGAAAAAGGACAAGTGAGACGCATATGGCCATGCACATCCCCCAGGGCCTCAAAACCTATTCTGGAAAATGTTCTTTGTGCGCAAACTGCTCACCTTGTCGTATCTAACACAACTCACCTACATGACATTGAGGGTTCATGTTGGTCCAATGTAGCAGGTGACTGTGGACTTTTCAGCTACCAACACTTCCAACTCTACTGTGAACTTTGGATTCAAAACCCAATGTACAGCACCCACCATCCTGTGCACTATCCTCACACATGTTTGTAAATAAACTCACCAGTACTCTATACTTGCCTCTGTTGTGATTCGAAGTTGTTATGTGTCATGGAGATGTTGATCTGCTAAAGAACACAGTGCATGCCAAATACTACAGCAATGTGATCACCGTTATGTGAGTCATGGTGATGTGACATATGTGAGGGAGACACACCACTATGGCACCACAACACATACTCACCATGGCCATGTAACTCATCCCAAACAATGATGTTGACCTGAAATACAGTGGAATGCACAGACACCACACCTATCCATAGTCAGTGGTAACAAGCCCACAGGTGAGGTAAGCAAATATCAGTCAGATGTGGGAAGACAGACAACGCATATAACAAAGCGTAGCACAGGTTCATTACACATCAGCAACATCTTTATTCCACAACAGCTGCAAGGTAATTCTACGCGACAGTGGACACACGGTCACAAAGTGTCGGAGAATAAAAGTTCAGGGGTGTGTGGTGCATGACTTGATGGGAACCGACAACTTCCACCCTGGGGTTGGATTCTGGGTGTTGGGGGTCAGTGTTGACCAAACAACAGGCAAAGTACCCTGGGAAGGACAGACATAAGACACATTCAAAAGCACAGCAGAAGAGGAGAGAAATACAATACACATGCACAAAACATGTCAAAAGAAACCTACACAGTAACAAGTTAGCAGTTCGACACTATTGTGGAGTATAGACCACCTGAAAGGACACATCACTGCATGCATCCAGTTAAGTAGCACAGAGACACACTCAAACAGCAGCCGAGCTGCCAAAACACATTTCAGGCTAACTCAATACATGGACATAACAACCCTGTAAACTCAAATTCAGGTGAAGAAGTTGTTGATGAGCTGTGTGTGGACGTCACCCTCATCGTCATCATCACTGGCATCGTGGCCCAGGCCTGGATCCTCCACAGGTGGCGGATGTAGGTCATCGTCATCCTGGATGAGAGGCAACTTCTTCCACACTGCCATGTTGTGTAGCATGCAGCATACAAGGATTATTTTCCACACCTTTGCTGGGTCATATGGGAGGGCCCCTCCGGTCTTGTCCAGGCAGCGGAAGCGGCTTTTCATGAGACCAAAGGTCCACTCAATCACCCTCCTGGTCCGACCATGTGCCTTATTGTAGAGCATTTCAGCTGGTTTCACAGGGTTCCTGAGGGGTGTCAGCAACCACGGCATGTTGGGGTATCGGGAGTCACCGACATACAACCAATTGATCAATTAGCTGAGTTTTGAAAGAGGGTGGAATACAACATTGCCAAACACACAATGGTAAACAGTCAGTACACACCGACAAGCCAGGAACGCTGGTTTGGCATCTGTGACATCAGCGTTGCAACGCGATTACTCCTCATGATGTAGGCTTCATGCGCAGAACCGGGGAAACATGCACACACATGACTGATACACATGTCTGCAAGACATACCACCAGAGCATTGATGGAGTGGAAATGTTTGCCTGCTCATGTGCCCGTGGTTGTACCAGGGCCACATGTGTACCATCAATAGATCCGATGATGTTCGGCATCCTCCCCAGTATATAAAAAGCATCCTTTATGTCAGTGAGTTGACCTGGGCTAGGAAACTTGATGTACAGGTGAAGGAAATACAACATTCCCTCCAAGACATCACGTAGCACATGACTGAAAATAGTTTGCGACATACCACCAGCAGTAGCCACAGTGTACTGGAAGGTACCAGTAGCAAAGAAGTGCAGGGCTGCCATCACCTTCACCTCTGGGTCAGTGCTGTGGGGTATGTCCGGCGAGGTAGCAGATGTGGTGCCAACTGCTCCGCCAACTCCTCAATCAGTGGCCTGGTGAACCGGTACTGTCGGATGCAGTCGCGTTCCTGCATCGTTTCAAGGTCTGGGAACGGTCTATGGACAGCTGGTGCCCAGCAGTGCAGAGATGAACAAAGGAAGATTGTCGATTCATCCAACCATGTGGCTATGACCAAGCAAAATATCACATGATATATCATGACAATACACAATGTACTGAGGTGTGTGCTGTTGGGTATGGACACATATGTTACCTACATGCACATCACCTCACATCTCAAGTCCACATGTCTACATAAGTTCTATGTAGTGCAATGGCCAATCATTGGGCTGTGTCACAGTACCTATGTACTGCTGTCATGTTACAAACACACACCACAGTGACAAGTGAGGCCTGATGTCTCCCAGGCATCACAGCTCTTTGACATGCAGATACCCAGGGTTCCTGTATTGCCACATGGACACTGGCATGACATGGCGTATCATGTACACGCCACAAAACAATCATGAGTCCCACAGGTAGTGGCCACTGTTGTCTCTGAAGACCCTACATGGACGTCTCGTAGACACACACACAACATCAATGTTGATGCACAAACCACATGGATGTGGGGACTGTTTCCCATTGGGCACATTTGATCAGACACATCTGAGACACAACATGCACACAGACTGTGGGTGTACATCAGAATTGTGGCTATGGGTCTCACTGTGATGTACATACCATCCCACCCAGGACTCAGAGGGTATGTGATATGTCCTAAACATATTCAATCTTCAACTGTGTCCATGACTCATGCCCATAACTGTACAGTTGCACATCACAGTGGTAATGTGCACAACACACAAAGGATTCTGTCCCCATGAACACGTGCACAGCCTGGGAGTGGCTGCACCAAAGTGCCACACAATAAACCAAATGTTGCCCCACTACACACACAGGTAATGCAGCCTTACATGCCATGGGACACAGTGTGGCACATGCTGTAGTGTGGTAGGTGTGCACCTGAGTCCCTGGCAAGTAATTGTGTGCGGAATCCATCAAAAAGTTCACAGCAATGTCAACCGACGCGGGTGACTTCTACAGAGACTTAGCCATTGACTGCAATGAGAACCGATGCAGGTGACTATCATGCGTACGCATGGCACAGTTCTGGACCGAGCCGTGTGTACGCTTAGCCATTGGCTGCAACGTGAACCGATGCGGGTGACTATCATGCGTACGCATTGCACAGTTCTGGACCGAGCCGTGCATACGCATAGCCATTGACTGCAATGTGAACCGATGCGGGTGACTATCATGCATACGCATTGCACAGTTCTTGACCGAGCCGTGCGTACGCTTAGCCATTAACTGCAATGAGGACCGATGCGGGTGACTGTCATGCATGCACGTCGTGCAGGCATGGACCAATCCCTGCGCACGCCTTGGCCATTTAATCGTATGGAGACGGGTGCATGTGGATTTTCAAACTACGCATTGTACAGTCAGTTGACCGAGCCGTGCGCACCCATTGGCTCTGGACTGTCATGGAGACGGATGTAGATTCAAAACTTGTACAAGTTGTGCGCTGGAAATTCAGTTGGATGCCTACAACAATGTTGCAATTTCTAGGGTTTTATGGAGGTGAAGATTTGAACGATGAGGAAGATGTGTACGAGTCGTACAATTCCATGGATTGGCCAGATTCATAGAATACAACCGTGTTGGACCTCACACTTGGGATACATGGCACAGATTCTGCCTCTGCAGCACATATATAAGGCTAGCTGACCCCCAGGGAGCTCACTTGCCTGCATTACATGCTACTGGACCACATCTCTGCTACCACTGCTGCTCTCTCTGCATCCTCTGGCTACTGCTATGGCATGTACTCTGGAGAGGGCTCCAGCCCTCACTGAGGAGGAGAACCAGGCCCTGCTGGATGGGCTCCTTCCACAGTACCGCAAGCTGTATGGGAAACCAGGGGAGCAGGTGAGTGTGCATGCCACTGCCTTCCTAATTGTGCATGTTGTCTGACTAGCAGTACTAGCAGTATGTACACCAGTGGCAAGCGTACTCACTGAGTATTTTCAACCCCCAAAGTGTGTAGGTACATGTAATGAACAGGTATTCTGCAGCAAAAGGGCATTTGTGCAAGCTTCAACTTCCCAGGCAAGGTTAACATGTCAGACATGCAGGGCATTTGTCCATTTCCATGGGTGCACTAACTGTGTAACTCATTTTCCTTTGTGATGACGACAGTATATCCAACTATGTGCAGTACAAATATGGGGCATGTGTGTTAAAGAACTTTTAACTTTGTCATCCTCACAGGTTGATGTCCACCAGAAGCAGGAGATCTGTCTGACCATCGCCCGGGAGGTTCAATCAGTGGGGGTCTACAAGTGTCGAAACCGCAACTACCAGAAGAGGTGGCAGGACCTTCGGGGCTGGATCTGGATGCATCGTAAGGGTCCAGCTGAAGCTGTCGCCTCCTCGCAGGAGAGGCGGACACCGGACCCTGAACCCCCACATGCTCAGGATTCTGGCGGTGGTCTTCCCTGACCTGGATGGGCAGCTGAAGGCCAGACAGCAGCAAGGAGGGGGTAAGTCCATGCCTAATCTGTGTACTATGTCTGACATGCTATTTGCCATCTTTTGGCCTGGTCACACTTCCACATTACGTAGGTCTTGTAGTCCAGGACTCATGTCCCTCAATTGTGTGATGCACCCTCCTCATCTGATCCACAGGTGTGGACCCTACAGTCTGTGGCTTGCGTCACTAGGGCACTGTGTCCCTGCAGTCAGCTATGCTTCAGGTTCCGGACAGCATCTGTTACCGTGACTCTGTTGTGTGTTTCATGGGTGGGTCAATTGTTTACACAATGCCTGAGATCTGACATGTGATCTGTGTGTGCCCTTGATATGTGTTCCAATTACTGGTCTGACTCGCCACATGTGCCTGGGGTATTTCAGACACACCCATGCAGTAGGGGACTCCAAATTTTGGGCCTCAGGAGCATGTATATCAAGTGTGTCACACTTGCGTAGCCACTTGACCACTGTCCAGGGCTATACACTGTTTCACGTAGACCTGGGCAGTCATGCCTACTCAAGGGCATTTAGAAACACTGTGTAATCCCACTCCTGTGTATCAACTTACAGGTTGTGCTTAGTGGCATGTGCCTTCAGGTGTCTGCCTCTGTGTTATTGTGGTGTGGCTTCCTTTTCAGGACAACTGGGGGTTCATGAGTTTGAGGGTCAGCAGGACATGTGAGATGTGACTATAAGAGGCAATACCTGTGTGGCATATAGGTGTGTGATCACTTGACAGTGCACAATAGTGTATGCAACTGTGAACTTCAGGCAGCTGTGTTTCATGCACATCAGACTGTGATGTGCTCATGTACAGGGAGTTGTGTTCGCAGAGACTCATATGTCTGTTTTGTATGATGTGGGGTCATCTGGGTCCGGGATATGTTGTTTGCAGGGGATGGACAAATGCACTTGTCAGCTTCAGAGTTTGCTTTACCCATGACCTATGATTGTGACACAGTGCATACTGATGTTGTCTGGATGCCCTACCCCTGTGACAGGAGACAGTGATGACTGACTTTCCAGGCATGCCTGTGCCATGGCATTTAACTTGCTATGAGTGATCCTGCACTGGGGTCAAATGTGCTTCATGCACCCCATTGTGGCATTGACTATCAGGACATGAGAACATCATAGTGTGTTGCTGGTATGCATCACAAGCATGTGAAATGAGACTCTGGCCATCCCTTCTTCCTGACACCTGTACTGAGTCAGTGGCAAGAGATGTGATGTATGTATAGTAACATACTCCTACATGTTCACTTGCATGTCCAACAAATGTGTAGTTGGTGCATGTCTGCACATTGGGGTATTAGCATCCAACATGCAACAGACATATGGGTGCAAGTCCAGGAGGGATATGAGTGCCATGGTTGATGGTGAGACTGACAATTGGCTTATTCAAAACAGTGTGAGCACTTTGAGCAGTGTTCAGCTGATGATGCCAGGGCTTGCCCTGTGATGTGCTGTACTCACTGTGGTGTGTGCGGTCAGTGCAGGTGACTGATGTTGTTCTTTTTTCCCTAATTCTATTGAGATACATCCACAGCCACAGAAGGGGACAGCTCCATGGACCAGGGGGAGCCACAGAGCCAGACTGGGACAGAAAGCGAGGAGTTGGAGGGACCCAGTGGAACTGAGGGCGAGTGGAGCCACACCAAGGAGTCCTCAGCACCATCCACCCCAGCTGAGGGCCACAGCAGCTCAGAGGATGACTCCCTTGTGGAGGATGATGTCAGCAGCCACCAATCCCCAGCTAGTGAGGCTGTCCCCGCCACCACCATCACCATCACCACCCTTCCATCAGCTCCCATCCCAGAGGTCCGTGGAGGCTCCCGTGTTCGGGAGCATGTCTCCTTTGTGCCAGGCACCGCACCCCCTGCCCCTGTGTCCCCTGCTGCCCCGAGTGTGGAGTCTGTGGACTTGCTTCAACAGATCCATGTAGGGCAGACATCAATGCTGAGTGTCCTCCATGCACACACCAGTCTGTTGACACAACTGGTGACGTTCATGGAGGGCATTTCATCGGGCATGTCTGCCCTACAGAGGACCAATCAGTCCCTGGCCTCCTACCTGACGGCAGCAGTGTCCCTCCTCCAACAGTCCTTCACCCCTCCTACCCCTGCCCCATCCACGATTTCTAGCACCCTACCTGTCCCAAGCACACACACACCAGCACATTCACACAAACCCACAGACATGGGCAGCACACAAACACCCAAACCAAGGTCTAGACGTGCACACAAGCAACCTCAGGGGACTGATACCACACTCACAGGGGATGGTTTGCAAACACACACAGAGGCATCCACAACCACTCCGCAGTCCTCTGATACCTCTCCCTCCAAGACCCCTTCCCTTGCCTCACCTGCAACCCCATCTCCCAAGAAGCTCTTCCTCTGTGACCATGGCCTCTTCCCCACCGATCCAGCAGATCCAGCTTACAAGGGGAAGAGGAAGTCCCCACACACAGAGGGGAGTGCCCCTCACACTCGGACACCCTCCCCCAGGTGCAGTCAGACTGAGGCCTCCACCTGCAAGTCCCCCTGGAGTCGGAAGAGCAAGACCCCCCCACAGCTCCACGACACAGTCTCAGTCCTCCATCCCCCAGGCCACCACTCCAGAGGTTCCCCCGCCACACCCTGCCCCAGGTTCCCCCACCCACAGATACACTCACCCTATCTGACTTGTGCCCCACAGTTGTGACTGCACCCACTATGTCAGACACCTCCACTGCAGTTTCCAGTGACTCTCCTGCATCCACCACCCCTTCACTGCCTCTGTCTGCTGAGCCCTGATCCTGTCCCTGCGGTGTCTGGCCTGCCCCCATGTATGCCCCTCCAAGTGGATGTCCCCTGTCCTTGCCAGTGTAGGCAAGCAACGTGTGACAGTTGTCACTCAAATCACATTGTTGACATTTGGATATGGACTGGCCATTGGCCTTTGTTTTGAAAGGACTTTGGATTTGCATTTCAATTTTGCTGAATAAAGCATTTGTTTTTATCCTTGTGGATTTGATTTAGCTGTACATTATGTTGATGATGTTTACCATGACTTTGCAGTTATAATGCTGGATTTCCAATGTTGAATACTGAGGTGTTGATGTGATGTACTCCATGTGGTCCATGAGATACATATCCTATTATGGTCGGTATCCATGTCATCCTTTGAAGCTAACTGGGTGTGTTATGATTAACAATTTGTGAACATCTCTGTAAACATTTAATTTTCATGGTCACATCTGTGGCTTGCACACATGCACATATGATGTGCTTCCCATTGTCCAATTTGTCTCTTTCCCTGACTGTGGGCGCATCTCCACTGGGCCTGCAGGTGTGGGCATCATTGGTGTAGGAGCAACTGGGTCCTCTGTGCAACTTGCTGGACATATGTATTGAGTATGTGCAGATGACTTAAGGGACACTCCCGTACCCAGGCTGTTGTGACCAGAGCCTTCATTGGGTGGTAACTGATGGCTGACTGACCAAGTGTTCTGCTGACCAGACTGAGACCTGCTGGGACTATGTTTGGCACAGCTGAGCTTCCACAGGAGATGAGTCCCCTCAAGTAAGTGTGTTGTTCCGTGACATTGCTTGGGCCCATGGTGTGTGTTGTGTGAGCATGTGTGTGTGTGTCCACATCCTTTTTATACACAGGCAGTGTTCCCTTGATATGTTCCTGTTGTCGATGCTTGCTGAGTTGTACTGTGTTCATCCCACATCTTTGTCCTGGGCTACCAGATGTGTGGGGGCATGACACACTACTGTTAATAGGTGTTTCATCACTGGGATTTGTCAGTTCGGAGTGGTGATGATGTGGTCAGACGAAGATGGGACACAGTCCTGGGTCCCCAAGGCACTTGTTTGTTCGCAATATCATGTAGTTGTCACTAGGTGGTACCTTTCGGTGATTGAGACATGTGTATGTGTGTGTGACTGCTCCCACTCGTCAGGTTCAGGGCCTCAATGTTGCCAGGTGTCAGCATGTGTGCCTTGTGGTTCTCCTTGGCTTCTGCATTGTCCTGGGACTGTGGCAGGGATTCCAAAGGTTACGGGAGCTTTGACATCATGGCCATGTACCACATACTGTGCAGTATGTCTGTCATTCATCAGGGTTGCAGACTGTCCTGGTGTGATGAGTCTGTGCACCTTAGCTCCTCCAAACATTACTGTGTTTGTCATGGGTGCATGTGCAATGTCACCTGTCCATGTGGGCTTCACAGATGCATATTGGTGCAGTTCAGGGTGTGTGGTGTTGAGGGTGGACAGATGTGACTGTTTGCATGGATCGGCCCCTACCTCCCGTTTGTCCATGGATGATGGGCCAGGATGAGTGATTTGTGCTTGTGTAAGTGTGATGTATGTTTTTGGCACAGGACACATGTCTGGGTTTCACAGTTTGTACGACATCTACCTTTGTCATCACAGTGGACGTATCATGTATGCTTGTGTCACCCCAATGTATGGTCCCTGGGGGTAGTGCTGTTGTGTGTCAGTCTCTTGCTGTTTTAGTTACTGTTCATTCCAGCTTGTGTCACATGTGTCTGTTGTGCTCCCTCTCATCTCACAATGCCTGATTGCCCACTAAGGAGGGCCCAATGATGGGTTACTTTTGTATGGCACTGTGTCCACATCTGTCTCACTGTGGTTCAGCCCCCCTCATGTGTTGTGGTGTAGTTGCCTGGGGATACTGAGACACACACACACACACATGTTGTGTCAGATGTGCAGTGTGAGGTGGGCTGTTTGTGTTTGTGCATCTGCACCAGTGCATTGGTGTTGTTGTTGAGGGCCATTGTCTGGATGTTGTTTTTGTGATTTTCCCCGCTGTCCCTGTGAGTCATATCACATCATTCTGCACATTCATCCTGGTTGTTATGTCCCATTGCTGCCATGGGATGGGAGTTTGTGACCTGACACCTACAGTCTACACAGGATGTTTTGATTTATGTGTCTATTTTCGAGATGTGTGTATGCTTTGTGATGGTCACTTCTGCTTTTGTGTCATTGTACACTGTATGCAATGTCAGCCACCATGGGTGGTGCTTGTCTGCACATGGCTGAGAGTATGTTCGTTTTTCACAGCACTGTTAGCCTCACCACATCTCTGTGGGTATGGGACACAACCACTACTTTGCCACAAAAGTGTTTCATGTGTTGGGACCAGGAATCATACATGCTGTTTGGCATTTGCAGCTTTGACCATGATGACACTTACCTTTTAGTCACTGTGATGAGGGTGGTTTTAGACCCCATCACCACAATGCTCAACATTTGCTGCAATTTGGAACCTCACACTTAACTTTTGTTCTACACAGTGAGGGGGTGTTAGTGCACATTGACACAGTGCTATTGTGATGCTTGCCTTGTGTAGGCCACACTCAGTTTCTGGTCACACTAGTGATGGTAGTTACATTGTATGTTCGAAGCCATATTCACTGTTGTGGGCATTGGTTACAGACTACACACTGTTGTCATGATGTTAGGGGGGATGTATTTTGCTGACATACCTAATGTTGGTGTATGATGGATGTGTGGTGCATCACCCATCCTATGGGTGGGGGTGGCGGGAGTGATGGGCAAAATAACCCCTATGTGTGGGGGTGGCAGGAGTGATGGGCAACATAGTCCCTATGTGTGGGGGTGGCAGGAGTGATGGGCAACATAGTCCCTATAAGTGGGGGTGGCAGGAGTGATAGGCAAGATAACCCCTATGAGTGGGGGTGGCAGGAGTGATGGGCAACATAACCCCTATGAGTGGGGGTGGCAGTGGTGATGGGCACCAGGTCCCCTATGTGTGGGGGTGGCAGGAGTGATGGGCAACATAGTCACTATGGGTGGGGGTGGCATTAGTGATGGGCAACAGGTCCCCTATGAGTGGGGGTGGCAGTAGTGATGGGCAACATAACCCCTATGTGTGGGGGTGGCAGGAGTGATGGGCAACATAGTCCCTATGGGTGGGTGTGGCAGGAGTGATGGGCAACATAACCCCTATGAGTGGGGGGGGCAGGAGTGCTGGGCAACATAACCCCCATGAGTGGGTGTGGCAGGAGTGATGGGCAACATAGTCCCTGTGGGTGGGGGTGGCAGTAGTGATGGGCAACAGCTCCCCTATGAGTGGGGGTGGCATTAGTGATGGGCAACATAACCCCTATGTGTGGGGGTGGCAGGAGTGATGGGCAACATAGTCCCTATGGGTGGGGGTGGAAGGAGTGACGGGCAACATAACCCCTATGAGTGGGGGTGGTAGGAGTGATGGGCAACATAACCCCTATGAGTGGGGGTGGCAGTAGTGATGGGCAACAGATCCCCTATGTGTGGGGGTGGCAGGAATGCTGGTCAACATAACCCCTATGTGTGGGGGTGGCAGGAGTGATGGGCAACATAACCCCTATGAGTGGGGGTGGCAGGGGTGATGGGCAACATAACCCCTATGAGTGGGGGTGGCAGGAGTGATGGGCAACATAGTCCCTATGGGTGGGGGTGGCAGTAGTGATGGGCAACAAGTCCCCTATGAGTGGGGGTGGCAGTAGTGCTGGGCAACATAACCCCTATGAGTGGGGGTGGCAGGAGTGATGGGCAACATAGTCCCTATGAATGGGGGTGGCAGTAGTGATGGGCAACATGTCCCCTATGTGTGGGGGTGGCAGGAGTGCTGGGCAACATAACCCCTATGAGTTGGGGTGGCAGGAGTGATGGGCAACATAGTCCTTCTGGGTGGGGGTGGCAGTAGTGAGGGGCAACAGGTCCCCTATGAGTGGGGGTGGCAGGAGTGATGGGCAACAGGTCCCCTATGAGTGGGGGTGGCAGGAGTGATGGGCAACACGTCCCCTATGAGTGGGGCTGGTAGTGGTAATGGCCATTCAACCCCTATGGTGGCCTGTTGCTAGTAGATAGGATATGGATCCTCTGGGTGTGTGTGACATTTGGCGGATACGTGTCGTTTGTTTGTGTGGTGGGTGTCTGACTTACCGTCTGGGCCGTCCGCATCTGTTCCTGATGCGGTCATAGATGTACAGTACTGGTATGACCTGCGCAATGGTATTCATGATGTGTTTGTCTCGTACACGCTGCTTGTTGCTCCGTCTCGTACCCGTTGCTAGCTGCTCCATCTCGTAGCCCTGGATTGTGTTCAGGCGCGAATCGTACCTGATATGCTGCCTTCCCGAATGCTGTGACGTGCTGTACGTGGTGACCCGTCCGGCACGTATGATTTGCGCATCATACTTGTCTGGCCGGAAACTGCTGTGGGTACTGCTTCAAGGCGACTCGGTTCGGCGATCGGATGTACGGCTCGTACGGAAAATGAAGCTTGAATGGCAGCCTACATGTCGGTCGGATTTGTGTCAGTTATGCGCATCGTACTTCATTGTCCGGACGCACCGGCTCCCGGAACGTGTCGGTCGCAAGGTAAGGCTACGAACAGCTCTCGGAGAGCTGTCCGACCCGGATCGGAATCGACCCCTTTGTATGTGTGCTATACAGTGCAGCACACTTGCAAAGTCTAAAAAGGAAGGGGAAATGAAAGCATTTCTCCTTCCTTAGACCTACTTGAAAAGGGCGCAGTTTTCTCACGCTAAACGCAAACTACTTAATTTAGTAAATTGGGTTTAGCGTGAGAAACCTTAGGTGGTTGCATGAGAACTCCCATGCACCAACCTTGGTATGCCCCCATGGCGCAAAGTAATGCAAAGCAGCACTGTGCGCTGCTTCATATTGGTTTTCCGTTATTTGCAGTGCTAAGCAAGTTTAGCGCTGGAAAGTAAATTGGAGAAAAATAGGTTTTGCGCCAATTTGCATCCCTTTTGTGATGCCTTCACGCCACAAAATCTTAGAAAATCTCTCCCTATGAGGCCCATTAGGATGGCGGGCGGACTTTAGTCCGCCCGCCACCCTAGCTGTGCTGGGACCGTCTGCCAGTGGTGCTGCGCTCCCACACCTGCAATTAGGATGCCACCGCCACCGTGGCATCCTCCATTCCCAGCATTGTGGCATGCGGTGCTCACAGCACCACCCGCCACAATGCTGAGAATGCACGTTAAGGTGACAGGCACCGTGAGGTGCCTGTCACCATGTCCATGACAATGGTACCCCCCCGTGCACCTCCCCATGGAGTCTCTGCCATGGAAAGGCAATTCCTCGCCATCATCCAAATATGGATGCCACCACCATATTCCTTGGCTTTTCCGCTCGGTAGGCAATTGGGCGGATTGCCTACCGGCGGAAAACCGGCGGATAGTCTTTCTGTCCGCCGGGGTCCCCCCCGCCATACTAATATGGCGGGGGGAAATGGGTGGCGGGCGGGGAAGGATTTAGGGCAGATCGCCACTGCCATGCGGGCGGTGGCGATCCGCCCTACATCCTAATGGACCCCTAAAGTTTTGCAGACTGTCTGCTCCAATCTATACTTCCAAGAGGAAGAGCTCTAAATTGGGCATTAGGAGAACAGCAAATAATATGAATTATAAATAGCCAAATAATCCAGGGCAATGCAAGATTACAAGAAGCACATATATATTTTATGTGTTTAATTTCCAAATCCAACCATCCATCTATACTCTGCCCTCCCCATCTCGCTATACTATTGTATCCCCATCCCACCATCCTCTGCTCAGAAGTAACTTAAGGAAGCAAGTAATACTTCACCAACCTATTAAAAAAGATAAATAAATAACAAAAGGAATAATAATCTAAATAAAATAAGCAATTCCATACAAGTGTGTGGTAAAGGACTGGTAAAGGATATTCAATGTTAAAAATCATTAAGTAATTTATTTATTGTGCATGGAGTAGGAGTACAGAAGAATCAAACAACAATTTAAAAGAAAAGCCATTGATATATTGACGAAGAATGTGAAAGTCACTCTATATACCTTACCATCACTCATACTCAAAAGCCTATGTGGGTGTATGCGTGTGTGTGTGTAGGTGTGTAGGTGCGTGTTTGTGTGTGCGTGCGTGCGTGCGTGCGTGCGTGCGTGTGTGTGTGTGTGTGTGAGCACGCACACCTGTGTTAATTTTATTTTGGGCTGGCAGACATGTATCCTTGAGAATACATTTTAAAAATGCTTCAGGGATTTACATTTGCAAATCATTCATGTCACCCTCTCTTTAAACCACTTTAAATGTTATTTGTGCAGGATATCATCTAAGTACATGTAATTAGAACAGAAAGATGATAAGGTGATGCAGAGCACAGGGGACAATTTATTCCTCTAAAGGGTATTGCCACATTCATTCAACTGCTGTATTGAGTTTCTGCAGATTTAATCAAAACGGTAGTAAATTACAAAAGGCTAATGCCCTGTCCAACAAAACCTGTCAAAAAACAAAGTTACTCATTTCTAAAGTGAACCGAACCAGTGCAGCAGGCAAGTCTACCTTCACATATTGCCTCGTTTAAATGAGCTCCTGGCCTGGCAGCTGTAACATAATCTATCTTTGTCTTCCTGCTTATCTCATCTATTGTCAGCATATCTGCAAAACAAAAGAGCCTCACCAGACAGAGGGAGGAGAATATGCATCGAAATGCCATTGTTTCTAGTATTGCAGCACCAATGATTGGCTTTACGGGCGGTAAACAATTCACTGTCAATTGCCTGAAATGACTGATTCTAATATCATACCCTCTGTAAAACATCTGGGAAAATGCACGTGCCTTTCTGACTATGAAGAGTAGGGGTGAAAACCCTAATCTCTAAAGAAGCTCAGCTGGTCCAAGAAATATCTTTCTATTGTTAAACTGAAAACTTGAATTTTAAAAAAAAGTTCTGCTTTTTTACTCAGTGCTACTGCCTGATGGCTGTCAGTGGTAGCACTACGTAAGAAAAAACAAAGGGGCATATCAACAAGGGCTTTATCTCTGCTTTTTTGGCTTTAAAAGCCAAAAAAGCAGAGATAAAAGTAGCGCCCTATCAACAACAGGGTGCTAACACGCAAATTTGCATGTTAGCACCCTTTTACTCTACGCTTCCCCTTGCATCTCTAATGAGATGCAAAGGGGGCGTTCCTCAGTAAAATAATAGGAGAAATGTCGCTAAGCGACATTTCTCCTATTATCAAGAATGTCGCTAACCCTGTTAGAGACAAAAAAAGCAGCGCTAACCGCGGTTAACTCTGTTTTTTTACGTCTGCTAATTTTCAGACTTAGCCATGATATCCTATGGAAGGAGGATATCATGGCTAAGTTTGCCTGTCCCTATCAGCAAGGTAACGTGTGATTATCGCTGGGTTTCCAGCGATAATCTCACGTTAGCCTGTTAGCGTGTAGATTTTTATCGCTATTGAGATAAGCGTTGCTAATAGCACGCTATCTCAGCGATAAAAATTCACGCTAGCCGGCGATAATTATCCTCACCCTAAGAGCGCTGAGCGATAATTATCGCCGGTTGTTGTTGATATGCCCCAAAGTATTTCATTTCCTTTTTGCGAATGTGCGCACGGTAGCATTCCACATTAGTGAAAAGCATATATTTAAAGGGTTTTTCAAAATAAGTTTTTCACTTGAAGTATCCTGTTCTCCCACATTCTCACGATGTTTGGGGGTGTCCCACATTCCCACGATGTTTGGGGGTGTTCCATTACCCTTTCAGGGCTAGAGGAACATTTACTTCAGCCATTTTAAGGCTGGAAAAGGGTGGAGAGGAATTAGTATGCATTCACAAACTTTCAAGAAAACTACGCCTTGATTCGCCCATTCCCCATCCCTTGGAGTACTGTTTATTCAGTAGTGAATGCATTTCTACCTGCTAGGTATCCTTTTGCCGTTATCAGGTGTAAATGTGTGGCTATGGTTAATAATGAATTTGTGAGTCAGACGCCTGGTCTTTTGGGCATCCTAAAATGCAAATTTAATCTAAGTGTAGTAACGGGAAATAGCTTCCATTTCTGGAAGCAAATACTTTTGTTGCACCTCCGCTCCTGTCGTATAACTCTCACATGCCTTACAAACCACCTTCACGATGTATGTTCAGCAAGCAGAATACAATTGTCTCTTAATGTGATATACTCTGTCCAACATTCAAAGTAACTTATGAATATGTTGATAAAGGGGCAGTGTTGAGTCACATATAACAATGTGGCAATGCCAGTGTCTCCTTCAATGATTAACATGTTTTCATTGTTAGTCTAAGGTAATACATATTATTTCCTCAATCGTATAGTCCAGACCACCAGTAAGAAAATGATTTAGTATACATGAGCTATGTGCAGTTTTCACTTCAGCAAAGCTATGGATCAACGCAATAGATTCAGTTTTGATTTTGAGATGGACTGTCCTGCAAGGTACATGATCGATTGCACAACATACACATAACCTACATGTGGAATGTGCTTTGAATGCACTATGCAGTACCAACTTTATAATTCTTTGCAAGTAGAAGATGTACAAAAAACAGAGGAGAGTCGAATGAAATATGAGCATGTGACGAAATCTTCAGCTGCAGCAACAGAACTCAGGATTTAGGGGGTCATTACGATGGGGGTGAACCCATTTGCGCGGTGTGCTGGCAGGCGGAAAGCTTGACCGCCATGGGTCCGACAGTAGCAATCATTCTGATTGCCTGTCGGACCTGTCCACATCCCCAGAATGGTGGCGGTGCCTACCAGGCACCGCCGTAGGGATTAGGATGGTCTATCCCTGCCAGCCGAAAGCTGGCGGTATGGACTTTGAGGTATGGACTTTGAGGGCCCGTAGAGGGGCCCTTTAAGCAGGGGCACTCCAGTTTTGCACTGGTGCCTGACACGTAGAGCAGGAAAATACAAAAAAGTTTTTTTTTGACACTGCGGCAGGTGCTGCAGCCAGCAGCACCCGTCGCAATGGAAAAAATGGCACTTGCAGCCGCTGTGACGGTGTCCATATTGTACTCCCACCTCTGGGACCGCTGCCTTGTAGGCGGGCGGTCTACATCCTCAGGACGATGGTGGACAGACAGAAGTCCGTCCGCCATCGTAATCACTCCCTTAGTAACCTGCCATGCAAAGGGCATAGAAATGTAAGTCCAATGCAGTAAAGCAGTGTGTATATGTCCATATTATTGGAGGAGAAAATACAAATAAACACATTTAGGAATACTTACATGTTGAAAGTATTTTACAAATACATAAATCATGAAAAAAAGCTGGATGTATGGTATGTAGTAAAATATTAATAAATCTGATTTCTCACGTTTTTGTTAATGTAATGCGGGAATTGTTAGATTTTGTGGGTTGAGCATTTCTACATTTTTAAACTTACATTGAAATGAATATGAATATTATGAAAGGTTAGTATTTTTTCAATTTCTATAAGAAGAAGTGGGTGTGGTCAGCTCAGCCATGTCTGCATTAGAAGACTGATTGAGGTGTTTCACCCTAAGAATGCTTGATATTGTCAACCATGTTTGAATAGACTTCTTGGAAACAAGTTCCCAAAAGTGGTCTGTCTCAGTTGTCATCCAGCCTTCAGCCAACTTTATTTTGTTTTACAACAGCTTGAAAACCTTTATAAGCATAGATGTTGTTTTAGTTAAACACTTTCATGTGGACATGAATCTAGTAGTAGGAATCTGGGGTCTTTTTCACATCTGTTTGCAGCTTGACGTGGATACATCCAACTTTCCTAAACTTTCAGTTACCATTTCAAAGACATAGACTAGACATGTGAATGTGGCTTATATTAGCCAGTCAATGCCAAAGGTGTGCTAGTGATGGACTGTACAGTCCAAAGGAAATTAGATTGTTTAGATCTGCCCTTTTCTCTTCACTGTAGAAGCCCTCGATAATGTGCAGCATATGGAAATTAACAAAAATAATTATAATTTTGTTTTGAAGTTTGCCTAAATCTCCTTGCAATGCCCCATAAAAATTAAGCACAGTTGACCTGAAATGTCTAAAATGAATCTCATTCCACTTTAAAAACAGAATATCTCTTTAATGCCTAAAATGCTTTATGACTGAAAGACAAATAAATTCTGTAAAGCCTAGGGCACGGAACAGGGTGAAATGTCTATGTACTTGTAATGTTCTCTGAGGTGCTTAGCATATAAATACTGTACCGTCTGGCTCTAGTCTATCCATCCTCATATTTGAATCTTTCTTCCCAAAATGATCGGCTGTGCAATTGATTGTCAATTTGATCCCAGTGTTCTGCGGCTGCTGTAACCATGTTATGGGAGCTGCCATTATTAGCAATGACTGATTCTAATCTAATCAAATTTCATATAAACATCAAAGTTATTACACTTTAGAGGCATACGTTCTAGGATGCAGACTAAACTAAACGTGAGTTTCTTCAGGTTCTTCAAGATATATTTAATATTGTTGAAATTTCAGGTACTGCAAGATTAGAACCCACCTTAGATGAACAAGGAATTAAAGAAATGTTCCTTAAGTTGCTATGCCTTGAGAACATACATATGGTTACTGTTTCACGTAATTCTAGTCTATTAGTAATCTCACGTTTATCAGTCAAGTTCTGAAGAAGGCTTTAAGTACCTTGTCATGAAGTAAACAGATATGAGAAGAGTCACCTCATTATCAGTCTTGTCCTAGTATCCTAGTTCCTAGTACATACATACAAGACTATGACCACTAAACAATTTTATGCTTTGAAATATATCGGAAAAGAAACATTTCTCTAAAATGAGAGTCTGTCTTCCTTTTAAAAAAAAACAAATTCTTGACCTTGCAATGTCTAGCTACAACACCCCCCCCCCCTCCAACCACAGGACAACATGTACAATTATGGTTGCATGTACAATTATGGTAAGTGTTTTTTAAATTATGTTTGTGTGTAATACATTGACTGTACTGTTTTCAGTCACCATGGCAGTGTTCTGCTCATTTACACTGAGCAACACAAGACCAGTAGATTGGGGGGTCCCGATGTACCGGCTCCTCGGCTGTAATGGGTAAGGCTGACTTTGATTTTTGGTTGCCTGTTTTATAAGAAGCCAAATGTCCATCAGCCCCTGCCTTAGTGCCTGAGTGAAGTACTAAGGAACAGGCTCACTTGTATTTACTGCTTTAGCAGGAGAGGTGGAACTTCTGGACAGGGGTTCCCTGTCTTTGTCCTCCACTGCCTTGCTATGTGTTCCGCAACAGGAAGATGTCAGATTGCTCTGTGGCTCCTCTCCATTCTGCTCCTAGCTTGCTAGAGCACAATGGCATATGTCTGTCAGCAATTCTTGGAGCCATATTCTGCTTTTGAAGGAGTACGGCTTGTCTGTTAAGTAAAGGAGTTTGTGGCAGGCGCCTATATTTTTCTTAACTGATGTTTGCCATGTTCATATCTGTGTTTCATTTCATGCAGAGTTTCTCTTCCCTTTTCTGTCTCAGATTTTTTTCTTGTTTTCTTACTCTCACAGGAGCCATGTATTCTTAACAGCTATGGGGCAGATATACAAGCCCCATGCGCCAATTTTGCATCACTTTTAACATGGGAAAAGTGATGCAAAAGTGGTGCAAGGGCTTTGTAGATCTGCTCCTAAATATTTAGGCAGTACAGCATTTTTGGCTGGCCTCAATTGCTTTAATTTATTCTGGTGTGAGGGAAGTGCAGTGAGGAAAGGTACCCTAAAGAATGTTCTGCTGCAGAGGAAAAGAAAGTTGTATCTTTTTGTCATTAAAGTTGCAAGGTATGATTGTAGAGCCTGTGGCTGCTGTCCCATGTTCTTTCATTGTTCTTCCAGCAAAGTGGTTTGTCCCTAGTCCCTCACATGGCCCTTCTTTGGGTGAATAAGGTGATCAGGATCCCTTACCTTGAGGGAATTATGAATAAGGTGCAGAGTTTCAAAACGTGGTCTCATACATTCAGCAATTCATTGGGTCCCAGGAGCCTGAATTCAGGGTTATGGATGACTTCTATGCTGCACCTTTCAAGTGACCCACCTTTGGTGGTTAACCCATGCCCTGTAGGTTTTCACATCTACCCAACCAGCAGCCTCCCAACTTAATTCGCCTGGACTGCTTTGTTGCTGTATGCGACAGATTTTAGCAGCTGTGACATATCTTTATCCAGACTGCCTTCAGAAAGAGAATTGTATAGCCCTATGTGCAGCAGCAACAGGTTAGGAAAACAGCGTTACTTTGAAAAGCACAACCTCACAAAGGTATGCAAACCAGCTTTGCCTACTAAAAAAGCCCACGTATATTAAACACATGAATTTATATATGCACATAAAGGAAAAATAATGTAACGTTGCTGTTGAATAAATCAGGGCTCTGCCACCTAAATAGACTGTAGCAAATACTGAAATCTCACCTTCTCAGCTGCTACAAAATGTTAAGGGGTATGTTGTGAACAGCATAATACCACTTCCCTGCCTGTGCAACTGATTGTAAAATGTCTCCATTAAAAGAATTGAAAGCTGCTGAGAAACTATGATTCCCAGATTTCTGAACAAACTTTAGACTGTGGCTAATTCTGAGGAAGATTTTACACAAATATTGCAGCCTCCAATGTTACCATCGTGGCTGCAATTTATGCTGCACAGATTATCCTAAAGGACTTTCAGACTCTTCATTTATGTTCAGTGTTCTGAAGACCCATAAGCCACTCATTCCTCTTTGATTTCAGATACTACTTTTGATGGTCTGTGGATTTCTGCTACAGTTGCAGGGGCTTCTTTTACAGTCAGACACTACCTTCGGATGAAATTATGGAAGCTGGAGAGTGGCCAGAGCACCTGAGCAAACAATTTGTAATTTATGGGATCTAAGTTGTTTGCTTGTTAGCGTAAGGGATTTCTTTATCCAGACGTCAGAAGAGAATCATGATTCTGTACGCTCTCCATTTGCCTTCTGTTCCTTCTTGTTCTTTTGTAAAGTGTAGACTGCTGCAGGGAATTCAGGAGGTTCAACATCACTTTCATGGTTGAACTTATGATTACAGATGCACATTCTAGAAACTCATGGCGATAGTTGCAGTAGAAGCACAAACACAGCCTCCAAAAGACTCATTATGGCACGTGACTCCCTATCAGAGGTCACCTCCAGTTTTTCTACAAGATCATAGTTACTCTGGTGCAAAAGGACTGAATGTAATAAAAAAATTAACATTCTCTATAATTTCAGATCTCACCTGAAGAACTACAGTCCAAGACCACTCATGAGGCTCGAAGCCTCAAATCCCAGACAAATAAGATATTGTTCCAGTTCCTCACGATCAAAGGGGTTTGGGGTTCTACTTTATTCTTTTGCTGGTTCTCAAAACAGATAGAGAAGTATGCATCATGCCAGATCTTAAGGGTATGAACAAGTTTGCATGCTATATTCCATTCAACATGTTGATCCCACAGTTCTTTGATTGCTTTAGTTCTTGCAGGAGACTTCTTGACAACCCTGTCACTCAAGGATACATGCTTTCACATCCCAAGCAATCTTGGCATTTAGCAGTGAACTATAAGCAACAAAACACATCACTTCCAGGACAACATGCCACCTTTCTGCCTACCCTCTACTCTAAGAGTTTTCACCATGTTATTCACTCTGGAAGTAGACTCATTACAGTCAGAAAATGTGAAAATTAAAAATAGAAATAAAACAAGACGAATTAAGTAAAAAAGAGAAGAGCTGTCAGAGAAAATTGGAAAATCTAAATTATCCATAGATTGTAGTAAATAAAGGAACTAATTGAGTAGAAAGAAGTTGAATGGACCATAGTAGAATTTATAATAGTTTATCTGAAACTTCTTAATCCTACTTTACTACTCTAAAGCGTAACTATGCATTTTTGGCAGTGAAAAGGCTCCTCTCACATACAGAAATATGTATTTGAAACCAGTGATGATGGAAGCTATATCTGTAATTATGGAAACACTTCTCCCCCTGAAGAGTCACACCTATAATAGCCTTATGCCTTTGAGAAAATATATGGACATGCTGGAAATCAAAATGTAAGCTATCATCCTCTAGATGGAATGTCATTGACACAATAATAACTGAAGAGCGGGATACAGTTTTAAGATTAATTTGATAAATTGGATAACAGGAACATTTGAGATTAAATTTAGCTTTTTGGTTCTGTTGGCAGACAAACTGAGAAATAACTGACTAAAGTTTATGATGCAAGGAAAAGGAGGCAGACAAATATTAAGATATGTATAGTTCATCTCAGAGCTTTTGTCATATTTTTGCAGAGACAACCAACCATTGTGATGTTGAATAATCTTTTAATTTGTTTTGTGGATTAAGAATTCTTTGTACAACAAGGACATCAAATACAGATATCTTATTAGTTTGTGGCTCTGATTCATTTTAAAAATAGGTCTGTTCACTGTGCTACTAAAAGTTCAGAGTAGATGGAATTTTTACAACAGGAGTTTCCCATTTCTCAGTGCAGTTTGAACAAGAGAATACCACCTCTTGTGGCTATCAGAAACCATAGAAGAGCTAACCTCAAGGAGCACAAATTCTTTCAAATGCCACTTGTACCTAAGACGAGCAATGATAACATTCAGATTATAATGGGGCAATGCAAGGTGAAAACATTTCAGTTTTCAATGGATTGGTAGGTAACCTCCACCAAGATTCTTTGATAGGAAAAAAAAGGGAACCCCTTTTCAATCTAAAAGAAGCTGCACCCTGTTTGTAGATATGCTGAAAAGAAATCCCGCTAGCTTTGTGTGTGAAGTCTACGCTATCTGTAAACCATTAACTCTTCTACACTACAATGTGTTAACTGTGTGCAACTATCCTAAGAAGTTATAACTGTAATGAAATGTTCCATTATGTCAGAGAGCACAAAAATACACTAGGCTATCCATTAATGAAATGTAGACATAACAACGTCTATGGTCTAAGTAAGGTGTTAAGGGGTGTATGATCAATTAACTTAGATTCTTATTCAAAAGTTCATTTTGTGAGTCTTTCTGTTTTACTCCTAAAACACTTACTCAAAAAATGCTTATGAAGTAGGTCCTTAAACCAGAGCCAAGAGTGACAAAACAGTACCCCACTCGCGCTCCTGTTCCTCGCCTTCAGAATTCTTGCCAACCAAGTCAGTCCGTGACTGTATACCCTCTACCATGAAAACACCCACTATGGATAAATTAGATGTTATCCTTCAGGAAATACGGGATTCCAGAGTGGCCACTGAGCAAATGGTTTGGGTCATCGCCATGGACACTAGCTTGTTGAAGGATGGCCACCGCAAATTATCAGACAGGGCCAAAACAAATGAGTTTGTGCTTTCTACATTGTCCCCGGGCCACAGAGACAACACCACGCAACTCACACAGCTGCGGCAACAAGTGGATCATCTCCAAGAATTGGCAGAAGATGCAAAGGGCAGGGCAAATCATAACAATGTGAGGATAATCTGTGTCCCTGAAGGGAAGGAAGGACCTTGACTCAAGCAGTAGATGGAGGATTGGCTCTGGACAGCGGTAGCCCCAGTCGGACTGTCATACTTATTTACAGTCGAGAGGGCCCACAGAGTCCCTACTAGAAAACCCATCCCTGGAGCACCTCCGAGACAAATAGTGGCCAGGTATCAGGAAGGCCGGACGGATTTCTTCACGGAGGCAGAATGAAGTATAATTCCCAATGCCCACCTCCCGGAGCTAGCTGCGTTGATTCAGCTGCTCCAGGCAGGGGGAAAGGGGAGGTGGACAGAAAAGAGACACTCGTGCTGGTCTGGCTCCCTCCTCTTCATTCAAAGATTGTTTAGGAAGACCTAATGCACCGAAGGAGACAAAATTCCATTCAGTATTCTCTCTATACTACTTGACAATTTCCTTACTCCCTCTCTTGACTTTTCCCTACCAGATCTTCTGCAGGAGTATTGCCTCTCTTTATTTTCCAGCTCGGTTTAGCACTGGTTACTGTTCTACTGGAAGACCTAATACACACAGAAGACAACTAGATTAGACTTTCTACTATCCCTTTTCCTATGCTACTCTCTCTTACCTATTTCATTGCCTTCTTAGTTTATAACTAAAGTCCGTAACTGAAGTTCTTGGAACCTACTTAGTTCCTTCTTCCAAAACTTATAGTCTATTGCTGTTTGAAAAGGTAGATGGATATGAATTCTCTGTGTCCTCTTGCTCTATAGGTTACGCGCAAAAAGGGACTGGGTAAGTGTACACAGGAGGAAGGAATGAGAAGGAAAAGCGCTAGGCAGGAAAAGGGAAGGAGCAAGAGCAGTTGAGGCAGAAGTTCCGCAGACTGAAGATGAATAGCGCACAAAAGTCTCTCTGTGGTCCACTTACTTGTCGTTGAGGATCACTCACTTCTCACCAGAAATCCTGCAGCCGGTCTCCTTCACTCGACGGTAAGCCTACCGGAGTAAGGAGACCCTGGGTTACCTCAAGGACTCTCTGGAACTCTGGTAAACTCGTTGCACTGTTTCTCCTCCAACTCTAGTGCAGCTTCGACCTTCAGACGAAAATAATGATTTAAACTCTGACTAAGATTGCGAACAATTCTCTCTCGGAAATGTCTCCAAACGCAGCAGGGAGACCGGTGAAGACCAACTAAATGGCTGTGCAAAGAAGACTCTTCAAGTAGAGGAGTGTGGACTCAAGCTTCCTCACTAGACTATGACTAAATTGAAGTGCGCAGCAAGACGCGCTTCGTGAAGACACGTAGTCTCGTTTCCCGCGAGACTTCCTAACATAATGGGTTAGTCAGGGAAACTCGGCGGCCATCTTAGAATGGAGTCCATTGTCTTTAAACACTTGTCCAGCAATTGCAGAGGGAGGGCTTTACCACTACCCGATGCAATCCCACAGAACTGCGCTGCGTGATAATGGCATTCAGATCTTTCCTGACACCAGGATCCTCAATTTCAAAGAGCGGAATATACTGCTGCAGGCGGCTAGGGAAAGACCGTCCAGCCTTATGGACAATACAAGGATCTCACTTTTCCCGGACTATACTATTGTGGTGCAGCATAAACATGCATCCTTTCAGGAAATCAAAAGCCATTTGCGTACAGCTGGCCTAATGTATGCTCTGATATTCCCGACAAAACCTAAGGTAATAGGCGACCACATTTTTCAAGAACTCAGCCAGGCCTGGGAATGGCTTGAGAAGCATTTTCCAGACTTTCGTAAATGAAACAGTGCAGGGCCGACACCACCCAAAGCGAAACGCGTACCACGCCAGCGACAACGAAAGTTGACCAACTGTGACCCCCTCCCCACAGCAGGCATTGGTGGGAGAACTGGCAGCTATCTGATTGGCGATTACACTGCATACATCTAAGCCACCCATCAGTTCCAGTACATTTCAGGGTAGTGCCTCGGACTTCGAATCCAATGGCGGCATGGCACTGTTCCTGTTTGTTACCCCACAGACTGCGAATGACTTATTGGGGCGAAGGCTATGAGTATTATGGGTGACCAACTATCTGGTTGAACAGGTAAACTCCAGTTGTCATGGACCAGTTAAGTAGATATGGACTCAGACAAACACTGAAAATGTAGTCAACCCAATTGTGTCCCCAAACAAATTATTTTTCTGTATCACTGTAACCAATTGACTATCCGCATGCTGTATATCTCCCGGTCTGGGTGTCCCAATTTGGTTGCAATGTATACACTGCGTAGCTGCAGGACCCTTTATGGGTTTGAGAAAACCCGCACCTATAGCAAAGGCACATGGTTCAAACTGTTTATATGGTACTTGTTTGTTCTAAAGTTTGGTATTTGAGAAATGTTTTATATCGTTTGATTATGTCACCTAGAACAATGCTGGGGGTAATGTAAAATGTGATTGAGACCGCATAAAAACATAATTGCATTTTGTCAGAAATGTTGTCGTAGCCAGTGCTTATAATGTAATAGCTTGAAATGTATGGGGTCTGTACATAAAAGGCACAGAATTCTGGCTCAGTTACATAGGTGCCAAATGCAGATCACTTTTCTACAAGCTAGGTCCCATTTGAGGTGTTAGACACCAGGATTGACTCTCTGGGACATTATGTGTTACTCAGAGGCACACTAGACAGAGACCCAATAGTGCTAGGATGTATTTATGCACTCAATACTGAACAGGACACCTTTTTTGCCAATCTGTTGTCGGTGCTGATGGACTGGTCACCATATCCTTGGGTACTGGGGGGAACTTTAATGCAGAATTGGATACAACTTTGGGTAGATCCCGCACCCCCAGAGTTCGGATCCAATGCTCCAGGCTCGTATGCCGAATCAGTGGGTGGAGGGTTCTGGGCTTTTAGACATGTGGCACAGCCTTGAAATGGAACTGAGGGAATATTCATTCTATTCACACCCACATACACTTCACTCCTGACTCAACAAGTTTCTCCGCACTGCACGTCTCCGGATTGATGTCACATATGCTATGCATTTGGGGAAAACAATATCAGACCATAGCCCACTGGAGATAACGCTGTCATTAGACCGTGTGCACACCCCAATACCCACATGGAGACTGCAACTGTGCCTTTGAAGGATGCCTTCTTCAGGGAGACTGTGGCTACGACTATTGACAACTGCTTGTCTGAAAATTTGGGGACCGCTTCCTCTCCCATAGTCGAGTGGGAAGCCTTCAAAGTGGTGATACAGGGCATGGCAATTAATACTGTGCTGGGTGCCAGGAAAGAAATTCTGCGTGAGCTCACAAACCTAGAGGCCATCTTGGGCCCCCTAGAGAGGGCAGCGGTTGAGAACGCAGAGAATGGCACCCAGCTGCAGAAAGCCAGAATGGCACACACAGAATTATTAGAACTCCTTTTAGTGATAGACCATACAACATATACTCAGAGAGTGCATAGTGAAGCAGACAATTCAGGCACACTGTTGGCATGATTAATCTGACCTGACCAAACCCCCTTGCCGATCCTGATGATTAATAAACACATGACAGGGGATCCGAAATGACACAATGGAGGATTAACAAGGCATTTCACAATTATTATTTGGTATTATATGCAGCTGAACCTCTTCCTAACCCAGTAGAGTTAGCAATGGTCCTACAGCGAGCAACACTACCCGGAATGCAGGAGACTGACTGGGAGGCTCTTGCAGCACTTATTGTGCAAATTAAATTTATGGTGTCATTAAGAAGATGGCCCGTAATAAAACACCGGGTTAAGATGGGATGCCGGTGGAAGTCTATTGCACATATGCTACTCGGTTGTTCGAACAGCTAGAGAAGCTCTATAATGCCTCTCTTATTGCTGGCTTACTACCCTCATCCACTATAGAAGCACTAGTAACATCCTTGTTAAAAACTGTAAACCTCCCATGGAGTTTTCTTCATATAGACCATTGTCCTTACTAAACACAGAATATAAAATACTTAGCAAGATCCTTGTCCGGCGGCTACTCCCACTGCTTCCACAACTGATACATACGGACCAATGCAGGTTTATTTCCCACCGTAACACCTCTTTAAATATACAGCGGCTGTTCAAAATAATGGATGCTGCCTGAGACTATTATCCATACACCAGCAGTCTGTCCCTAGATGTCTGGCAGACCTTCGTCACACTGAGGTGGGATTTCATGCTCTCGGCCTTGGCTCAATATGGGATACCTCGCGCCCACATTCAATGGGTAAAATTGTTTTACACAACCCCTAAGACCAGAACGAGAACAGACGCTTATATGTATCTTGGATTCATATCCGGGGTGTTGTGGTACTCAACAGGGTTGCCCCCTGTCCCCGCTTCTCTTCATACTGGCGGTCGTACCCACAGCACAACGGATTTGCCAAGAGTCTGAGCATCGGGTGATTCCTGTAGGCAACACAGTACATACTATATCTCTGTATGCAGATGATATGATACTGTATTTTAAAGATATTCGAGAGGGTCAGGCGGAGGTGGCCCAGTTGCTCTCAACATTTGGGAGGCTTTCTGGTCTGCGAATCAATGCAGATAAAACTTGTGCCTACTCCTTTGCTGATATGCGCGTGCTGCCATCACTTCAATTTGGGACTCGCAGATACAAATGGTCCAGTGGACCATCCGGTATCTTGGAAGTCAGATCTACCAAGAGCGTCCGAAAATGCTGGAGGGTAACTTACCTCACATGGTCACTGCACTTAAAACACTGGTAGCCTTCTGGGTTACATTACCCCTGTCCTGTCCATGGCTAGTGTCCGGGCCCTGGCAAAAATGGTAATGTGGCAGAGTTTATTGTACCATTTTGTGAATCTGCCTATTGTTATACTGACTTGGTTGTTCAAGCTATTGAATACCATCCTAACTAACATTGTGTGGGGACATGTGGGGACATGGGCACCACAGAGTCAGCCTATTCGAAACTACAATTGCCTACAGACAGGGGCTGTATTGGAGCCCCAGAGTTTAAAGCCTTTTATATAGCTGGTCAACTTTAGTGGTTATCCTACTGGTTAGCTGGGCTCAGTTTAATGGAAATAGATTACACAGCAGCCCAAATCAACCAAGGTCAGTTACACAGGTTAATTTGACCCTGCACCGGTACATGCAGACTAATTACTGTTATTCATGGACCTAATGAACTGGAAGACGGCAACGAAATATACAGCAGAGAAGGCACCCTATGCACCGAATATTCAGCTCTGTGTCTTACAAACGTCCTCTGGCACTCTAAAGCCGCGCAGGTTCAGCCCATGGGTGCAGGCAGAAGTGTCTACAGCAGGTGCTTATTTGCAGCCAGAAAACTAATGTCTCACAGTGATTTTGTATAAACTCATGGGCTACCAGATACCTTATTCCAAACACAAGTTAGTATTATTCGTTATGTTCATAAACACTGGGCAGTGGACGGATGAGAGCCTACGGCTCACAAGTTCCTTAGGGCACTTCATACCATGGGTGCTACCTCATACATTGGCTCTATCATGGACTCCAAGAACACCGTATAACACTGCTCTCTTCACTCAAAGACAAAAGAGAGGCTGGCCTAGCCAGGGAGCTCTCAGATAAGGAATGGCCAGTTTGTTAGCACGTCCCCAAAATATCTCCCGTAATTCAAGATTCATTCTTATCCAATTCTCTATTCCATATCGAGCATATCGTACACCACAAACACTTCACTCAATGTTCCCCGCGACTTCCTCTGAGTGTCCCAGTTGTCATGTCCAGGAGGCTGAACTACTGCACATGTTGTGGACTTGCCCCCAGGTACCTAATTACTGGGAGGGAATAACAGCAGCACTAGTGGAGCTGCACCATTGAGAAAACCTTGAGCAGTGCATATTGGGGTTGCTCCCTAGCCCCAGAGGCTCTAAGACAGTGATTTGGTTCTTGAACACGGCACTCCTGTTACCAATAAGATTTATAACAAAGTGCTGGAAATCCTCCATGGATCCTGGGGTATTTGAAGGGAGGTTCAAAACTGGGGACTTGCTGAAAGCAAAGTCCTTAGGTGGCAGGGATATAGAGCCCCACGTAAGACACCCACTTCAATGGAATGGGATATTTTACTGGAGGGATTCAAAGCTCAGGAGCCAGAGCCCTAGGGAGCGAGGATTCCAAGGACTGCATGGGCTGGTACTTGTGTGGTTCCCTGATACAGACCTCTGACAGGTGGTCACTGCACCTATGTTGCAACTGTGTTTGTGGGCAGCGCAGGTGTGTATTCTTAGTCAGCAATGTACAGGCCACTTTAACATGGCGGTACGCTCCTATGGAATGCATTTGGTATGTCATTCTTTCTCGCACAAACATGCCCCTGAGAACATTTATACAACATAATGGGTGACTTGTCTTAGTTAACATGGTATACTGGTGGGGGGGTTGGGGAAGTTGATTGCATATTATATGAAGGGCATGTCACTGCTCATTGTCACTATTGAGACTGTCAATGTGTAATTATGATGAGCTCTACCAGCTGAAAAATGTAAACACGGATGATTTCTTCATGATGTATGTCTTTGAAAATTCAATAACATTTGTGTTAAAAAAAATAATTAAACCCTTAATATTTACATTCAGTGTGATTTGAAATATTGCAGCATACAAAATGCTAAATTGGGCAACTGTTTTCTTAAAGGCTCAGTTTAAAACTCCCAAGCTGATGTAACAGAATAAATGGAAATGAACAAATGGACATTGTTGGGAGTGATTTGATGAGTTCATGATATCACAGGTTTTGGTCTTATGGAAATGGAAGTGATGCTAACCTGCTTGCCAGTCTAACATTGTTCTGTTGTGTACTAAGGGACTATTTGTTCTTTAATCTGCCCATTCCAATGTTGATTCCAACTAAAGATGCAGGAGGGAAGCAGGTACGTACTAGCCTGTCTCTGAGTCAGCCCTCAGCCAAGAGTAGTCTGAGTTGAACAATTGTATGTCTGTAAATTGAGTTTTAATAGTAGTACCATAGAACAAATATCAACAACCAGAATATCATGAAGGTAAGCATAACTTTACTATTCTTAACTCTACATTTACTTACGTTGAAAATATATATATCAGCAAGGTGTAAATATGTGAAGTCAAGGATGGTTAATATACACTTACCTAAGTGTATTTAGCCTATATTTTGGCTAACAATATTTTCACTACAAAGTTATTGTAGCACAGTATTAAAGACTTAGTACTGTAGAGCCATACAGAGTTGAACAGGTTTCTTGTCCAGGATGACAAACCCATATGGCAATATTCCGAAAATGTGCATGAGCCTAATGACCAGTATTGCTCCAGGCTTACATCTACAGATTATGAGACCATTTCACAAAGGGCCCCCGGAGCCATGGAGGAGGCATTGTGTGGTTGTGGTGGGATCTCTACACTCATGGCAGGATCTCCACAATGAGAAATTACAGTAGAGAAATTCCACCACAAGTGCAAAAATCCCGCCACGACTGCGGAGCCTCCATCACAACTGCGCAGGCTGTTTGTGAATGGGGTTCTCAGTTGTCGAATTCAGCTCTTAGACGAGGAGTGCATAAAATACATCTCAGTCACCCTTGCTGCTGGACCTAAGTCTGCAGTTCGGCCTGCTTGCATTTGTTAATTCTAATTCATACCACCTGATGGAGTTGGAGTGGAATAAATGCATGGCACTCCACACAAAATTTCCCAAGCCATCTGTGATGTTCTGCTCCAGTCCAATTTGTTTCTTTGAATTATGGGACTTGTACTACTATATTAAAATGTAAAAACCTGGACTGGAGCAGCACATCACGTACGGACCTGGGAAACTTGGCAGGGGCTGTATCCTTCGTAAAGTGACTGGCCTTACCAAGCTCACTGGCAACATCAGAGTAGGCACAATGTTTCAGAGGATCAGTTGCACAATTAGGATGTATGTAAACACACCAACTGTTGATCCATACAAACCCTGGGTAAAAAGTAAGGCCCTCAGGTTCACATAGTCATCGACCATGCCACTAACCAGAAGTTACAAACTTGTAATTGCGTAAATACCACTATCAATTAAAGTGGTGGCAGATGTATAAGTTAGATAGGTTAGAAGGGTGACTGAAAAAGCAAAACCCAGAATAAAACATTTTTAATATTTGTCGTGTTTCTAATTTGAAAGAAAACTCCATGTTGTAATGGAGGCATGTTAGTTTTCAACCCCCAACTAACTCACCCTCCTGAGAGCAGGCTCTCATCAGGTTAAGGAGCAAGAGTGGACTTTTTTCTACCGCATCCAACTTTCTAGAAAGAATAGTGTGAGTCTCTTGCAATGAAGTCAAATAATGCTCTTAACTCAAGATTCTGCTCTGGAAGAACACAAAGTCACTCTAAAGCATCTTTTCCTACTTAACTTGAAACTGCAGAAGACTATCGGAATCCACAATAGGTCTTTGGACCTGCTCGAGGACCAGATTATGAGGGTCATTTAGAGCCTCATGGGTGGCCTTGCAAGCCTGCTATATCAGTGAAGGCTATGGCCTCAGCTCACCTGCAGGGGGACCGTCTGTCATATTTGGAGATCACTGTCTGCCTGGTAGATATGTCTATACCTCCAGTAGAGCTGCTGTTATGGCATCATTTAATCGTGGTTGAGATGTCCACATGACATTGTGAGGGCTGGAACATTCTGATGAATTACAGAATTATTCATTAACATATCTTTGATGCAAGTACAACTGAACTTACACCACATATATTACAAATTGAAAGGAAAAAAGGATCCATTGCTTAGACGTTGTTCCAGTTTCATGCCTTGCAAAGGTTACGATTTTGTCTACTATTATATATTATCAGGAAGACCAGGGGTGTGGAATTTTATAAAATATCTACTTGTCCATGGGGCAGTTTGCTTCATAAATCTGCTTGTCCTGTAACAAAATCGACTTGTCCCTTTAGTGCCATGTAATGCGGTGACAAATTATGGCAGCAATCTCATTATATAAGCCCTCCGGAATAGCCTCTCTGATTATGCCAGGGCTCCTTCCATAGTAGGGTTTGAATACTAGCAATTCCCTTATGTTGCCACGTTTCAGCAGATCTACATACTAGCGCGGAAGGGAAGCATTAGTTCCAGGGTTGGAATGCCCTTTTGAGTCTGTGCAAACCTACTAATTTTCATATTTTAAGGGTTTTTACCAACTCTTATCTAATCTTTTCCCATACTGAGAAAGGTTGAAAATTTACTCTGGACAATGGCAGCCATAAAACTTCTTTCAGGGTTGGGGAAAAAATGGTTGGAGGGAAAGTGAACTTGCAAACACTCAGATTTTCGCATGAGCACATCTACACCTGCATATTAGCTCATGCTAAAATGCAGTTCACAAATATTTTCTAGGAGTACTATTTCTTGGCCTACTTCTGTAAAGTCTTGTGAATTCATGAAAGTTATATATCTGCACTTAATGCAAGGACATGAGTGCACTTTTGAGACCTTATTTAATAATTGGACCCCTGATTAGGTCTGGCGTTCACCATGACATTTTGTGTTTATTAAAATTCTGTCTCTCTCTCTCTTTCGGCTAGCTTTACTGTGAGTGACAGCATTCTGTTCTTTCACAAGGAGCATAATAGACACAGTTGTTTTGTTCAGTGCCAGGAACTACTGTTGCAATGTGTGCTTTTAGAGACCAAAACTATTTTTGCTTTTGCCATGTTTGTTATAATGAGGGCCCGGTAGCTCCCACACCAATAAGGTTTTACAAAAAACCTGCCAAAACAAGTCACGCATTGACAAACCCAAAAGGCTGACCAACAATTCCAGACCTATTGGCTTTACCAAAGCTTGTTTATTTTTGTTTCCCATAATCTTATTAAAACTGGTTATACATTTTCCATTATGAATATTTTTGGGAAACACTAGCACACATCAACACATTTTACTAAATGAGGCTGCAGGAAAATGATACCTAAAATGTTACAGTAGTTTAGCTAAATGTTTTTGCATTTTTTTGTTAACATTTTATTTTGAAAGCAAAGAAGAATCAATCTTGCTTTCAAGCTTCTGCATATATTTGCATCTAATCAGAGAGCATTCTGGGGGCAGTATGCATAGCCTCATATAGTTAAATATTGAAAACGTGTGTACACATTTTTATACTGGACCCACTGTCATTAGTACAGTCTGAACTTACAACATGTACTTAGATCACTCACCCTAATAATAAAGGTTTTGCATTAATGAACCAAAAATACAAGTTTGAACAGCATTAACACATGGACACAAATATTACCTTCACTGCAGGCAAAGCCTTTCCCTGATCCATAATGTGGTACTGTAAACTGGCAGTCAAAGGGTTTGTGATGTAGGGGGTTGGGCCTACTTGTCCAAAGGACAAAAATGCACATGGAAACTTGTTGCCCTTGACCCCAAATAATATGTCCCGGGCTTCGGGCTATAGGATTTCCACATCCCTGGGAAGACGGTGCTATGGTACTTGCTGTGGTGAAGTATGGCCATTAGGTGACACTGGCTCAGCCATTCGATATTTTTAGCTAAATATTACATTGAAAAGAAAATCTGTAGATTTGTTAAAATATTTTGGGACTCATTACGATGTCGGCAGAAAGCCTCCTCCCAAAACCAACTCTGAATAAGGAGTGGACCGACCGGCTTGCGGTCGTTGAATCCGACTGCCGGATTACTATATAACCGAACACTGTCAGAGTCCCATTGTTCCCAATGGGAGCTCGTGTTCCGCCCGACAACCAGCCATAACACAAGCTCCTATGGGGAAAAGGGGTGTTTGCGGAAAACCATGCACCATGTTGAAGGCACCCCACGGTGCCTGCCACAGAGTGCAGGGTGTTACAGGTACCCCCTCGCCCATCAACCGTAGGCCGCCGAGCCTAGGACCTGCCTGGAACCGATTCGGAATGACTGCATGGTTTACATTCTGACCGTGAATATTGTAATCGGGCAGTCGGAATGTAAACCGACCAAGTCGGTCAGAAGGGCTCTGACACGGTCGAGGACATTCCGAATGTCGGGAGGAGGCTTTCCGCCCGACTTCATAATAGGCCCCAAAATGTTGAAGAAGCATTACTGCTTACAGACAAAAACTCAGGGACATTAAATGATAAGGCACAATGCAATAGTATTGCAGAGTACCTTGTGTGCCTCTACTTGAGAACTCATGAGTCAACAGTTTCCTGTCCGACCATGTAGAGTGGTGACTTTACTTATGGACAACATATCCAATATATCAGAATGCTTACACAATAAGCATATGCTCGGGATATTCACTAATCCACTTCTGAGTCAGTGTATAACACTGGAGCTTTCTGGTGACAGCACATGAATCACATTAACTGAAGTAATTTGGAATTTATTTTACAAATATGTCTGATCACCTTCTTTAGATACAAAAGATAAACGTTACAATCATTTTGGGGAACCGAAAGAAACACCATGAAGCATAACCAAGGCCATGGCGTAAACACAGAATTACACTAAACACATATGAAAGCTAAACAAAATAAACACGACAAAGATTGTAGAAAGTCCAATGACTACTAAAAGTTCATTCATAATTTTGTGGCCAACTACTCAAAGGGAATTAACCTGAAGCGGCATATGGTAGAAGAGGACAGGGAACACACATTGCCTACAGAATGTACATTCTTAACAAGTTGATAACGATTAAATAAATCGATCAGATAGTATAAGGAAGACCTATAGTACATTGAAAAGCAATCAATTGGTAGTGAATTTGAAAGCGATATGCACAAAGCAAGCATTGGGGATGAGAAGCCTAAACTGTGATATACTCCAAGGCAAACCAAATGCTAAGTGAATGAGAGAATGAAGTATAAATCGAAAAACGAACAGAAACATAGTGACATCTCCAAGGGTAAGTAACACCAGCTCAGATAAGACTGTTTGAGGAGCTGTCTAAAAAGTGCAGCAACTGAGAAGGTGATTTAGGAATGGATTTTCTTGTTATTGTGAAGTTGAAAGTGAAATCCCGAGTGACCAAAAAGATGTTTTTTATAATTAGATGTGAACCAAATAGAAAGCCTACATTTCAAGCAGAATAACAGGCTACAAAGGTAGAAAAGGGAAAGAAAACTAAAGGGGGTGTAGAAAAGGAACCTGGGGGGGAATACATGCATTTTTGTTTTAGAAAAGAAAATAAGAACAGGGGAGAGAGGAGAGCATGACAAAGAGCAGTGAAAGAAAGGAATGAAAAATAGACTGGAGAATCGTCTGCATAAAATGTATATTCCCCTAAAGTGCGAGAAACTCTCCCTTATTGTATGTGACTCCACAGATATGTTATATATTACAATGTGTAAATACATACACATCCCATGTGATTTATGCATAATGTCCTTGGCTTTGCCAGTACATTTGTGCACACATTTTAGCTCTATCCCAGTATTTGTGTAATCCTACAATCATCTTAATAAGTACTGCACGATACTGACTTTCCATTTCAGCATCTAAGTGCAGGGGAAGACATTACTCATGTTTATTACTGCAATTTATCACGGAAAATTTGGAAGACGATAATAAATTGGATCCTTTGTTATACAGTGCGATTGTTCAAGAAGATATATAGCCCATTGTGATCTGCATTCTAATTACGAGGGATTAGGTCATATCTTTCTTCTGGGTGGCACCGTGTTAGCTTCTGAGGTTTACTAATGTTTCCCGTTTTCAGAAAGCGCCTACACTATCAATATATCTTCATGCGGCACTACACAGTTAGCAGAAGTAGTAAAAACAGGGAAATTTAAAAAAAAATTGAATTTTTGTGTTCCTAAACTACAGAGGGCGCAAAATATGTAACAGGTCCAAGCAGGGGAACACATGAATCTCAAAGGCCGAGCTGTTTTTGGAGTTAAGGAAAGTTTGCCACTTTTAAAACAGCAAGGTCTTAGGCAATGCCGTCCAGCCCTTATTGGCCTACAACTATCAGAGAATGAGCATGTGGCTTGGAGGGTATCAAAGTTCCTGAAAAAGGTCCTTCAGCAAAGGAAAAGTATGACATTTGAGGTCTGGTAGGCTATTCTTAATGAGGGGAAGTGGGATCTGATCTTTGTATTTATTTTTAAAGTGTAAATTTTAATGTATTGCCGAATCTGCAATTTTAGCGCTGTTTTAATCTATGAATTTTAATATTTAAATGTTATTGTTATTGTATACTCTTGTGCTTTTATGACTGTTATTATCATGGTCGAATAAAGCTTTTTTGATTGATTGATTGATTGATTGAGGCCACAAAATTCTTATTTTTTGTTTCGGTTTCTGTATATGCATGAGGTAGGCGCTACATTGGTTTGTGCAAAGTGTCGCTATGCCAAACATGTTTTATGTTAATATTACCCCATTCGTGCTAACATTTAAAAGGATTGACGGCCCTGAGCAGCAGGATGTGATCGAGTATCTAACACAGTTCGAAGTGCATTCTTAAGCAATGTCCGTGCGCACAAATGTGAGCATGTCAGTTGTGGTTGCGCTGAACATGTCACTTACTATTGTGTCAGTAAAACAATCACATTTGGTTATGCGTACTTGGTAGCCATGGGCATGTCTCCATGTCATGCAGCTCTTTGCTAATTGACAAAATTGGCAGACGCTGCGTGCAGAGCCGGCTTAGCCACAGTGCAGGCCGGGACGCTGGCCTGTGGGCAGGGGGCATGGAATTCTGGCCACTGTGGTGCAACTGTGGCCAGCGTTAAACATGATATACGGTAATTAGATGTGTGCAATGTTGTCTCTGATTCTTTTCACGTCCTGTACGCTCAACTCATCATGCATTTTTATCAGAGCTCACGGGAGAGGCACGTCACATTTGTGGGCAAATCAGATAATCGGTGGGGTGTCAAAAAGAACAGCATATTTCTAACATTGAAAACACACAAAAATGTAAATGTAAAATATTTAAATGATTTTCACAAATTCAGAAATAAACAAACATAATATTTAATGTTTCTCAGTGTATTCGCACAAAAAGGTATTTTTGAAAAATCAGTAACATACTACACTCTTTTAAAGAGTTCATGTATTTATTGGAATTAACTGTGTGCAACTTGCATACCATGTCTTTCAATTTCAGTGCGGACCACTCAATATTTTCTCCTGTGGTTGAAATAAGGAGTACCATTGAGTGTGGTTAATAATACCTGCTACCTTGACGACTAGAGTGACAAAGAGTGCTACATAAAATTAATTCTTAACATCAAGATGTATTTAAATATGTCCTCTAAAATGATGTTTGGGATGCAGAAATATTTTGTGGTCCGCTTAATATGAAAACTACTAAATGAGATGCATAAATAATGTGGAAAACTTTGGAGGTGTGTAGGTTTGTGTTAATGTTAAAAATTGGACATTCCTTATTGACAATTAGTTTGTCAAAGAGTTACATTGGGCACATAAAGAATTAGGGGCCCGATGTACTAAAGTATTTTGTGGTTGCAAACTCTGTGATTGGCAAAACCTTGGGGCATATTAACAAGGGCCAGCGATAAATATCGCAAAGCGTGCTTAGCGCTTGCATATTTATCGCCGGCCATCTCTGCAATTTATCGCCCGATTTGCGCGTTATTAACAACGCGCATCGACGAGGCGATAAAAATTCCAGAGATAGTTGGGATATCGCCGTTTTCCATGGTGGAAAACGGCGATATCCTGGATGATAGGGCCTATGGTCTTAGCCACACAATCCACCCCCCATGTTAAGTATGCCTTAGTCAGGAATTTAACAGGCGTTAAATTCCTGCGTTAAGGCATATTTAACGCGATTTTAAAAATCGCTACCCTCCCTAGTTAATAACGCGATATTTTCCCAAGGGAGTCTTGTCAGGCATGCCTCCTTTGCATCTCATTAGCGATGCAATCGGAGGCATGCTGCAAACGGGCGCTAAGTCAGCAAACACGCGATAGCGTGTCTTTGCTAATAAGGCGATGAAATTATCACCGCTTTTCGCCCCAAAACGGACGCAAAAGTGGCGATAATTTCATACCGCCGCCTTGTTAATATGCCCCCTTGTCTTTTTGCTTTGCACATCCTTTTGAAGCACACGGAGGTCTGAGCAACATGAGATGCCTTCAAGGTGTCCCAACGTGTGTGAAGAAAGGGCACACCATCATGGGGAGAGGAGTGGCATATGGTGCAGTTTGCACCCACCCATAATATGCGCTATAAAGTTCCAGACCCAACACTGAGCGATATGTTGTGTTGTGGAGCACGGTCTGAGTATACTCGAAGCCCCCTGGCCTCATTTCTGTTAAAACAGTTGCATAACAGTCAATAAAGTGGTGCTGCTGCTGAGGGAGCCACCCTCCTGCAGTGAGTTTTGCACGATATTGGTGGAAGGACCAAGGTCATATTTTTGTTGCAGGATCTACGTAGGTATTAGGGGCATCAGGTGTTTTTAAATTACACCACAGAAATGCCCTCTTCTTTTAGAGCAAATCGCCACCGTATCAGCTCAGCTCAATAAAGTTAGACGAGTTCCATGGAGAAATTCGGCTAGAAGGGCTTCATCAGATGCTAATAGTATTCCAGTAAGTGCCCAAGTGGATTCTGAAGTCACAAAACATTGAAAAATATTTGGACTAATTCTAGGATCGGACCAGTCTTCGTTTCATCTCTGTTGGGGGCAATGTGGAACATATATCTTGGTTGTTACAATATTTAGGTTCTGACGTTGATATGGAATTCCGACCCCCCCCTCCCTTTGTTGTGGGAAATGGCCCTTGTCTCTCTTCTTCTTCATGCATTACTAGTATTTTGTGTGTGGATGGCTCGCAGTTGGCAGATAGAATGACATGTGATTCGATGCAGAAAACATGCTCTCCCACTTTAACTAATTTTCCATTGTATGCCTAAATGTATCTCCTTCATCAGCATCATCAATATTAAATACTTTATTGCTGATGCTAGGCACTCATCAAGGAATGCCTGAAGTTCTGGTGATAGTGATTATAAATCAAAACAGTTAGTTAGACAGTTACATCACATATGCCTTTGCTGGTGAAGGTAGTCTCAGGTTCTGATGCAGCAAAACATGTATGGTTAATGACTGTAGTGGAAATGGGCTTAGCAGATTCAAAACCGATTAAAAAAATTAATACTGCAGAGAAGTAAAATTGTATCCATTTTTCCCATCATGTAAAGTCGCTGGTGTTGAAAGCACCAGAATTCTTATCCCAATATTCATTACCTATAATCCAAAGGAGAAATTATGCATTAAGTAACCACCAACAATTTAAGTTTAAACTGCTATTCAGGTTTAGATTAAAAAAAAGGGGGCCAATTACGATGTTGTGTGGAAACATTCCACCCGCCTCCTTGTCGGATTCGGTTCTGACAGACTCACGATCGGCAGTTCCGCACGACCGATTACGATGCTTCAGTTCGGGAGGACTCCCATTGACTTCTATGGGAGCCTGTGATCCAACCAACAACACAGGCTCCTGTGGGGTAAAGGGGTGTCTGCGGAAAACCTTGCACCCTGTCATGGGCACCCGATGGTGCCTGCCTCACAGTGCATGTTTTAAAAAGGCGTTCCTTTTGGTACCCACACAGGCTTAAACGGGAGGCCTCACTATGAAGGGGGGCCTGCTAGGGCCCCCAAAGTGAGTTCCAACAGCCTTTTCAAGTCAAGCAGTCCAAGTCGTAGAGGCTGTCGGAATCCAACATCGTAATCGGTAGGTCAGAAACACTGTCCGTAGAGCTGTATGAATCGGCTCCAACCGTCTTGGATTCTCCGAGTGCCGGTCGGAACCGATCCGGAATGCCCGAATGGTTTCCCATCTGACGTGAGCATCGCAATCGGTTGGTCTGAATTGTTTCCGAACGAGTCGGGCAGATGGGTTCCGACACGGTCTAGGTGAATCCTACTGTCGGTCAGAGGCTTTCCGCACAACATCGTAATCGGCCCTTAGGTGCACTTTGACAACAGATCATCAAAATCTGCTACAGTATGTGTCAACGAGAAGCATCCTTGTAGAAGCTCAGTCTAACCAATAATTAAAAAGGTAGTTTTACAGGTTTTAATATCTAACAATGATTCATCAAGCCTTTCAGGCTATCCTAATACCAAAGACACCTATGTGTATTGATAAACTGTTTAATCCCACATCAATGTGCACTCACCTGATTTGTTTTGTCTAAGAGACATTTGCTAATATCAGGGATGCTCATGCTATACTCTTCTCTTTGTAGGGAATATCAATTGTTTTATCATATTCCTGAAACTGAGTTCAAAATTGATATTTTGACAGAAAATTATATAGAAACTTTACATGAGACTTGGCTGTGAGAGTGCCCAGACATTCAGGTATGTGTTACCTTTAGCAAATTTACTGTCCAAAAAACTGGTCTCAACCCCTGGGAGGGGGGAGGGGTTCTAAAGGGTGATATCCACTGCAACTGTAAAAGGAGTGATAGGATGTGTTTTAACAAAGTGTTCTTAGATTCTTGCTTGTATGATATAATCCTATTTTTCAAAAATCAAAATGTCTGTTTTGAGCTTGATAAATATGTATATAGACAACTAGGATTTTGCTCTTGCTGTTCACTATTTTATGATATTTTATGGTCATGGAAAATGATTTTCATTTGACCACCACCCAATTTTCAAGATGCTTTAATTATAATTTCTGGTGATTTCAATTTAAAATTAGTCCCCATTATTGTCAATCGAGTTTTCTGCATGTGCTAGCTCAAAATGGTCCTCAATGATGCACAATTTAGTAGCTAACTTTGGGGTGGCCCAAACTGTAAGCTTTGCTGAAATTTCAATTTTACTGACATAAAATAATTCACATAATTTTGGGAATTACCCTCTATGCTAGTTGCTTGAAATTCCAGAAATTACACCATCGTGCCAAGTTACATATTTGTTTTTAAACTTTCTTTTTATTAAACATATGCTTCAGACACTGTGCAGTACAATACATAGATAGAATGAAACATTGCAAGTAAAGAATCGAGGAGTTCATAGTGCGTCCATTTACAATGCACTATACAGCCATTACACAGGGCTATCTAGTTCAACCTTTTGTATCTCAGCACTGCGTCCTACCTCCCATTCCCTCCCAAATTGTCCTTCCTTGAGTTAACTCCTATATTTTATCCAAGCATCCCAGATCTTTTCCTATTTGTGACAAATCTCTACTCTGATAGGTGGTCTTCTCCACCTGTTGGCGCCAGTCTAGGTCTTTTTTCCAAACCCCAATTTTTGGAACCTCTCCCGCTCCCCATGCACGCGCAATATTCCTCTATGCCACTCCGTCTGCCAGTCTAAGTCATATGTAGCATATTTCATCCAGGCTATCTCCCCTGTCACTCCCAGTATATGCCATTGTGCATCAACATTGTGCATCAACACTACTGTTGTCATCAGTCGGGCAATATCTCCCCATTAAGTAGTTAACATTTATTATATATACAGACTGGTTAGACATTCAGTATTGGTAACAAAACCTGTCCATTCAATTATATTTTTGGCTGTCTGCTACGCAGTTTCTAAAAATCTCAATAATATTATAACAAGAAGGAAGTGATCATTGGGCACTCTTGATTATTTTATCATTTCCAATGATACCTCACAGTCATTCATTCTCCCCATGCCTATTGAGTATGCATACCATATAACAACTAGATTAGCTGCTAATCCTGTATTGCAGTTGTGAAAATTATAAAATTTGTTGGAAGTTGAACTTTCAACAATAGAGCATAAGCATAATTGTAATATAAGTTAATGTGATATAATGTAAATAGGTCATGTGATAAGTCCCATGTAAGGGGAGATGTGATTCACTCATCAAGCAGCCCTTTGTCCTCCCTATCCAAAATAAGTGGTCTGCCATGTAGGGGTCCATTACGATGCCCGCCCGCCACCGTAACGGTACATGGGACCGACTGCCAGGGTTGCGGCAGTTGCGCTATGGCAATTAGGATGCGACCGCCACCCTGGCGGTCGCATCCCGCATATATTACATTGTGGCGGGTGGTGCTGTAGGCAGCACCCGCCGCAATGCAATATATGCTTGTTGTGCTTTGGCATGCACAACGTGACAGGCACCGCGTGGTGCCTGCCACCTTGTGTATGCCAAAGGAGGGTGGTACCATAGGTACCCCACAGTGCAACCACCCACCCCCAATGCCCATCTCTGCATGCCTTTCCATGGTGGAGTCTCCGCCATGGAAAGGCAAGCATCATAATATGTATGGTGGTGCCTGCAAGGCGCCACCACCATATTGTGTCCCTTTTCCGCCCGGTCGGCAATCCGACCGGCGGATTAGCGGCGGACGGTCTATCCATCTGCCGCTGTGCCCCTCGCCATACTAATATGGCGGGGGGTGAACCGGGGACATTTGGTGGGTGGAAGGCCACCGCCGGGCTGGCGGTGGCCACCGCCGGGTCGGCGGTGGCCACCGCCGACCCGGCGGTGGCGATCCACCCGCCATCGTAATGGATCCCTTAATGTCAATAGATGAAGAGCAATTTGAAAATGATGCAGAAATATTTACATTGTGTTTTAAATACAATGTTATACTCATGTGTAATACTTTTTGAAAATCATGATAGATAATTTATGGGTGGCAAAGGACCAAAAATGTATCAATAGAATTAGTGTTTATTGACTGAGGCTATCCAATCAGACAGATGGCCCAAAATTTCTGACGATTAGGGATGACCTACAACTTTGGTCTGTACAGTTTCAAGAGTCCTTAATTACTCACTTGTCGAATCTACATGGTCACATAATTGAACACTCATATAAATGAATCTTTATGGTTGAAAATATTGTTAGAAGCTCACTCACTTTTCAGAAGAGAAAAGATACAACTCTTTCAAAACATTTAAATAGACCTGAGGACCTTAAGAATTTGTTCACAAAGAATCTGTAGGTTACAGATCCAAGAACCTAACCAAGGGAATTGGGGTTCCGCTGGATATGCGAAACAAAACCCCTGTTTTTAGAAAAGAAAAATGTATTTTCGTGAGTCCCCTCACTCACCTAGGGTTGCCCCTAGGTGACATGCTACATCATTGAGGCCATCCCAAACAGCTGTTGTTTGGGGCATGCTGCAACTTGCGGAACTAAGTAGGAGCACTTCAGAATTTACCGGAAGTAGTGTTAAAATCTAATGGGAATTGGTGGGCCCAACAATTACTACTATTCTGTCACTGGTTATCTTGGGAAGGTGCTACTGTGCAACATATGCAATTATAGACTGATAAGGCTGATTGACTTCACAGCCAAAGTATTTGCAAAATTAGAAATACAGAATTTGAATACTTGGATTCCTGACCAAAGTTTAATACTTTCTGAACAAGGTGGTTTTTGGGAGGGCATTTCACAACAGACCACCGTTTCACTCTTCAGTCCATAACATGGAATTAAATGAAATACACAAGGAGCTTATGGTGTTATTTTGTTGGCTTCAATGTGGTGTCCAATCTGTTGGACAGAGAGGACCTATGGAAAAAATTGATTGTTTCGAACATCCCTTCATTTCTCTGTGATTTGCAATATTTTAATCGGGTACAGGCGCAAGTACACCTGACTGGCCAACTCACTGAACGGATTTTGGTTAATAATAGCTTAAAACAGGGACTTGTCCTGACACCATACTTGTTGAACCTAAATGTTGCTGGCCTACATCTCAATTAATAGAAACTGAATCATTTTTACCAAGAATGGGAGAGATTCATGTGCCATGCTTACTTCATGGAGAATGTTTTATAATAATTGATTATGTCTCCAAGGGAAGATGGTAGCACTGTATGATTAATGCATTGGCAACCAAATTATGTTATACATTGACAAAATTAAAATTCTCATTTGTGGAAAGAAACACAAGACATTTTCTTGGCAACTCACAGGAAAAGATGCAGAGAGTGTGGACTGATATGAATGCCTAGGTTAAACTTTCTCCTTTTCTTTTCTGGACAGAGCATTCAGAGATCGTAGCCATAGAGTCTTGTTGTTCTCAGGCGGCCGAGTTTAGGTTCAGTTTTGAGTAGCGAAGACTGCCTACAATGTCCATTTTACGGACTTTTAAAAATGAGGTCCCTCCTCTGGCTCTCCACGGAGCAGGTTACTGGCCTGTGGTTCGTGGTGAAACAGGGCTCTTGACTTGTGCAGAGTCCCTGTTTGACTGGATTTGTTCCTTGAATCACAGAATACGACTGTGATTTTTCCCATTTCCTCTAACCACGGTTGGATTATTGTGGCTCTGTGGAAGAAAGGTCTTCATTACCCCGAGTTCTTTAAAGATTTATGACCTGGGACTTTCACCACAGTAAATACTGACTCACTAGAGGCAAGTCGCATCCTAGTTTTTCTCCACATACATCAAAGGAGATTTTAAGGTTTTAACTGGATCGTGTCGTGAGCTAGGTAGTGGACACTGTAGCATACATAAAGAACGTCCGTTTTGGTCGGCCCACAGCTTACAATTGTTTCCTTACACCCCCATCCTGATGAGACCCAAATAAAGGGGTCGAAACGCGTAGACCACCAGATAAGGAGGAACCCATTGATCTCTAAAGTGGCGGATAGCTTATTCTGTACACATATAAGGAATATGTAGAGGTGGAACTGTGTTTTCTCTCTCTTGTACAGTAGGGTTACCTCACAGTGGACCACAACAGAGTTGTGTGTACGGACACTGGTAGTTACAAAGAATTGGGGCCTAGGAAATGTTAAAGATTTTGTGTATATGTTGTTTATATATGTTGAATGTTTATGTAAATTGTTGTGTTGAATATGTGTAAAGAAAAGCCCCAACCAGAAATGATATAAGAAATTAAATATGGTTGCGACATAGAATGACCTTTGAATGTGATTTATTATAGATTAATTCTAATCTTAATTCACTGGGACACAGACCCCATACGCTGGAGTAATTAAAGGTACTCCTCCGCAATAATGTTACAATATTGGTTCCTCCACCTCATTTTCTTTTTTTGAAATGATTTATAGCCCAGAAAGTGGAGGGTTGTTTAGGCAAACCCATATTTCATTGATACCGTGACAATAAAAGTCTCATAGGAAAGTATTGAGAGGCTCACTGTGAAATTTATATTAAATCTCCCAAAAAATGATGTTTCAGACAGTTAGGTGTATATTTGGGCAAACACCATCGTCAAAACATGGTGGGAATATGCTTGATTAGATTTATATATGCCGTATATTGTAGAAATGACACTAAACTCTCACAATTATGTTCCAAAGAGGTCCATAGCTGAGAAATTGCCTATGCTCGTTCTGTTCTAAAACAGACAAATCTATATAAAAGTCTGACTGCCAAGCTTGGTGAGTTACAGAATAGGTTAATTTCCCTTCCAAGCAGACACTTAAGGAGTTAGCCTTGCAGATCTCAAATAAAAGAGACTCAGACTACGTACTTCAGATATCTGATATCACCTTCACATTATATTCTTTGAGTGATGATGACGATTTCCTGAGTGCAGACTGGTTGCTTGATGAACGAGGAAGCTCAGAGTAGCTCAAATTCTGCCTTAAGTTATGCCCTTTGATTTCCATTCCTGGTGTGGTGTTTCAGATTAAGGGCCTGATTATGAGTTTGGTGGTCTTGGAGCAGACTCCATGCCAGTGCCATACTCCAAGACCGCTAAACCCGTAGTCAGCCCTCCCGCCATATCTGAGTTTTAATCCTGGCGTTCGGTCCTGTGGCAGTGGTCCTACAGCCGTGCCAATGTTCAGCATTCCATCCATCATCTTTTTATGTTGCAATTTTGCCCTGATTGGAAAGGGTATGCCCAAATGTGGGTCCCATGTTCACTGCACCTCTGGTTTCAAGCTAGCGTAGCTGATGAGGGATGATACCCTGAAACCAGTCTTAGGATTCTTGTTTCTGTTCTAAGGAAAATATGACTTGGCTGTTTGGGCTGGACTGTTCCCATGGGTCAAGACTGATTTGCATATGGCTCGGTCCAATCTGGGGTGGTGTGGTGAGCAAATAAACAATGGATTTAACCCAGATCTGTGACTGGGGTTGAGTGTTTGACAACGTTCAGAATTCCATCCATCATCTTTTTGTGTTGCTCTTTTATAGTAAACACCTACATGCTAGCATATGCTGGAAAGGTTTGCTATACGATAACAGGCATCTTGACAAATCAAGCCTCATTAACAAATACTCTGCATATTAGAGTAGTGTATCTTCCATGAGCAGAATATAGTTTTCACATACCTGTCCAAAGACAGATGCAAATTATGAAAGAGAGTTAGAGCCATAACTCTCTCCAGAATCACTGGCTTGGACCCGTTTAGGGCATTGTGGCTCCCTTTGCCCTCCCTGACTAAAGAGCTGCTGGTAACATGCAAAGTGTCCAGATCGTGGTCCAGTACAATACTGTGGATAGCAGATGATGCTCAACAGTGAGGTAGTTTGGTTTGCACTGATAAAGTAATTTTTAAAAAAAGTGCTCTCAAACTGTAAATAACAGACCGTGAGAAAAAACACAAGTAAAAGGGTCAGTCCTTATGGGAGGGTATAACAGGAGAAAAGGTGGTACTAAGGAAGGACTAGTAAAGCTATTAACCAAGGAAACAAAAGCATTTGGGTAAGACAGTCAAAAAAGCCAATTAAAAACATAGGTGGAGGTTAAAGCCCATATGCTGTAAACAGCATGTCTCAAAGAGACAGCACAAGCGCTGCCTAGGCAAGACCTAACAAGGTCTCATTAGCACGTTTCAGCTGCCAATCAGAAGACCTCTATTTACTTTTACCTCAGAAAAAATGTGATGAGGTTCCAGTAACATGACCTGCCATCATCTATAAATGATGTAGATCAACAAGTTTATTGCTCATTTTCTTTCCTTTATTCTTTAGTTATCCCATATGTATCAGAGTATATTAATAAAAAAAAGTGTATGACTAAATTAACAATTCTTCTGAGTCCCTTTAGGGAATTCATATAATATTCTATTTAAGGATCCATTCAAGGGGGATTTAGCATGTTTCATTCTCCACAAAGAAGATTTTGGATATGTCCCCACTTGCGCCAATATTCGTAATTCACATCCGACTAAATCAGTGGTGCAAGCCTGTGAGAGCTCTAAATGCTAGCTGAGTTGGAGCAACATTTGACACAGATACACAACCTCAAAGCGCATTGTCTGCCTGCTTTTTTAAAAAGGGAAAGATGTGAGATGCATGTGGGCAATTGGTCCTTTTAGGACTAATGATGGAGCATTTGTTGCAAATTATGTGTATTTAATGGGTTGTTGCTGCATAGAATGGTGTGTTGTGTTGTTTTTTGTTTGCGCTTATAAGAGTGAAAGGAGAGGACAGGGAAGGGAAGGGAGTTTGGTCACCTGAAGACAAAATACAAAGGGGCATATCAACAAGGGCTTTATCTCTGCTTTTTTGGCTTTAAAAGCCAAAAAAGGAGAGATAAATCTAGCGCCCTATCAACAACAGGGTGCTAACATGCAAATTTGCATGTTAGCACCATTTTACTCTACGCTTCCCCTTGCATCTCTAATGAGATGCAAAGGGGGCGTTCCAGAGTAAAATAATAGGAGAAATGTCGCTAAGCGACATTTCTCCTATTATCAAGAATATCGCTAACCCTGTTAGAGATAAAAAAAGCAGCGCTAACCGTGGTTAACGCTGCTTTTTTACGTCTGGTATTTTTCTGACTTAGCCATGATATCCTATGGAAGGAGGATATCATGGCTAAGTTTGCCTGTCCCTATCAACAAGGTAACGTGAGATTATCGCTGGGTTTCCAGCGATAATCTCAGGTTAGCCTGTTAGCGTGAGGATTTTTATCGCTATTGAGATAAGCGTTGCTAATAGCACGCTATCTCAGCGATAAAAATTCACGCTAACCGGCGATAATTATCCTAGCGCTAAGTGCGCTTAGAGATAATTATCGCCGGTTGTTGTTGATATGCCCCAAAGTGTGGTACTATTTTTCTGACTTAGTTTTGAGAAACTGATACAATGTTATTATCGCTTCTGGTGCTTGCTTTGATTGATTGAAGGAGACATTGAAACAAAATCTCTGCTGTTAATGTGCTGCATTGGCTTGCTAATCAGAATTCACAAATCCTATAGAAGATTGTCATCCTATATGGGGGTGTTTGAGCACCGGTTTACTCTGCATTTTTCTTTATTTTTCATATTTTTACAAAATCTCAGCTCAACTAAGAAACATAGGGGCAGATTTATGACGGACTTGCGCCACTTTTACGCTGCCGTTGCGTCACTTTTGTGACGCAGCGGCGGCATAAACCCTGCGCCATGTTGCGCCCCATTTACAACGTGAAGCATCTAGGGAGATGCGTCACGTTGTAAAGCTTGCGCCACATGTGGGCGTACCTGCACAGGGGGGGGGCGTTCCGGCACAGGAACGCCTGCAAAAAGTGGCTGAGCGAAATCTACAAGATTTCACTCAGTCACTTTTCCGGCCATGCTGCGTCAAAACCCTGCGCCTGCTTGAAGCAGGCGTAAGGATTGACGCTGCATTGTAACGATAGGGCACCCCCGAGCCTTGCTGGAGCTGCATCGCGCTTGCGACGCAACTCCAGCAATGCGCCAACCTTCCGCCATCAGATGCGTCACGCATCTGTTTATCCTTGCGCCACGATGCGCTGCATTGTAAATGCGGCGCATCTATTGTGGCGCAAGGGTAAACTTACGTGACGCATCTTCCCCGGCGCATCCATGATGATTTGCAGGGATGCGCCAGGGAACATAAATCTGCCCCATATTCTTTACCCAGAATAAGAAATATGCTCAATATTTTTGGGAATATAATTTGCATATTTCAAGGATCCTCTCGGAATGACCAAAGGCCACAACTACAGCCCGAAAAAAAAAAAACAAGGGTATGTTGTAAAGGTTCCATGCCCCATTGTCACTAAACCAGTCTTCGCTGAGTCAGGCTCACTTTGCATTGGAATCTTGTACACAGAAGAAGAGCACGAGGGTCTGCAAAGGTTGTCAGGGCTCGGAATGTCAGAGGGCTTTGATTTTCTTTTTTGTCACATGAGCCCGTTTTCTGACACCTTTCCAGCATTTGCAAATGTTGACAAGTGTGCTCATTTCATGCTCAGACCTTGCCTCTCATTATGCAAATCATATTCATAACGCGCCACTTGACAAGTCTGGTATGAGCCCACTGTAACTAATACCAGTCACTCATGTCACTTTTTCAGTGTAAGCAATTGATCATATGGGGTAGAAAAAATAATTGCTTTTTAAAACAGAAATATGGCAGTGCTCTTAAAAGGCGTAAAGTAATGTGTCAAATATTATCACGCTTCTTTAGCTGAAGAATGGATGTTTGTAAAATCTAGTTAGGGAACAGTAAGTATTTTGTTATTTATGCATTTGCATTTTTTTCTTGGCTGTCGCAACTCCAGAAGAGTAATGGAGAACGAGTCTGTCGAAAATGTAACACGCAGTGCGAATCCGAAGTTAGAATTCTAAATTGCAATCCTCAGATTAATGTGTGGGGCAGACTCAAACTGTCAACATGCAGAGAATGATACCTGGTAACATAGCGGTACGCATTGGTGATTATTAATGTTATTATTATTATCATTCTTACATATATACATGCAGTCCTGCAATTCCATTATAAAAACGTGTCTCTAAGTTCCATATTAAAGGGGGGTTGGAAGTTTCCAGTCACCTGAAATAAGTCTGTGAGGTTGCTGCTCAACAGTAATAATGTTTTACGTCATAGGGCACGATTACGATGTCGGTCGAACCTGAGTCCGTCCAACACCGTTTGGGAAATGGGACCGAACGACCTATTGTTGTGGGTCCCAACTCAGAAATTAGAATGCGACCGAACACTGTTCGGTCGCATTCCTATTCTTTAAAATGAGACCCAGCATTCCGACCAGAATGCATGTTCTCATTGTAAACAGCTGAGGTGCAGTCCCCGTGGTAGGCAACTCAAGGTGCCTGCCACCGGGTGCAGGGATCAACAGGGGGGGCACATAGGTGCCCCCTAGGCCACCATCCAGATGCTTTGCACCATGGGGGCCCCAAAAGTCAACTTCCCACAGCCTTTCTGTGTCAGGAAAACCGGCACAGAAATGCTGTTGGAATCTGCTATTGTAATCCCTCGCACAGAAAGAGCCGCCCGAGGGATCACTGGAGGCTTTCCAAATGGCAGACTGGCTCTCTGAGCCCATCGGAGGCCATTCGTAAATCCGGTCGGATTCCTTTTCGATCAACCCCACCAAAATAGGTTGGTCAGAAAGGAAACCGAACAGTAAATTACGATGCCGTAGGAACGGCTCTGGCCGCGGGTCGGAGCCATTTCCCATGGCTTCATAATCGGGCCCTAAGTTGTGATGTCATAATGCTTGCTGCCATAACCAGCAATAAAGGTGAAAGGTAGGTTTGGGGTATCATTACAGCTGCAAATTAAACACTTTTGTTCTTATTATCTGTTTTTTTAACATGAACAGTTAACAGCAGAGTGAAGAGATTCATGACAACATCTTTAGTCTTTGCATATAATAGTTCATTAAAGGAAATAATCTCTCTGTATGTTATTACTTACTGAGCTACAGCTTTTTTTACACATATGATTTGCAGTAAACTGATTCTAACACATTTTCAGACAAAGAAATACTTACTACTTTTTGATGTGTTTAGTTTTGCACTGCAAAATTCACTTTTATTCTTCATTCCTTCAACCAGACTATCTCCTTGTATTAAGTGAAGGAGCAAGACATCACAGATTTGAGCGGTTTGTGGAATGAAAGATGGTATTATAACAAATAAAATATCCTGTGCTATACATTAAAAGAATATTGCAAGTAACCTCTGAGTTCCTTGACATAAAAACACCTCTGCATTCAGCCTTGTTCCTCTGTATAGTCACTGAAATCTTGGTGACTTTAAATATCCTCAAAATGTCTGTCAAGTGTAATTTGCCACATAAATATGGGATAAAGTACCCCTGCTGTATATTATAAGGACATTGCAAGTCAACAATGAGTTCTGCGAATTTATAGAGGAGAGAGGCCAAAAGCTGAGCTCCTTTTTAAGATCATGGAATTCTAAGTGGAAACTTGGAATATACTTACAAGGTATGGAAGGGTGTTCTTTATTCTATATAAGATATGGTCATAATACAACCCTTTTCATCTACCACCTAAATCCTTGCTGCGGTGCTTGTTCACATAAAAGGCCTAGGAAGATTGCAAACCTGAAGTATTAAATTAGAATCTGTAGTGCAAAATTAAACACACCAAGTTTATATTTGTTGAAAAAAGTTTCCTGACAATTTGTCAGATAGTTGCAAAATTTGGTCTTTCTATGGAAACTCTGACTTAAGTATGAATACGGAGTGGTGACCGCCATGGTATAATATATATCAAAAAGAAAGAGTTATATTTTAAACATGAAAAACACTGAAATTCACCAGTTATTGTATATTTAGATAAGAATAATAAAGTACGCGCATGCCACACACTGCTTACGACAACACATATTACATCACTCATGACATGTTCTATTGATGATATCACTGATGACATCTCAAATGACATAAATCACAACACCTGACTATAATTTCCCGTTAACCTCTAGGTATTTTTTGTGAATTTCTTGTTTTTTGTCTTTTAGGATATAGTTTATTAGTAACACCTAACCATAACATCACATTAACCTTTATAGAGTTTTCTTTCTTTTGAGACATGATTTATTATGGACTATGCACCTAATTGTAACAAGAGTTGAGACCATTGTTTTTTTTAATTTGCCACCTTCTTTTTTTACTTCAACAACAATGGTTTTAACTTTTTATTGCTCTTTATTGTTTTAAATAAAATAAGAATAAAAATCCATTATTCTCATTCACTATAAGATAATGGTTCTTTGATAAATTTTACCTCAAGGCCAATCAGCAGGCCCACACAGTCTCTCTGTACATTTTTTACTTCCTCTTCAGTGCATCACTTTGGATGCACTGCTTCAACAATTAAAAAAAAAAAATCTATTGACTTTGTAAAAGGTTATATCAATGAGGATTAAGGCTAGAAGTCCACATATTATTTCTCCATTAGTGGTTCCATAGTTTTATGAATCCATGGTGGCTATGTCGTGACACTCCATATCTGCCTTGATTCCAAAGACACACCCAAAGAACACTTCTAATTGTTTGAAGACAGTGTCCACCTTCTTTTGCAGGAAGGTCCCACCTTGCTCAGTCATTTAAGTGTACCACTGAGCTGGAAACTATTGATGTGCCCAGTTCTGTTGTATTTGTTTGGCAAATGTTTTTTGTCAATTTAATAACAGGGTAGAAATGGCTTCCCAAGAAGGAAGAGACCTTCAGGAGGAAGAGAAGGAATCTTTCATGTGGCAGTTCTTCACCATCCCAACTGGTTTAAACAAATGGTGGCTAAAATAGTGCAATGCACTATTTGCAGCAAAAAAGTGTACCGGAGGGAACCCCCAGCATATGGAAGCACATGATAACAATCCATCCCAGGCATCTGGCAAGGGTGGAGATGCAGCAAGATTCAGCCGAGGCATCAACATTTACTGCTGGAATTTCCTACCACCTAAAGACACTGTCTTGATGAACATGCCCAGGGACTCCCATCACAAATAGATGGTCAAATGTTGCCCACTGTGCAGGAAGTTTGTCAGCATCAGGAAGCAGTTTATACCTACAATTATCAAGGCTGTTGTTGACTACAAATTGTTTGTTTTGGACTTTACAACTCCAAAGTTAAGATACCCTGTTTTCCATTAAAGTTAATCCTGTTCTTGAATTATTTTATTTATATGTTTATGTGTTTTTGTCTGCATGTGTGCATGTCAGTTTGAGTGTAGGTGTGGGTGAGTGTGAACATCTTTGGTATGTGTGTGTCGATTATGTGTCTGTGTGTCTTTTTGTACAAGTGTGTGTATATGCGTTTGTAGGGGTATGCTGGTGTGCATGGGCAGATGTGAATGAGATTGGGTGAGATTGGGAAGATGTGAATGTGAGTTGGAGTGTTTATGTTATTGTGTATACATATGTATATGTATGTGTTTGTTCTATATGTAAGTGAGTTTCTGTGTACGTGTTTGAGATGGATAGGTGTGTGAGTTGGTGTGTGTATGTTTTACTAGAAGTTTGTTTGTGTGTACCTGTGTGCAGGCATGTTGTTATGTATGTGACACGTTTGTGTGGATGTGTACCTCTGTATGTGTCATATATGTGTGTAAATACAGAGTGTGTTTAAGTCTGGGTGTATATGTATCTGAGTACACTTCTTTGTTAACTTTGTGTATCTGTATATGTGTGTGTTAAAAGGGTGTGTCTTTGGTAGTAGAAGTGTCTATCTGTATGCAGATGTGAAGGTTTTTCTATATATGTGTGATATGGGTTTGTAGATAATTTTATATGTTGTCTTACCTGTTTGGCTAGTTGTTGGTTGTTTGTATTTCCATGTGTATATGTGTGCCTCGTTGTATGTGACTGTGTTTATGTGTGTGTGTTGTAAGGGCAATGTCTGTGTTAGTAAAAGCACATATGTGTCTCTGCAAGTGTGTATGCATCTGTATCTGTGTGATAAATGTGTGGGTATACATTATATATGAGTGTAACTGTTAGGTGTGTTTATGTCTGGTTGTATATGTGCGTGAATTTGTGTGTGTGGCTTTTTGTAAGAGCATGTCTATGTATGTGTTTATAAATTTTGAGTGTGTGTCTGCGGTTGTGGCTGTGTATCTACATATGTTTCTTTGGGCATTGTGTCTCTATTGATGCCTTTCACTACGAAAACTTTGAACACAGTGAAGCCAGTATGCAGTATGTCCTCACCACTAATTGGAATTTCAGAATATACTGAAAATTACTGTAAATATTTCAGAGAAGCAATTTCTATATCATTAGTATATCACTATAATATCAGTACTTTTCTCTTCCTTTATAACACCACTCTTCTTCTCTTCTTCTGCTTCTTGTCACTTTAAAAATGTTAAATTCTACATTATTCAGTAAATGTTATTTTTTCTCATTTGTATCCTCATAATAATATAAAAACTTTCAGCAATAGCTTTCTCTGTTTGGTTGTTGATCCTGTCAATAAAAGATCTTTAGTACACTGAGAAATGTATGAAATAAATGTGAAAACCCGAAATGTTTACTGCAGTATTTATGTTTCCATGAACAGGGCATGTGCAAAGGCGGGCCTTCCTAAGGTAACTGGCCTTCTTTACCATGAGTAACTGAACTCTTTTTAAAGTGCTTTAAACAGGTGCAAAGTTGGCCCGGACACCTACTGTCACCTGTTACAGTGATTAAAACTTGGACTCCAAGAGCAACCCCTCTTCCATACCATTAGTTGCGGACACTACCCAAAAGGAAATTACCTGGTAATGATACTAATAGGCACCTTTGTTTCCCCGCATGCCAATTTTCACGGTCTAGCATTTTCATTGCTGCCTCCCAAAATACTGAGTCTTCACAGCCTCACCCAAGTTAACACCACCCCAGGCACCTGAGCCCTACCAGCCCACACACCTGGTTCCCATAATGGTGAACCGATCCTCCCAAGCAAAGCCCTAACTAAAAAGACCCACTAGCCTTCCAGCATGAGCTTGCATCGAACTAGGATCTTGGCCAAGGTCAGCCTCTGTTCTGACCCCATGAAATGCACTAAGATATAGCTATTGCTAGAAAAGAATAAGAAATGGTAAATAAGAAATGTGACTTAAGCAATTCTAAGAGGACCACCTGAAAGACTGAGAAAAGAGAAAACAAGCAAAAAGAGAAAATAGTGAGAAAAACAGGCGGAGGGGAGACAATTTCCATTTCCCTCATACACCTCTCCTCGGTTCCGAGGGAGAGAACGGGTCATTACATCATCCCAAAACCACTCCCCAAAGGTTTTAGCCTTGACCTACGTGAAATCTTCCCTAAGGGGAGCCCCCTCTTATTATAGGAAGAGCCACTATAGATAATAAGAGCTTAAACCACAACTTAAGTGGTCTCAGCCAACGGGCACTTTGTTACCAGTTCCTACACCTTTGAGCCATCGTAGCAAAAAAAGTCTTGCCCTCCTTTCGAATCCAAAAGGTTGCAGGTTCCATAAGAGAGACAGTAGCCTCCAAATTCAAGAGCACCAGAATATGCTCTCGGAGCTGCCTGTGCATAACCACCATTTGATGATAAAAATCAGAGCGGCCAAAAACATTTATCCCACAGGCCTTAACCGGCATCTTTGGAGTAGCAGCACTGTAAATCTCTTGCCAAAGGATGAAATTCCTAATGTAAATAGGAATAGCCTGGGGATAGCAAGAGGGCTTGTTCAGAGGACTCAAGGGAAAATTATGTGCCCTTTATATCATACAGTCCAGGTCCCAATCACTTAGAATTGGAAAGGCTTCTTGGAATAAACAAACCACAAACCCCCCGGGGTCATCACTCTCCATACCTTCTGGCACCTGAGAGAGATCGAAATTGTTTCTTCATGAGCTGTTTTCCAGCTCTTCAACCCATGATGAGAGAGTGGTTAGCTGGGTGTCATGCTGGGAGATCAATGAACTGTTTTCCCTTGCCTCCGTTCGGAGGGTTTGACGTAAGGGTGGAAGGGGAACTCTGCTCTGCTGGCGGAACTTGCAAAGTTTTTTTTTCACTCCGCAGAATGCGGAGTTCGGCAAAAAACTCTACTTCCCGGGTTGCGGAGCGGAGTTTACCGGCGATGGCCCACCCCAACTCTTCACCATGTACTACTCAACTAAAATAAATAAATGCATTGGCCCCGGGGTGGTGTATATAGTAAACAACCCTGCAGCCTGACTCTCCAATTGCCGCCACTTATTGTCCATGCGCAGTAAGAATGCCTGGCACAATGGTAGTGAGTAGCTACATTAGGTATGACGCTCCTTTGCTGTAGTTCTGTCGCTCTTGTTTGCGTCATCAAACAGCAAGATGGCGGCGGTGGCGCGTGGCGGGCGGATGCAGACTCGAGGATGCTGCTGCAGGTGCAACTGCCAGTGCTAATGGTGGCTGTGGGTTGGAGGTGGACACTGCAGGTACTTACATCGGGTCCTCCTGCTGAGTTCTGCCGACAACACCTAGCACTGCTGGGGCACTTCTTCAGAGGATCAGGGCTGTGAAGGCAGGCTGCATGCACGCACGCACTTGGTAGGTTGTTACTTGTTTCTTCATTGCGGTGGGAGGGTCGCAGGTGTCCTTCAGACTTACAAAGGCACGTCCTCCTTGCTTGACAGTAAAACCCCTCCGAATTTAAGGCCATTTGAGGACAAGTGATTCCCACAAAATGCTGAACGTGTGCCAGCCTTCTGTGCCCCCACTGACTTTTGCAGCCCGGAGATGATTTACTTCGCACCTGAGCTATTTGCACAACAGACTGCTTGTGTTTCTGGGGTGGGCAGGGTGTAAAGTGCATGCTTGTGCTTCTGCCGAGTCTGTTGTGGGTTGCTGTCACAACAGCTGCAAGCAGCAATGAGGGTAGAGATGCACAACATCCAATCGCTTTACAGTTTAGTTAATTTACGCTGACATACTAGTGAGTGGCTAAAGTAGCATTTTCAACACAGTCACAAGTTTTGAGGCGGAGCTGAACTTTGGTGACGCTGCCGGCAGAGAACCTAACTGAAAAGGGAAAGCTGACACTCGATCATAACTCCAGAAAGTGTCTGGTCCACCATTGATGGAGTGATGGGTGGCACCAAATCAAGAGGAGATTGATTACTAGGTGTCAGTTCAGTCTTGTCGGGGTCCCAAAATAGTTCAGCTGTACCATCCAGTGAGGGCATGGTATGGCTTATCCATTGATCAAAAGCTCTCCACTTGGGCAGTAGTCATTCCCCAGAGACCACTCTGAGAAGAGTGATGTAGAGGTAGAGGGATCAATGCTTATTGAGGCCTGGTTTAGGAGCTCTGTATGATTGAGGTGGTCTTCATCATCTTTAACATCAAGGACAGACTTTACCATTTGGTCCTCCTCCTACTCTTTCTCATCACAAACAAACCAGTGTGAGAGGGAGAAAGGCCTCCTGGCCTTCACCCAGCAATCTGTCCGGGTCCAGAACACTCAAGCATAATGATTGAGAGTGAAGCGGGGGCTCTGTTGTCCGTGCCTGCCCCTATCCAACCAATGGCTGATGGATAGTTCCATCTATGTTGTGCTATTGAGTCAGCACCAGCACGACCAGTAAGGATCCTGTCAGGATAATAGACTTGTTGGCCCCAGCACCAGGTTCTCGTAGGCAAACACGGGTAGGGTCTTGAGCAGCTGGCTCTGAATGCAGGTCGATACCCTTGCTGCCAAGGCTAGAACCATCCCGTGAAGCTGCTGGAGGGGTAGGGGGGAGTGGGGAGATAAAACAGTCCGGCGTTCACCCCTCCCTTTCCGGCAGGACCAGAAGCATACATATTAATGCCATATTAATGCCAGACATCTTCTCTGTTGGCTCACAATCTTGGCTAGGTAGAGCTGGGCTCCTCGCAGCTTATTCCAAGTTAAGGGCAACTGCTGCAGATGACTACCCTGAGGTTTTGGCACCTCTAATACCTCTGCAGCTGCTGTGAGCACCCACAAATTATTATCTGGGGAGAGGCAGCTTCATTTCCAGTTTTGGTGAAAGCTGGGTGCTCATTAAATCGGGCTGTCCACCTTTCTTCGATACCCCCCTGACTGTCATACTGGATAGCACACAGTCAATAGTATACAAAGCAGCATGCAGGATAAGAAGAACCACTTCAGTCAGCTACTTCACCTCTCCCCTTATCTCCTGTTGTTAGTGCTGGGAAAGCATGCAACAAAGTGATCAAACCAGTGAGCAATGGTTGGCGCTGATGGCTTAGACAGCAATTTCCAATTTTATGTGTCAAGGATGCAATAGTGTAATGAGCACTCAGAAACAAATTTTTCTTGCTTACAGTTTGGCTGTAGGTCCAGTTAAGTGAGTTAACCTTTTGCTGCCGGTATGCCTGGTATACAGGGTGCCCTTGTAGCACTCCTTAAAATGCAGCCTGCACCATCCTAGACTGGACCCCACGTGGGACACACCTCCAGAAGTGTAGTAATCCTGGTCCTTCCCCAGGGTTTTTCTCAGGGAGCCTCTGCTTCTACCTCCACCCACATGTATCAGGTGCATGGTAGACCTGGGCTAAAATTCAGTTCCGCTCGCGGAAATTGCGATAATTTGACATTTTCGTGTTCCGCGGAGAGCGCGAAAATGTCAACATTTCGTAAATCTGCATTTTACCGGAAATGTTTTGCTTGCTCATGCTGTAAAATAATACACTCTCACGTGTGTGCGATCGCCTTACCTGAATCCCCGCGTTCGCTGACAAGTTTTCCCGGTCCGGTCGCGTTCTCCACGATATGTTGGATTGTTGGTAGCCATTTGCGCTGTCTCGCGACAGTACGTGCCCGCAGTAACGTCATTCGTCGCGCCATCACGTCTTTCTTCTCGCGATCATGCACCGCGAGACAAGTGAAAACAAGATGGCCGCGCCCGCGAGCAACCGCATGGGTAAGTTGGCGAGCTGCGACCACGCAGAAAATACCGCGAACGGCCGGGAAAAAACTTCCGCATCTTCGCGATATTTCCGCATGTTTGCGGAGATTTTTAACATTTTCGCGATAATTTGCGAAAGTGAATTTTGCAAATTCCGCCCACCACTAGTGCATGAGAGACTTCTATACATGTGCACTGAAACCAGTGCACAATAGAGCCCAGTAAATGAGGTCTGGAAGGGCTGGGGGTAAATGCTGACAGTCCAGAACCAGCAAGAATGGAGGCGCTGTCATCTGTAGTGAGTCACTCCTGCACCTGCATTTTCCTGAGATTTTCCCAAAGCCTACTCTAACTGTGGGATACCGGTAACCCCCCAGAGAATGGGTCTGAAGATGATTGATCTGCTAAGTTTGGGTCAGTGAACATGGGAGAGAGGATAAATTCTTCATTCCACCATTCTACGTTACAGGAGGAGCCAGACATCCAACTGCACTCGGCTGTGATCATGCGCTAGTCGCAATTGCCTCTCTATTCTTTCATGGAACATTAATTAGGTTAGGTCATCACATAAGCGGAAGTTCGTACAGGAGGAGTTGAATACCCTCAAGCCACAAATCTTCTGTCTTCAGGAGACACACCAAGCCCAGGCAGAAGTTTCTTGGTTGAAAGATTTCGGTTACAAGGTATCGACCACTTCATGTTTTTCCTCCTTACAGAGGGGTGTTGCACTATTGGCTCTGTATGGGAAATGGGGAATGCAACACCAGAGTGTGGATACAGGGGGTAGGTGGCTCCTGGTGACTAATCAGAAGGTTAGCGGCTGCTTTACCATCGGTGCAGTCTATGGTCCAAATACGGACAAACCAAGTACCTTCAATTTTTTGCTGACTGAGCTCCACCTTTGGACCCCACCCTTCTTTATCTGCGGTGACTTCTATGTGGTGTTCTGGCCTAATTGGGATCAGTCAAGTGGGACCTTTGGGGGCAAACTTAGACTTAGGGGGGCTCAACATCAGCTTATCTCCACATATGTGCTGGTTGACCTCTGACACTTTGAGAGACCGTAGCAACCAGGCTTCATGTTTTATTTTTCTCTATATAATCCTTGTCATGTCTAGCTATGTTTCTAATTAGCAACCTGCTAGGTTCATCTTCTAAGCGGTCTCTTAACTCAAGGGCCATATCTGACCACAATTCAACCTGGCCTATTCTGGCATCAGGGCCCTGGAGGTGGACATTTGAGTGCAAACTCCTATTAGATGCCAGCTATGTCGATGCAATGAGTTCTCACTTACAAGAATTGCTTGAAATTAATATTGGCTCAGCATCACCCTCTGTAATCTGGGACACTTTAAAGGCCTCATGCCATGGACAAACTCTTCAGATTGCAGCTCGTCAACAAAAGGCGGTTATGGTGGCGGAGATAGAGGACTACCGGACTGTTGGGATTTTAGAGTACAATCTAGGATTATGCATTATAGCTAGGAACAGGCCCCAGTTTGAGGCTCTTCTTGAGCAGTCTATTGCAATGTGGGCTTCGCTCAGGAAGTGAATCTGGAATCGGGCGGTTTAACAACTATTGCACTAGACAGCTGATCAGTTTTGAAACTAGCAAAGAAATGGGGCGGATCCTTTCATTTAGATTAAAGGACGGTTCCAGTGCTAATGCTATTCATATGATTAGGGGTGGAATGGTGTGTTGGTGGTTGATCCAAACCCTATCAAAGAGGTTTTTTGGCAGTTCTCTCAAGCTCTCTACCGTGATGATTGTTCATCATCCACCAAAGAAATCCTCCAATTTACTGGGCGGTATCTCTGAAATAAACTGAGCCAGATAAAAAGATCGAGGCTCGAGGCACCTATAGATCTTTCTGAAGTAGAATCTGCTATTGGTTTCTTGGCTAAATGTAAGCGTCAGGCCCCGATCATATCTCATTAGAATTTTATTCCACTTTTTTACATATCATTTCTCCGATCCTTAGGAATCTGTTTAATTCATTTGAAACATTCGGCCGGGTACCCGAGTCCTGGGTAGAGAATAATGTCATTATTTTCTCAAAAAAAGGGAAAGATCCACCCAATCTATCTAATGAAAGCAGAATCAAAGATTTACACACAAATTATTTTGAACAGCTGGCTGCAGTTATTTCAGGTTTGGTTGATGAAAACCAGAATGGCTTCATCACAGGACGGGACACAACAGCACATGTCAATACGCAATCACAGCCTTGGAGATGACCTTCTCTGGCGGGGGATCAGTGGATATGATCCTTCAAGACACCGAAAAGGCCTTTGACCGAGTGTTCTGGTGCTTCTTATGCGGGGTCATGGAGTCCGCGGGATGAGGCTCTGGATTTGTCTGTAGATTCCAAACATATTTATATCGGCTGACAGCAAGGATCACTGCTTCAATTCTCTCTCAGACCCTATCACCATCTTACATGGTACTAGGCAGGGGTGCCTTCTCTCCCCTCAGCTATAGGCGTAATATATAGAGCGCTTCATCCAATATCTGAGATTGCCAGAGACGATCCAGCCTTTGTGGATACATTAGCACATGATTTGGTGGTTTTAATTCCTACTCCAATTAGAGGCTTAGAGACAGTGGTGGCATCCGCTCAATCCTCTGAGAAAGTCTCTGGATAAAGCCTCAACACAGACAAAACACAGGTTTTGTCCAATGTTATTCCCCTTGATCATGATAAAAGATGGCTACAGGTGGTTGTTACACATGACGGATAATCTTGAGAATAATTACTGGAAACTTTCTCAGCATACGGCCAATAAATTTGCTAAATGGAACTGTCTCCATCTAGGTCTGATTGGACGTTGTAAACCTTTCAAAATGATCACCCTACCGATGATCCTCTATTTGTTTGGTTGTATCATCTTAAATTCCTTAATGACTTTTATTATACCCCATATTGTAATGAAGCTTCGGGCCAACGATTACTGTTTCCACTTTGATCTAGGGCTCTCCAATGCTTTTCATATCTTCATCTCTTGTCCCATCTTGTGCCTATATATTGTGACTTGTTTTTTCGGCAAAATATTCAAATCACTAGGTACCACTAGGTAATGGACCTGAAACTGATTACCCTGGGACACTAGCAGGCTTATACTTCTTTGCAATCTCTCTGGCCAGACTTATGCTTGCACATTCTTGGTTATCCAGTGAGTCCCCCAATCACTGGCACCGGTGGCGGGAATTTTTGAACATCAGCATGCTGGATATGATATTAGTAGAGGATGCACCATGGAGGTGGAGGCTGAGGCATAGGTGGGATCCAATTTGGTCCCAGATGGCAGGTGCACTCGCTGGTCCGGTCACTCTAGATTAATCATGTAACTATGCTCCTTTTCATGCTGCTTTCCTCAACATTGAATAATGTATCTTTAATTTTTTGCTAATGACTATTTTGATAACTTTCTCAGAATGTAGGTTACCCTAATCCTGTCCCTGCCACGCGCCCCCATCCCTGGGCTGATTTCAGTCCTGAGGACCTCATCTCCCAGGGCCCGGCCTTTAATTCATTTATTTATAATAGGGAAAGGGGACCATGTGGCACACCTTTCTGGCCGATTTTGGCCCCAGGGATCCCATCCCCAGGATACGGTCTTAAACAAATGAGGGAGGGGGCCACATGGTTATTCTCCACAGGCCGATTTCAGCCCCGGGAACCCCATCCATCAGGTCCCGCCTTTTAATTCATTTACTTATAATAGGTGAGAACTGCCATGTGCCCCCCAGTCCAATTTCAACCTCGGAGATTCCATCCCCGGAGGCCCAGCAATATAAAAATGGGGGAGGGGACCACGCAGCCGGCCTCCCCTGGCAGATTGTGGGCCCAGGGACCCCAAAGCCCTGGGTCCGGCCTCTTGATTCTGGGTACCTCAGCCCCACCCAGGCACCCAGTGACCTCCATTGGGAACTGCAGATGGAGCCTCAAGGCCCCCACGATCCCTTCCAGCTCCCAGTCTCCTGGGGAGCCAGCATTGCTCTCACAGACTGGGAGCTGCTAAATATGAAGCCCCCTGTCTGTGAGAACAATCCTTGAGAGCGGGCAGGAAAAGAGATGAAAACTGTGTTGTCAGCAAGCAGGAGTGCTTTCAGAGCTACCCCTTGCTGACAGGGGAATTAGTGTTTGCTATGACCTGGTCTGGAGCTGTCAAAGCTCCCGCTAAGTCAGAGCAAACAGCCATATCCTGGGGCTGGGTGCCCTGGGACATAGCAGGAGATGGCCCTGTGGGGTGGGAGTCCCCAGGGCCATATATGGCTCCAGGAGGGAGGGTCACATGGCCCCCCCTTTTATAGGTCAGGGTCTGACCCAGAGGAGATAGTGGTCCCCGGGGTTCAAAAGAGTCCATAAAGGAGGGTCTGTGTGGCCCCCTCCAATATGTAAATTAAGCGCTGGGAGATGGTGGTCCCTGGGGCTTGAAGAGCCTTAGGAGAGGGGCCCATGAGCCCCCACTTTTTGTTTTACATATGCTCCAGGACCTGACCCACCCAGGAGCTATAATCAAAACATGCTTGTTTTAAAAAACAAATTGCCACGGTTTTGTGGCTCAATCGCATTCCCGCTTCAAAAATTAAAAAAAGAAGTCTTTGAGTTGCTATCTCAATAATGACATCAGTGTCTGCGTGGCTCCTTTAGCAGGTGCATCAGTGTCTGACTAGATCTGTGAGTAGGTGCAAGAGTCTGTGAGTGGGTCTGTGAGTGGATGTCTCAGTCTCTGAGTGGGTTTGTGAGCGGGTGTATGAGTCTCTGAGTGGGTCTGTACATGGGTGTGTGAGTTTTTGAGTGAGTCTGCGAGTGGTTGCATGAGTCTCTGAGTGGGTCTGCAAATGAGTGCATGAGTCTCTGAGTGGCTCCGTACCTAGGTGTCTAAGTCTTTGAGTGGGTATCTCACTTTCTGAACGGTTTTGTGAGTGGGTGTGTGAGTCTCTCAGTGGGTCAGTATGTGGGTGTGTGTTTGTGAATGGGTGTGAGAGTGGATGCATGAACGTGAGTAAGTCTGCATGAGTCTCTGCGTGGGTTAGTAACTGGCTGTCTAAGTCTTTGGAAGTGTATGTGAATGAATACATCAGTGACTGTATGGGTCTGTTTGTGGGTGCATCAATGTCTCAGTAGATGTGAGTGGGTGCATGAGTCTCTGAGTGGGTCTGTGAGTACGTGTGTCAGTCTTTGAGTGCATCTCTGAGTGGCTGAGTGAATCTCTGAGTGGGAGAGCTACTGGGTGCTTAACTCACTGAGTGGGTCTGTAAATGGGTGCAGGAGTCTCTCAGTAGGTCTCTGAGTGAGTGCATGAGTGTCTGAGTGGGTCTGTAAGTTAATACATGAGTCTCTGAGTGAGTGCATGCCTCTCTGAGTGGGTCTGTGAGTGCGTGCATGAGTCTCTGAGTGAGTTAATGAGTCTCTGAGTGAGTCTGTTAGTAGATGCCTGAATATCTCAGTGGATCTCTGAGTGGGTGTATGAGTCTCAGAGTGGGGCTGCAAGTGGCTGCAAAAGTCTATGGATGGATCTGTTTATGGGTGTGTCAGTGTCTGAGTAGGAATGCAATTGGGTGTCTGTCTCTGAGTGAATCTGTGACTGGGTGCATCTGTCTCTGAGTGGATCTATGAGTGGGTGTATCAGTGTTTCACAGAGGGTCTATCACTGGGTGCATCATTCATTGTCTGAGTGGAATTCTTACTACGTGCAAGGGTCTGTGAGTCACTAGCTGCATGAGTCTCTAAGTGGGTCTGAGAGTGGGTGTGTGACTCTTCCAGCAGTTCTGTGAGTGGGTGTGTTAATGTCAGAGTGTAACTGTGAATGGGTGTGCAAGTCTCTCAATTGGGGTGTCATTAGGTGCATGAGTGTCTATGAGTGGGTGTGTGAGTGTCTAGGTAAAATTGAGGGTGAGCAGGTTTATAGATATATATATTTAAAATGTTCACCAATATTGGCGAAGAGATTGTAACAGTTGTGACGTGACGTTACACGTGGGACACGCTGACAGTCGCGGCAAATTCGTGATATCATGCATAATTTAAAATATAATTTTTGGACACATAACTTGTTTCATTTACACTCCATTTCTCAAAAATACGGTCAGACTACCTCCACCCTGACAGCTTATATCATCTTTCACACACACTTTCTGCTCTGAGAACTGTTCCCCGATCCATAAAATAGCGCCTACCACTTTCTATTCAGGTTACGGCCATCCAATCACAGCATTCCCCCTGGCTCGCGTCATCACTCAATTGCAATTTTCTGGGAGAGGGGGGCACACAGCCCCCCTTTTGGCTCAGTTTCTGGCACCAAGGACTCCATTCCTTTGGGACTGGCTGCATTCCTAAAGGGGGAACGGAGCATGCGCCCCCTTCTCAGGGCTGTTTTTGGCCCAAGGAACCCCATCCCTGGCTCTCACTGCATGTTTAAAGGGAGAGGGGGCATGTGGCCTCCCTCTTCCGGTCACTTTCATCACGGGGACCACATCTGCCAGGGACAGCTGTATTTCTAAATCGGAGGGACAAGCGCCCACTCTTCCTGGGCCAATATTAATCCCAGGGACCCTATCCTCAGGGGCTTTCAGCATTTTTAAGGGGAAGGGGCCATGTGGCCCACCGAGCCACTAGAGGCCCCGGGGACCCCATCCCCTGGGGGTCGCAAAATCAAGAAAAAGAAAGGAAGTCCCCCAGGATTTGCTCACAGGCTACTGATTTGCCTGCCCAGAGAGGTGAGGGCAGGGAAACCTGTGTTTGTTCTTGTTTGGTGGGAGCAATTTCAAATCTACCTCCAAGCAGCAGCAAACACCAAGTCTTCCAAATGGCAGGAGCTTCGAAAATGCTCCCAACCGATGGGAGTGGAATTTCGATCTGTTTCCCTGTCTGCTTGGAACCAGGTCTAACTACTGCTCCTGCCAGCAAAGAGCAGCATCATTAGCTGCTCCCTGCTGGTGGGATCAATGCCGTCTCCTGCTGGATCCAGGGAACTGGCAGGGGCCACTGTGCCTTGGGGCTCCCTTCACAGCCCCCAATGACAGACCCAGAGCACCCACCTTTGGTTCCACTGGGCCCTTAGAAGGGGACAGTGTACCCCACACCCCCTTCTATAGTGCCAGGCCCTGGGGATCCCGAGGACAAAATCGGCCTGGGGAGGGAGGCCTCTCTGGATTAATTTATATACATATTCACTGAAAGAAAAAGGTTACAATGAAGCTATGGTTAGGAATAGCATGGAAAACACTGAAATGTACAAGTTGGTTAGGACCACAATCCATATCTTATGCAAAAGTCATGTAAATGATAACACACCAGTTTCACTGCTCATCAGTTTACCATTAATGAGACAGATGCAATTTGAAACATTTCAATAATTTACAGTACCAGGTTGAAAGAAGGAACTATGAATGTAGTACATTTTGCTTTTGGGTGCTGTCATTTATTGGTAAGCGTTACAACAAACAAATGATGGACGGAATGCTGACAATGCAGACATTCTCCCCCAGTCAAGAGATCTGGTATGCTCAGACGTGAGTCCCTTGCTCACTTTGCCACTGGATTCAAGCAAGCCTGGCTGAAGACGGCTGAAATGCCAGAAACCGGTCCTAGGAAGCTTGTTTCCGGTCCAGGGAAGACATGGTTTGGCAGTTCGGGCTGGACTGTTCCCATGAGGCACAGGGTCAGACTGATTTGCATATGGCCATGTCTGAACTGGGGTGGCAGAGTGGGCTAAAGAACAGTGATGGATTAAACCCAGATCAGTTGACTGGGGGTGAGTGCTTGCAATGTTCAACACTCCGTCCATAATTTCCTTTGGTTTTTGATTTGTTCGCCATAAGTTGGCAGGGAATGCTCAGACGTGAGTCCCTTGCTCACTTTGCCACTGGATTCAAGCAAGCCTGGCTGAAGACGGCTGAAATGCCAGAAACCGGTCCTAGGAAGCTTGTTTCCGGTCCAGGGAAGACATGGCTTGGCAGTTCGGGCTGGACTGTTCCCATGAGGCACAGGGTCAGACTGATTTGCATATGGCCATGTCTGAACTGGGGTGGCAGAGTGGGCTAAAGAACAGTGATGGATTAAACCCAGATCAGTTGACCGGGGGTGAGTGCTTGCAATGTTCAACACTCCGTCCATCATTTCCTTTGGTTTTTGCTTTGTTCGCCATAAGTTGGCAGGGTATGCTCAGACGTGAGTCCCTTGCTCACTTTGCAACTGGATTCAAGCAAGCCTGGCTGAAGACGGCTGAAATGCCAGAAACCGGTTCTAGGAAGCTTGTTTCCGGTCCAGGGAAGACATGGCTTGGCAGTTCGGGCTGGACTGTTCCCATGAGGCACAGGGTCAGACTGATTTGCATATGGCCATGTCTGAACTGGGGTGGCAGAGTGGGCTAAAGAACAGTGATGGATTAAACCCAGATCAGTTGACTGGGGGTGAGTGCTTGCAATGTTCAACACTCCGTCCATCATTTCCTTTGGTTTTTGCTTTGTTCGCCATAAGTTGGCAGGGTATGCTCAGACGTGAGTCCCTTGCTCCCTTTGCCACTGGATTCAAGCAAGCCTGGCTGAAGACGGCTGAAATGCCAGAAACCGGTCCTAGGAAGCTTGTTTCCGGTCCAGGGAAGACATGGCTTGGCAGTTCGGGCTGGACAGTTCCCATGAGGCACAGGGTCAGACTGATTTGCATATGGCCATGTCTGAACTGGGGTGGCAGAGTGGGCTAAAGAACAGTGATGGATTAAACCCAGATCAGTTGACTGGGGGTGAGTGCTTGCAATGTTCAACACTCCGTCCATCATTTCCTTTGGTTTTTGCTTTGTTCGCCATAAGTTGGCAGGGTATGCTCAGAAGTGAGTCCCTTGCTCACTTTGCCACTGGATTCAAGCAAGCCTGGCTGAAGACGGCTGAAATGCCAGAAACCGGTCCTAGGAAGCTTGTTTCCGGTCCAGGGAAGACATGGCTTGGCAGTTCGGGCTGGACTGTTCCCATGAGGCACAGGGTCAGACTGATTTGCATATGGCCATGTCTGAACTGGGGTGGCAGAGTGGGCTAAAGAACAGTGATGGATTAAACCCAGATCAGTTGACTGGGGGTGAGTGCTTGCAATGTTCAACACTCCATCCATCATTTCCTTTGGTTTTTGCTTTGTTCGCCATAAGTTGGCAGGGTATGCTCAGACGTGAGTCCCTTGCTCACTTTGCCACTGGATTCAAGCAAGCCTGGCTGAAGACGGCTGAAATGCCAGAAACCGGTCCTAGGAAGCTTGTTTCCGGTCCAGGGAAGACATGGCTTGGCAGTTCGGGCTGGACTGTTCCCATGAGGCACAGGGTCAGACTGATTTGCATATGGCCATGTCTGAACTGGGGTGGCAGAGTGGGCTAAAGAACAGTGATGGATTAAACCCAGATCAGTTGACTGGGGGTGAGTGCTTGCAATGTTCAACACTCCGTCCATCATTTCCTTTGGTTTTTGCTTTGTTCGCCATAAGTTGGCAAGGTATGCTCAGACGTGAGTCCCTTGCTCACTTTGCCACTGGATTCAAGCAAGCCTGGCTGAAGACGGCTGAAATGCCAGAAACCGGTCCTAGGAAGCTTGTTTCCGGTCCAGGGAAGACATGGCTTGGCAGTTCGGGCTGGACTGTTCCCATGAGGCACAGGGTCAGACTGATTTGCATATGGCCATGTCTGAACTGGGGTGGCAGAGTGGGCTAAAGAACAGTGATGGATTAAACCCAGATCAGTTGACTGGGGGTGAGTGCTTGCAATGTTCAACACTCCGTCCATCATTTCCTTTGGTTTTTGCGTCATTTATTGGTATTCATATTGTGAGGTCAAAAGCATTGAATATATTCAGTCAATGAAAGAATGCTTTGCTTAATATTGTTTATGACACATTAAAAAATGTTTAAAAAAAAAAAGCAAAATAATTAAAACTCCACAATCCATAACTCACAAAATAGGCATTTAAACCACAACTAGCACACCAAACGCAATGTTCATGATCTCAGAATTGATGTAATGTACACTTTAGATGACATATCACATTACTAATAACTCTATCAATGAGATATCTATTAAAATATTATTGCCCATTATTAATTGGTTTTAGTATTTCTTATTTAATGCCATTGTGTTTTTAGGTTGTTTTTACTTGTTGGTATAAAAATTGGTTATACATTTTGATTTCATGCTCAACCCAATTATTATGACAGTTTTTAATTTGCTATGCACACAGCCTTCAGCTGAACACAGCAGTGTCTAGGATTCGACCAACCCCTTCTCCCAACTCACCATGGAGGGCTAACCCCTATTTTCCATGTCATTCAACCATGCACAGCAGAGAGCCCAAACCTGCTATACATCTTGAGGATATGGTACCTGAATGATTACTTTTAAATATTGTTTCACCATATTATCATTGAAAATAGCATGACAACAGAAATATCTTGGGATGGATTATCAATGGTAAAATGGGTTATTTTTTTATATATGTTAAAATTATTCTTGTTTAACATTCTGTTGATTAAATCTCATTCTGTTTATTATATTTAGATTTAATATCATCATTTATGTTTTTATTATACATTGTATTTTGTGTTCTTATGTTTGGTAAACAATGTCGTTTTCCTAAAAGAATATAATTTTTTTTAAAAAGAATTAAAGTCATGTTTAGTTCTTTCATATGTTATTTTATGATTGTTATATTTACTTGTTTTTAAACAAGGTGCGGTTTATTTGGGTGTTTAGAATGAGCAGTGTTTTATTTTGAACTATTGAAAACATTTATTCATTTTGTTCCATTGAAAATATTATTAGGTATTAGGTTAACTGTGGGAATGGGTAGGCAGTATTGTATTGTTAATTAAATTAAATATATTTTGGTGGCGCTAATGAAACTGTAATATTTAAAAAAAACTTAAAGGTGTTATACTTTTAGGAGTAATTATTGCATGTATAAAGTTGCATTTATTTTTTTCTATTTTGTATTTAAAATGTGTATCTTTTGAAACTGAAATTAGATTGATATAATGAATAACTATTCAATTCTAAACTTTTGATGTTTATGTATTGTTATGTTCATAGTTGTCATTTTATTTTTATATTGTGGGTTGAGGATTTTGTTGAGGTTTTGGGTCAATAGTGTCCTAATGTAAGCACAACCAGAATTTTTACAATCATTTTGGATTTTTCTTCATTTTTTTTAGATGAATGTTGAATTTAATTACATAATTTTATAAAAATGGGGTACATATTTTGGTGCATTGATTTTGAAGAGTTGAAAATTTTATATTTTTATTAACTGTAATTGTTATATTAATTCAAACCGTGATATATATTTGTATATGGTTAATTAATTTGTAATATTTAAATTATTTTTGTTTAATTTATTAACTTAAATTGTTTATAATACAAAATCTTAATTAAAAATATTGTTGTTTTGAAACTAGAATAGTAAATCAAGCTCTTTCCTTAATGTGTTAAGGACTCGAGCTACAATTGTAAATTTTATCCCGATCATTTACGTACTCTCCTATTGTTTATGGGACTAAAGTTATGTTATTTTATCTAGAGTTGCAGAGCGTAGAATCACAGGGAAGTTGTGAGCCTAGCCATACCAAGGGCCTGGTAGGACTGCTGAGAAAGCCAGCTCATCAGCTTCTTGTGGAATTCAAGTAGTGTGAAGGAGACTCCTATCTGTAGTAGCGCTCCACGCTTTAGGAGTGATACAGAAGAAGAACAACCATCATGTGCGTGGGATGGGTGCAAGAAGGAGTCTGGATGAGCAGATGTGTCTGGAAGGTTTGTGGAAGCAGATGTAATTGTTGAGGTATGCTAGGCTAGTGTAATGTACCTTCTTCAAAGTGAATTGTACTAGTTTGTGTAAGAGGAGCAAGTGGAGCTCCTTCTGGTGTGGTGTGATGTGAGTGCAGTGTGGGAGGTTGTGAGTTTAATCGACAGGGTGCCTCTTGTCGAATAGATTACATCCTGTTGGATATTAGGCTATGGTCCATAGCTGTTGACATGGAAGTGGTACAGCGGTCTGACAGTGATCATCATGCCTTAGACATTACTCTTTGTTCACTGGGGCTTAACACCTCCTTTTGTGACAATGAACCATTTGATAGAAGGCTGGCCCCCTCAAGTAACTGCTGAAGGCTGGGGTGGAGTGTCATTGCTTCAACAGGGTCTATCCAAAATTGGATTTATGTGGCTCTTGCTGAGGCCTTAGAAGCAGTTTTATTGTTGGGGGTAAATTCTTTGACAGTGGCCACAAAGGTGGAACTTGATACTATTCATATTTTAATGTTTCATACATTTGAGGATATTCTAATGGCGTAATCCAGGTCCCTCCCCAGATCTACAAAAGTAGCTTCCTAGTGTAACAAAACATGTAGAGCGGCCTGTAAAACACTCTCTGACGCTACTACAAATGGCAAGAGTAACCTAGTCAAGGAAGTAAAGGCCTCCTGTAAAGCCTCAGTAGGTAAGGCAAAGCATGAATATGAGGTAGAAAAGTGGGAACTCCTGCTTAATCCTGTGAAACTGAGAGATCATCGGCTGGTCTGACGTATGTTGATCGACAGGACCCCGGACTCAGCTGCTCCATTGTACTCTAATATTTGGGCAGTAGATTGGGTGAACCACTTTTCTGGGCTGTACGACAGGGGAAAAGGATAAGACAAGGATTAGTATCATTAGTATCGAGGATCCCACTGTTATGTCAGCAGAGCCTGAAAGTGCCGAAAATGAGCTGTGTGGGAAGGTTCAATCTTAACTAGGTGTGCATAACTTCCCCAAATTAATGTGAAGGAGGTCACCAAAGCCATAGACTGGATCACTCCAGGAATAGCACCAGGGCTAGAAAAAGTGCCTGGGGACCTCTTCAAAGAAATCTGGGGCCTATACATTACCATTTACTTTCATTGTATCCTGGAAGGCTCACCCATCCCCCCCACATGGGCTGGGGCCAAGATTGTACCCATCCATAAGAATGGGGCAGGTCCCTGCCATCCAGCTATTGGCCAATCAGCCTCATTGAGAGCTCTCAAAGTTTTTTGATGTATACTGTTAGATAGGCTGTGTGAGTGGGTTGATGGTGCAGGCCTAATAAGCCCCCTTCAAGCAGGGTTTGGACCAGGGACCAGTACTATCGATCAAGCATTTCGGCCGCAGGCCATATATTGGAAATATGTCTCCTAGTTCGGTGGGTGGCTCTATATAATCTATATAATCTTGTTGATCTCCATACTGCCTCTGAACTTGTCCTAAGGGAGGCTGTGTGGAAGGTTCTAACTGCACAGCTACTTACTTGATGTTATTATGAGGCTGCATCAAAAGAACTACGCTCTGGTGAGATATGGTAACTATGGGGAATTGACTACATCTATACCAGTCATGAAGGGGGTAAGGTTGGGCTGTGCCCTTGCCCCAACCTTATTTCTACCTATTTAGAGAAGTGCAAACATGATGCACAAAGTCTGGCAGGCATGAAGATTCCGTCCCTCCTGTTCGCGGATGACACCCTACTGATATCTAATCTCATATGGGTATTAAAAATCTCTTGGGCTAATTTGGTCCTTTCTGCGAGCAGAGAGGGCTTGAAATCAACTTACAAGAAAATAAGTATATGGTCTTTGACCACAGCCATACGACTCGTCCAAACCACTCCTTAAATGTGGCCCTACTTGAGAGTGTCCGTACATTTGATTCTTACTCTGACGGGGGAATATTGGTTGCTCCCCTCAGATTCACAAGTGTGAGCTTAAGCTTGAACACTATGCACAGGGAATCTTGAAGGGTCTCAGGGGCTCTAGTTTTTGACTTGTATCCCCGGCCATCCACATCTTCAACTTGCAAACAATGGGTGGGTCCCTGTATGAGGGAAAACTGTTGGAACACAAGAAGGTGCCAACATTAGAGGTGGGTGAGAACAAATTCACTTGATCCTTGGTGAACCTCCCCACCAGACCTCCACTCCAGCCACTGCGGCTGGATTTAGGCCAAAGGACTATTGCCCATAAAGCAGCTCTATGACCTTTGATGTCCTGAGATGACTATGGACCTCAGTGGACATAGCTATGTATCGGAAGGGCCTGGAGGAGCACCTCCGGCAGCGCTGGGTCTTTAGGCTCCCCTAGCTAGACATATTAAGACCCTCCTGGCTAAGATTGGGTGTGAGCACCTGCGATTTAACCTGGGAGCTTGGATCAATACAACAAAGTCTGCACTCCAGGGGATGTACTCGGAGTATGTAGGAGGGGAATCGAGCAGGACAAGCCTTTTTGGAGTTCAAGGATTACTTCCTGCCACGATATTCAAATAATAGGAAAAAGTGGATACTCCCACATTATTGGAGTATGGGGAATAAGAAATATAGGGTTGCTTCTAGAATTTTTAGAGCGGACCCACCACCCTTGATTGTGTTTGTTTCTATACCATTTTCTAATGGGGCTATGGAGAATCAGGCAGAGTAGTGTTGGTCTCTGAGATCCAAATCGGATCGTCTATTGCTGCTAGATTAAAAAAAAAAAAAAATTCAGAGTTTTATATACCACAAACTAGACCCGAAACATCGGGTGTCAGAGCGCTTTACATGAGCACCAGCTTTTGTTACAGATGGACACAATCATTTTTGTTAGGCACGGGGAGATTAAGTGATTTGCCCAGAATCACAGGATGCTGCGTGTCGTTGAAGAGACTCAAACCTGGTTCCCCAGCTTCAAGGTCACCGCTCTAGCCATAAAGCTACATACTCTCCCCTTATGTGTCTTGTTTAAGTTTATATCCTGACCCTCTAATTTATTGATCCTTCTTAATGAGATGCTAGTTGTTATAAGTCAATAGCTCTGGCCACATTGCAAAAAATTATGACCATTTTTCGAGCTGTTACATGAATAATGTTCCAATAATTTAAAAAAAGGTTTAAGGGTTTTAAAGATTGTATTGGTGTTAATGTTTTTATGATTTTATGTGAACTGTTTCCCCATTTGCACTTTTACAGTAGTATCTGCCTAATAAAGATTATGGGGCATATTATCAAGGACGGCGTTAAAATTATCGCCGCTTTGGCGGCAGGAAACTGCAGCTAAAGTGGCGATAATGGGCTTGATAATATGCCGCAGAGAATTCTAATAGAAGCCCATGTTCACACCAGAACATGGGCTTCTATTGAAATTCTCTGCGGCATATTATCAAGCCCATTATCGCCGCTTTTAGCTGCAGTTTCCTGCCGCTAAAGCGGTGATAATTTGAATGCCGTCCTTGATAATATGCCCCTGCATGATTCTGGCCATTCAGTTCTAAACGGTCTGCAGCCTTATGGTGAGTTTTTTGGAATAGAATTGTAAAACCTACCCCCTTTATTTATACACTTTCCCAAATGTTGTTCTAGGTTGAAGTAAGTTCAATAAATCTAATCCTCTTAATTTTGCACTTTCTGCAGGTTTTAGGCTCTTGGCATTAGAATATAAAATCTTATCCAATGTTTTATGCCCTTTCATCAATTTGACTTGGAATTGAGTTACCGTAGTAAATCTCATCCACTCAAATTATGTACTGTGCACAATGTGATGGGATTAAAGATGGAACACTAAATGTCACCCCACCAATGTAGGCATTTTCCACATTGTTTGTCAGACTTGAGTTAAACTACGAAGGGGAGTATTTACTAAGGATTGCTCGGGTGGCACTGTGCAGTTATGTACAACACCCACAGGCTGGTGTTTTGGTAAGTAATCAAGCAATGCTTTGTTTCACTATGAAACTTTTGGCCATGTGAGTGCCCACATCAAATCTAACTTAACTCTTTATGTATGCAATTTCTCCAAATTTTGGGGCTTTGGAATACGGTACTACATTTTCCTTTCTCAATGTAGGTACTTTCCACATTGTTTGTGAGACCGGAGTTAGTGTAGTAAATCTCCCCTCCAACCAACCCCCTTGTTTTAGTCAATCTAAGCCTCTAAAAACAAATGCACTTTCTTCAATGATTGCTGCCCTGAAGTTAGAACAATAAATCTGACTCATTTTATTTATGTAATTTAATCTATTTTTTTATGTTAGATTAATACATTTGACTGAATTTATTTATATACTTTCTCTGATGTTTGTGGCTATCTATAAATAGCACCTGCAGATGAGAGATTCTCTGACAAGTTTGCCTCGCTCTAAACACTCCCACCTGCTAGCGCATAATTTAGTGGGAGAAGAGTGAGAGACAATTGCCAAAAGGTCTGGGTGTAATCCCAATAGCTTAAGGGAAGCACAACACTGAAGAGAGGCAGTTTGAATGCACAACCACTTTCAAGTCAGAGAGTAACATAAAAGAAAAATAGAAACAATTTCATCCTTTACCAGTATAAAGACTTACAAAATCACTTAGATAGATTTCAATTGTTTTTTATTATAATTTGTTTTAAGTGTCTCCCTATTTGTAGGTGTTAATGTCTACTTTCATTGATTTCTATGAGAGTTTGTGCAGTACCACTGGTTGGCCATGTGTGTTGCTTGACTAACTCCAAAGTGGGGATGGAGTCAATGTGGGCCTGTTTTGTCAAGTAGTACTACAGTAGTATATTTAAATGTATATTTTTGCAAATTAAAATTGTCTTGCTTTTATGTGGGTCTGTGTTTTTCTAATCCTAGCCCTACCCAGTTGACTTTACAGTAATTATACCCTATTTTCCAACCACTCCCACTTGTCAGTCCCATATTTACTACTAAATCATATATTTATGTGTGCAGACCTCTCCCACACGGTGACAGACATCTTTTTACAGAAAAGATTGACAATAAACAGTCCATCTCCAAGGAAGGATTCCCATACATTGAAGTGTTTCCAGTAGCTATGTTCCACTTTTTTCTGAGACTTTAATTTAGGACAATAGGTTTTTGAGACTTTAGCCAATGGTCTTTTGATGTTGGCAAAATGTGTTAAATATATGCAATATGGCCCTCAATACAAGGGCCGTCTTAATTCCAAAAGGGCCAGCAACAACACTTACCTGCCGTTTTGCATTTGTAAGGGTATTTATTCGCCTAAAGTTTTGGTCTGCTGAAAACAGATGAAAACTCAGAATAAATTACTAGTAGATATTCTGTCGTAATCTGAGCCAGCATTTTCAATTCCCCTGGTAATTGCTCATTTCTTAGTGGACCCTCAGTGGTCAAGTCACATTTGGCCAGATTTTCCCCTCCCCTGGAGTTACCTGTCCACTCAGTATCAGTATCTCCATGGGTGGGGAAAATCTGGCCAACAGTAATGAGGGTTTAGGAGGTACAGTTACCTTGCCAGTCTTGCAGCTCCTTAAGATGATTTAGTAGTGAACAGCTGTGCAGGGTTTCAGTTTTAGGATGATTTACCTTATGTGAAACAATGTGCCAGTTTGTTGATATTTTATATTTATACAGTTTAATAGCTCGCTGGACAGACACTTTTTAACTGCTTTCAGTACATCGGACAATTTTCTGTTTCTTTTGGTTTTTGAAATCTACTGTAAGGATTAAAATATAATTTCATGTTCAATATACTCATAGGTTTTATAACAAATTTGCTTTACCATGTTTATCATTTTGAAGTATAATGCGCAGGCTGCAAACTGGCATGCCTAAATTGAACTCAACTTGGATGGCACCTCGGATTCCTTTTACGAGAAGTGTGATTTACTAATGGGTGTCACACAAAATGAGGATTTCTTTGAGGTCTCATAACATCCAGCCTAATTAGTTTTAATTAGGCAGAAGGCATTCAGTGACCCCCTTCAACTAGCTGGAATGGCTGTCTTAGAGGGACAGCAAACCTCCATGCCAATGTGCCCATTCGTTCCAAGTGAACATTGTATAAAATAGTCCTGTATTCCATAAAGTATAATGCGCTACTTTTAAAATAAATATTTACGGCCTCCTGACATGATTCTCAATTGAAGCTAACCCAATGGAACAGCTTCCCCATTGGGAATCAGCTACCATCCCAACCCAAGTGTTGGTAACACATTAATGGTCTGCAGTTGCAACTGCTGTCAAAAACCATTGATACATGGCAACCTGGGGCCCTATTATGGACAGGGCGCACTTTCCCTGTTTGAGCCCGACGTATCTATTTTGAGGTGCGCCAGACACAAACAGGGAAAGAGCGCCATCTTACATAGAATGCACTGCCACCAGGACAACCGCAAACTCGTGCACTCAAGTGAAATACAAAGCGTCTTTAAAGCTGCCACTCCGTGTTTCAACCTGCACTTTTAAAGTGGATTGGAGATCCTCTTGCAGGCTGGTGCAGTCTGTGACTGTACCAGCCTGCAAGGGGATGTCTGTGGGGTCCATAGGACCCCCTTTGCCCCCTCCAGAGGGAGGATATCAGGGGCGCTCTGCCCCACCTTTTAGGGGCTTTGTTGCCTCTGCGCCACCTGTGTCGGTAATATGGCACGGGTGCAAAGATAAAGGGAGCCCCTCATTTGCATGGGACCATGCCCACATGCAAAAGAGGGACTGTCCTCCTGAGGAAGCGCTGGGGCTGTATGTGCGCCAGCACTGTCAGTATTACAGAATGGAACACACAAGCATCTTCGGACCCTTCTGTAATACCAAAGTGCCCCAGGAGTGGGCAAAGCGGGTGCAAATGCCCGTTAATCCCCTGGGGCACCTTGTGTAATACGATCCCTGAATCTGAAATAGAAAGGGAAGACGCTTGATGCCCCCTCCAATTTTCAATTCGGAAAGGGTCACAACAGTTACTCTGCAAGTCAGAATGACCTTTTGGGCTCGAGGAGTAATTTAAACAAAAAAAATGTAAATACTCTTTTATGGTCGCCAAGCCTGTAATTTTGTAGGTTGCAAGCTTTGCAATCTCAAAATAGTTTGTACATTGGTCCTTAAATTGATAATAGAAAGTTAAGTTTGGCTGTGCTTATTATACTTTTTTAAGTTAGTGTAGTTTATTAGTATTTATGGTGATAGTATAAACGTGCATCGGAGACATACCTAACCGTGTATCTAACACGGATTGTAGCCTGATTGTGTGTGCGACAAGTGTATTTTATGAAATGTGTATCCCTTTTTTCGTAAACATAAAAGCAACGTCTCTAGTTATGCATATATGTTCTTGTACCTGTGTGAACACGTACTATACCATGCTATTTTGTGATGTCATGCACAATGTATATATTTAAATGAGGTTACAGGACGTAATAACAATAGGCAATGTGGACCAGTAGAAAGGTTTCTGAGTGTTGTCACAATGTCACTTATTCTTTGGCCGTGTTTCACACTGTAGTTAGCCCTCACCTTTGTGGTCTCATACATTCACTGGCTCTGACTCATTTCACTGCACTCTTACACAAACCTTTTTGAAACTTAACACTATACAAACTCTCAAATAGCTACACACAAAAACCAACATATTATATCAAACAATAATTCCTCTAGTTAAATGTAAATAAATGTAAATTGATACTTGTATAGCGCACTACTCACCCGCAAGGGTCTCAAGGCGCTTGTACGAATACCGCTGTGGAACCCATCCTGGCTTTCCCTGTGAGGCGTCCACTCCTGGGCACCCCCAAGGTGGAGGCCAGGCATCCTTAGCATTGTGGGGGCCGTTGGGGAGATTAAGCAAGCTATTGCCCAGAGTTGCAGAGTGGGACTCCATGATTGGAATGGCACCGAGGTGAGAATTATCAGGTCCGTGGAATTTTTGAGCCCAAGACCCGCCGAGGCGGGGAATTGAACCCTGGTCCCGGGCTAGGTCTCTGCATCAGGGTCTGCCCCTCTAATCATTGAGCCACACTTCTCCAGTGGCTACTTGGACTACTGGTGGCCTTCCCCCATCCGCATGGATAGACACCCACATAGATAATGCACCACAATTCCATAACAATGGTGGCTTGTCCTAATCAAGCGTGTTACTTAACATAATATACATGTTTTGTTGGTTTCTGTTTGGACTGCTCGCTATGAGTGTAATCCCCCATCGGGGGCGTAAAGCAGGCCCCTGCAGCGCAGGGGACCCCAACCCTTCAGGCCCTCGACCCCTTTAAGCCTGGAGATGACTATCTGACAAATATGAGAGACGAGGGTCCCTCTCATCACATTCTGCAGGAGGGATGCAACATTTTGCATTATGAACCTGTTCCCCATATTTGAAACTGTTGTTCATACAGGAGGGATTTATTAGCGAAATAGTAGTTTCACACGTCAGAATTATTTCGCATAAATATACATTTCATGAAATAAATCTTTCCGAGCACTGGCTGTCACACAATTGTAATCCGTGATTTGTCCGACAGGCTGTCTGCCTGACTCTACTAGCAGAACTATATATCTGAGATCAATCGTTGTTTGCTTTTTCCCTCAGAGCTAATTTAGTTTTTATTCAAAAACTGTGACGTACCAACAGAGCACAGATTTGTCCATGGGCTGCATTATTATAATATAACATAACGCAAGGTAAGGTCACAGAACATAACATTGGTCTTTTATTGGTTTTTCTCTTTGTTTATTATAGATAGAATTGTTTGTGCTGACCACTGGTCAATGCCAGCCTGTAAGAACGTTGCTGACGTATTTGTGAATTTAGGGTGTAAAGCCAGATTGAATTTTAAGAGGTACAGCTAATTTAATATGAGAAAAGTGTTTATCAGCAGACTTTGATACCTAAATTGAAAATTACTTATTTTGTATATACCCTGCTTCGGAAATATTTGCTATAAACAAATGAGTCGAGACAATATATTATAAAAAAAGATAAGTGTGTCCAAAAAGTGTACCTGCATTACATGTAAGCAATGTCTTCTAATATCCCCTAAATCACATATGATTCAGTTCTAACTGGCCAAGGATAGCTAACATGCTTCATTTTAAGTACTATGCAATCTGAAAGTGGTTCAAGGTGAAAGGTCAGTGGAGTGTTATGCTTCTGGGGGACGTGAGGATGAATCTAACTGCAGACATTGCACATTTTAGTCTTGTTAATTAGCGCTCGATAGCCTGCCTGAAAAATATGAACCCTCTCTAACTATATTGGTTCAAATTTAACTGATCTAATCCAGTTTTCTGAGTAATGATGGTTATTATATGATCGTAACTGCCAGTTTTTGTCACCAATATGACACTTGACACTTTCCTGGTAACTAGCTGAACATCATCAATAAAGACATCAGTTCCATAATGACATCTTACCAACCAGTTGAAGGCCATTGACTATGACATCACCTTTTTACGACAGCCATTCTTCGTGAAAGGCATTTAAAATGGACATTAAAAGTTGTCAGTGGCTGTAGAAGTCCTCTTATGATTGCAAAGCTGGTAATGGGTCATCTGTGTATCCATTGGGGACACCCTTAGGATAGGAAGAAGGGCTTCGAGTTAATTAAATAGTGTGTGATGACAGATGTCTCTTGATCCTGGAAGGAGGCGACAGCACTCAGCAACTGAATTTGAAATGGGAAAGTCATTTTTTGTGTTGCTGCTCTAGAAGTGTATTGTCTTTTCCCAAGCTTTTTTAATCCATTCAATGTTAATCGTAGATATGATAAACAAGTACATTTGCTCATCTTGCTTGGGCTAAGAGGCCTTCTATCACTCAACACGTGGAAGTGTGGCACAGTGAACAGCATACAGGTCGGATATGAGCCAAACAAAAACCCCCAAACAGTCCAATTGGCAGGAAACTGTGGGGCTTATTTATGAGCCCCTTCATCACTTTTGCGCCGCTGTTGCCTCACTTTTTGTGACGTTATTGCGGCATAAATAATGCACCATGTTGCGCCATATTTACGAAGTGATACATCTAGGCAGATGACTCACTTCGTAAACCACTGCGCTACATTATACCTGCGTCAGGTATAATGTATGCAGGGTGGGCGTTCCCCCACATCAAAGCCTCATAGAAGTGCTGCATTGAAATCTATAAGATTTCAGTGCACCACTTCTAGGACGCCATTGCGTCGATATCTTATGACTGACTCACAGCATGCGTAAGACTGATGCAGTGCTATAATCATAGCCCTACCCCTGCATTGATGGAGTTGCTTCACGCTTCCAACCCAACTCCAGCAATGCGTCAGTTTTGCGCCTACAGATACATCAGTAATACTGACGTATCTGTCATTCCTTGCGACATGATGCATCATACAGTAAATATGACGCATCCATCGTATCGCAAGGAGGGCGCAGTGATGCAACAGTTTTCATAAATAAGGCCCTGAATTCTTTAGGTATACACCTAGGGGCAGATTTATAAGCCCTGTGCGTCACTTTTGCGCCGCCATTGTGTCATTTTTGTGACGCAGCGGCGGCGCAAAGCCAGCGCCATGCTGCGGCAGATTTACAATGTGACGCTTCTAGGGAGATGCGTCACGTTGTAAAGCTTGCGCCACATGTGGGCGTACCTTCACAGGGGGGGGGGCGTTCCGGCGCAGGAACGCCTCCGAAAAGTGGCTGAGTGAAATCTACAAGGTTTCACTCAGTCACTTTTCCGGCCATGCTGCGTCAAATCCCTGCGCCTGCTTGAAGCAGGTGTAAGGATTGACGCAGCATTGTACCGATAGGGCACCCCCGAGCCTTGCTGGAGCTGCATCGCGCTTGCGACGCAACTCCAGCAATGCGCCGCCCTTCCTCCATCAGATGCGTCACGCATCTGTTTATCCTTGCGCCACGATGCACTGCATTGTAAATGCGGCACATTTATTGTGGCACAAGGGTAAACTTTCGTGACGCATCTTTCCTGGCGCATCCCTGCTGATTTGCAGGGATGCGCCAGGAAACATAAATCTGCCCCCAAATTTGTTTCTTGCTTGCCAATGGCGGCGATGCATGTATGTAGCAAGTTTTTCAGCAAGGTATTTTTTTGAGTGGTTTCGATTGTTTAAAATCAGAAAACATTGTTATATTTTGTCCTGTCAGCAAGGGAGCGGTATCAATGCAATTGGTAGGATCATTTGGGTTTTACATCAATATTGCAATATGTTTTCCGAATAAAATGTGGTTTGCATTCAGCAGTGTTGATTTACTAAGGGAGACTGTGGTGATAGGTGGCTGCCTTGGAGGGTGGTGAAATCACAGAGCGTGGCGTGTCTCTGTGTCACATCACCAATTACGGAGACATTTTATGATTTGCGCTGAGAAGAGTTAATAGACTTTTGGTTAACCAGATTGGAAGGGTGTGCGAAATTTGATTAATTTGCTGTTGTATAATTATGCAACATTTTGGAAAAATTACATAAAATTACGTGTAATAAAAAATGCAAATATGTAATTTAGATCTATATTATAGTATGAAATGCATCCTTGTGTAAATTTTTGATGCGAGAATGCATTTCGTGCTATAAAAAGTACACAAAATATTGCTGCAAACAACTGCCACCCTCTTTAGTTATTTGTATTGTTCCTGTTCTCTTGCACTGCAGTTTTGTTGCAAACAGCAGTGTAATGATGCCATGTGTCATTTTGAGAATTTTGCATAACAAGCATAAGTGAAATTCCTAAAATTCTGCGAATTACGCCTGGGTGATTTAAATTTCTCCTGAGTCTTCTGGATAGTAAAGGGCAATAGGAAGTATGCAGGACAGCATTCAGTTGAGTAAGCAACTGGGTTAGAGGGCAATTATCACCCAAAGAAGGCGTGGGGAACCATAGAACCACCCTCCCCAAACATGAGAATCATAAAAAAGGGCACACCAAGGGGCCTCACCAGTTTGTCCATTGAGAGACAAAAACATTATATTAGTAAATATGCAGGGCCCAAGGTCATAGGGCCTGCTAGACTTCTAGCAGTGTAAAGGCAAAGAGGGGGCCCACGGAGCAACAGAAGAGGTGTAGACCACTTATGCCAAAAGCCAATGCTTGAACATGGGCATGAATGAGTAACTTAAACACAACGGCACATGGTGCAGGCAAGCTGTACTTGGACAGCAATTCAAATCTCACTAGGATGGTGGGAATTACAATGGCTGCAACTACTCCAAAGAGAGGGATGGAGAGGGAAAAAATGCGTGCTTGCTAGAATTGGTCACAAATAGTATGTTGGCATGGGCACTATCCAAACAGAAGCAGGAGAAAGTGAAACAGATGCCCCTTGGCAATATGTATGGGCAGGTAAGTCTAAGTAGCACCCCCTAGGAAAAATCTAAAGGTAGGTTACAGGCATCAGCCATCCCTGCCAGTAAAGACAGGGGAGGAAACGTCTGAGTATTGCTGACCAGAAGTGAGCCAGAAAGGACACGGGTTGCACGCAGTGGTCTCTCACTTTGGAGAAGCAAGGGTGAACGAACGAAATCCAGAACACAGCTATCTGCAGGATGTAGAGGATAGTGGCATGAAGGGCAGATCTCAAATCCAATTGGTCGCACACTGCTCGTCCTACCAGCGTGTTACCCCAAAGCATTATGGTCCATGAAGTAAGCATCAGCGAGTGCGCCTCTGCCAGAGTATTAAGCAAAATTAAAGTCGCGTTGGCCATCCCTGGACACGTGTTTCAAGGTTATTACCTCTCGTCAGCAGGGAATAGGGCAGATCTGTTCAAGATTCTGAGTTGAACATGGTAAACCGAAGGGACGTCCTGCTGCATGAGAAGTATTTAAAAATGCAGGATTTGATCCAACCACATGAAGGAGAGCAGAGAGAACATAAAGTCAGTGTTAATGTGTGTTTACACATACATACTCAGCAGGTGCAAAACGCAGAGGGTAGGCACCCAGTGGAATATGAGATTTCGCTTGTTTAAGAGCAGGTTTTCCCTGGTCTTAATTTTGGCGCTGCCTCCTATTTACGCCACCCTTGTAAATAGGGGACAGCACCAGAATCAATAGGTGTTGCAGAGGAACGCCCACCGCAACACCCATTGCCCTCTCCTTTCAAGCCAAGTTTAGCGTGAAAGGGTGCCTTATTTACAAGGCAGCGTTAAGCTATGTTAAGTGGCTTAACGCTATCTAGTAAATAAGGTGAAGCCCCTATCGCCACCACAGCGTCTGAAAAAGAGATGTTGTGGTGGCGATAGGGGCATGTAAATATCCCCCAACGTATCTTAACACAGAGTTTGTAAATCCATTCACCCACCAGGAAAGAGACACTATGGGGCATATTTACAAGCCCCTATCACCACCAAAAAGTCCCTTTTTTTTGTACGTTGTGGTGGTAAAACGACACATAAATACATGATTTACATATCAAACAGAGCGGATTTAAGAAAAGCTGTAGATATATTTTAATATTTTATAACAACTACACTACATATTTTGTGCTGTTAACTTTTTCGATTTTAAAAGGAACACATTGAAAATGTACGACCCCATTTCAGGGAAGTGATGGCTGGTGATATTTGAAAGTGGTGGGCGTAAATGTTCAGGACGAGTGTCCTGTGGTGAGCGAGCGCAGAGAGGATGGATCGGTGGTATTCCCTCCAGAGAATGTTTTTGAAAAAAGAGTAGGCAAATAGTGCATTTTCAAGCAAATTTGAGAAAGCAAGAAGGTGAATAAAGCAAAGAAAGTGTAGTTATGACATCAATAAAGAGATTTGCATGGAGATCTTTGATGGCAGTTCATAGCTCATTGTGTTAGATTATGATTGTAACTGTTGGATATAAAAGGAACTCTGCAGTGCTTTTGAAACTGCTGCACTGCTACATAAGCAGCCCCCAATTACAAAAGTTGCCCCCCACCCTTCCAGCCTCCCGGTAAAGGGTGGGGGGAACTTCCAAACTTGGAACAGATATAAAGGTGTGGGGTTTTCCCCAAGGGAAATATTTTCCTGTGGAGAAAAATTGAAAAAAATGAAAATCTTGGTATATTTGCACATTGGACTCCATTTCAGCAGTTCGTAAGAGTACAATTTGTACAAATGAGAGAGTGGGAATATATCTCATGACATTCCTAGTAGTACACCTGGAAACAAGTGCCAATTACAGCCTTTCTTGCTTGCAAATGGGAATGGTTTTGAATTATGAATAGCAGTAAACCTGCATCATCTCAGGGGAATCCTTATACTCGAATTCATTACTTGTTTAGTGAATATGGCCCATCATATTGTTAGTTTACTATGTGTAACTGGGTTTCAGCATTATGAGGAAAACTATTATTAAATACAGGAAGTCTTTTACCATTTGGGCATCATTTTAAGTAAAATAAGTTACTAGTTGAAGGGGGAATTGTGGGCATATGGGAAGTCTAATAGCTTGAAGTAACATAGAGGGTGAGAGTATTGTACATACTGCAGCAAATTCCTCTACATCTCCTGACGTCTTCCTAATTCTTTGCTTAGTCTTTGGTCATTTTGGAGTCAGACATTGGAAAGGAAGCTTCACTCAACATTTCCATACAACATCGTATCGTACCATGCATTTGTTTGCTAGATATTTTAAGACAACATAAATTAAAGGTGCATAACATTCTTCATTGATTTTCCATCAACATGTTCCATGTGTAGTTTTCTTCTGTTGTCAAATTTGATTTCTTGAAAAGACACCAAAGTATTAAACGTACAATGAATAATTGCCTATTTCAAAACATGTTTCATCTTTTTTAACAATCAACATTCTACTGTATTACAAAGTAATTACATTTTTCCTACTTGGAATAATATATTAACAATTTTCAAGTTGCTTTTTCTTTTGAACTCTTTTCAGAGTTTCATAAACAGTGATTGAGCAGATGTTTACTGGTGACATATTGGAGAAGTTTTCTTGAAGTTGATACTAAATCTAGTGTTCCTTAAAATTCTTGATTTATTTCCATTGTGTTTCTTGGCCCCGATTCACAGAACTAACTTAAGACAAAATCCTAAACTTACTACCATTTTGGTATTCACAGAATGCACTTACTACTTCTGGTATTCACAGAATGCACTAACTACTTTTGGCATTCACAGAATGAACTTACTACTTTTGCTATTCACAGAATGGACTTACGACTACTAACTTTATGTCCGCACCGGGCCGGAATTTCTGCTCCCGAAGCGGGAATTACGCACTCGGAGCGGGAATCTCGCCCTCGGGTCGGAATCTCCGCTTATGGGCCGGAATCCCTGCCTACGGGCCGGAATCTCCGATTCCAGGCCGGAATATACGAACTGTGGCCGTTGATCATTTTAGCCAAGGGTAAACACCTGTCCAAGTGCCTACCATCCCCCACCATGCATCAGCTGACACACTGCAGTCAATCCTAGCTCTGCAGCATGTATAACTGAAGAGCAGACACACACAAACCCTTTCAACATGTCACTGAATGTGTTTGTTGCACTGCCCCTTGCCATGTGGCAAAACTACTTGAGGAGGAGGAGGAGAGCAGAGAGGATCTTCAGACAGAGGATCAACCTATTTGGAACGTCCAGCCAAGATATAAGGGCCAGGTACCGTGTCCCTCTAGAAGTCATCTTGGATATGGTATGTGAGTGGGAGCAGGAACTTGACTCTGTGACCTGCTGCTCACATGCAATACCAGCATATCTCAAGATCCTTTCTGCTCTCCATTTCTTTGCCACTGGGTCTTTCCAAAGGGTCTCCAGTGATCATGTGGGCATATCCCAGGCGAGCCAGTCGCGGTGCCTGCATCAGGTACCGAGATGCATCACTGCTAGAGCCCACAACCACATACAAATGCCACATACACTGGCCATGAGACAAAGGGCAGCACGAGAGTTCTATCTCATTGCACAATTCCCACGTGTGCTGGGTGCAATTGATTGTACCCATGTGGCCCTTCAGCCACCTCGCCGCATTGCACACATCTTCTGCAACAGACACCAATGGTATTCCATCAACGTGCAAGCTGTCTGTGATGCCAGTGGGAGGTTCATTAATGTGCATGCGGTGTTCCCAGGCAGTACCCATGACAGCTTCATATTCCGCATGTCACCTCTTGCCCGGCGGATGACTGCAGGAGAATTTGGCAACATGTGGCTACTTGGTAAGTACCAAGCATTAAAAATAAGGGAAATGTGTTGTTGAAATGTCTGAATGCCCCACAACATTAACCATTGTACAATAAGAATCATAAAGCTACATACATGGCCCAACAGACATGCATGTAATAAAGTATAGATCATGTCCTGTGCAAATCAAAGAGGGAAATGTAAACAACTGCCCTTTCTTCACTCCTCAGGCGATGCTGGGTATGCACTCTCCCCACATCTCCTCACCCCTTACAGGTGTGCAAACACTGTACCACAGTGTAGGTAGATTAGGGCACACATACGGACTCGAGCCATCATACAGCGCACTTTTGGTCTGTTGAAGTCGCGATTCAGATGTCTTGACCGTACAGGGGGTGTGCTGCTGTACTCCCCAGAAGTTGTGTGCAAGATCATATTAGCCTGTTGTGTTTTGCACAACATTGCTTTAACGCATCGCTTACACATACCGCTGGAACCTCGGCTAGCTCTGAATCTGGGAAACCGGGCCATTTCACATAACCGAGTTCAGGGCATGCAAGTCCATGATCAGCTCGTTGCCACGTTTTTCACATGAGCAACCTGTAGTGTCATGTACAAAATGTGGTTTTCTGTCTGTTGTCAATGATGAAACTTGGATATACACGACTGTGTCAATAAATTCCTTCCTGAGACGACTTTGCAAGCCACACTAACTGCATGTAAATCAAAGCTGTTGACAGTAGTCAAAAGGTTGAGCGTGCTTCAGCTCATGTGCCCATGTCAGCTATCAGTGTAGTGGATGTCCCTAAAGAATCTATTGACGCAGATGAAAGACGATACATGTCCTGAGAGACCTAACCGGACCTTATGAGGATGGGTCACTTAATCACAAAAGGCCATAACCATTGCATTGTCGGGCTTGTGCCCTCACAGATTTGACTCCCCCACAAATGATGGGCCCATAACGTGAGTGGTGATGTCATGGGTGAAACAGGCACCATGTGCCTGAGATATATCCACACTGCTCCACCCCAATGTTACGTAACACATCACACAACTCTGGTAATGAGCACTCAATATGGACTACATGTACCATAATGCAAAGTAGGAGAAAATGAAACTGGGGTTTGATGTTGTGTTGGCCCCCCCGTCCGTGCAGAAATGTCATTAAATGGTCTGTTCCCCCTTTTGTTACATATTCATAATTCTCACCTGCACTGTCATTTAATTTTTTTCCACAACAGAACAGCAGGATGGCAGTGGATTTGATTTCTGATTGTGGATGGATCAGGATGAATACAAAACGGCTGTGATGTATTTCCTGCCTCCCACTTCCTGTAAAACATTTCCTGAATGAAATAATGTGTTCCGGGTGATTTTCGGAGTTCACGGCACGAAATCGGAAGTTCCGATTTCGGAGCATAATGCGCATGTGCGGACCCGCCGCTCCGAAACCGGAAACTGCATTTACGGGCCGTAAACTTCGAAAATGACCCGGAACACATTATTTCATACAGGAAATGTTTTACAGGAAGTGGGAGGCAGGAAATACATCACAGGAAAATAGTTGGAAGCCATTTTGTGTTCATTCTGAGTCATCCTCTATCACAGATCAGATCCTCTGACATCCTGCTGCTCTCATCTTTCTTATTTGCCCCAAAATGGCTGAGGGTTATAAAGAGAAAGGGAATTAGGCATCTTAGCTGAGGGGGTGCTGTCCAAATATCCTCAGCTATATGGGTACCCAGAACACCAGCTGAGCAATGCAGCCTGGGCGAGGCTATGGGCCAACTTCGGGGAGCGCTGCAGTGCAGTGGGACTCCACACCAGGAGTGCTAGGGAATGCCGCAAGCGCTGGGAGGACCTAAAACGCTGGTCCGGCACAAGGCTGAGGAGCTGGTGGGCCTGTCTTCCCAGCACCATGTGCATCGTCCTCGCCTCTCCCCACTGTACAGGAGGGTCCTGCGAGCAGCTTGGCCGACCCTCCATGCTCAGCTGGAGGAGCATGAGCAGCAGAGACCTGGTAAGTGCATTGTATGCAATATGTGTCTGGGAGTATGATGTGAGTGAAACAGTGCTGTACCATTGTGTGTCCCATGCCTCCATTCACTGATTCCTTGTCCATGCAGCAGTCACCAAGATTAAAAAGGCACACTGTGGCATATGAACTGTACAGGGCAGAGTGCATTTTGGGAGTTGTAGTATCTTCATGACAACTGGCTAAATGAGCCACACTTGTGCATTCATATTGAAATCTGCTCTGCCAGCACCACTACAATTGGAACAAGGAAATCATAACTGATGTGTGCATTGGCTGAGCAATGGTACAGACACTGTCCAGTGTGCGCATGGCAGGCCAAAGGGTATTGGATGTTGTGACTTGCATTGCATTTGTAGAGTTTGGGTTCCAATTGAGACAGATCATCATGTGCCATGGAGTCAAGACAGACTTTGACATCCTTGCATCACTCTTAAGTGCTTCTAAATGTGCAAGGTGTGTCCACTGACAGACGTCTCACCCTCAGTGGCCTGTATGACATTTCACATGTACAGGTAGCTGTCACAACGATCCCCCACTGTTCACCGGTGTACTGCACTACCTTATCAGTCACCAAAGCCAATATGTGGCACTGGATTGTCAGATTATGTGTGGGGACAGCAAAATGCTAGACTCACAATGTAGCTAAAGAAATATCCCAGACCCTATGTGGATGTGTGACCCACATTCGGCACTTGTCTTGTCCCATACAATGCTACAAAGCAGATGACAAAATGTTAAATAGCTGCGACTCCATATCAATGGCCAAATTCAAATAAATCTGGACTCTTCATGTTCTCCTTTGAAGGACTGCTTTTGGAACCTGCACATGTAGCAGTGACAGGACACACAGATCACAAGAATGCCAAGGTTGAGGGTTGGCCAATACAGTTGTGTAAGCCACAAACATTCACATGAGATGTCCATTTCAGACTCAATTCAGTAAATGACAGTGAACATACACGTGATGTAAGTTCATAAACACTGACAACTTTAGAGTGTGAGCAGAGGAAAACAAAGTCTGACCTTGGCTCATGTATGTATGAGTCTCGTCCTGCATGAAACAACCACCACATTAGGATTTTGCTTACATTTCAGCAGGCACAGCTGGCGAAATGGAAGGACAGCAGGATCAGGTCCAGAGCGAGAGGCCATCAGTGCGCCGGCGGCTACACCCTCTTTACACCAGCGAGGAAGAAAAGGATGAGGAGGGACCCTCATAATCAGGAGGCAAGGGGATTGCGCCCACCCGGACTGACAAGGAACACCCTAATGCTGGTGCTACCTCCCGGGTGGAGGCTGTGGACATTGAAGGTGGGGGAAGAACCCAACACCTCTGCCCATGATGTGGTGGAGAGCTACTCTCCCCCAGACTCTTCACCTGTGGATCCTGAAGAGGTGTGCCCAGGGCAGGCCAATACCCAATCTGGGCCTGCCATCAGCCCCTCTCTACCGCTAGATTTCCCCATTCCATCGGGGGCTCAAGCTGCATCCCCTGCAACCAGTCCCCGTCATCGTAGCTGCCAGCTCGACCACAACATTGGCTCCGGACCTGAAGCACCACATCCCTCCTGTCCCCCCAGGCTCCTCCCGGTGTTGTTCCTCCTGTGGCTGTGCCAGGGGACTTGAGGTGGATGTGTGAGGGTCAGTCAGACATGTCCGCTCGCATCATGCTACAAGTGTGTCTGGAGATACGCATGATGCAAGAGGACATTGTCCGATCTCTGGCCACCCTCACCACCAGCATCAATTCAATGGCCACAGTCTCTTGTCTCCCAAATCCCTTCCCATACCACCGTCAATGTCTCCCCCTGTCCGTTGCCCCACACTGTTTCCCCCGTACTCCTCGTGTGTCACAAACCCATGTGGTGCCTGTTCCTGCACCCGCCAGTCGTGTGCCTGCATCAGACTCTGAGGATCTGGACATTGTGGTAGTAGAGGATGACCTGAAGGACACTTGACTTTTTGAGACGTCGTCCTGAGCAATTATTTCATTTTCCCTTGTAAATAGACTGTTTTCCCTGACGCTTCCTGAAGTGTTATATTTTTGTTGCCCCACCCCAATCCAAGTTCCCTTCTCCATCTGCATTAAGATCATCATTTGTTTTCCTTTCTCCCTTCCAAACGGACGGTTGTTCTTCTGTTCATTCATAAATATCTTTGAGGAATTCTACTTACTTTAACTTGTTGGGCTTCATTTTGAATGTCTGGTTCAGAATATGGACACATATTTGGTGAGTCATCTGCTATGCACATAATGGCTTGTTGCAATGATGGGTTACACTTGTAACTGTGTCACACACACACATACCTCCTCACATCTCTAGGCCACCTACATCGTTAGACAGGACATGATACACAACAGAATCTTAGTTTTGTAGATCTTTATTTTTTCTATACACATATTCACGTGGTTAATTTGTCTTGGGGTTCTGGTCACTGGCGATCGTGCTTGCGACATCGCAATTTTGGGGGGGATGATCGCTGTGAGGGGTCAGGTCAGGCTCGTCGCCTACGTGTAGGTGGGTATTGTCCATGGGCCTGTACAGGGTGATCTACATGTGCAGGGGCAGATGGTGTATGCATATTTGGTATTTGTGCCTGGACAAGGGCTGGTTGTGCACATGGTGGGAGTACCTGTACAGGGGTTGGTGGTGGTTGTGCAGGTGGTGGCAGTGCCTGAACAGGGTTGGTGGTGGTTGTGCAGGTGGTGGCAGAGCCTGTACAGGGGTTGTTGGTGGTTGTGCAGGTGGTGACAGTGCCTGTACAGGGATTGGTGGTGGTTGTGCAGGTGGCAGGAGTGCCTGTACAGGGGTTGGTGGTGGTTGCGCAGGTGGTGGCAGTGCCTGTACAGGGGTTGGTGGTGGTTGTGAAGGTGGCGGGAGTGCCTGTACATGGGTTGGTGGTGGTTGTGCAGGTGGTGGCAGTGCCTGTGCAGGTGTTGGTGATGGTTGTGCAGGTGGTGGGAGTGCCTGTTCAGGCCGCAGGTGTTGATGTGTACCTTTGCTGTGGTGCTGTGCAGTTGGTGGTACAGGTGTGTGGATGTGCTGTCCTGCAGGCAGATATGATGGCTCCCCTCCCTGCGTTGACCGTGAAGGGAGACTTTGGATCACTTTCAGCATGCCCTCCATCATCTTCATGGCCAAGGCATGGTGTCTTGCACTCTCTTCCCTTTGGATGGATACCATGTCTCTCATATTCCTGGCCATGGCCTGCCAAGTTCTATCCATCCTGTCCAAAACTTGGCTCAGCCTGTCCACCACCTGAGGGAATTGGACCATGTCCTGCAGGGACTCAGACATGTCTGACAGGGTAGCCCCTATGGCACGAATGTCCTGAATCACATCTGTCTGCTGTTGGAAGAAGTCCTGCTCCCACTGGCCATCATAGCCAGGTGCAGGCCCTCTCTGCAGGTGTCTGCCATGGATGGAATGAGCAGGTCCAACAGCAGGGAAGGGGGTGGCAGGTGGGAGCCTGTGGGCAGGAGAATAGTGCCCAGGGGATACCTGCACCACAACAGGGCTGGTACTTCCCCCAGATGGTGGAGAGGATGGCAGGGATACACTGTATAGGGAAGAGCAGGTAGGGGAACCGCCATGTCGGTCCTGGATGTGAGGGAGTGATGTCTGTGTTGGGATGCGTGGGAGCTGTGGCTGGTTTCCTCGATGCTGGGGACAGGCAATTGTTTGCTTGGGAGGAGGCTGATGAACGTTGCTTGGCGGAGGATGTGCTGCCCTGACTGATTTTGGCAATCTGGCACGATAGCTCTCATTGGCATCAGAATCGTCATCCCCGGAGTGGATGGACATTGAATCATCATCATCCACCAAGTCGACATCCCCAGGAAATTCTTCCTCCTCCTCTTGAGCATTACTTGCTGCCGACATAACTGCTTGGAGGATCAGGGGATTCTCCCCTCTGATTCCCCGTAGGCCCGCACTGGTCATAGGTCTGTCATCCTCATCCTCAGCATCCCTGGAACACAGAGGTTGCAACTGTATTAGTGATTGACCTGGTGGTGCAACACAAGGGTTGTATTAACTGAACTTTGCATCAACAGATGAGGATCATGTGACCTGTTTAGGGTACCACCACAAATGACAGCTCACACCATAGCACTGAGGTGTTACACGGAGATGTACATAATATAAGCAAACTCACCAGCTCCAGCCACAACTTTCTGTCCCTTCACGTTCCCCCCTAGTGTCACCTGCTGAACCTTTCTCCTCATAGCTGTTGTAGACATAGCTGTCCCTGATCCAGCAGCTGTAGAGGGAAGTGACAACATTCTCAATGATCTGCATCACTAATGGACAGACAGGCACATGACACTCCTGAATTGTATTTCACTTTGTAAACAACAGCTGCTGATTCCATGCACAGGGGGACCTTTATCTCTGTCATGGCTTAGTAATCTAAGCTAGTGACACACCTCATGCCAGAATTACCTGAAGGACAGGTGCGCGAGGGTTTCACTGCTGCAGCCAGGATGTTATGCAGTCCCCGGGATGGTGTCCGCTGCAGTGGTGTCATCCTGTCAGCAGCTGTGATGAGACATACATGTCCATATTTTGGTACAACAGATCTTAGCTCTGAGGCAACATGTCATTCTCAATAACCATTTGCAGGTAATCCAGGACAATGTGCAGCATGTTTACCTCATGGACTTTACATGTGGGCACTTGCTCACATGCAGCATTTGCCAGCTGTTACCTCCACGCAGCACTGGCATCAATAAGATGACACATCAACAGACACACCTCATGCCAGAATTACCTGAAGGACAGGTGCGCAAGGGTTTCACTGCTGCAGCCAGGATGTCACTTAGTCCCCGAGATGGTGTCCGCTGCAGTGGTGTCATCCTGTCAGCAGCTGTGATGAGACACACATGTCCATATTTTAGTACAACAGATGGTAGCTATGAGCCAACATGTCATTCTCAATAACCATTTTCTGATAATCCAGGACAAAGTGCAGCATGTTTACCTCATGGATTTTACATGTGGGCACCTGCTCACATGCAGCCTTTGCCAGCTGTTACGTCCACGCAGCACTGACATCAATGAGATGACACATCAACAGACAAACTTGTATGAGAAGGTTACTGATATTTCAAGGAAGGGTATAAATGACCCGGACTCCTCCGCATTACACTGATTTCACCTTTGCCATTAAGACTTACTTTTTTTCATGAGTGTAATGCTGTCTGTTGACAAGTCAGAAAGGGGTTCATGTGTGAGATGTGCAGTAGTCAGGGACATGATGTTGCTCATTTGTGCTTCCCTACGCATGAAGTCACACAGCTCATTTTTGAATGAGAGAACACAGATTTCTAATGTCCATCCTTTGAGTGTCCTCTCTTTGCATACTCTACTTCCAACATCATGGTACTATTTAGCTGACAACGATTGGTGTCTTGTAAAGCAGACATCCAAACCTCATATGTTAAACACTCACCTATACATGTGAATACGGTAGGAGAGGAGGCAAGCAGAATGCAACATTTGGTTATGCTCACACATTGCGGATAGGCTGAGAAGCTTTGATGCCTTCCGCCTACACTGGATTAGCGTGTTGCTCTTCAGCCAAGTTATTTTGCAGGTGTGACTGCATGAAGATTCAGCTTAGCAGCCCCTACACTAGGCCTGGGCGGTAAATTGCGTTCCGTTCGCGGAATTTGCGAAATTTGGGTAATTTCGCGTTCCGCGGAGAACGCGAAATTGCAAAAAATCTACGCTCCGCAACTTCGCGAAATTTTTTGCTTGTTCGCGTTCTCAATATGCGTGTTCGCGAGATATTTCACCCCGAGCACGCAAACAGCGATCGCGAACAGGAAAAAAGTATCGCGAACAAGCAATTCCGCGTGTTCGCGGAATTTCTGCATGTTCGCGGAGATTTTTTACCGTTTCGTGGAGGTTTGCGTAACGCGATTACGCAAATTCTGCCCACCCCTACCCTACACCCATCTCAAAGGTACACAACTGGCATCAGTGTTGGCCTCAGCCATACCAATTTCATTATGATTTAACCATATATATTTTGTTAGGGATTTTTTCCTATCATTGAATTGCAAGCCTGTTGTGTTTTGGTCACTTCATATGACACATTGTACTATTGTATGTCCATTCTGCACTCACTTGGCATACATTTTGTGTCATCCTTTCATTAGCCACCAGGGTCTGATCTTGCATGGGTTCAAATGCCATATGTGAGCATATTGTGATGCAGGACAACAGTGTTGTACAACACATACAACATACGGTGGAGTTGAAAGGCACATTTAATGAGCATTCAGCCTGTTTTACTCACCTTGGCCCAGGACCGGAACAGTGTGTGGTCCCTGAACAGATGTCACAGCCAACCTTGTAGCAGAAGTCAGTGTGTGTCTTTGATTCTGGGAGGCCCTTATTGTACCTACAATGATAAGTGTGTTTTGCAACTTTACATTTCTGCAGCCACATGTGATGCACTAAATTTCTGGCACAAAGGATGAGCACAAGCAGTTGTGGGCACCACCGTTGCAGAAGTGTGTTATACTTAATATCATGTGTGATCCCACATATAACTTAGAATGGGCCCACTACCTAGATGCAACCTATATCACAATGACATGTCTACGAATCCTGAGGTAAGGTCCACCATCATGTTTTGTTGATGGCCAACAAAAAAGCCAGCCAATGTAAGAAGTACATGACCAGCTGTGTGGACTGAGCAATTTAATGTATATTGGAAACATTTGAAGTTGGACAGTGGATGCATTGTCAATACTACTGACCCTGGTATCTCACTTCTTGTTCATCATTATCATATTTGTGCAAACTGGATTTCTTGATTAGGTCTACAGACACTATTACAATATAGTGGGGATACCCTTTTGACTAGTTGTGGCACTCGGTTACAGGATTGGATTCCCAGGTCTGGGACTGTTGGTGAAATACATGTTATGTTCCACAATTACAAAGGTATGATGAGCCAAGACATGTTATATTTTCTCTTTCGCTGTTCACAAATATCATTTGCTAAAGGTGGATGTCCATTGACAACTCCAATAGTAATGCAGCTATTTTTTCATGTCTGGTTGACTTTCATATGTGGGCACTATATGTCCCTCTGTCGTCTCCTGACAATGTACGCATTTTGACCATCTCCTCTCCAGTTTGACTTACCAGTTGGTGAGGGTGGTATGCCTTTCTCTGTACGATGTCGATTCCTCCCAGTAGATGCAGGGACTTCTGCTACTGCAGTTGTCTGTGCTCTGGCTGAATGTGTCAATGGGTGAGAAGAGAGAAAAGTAACCAAATGGGAAATGTGCTTGTGGAACTTTTCAGGGATTTCCCCATTTCTTCTGCATGCTAACCGTGTTTTGAAGTACTGCTGCAGACTGGGCAGGTAGGAGCAGTGGTGCGTTGGGGATGTAATGGCGTGGCAGGGTGGGAAATGAACAACAGAATAGGTGTATGACTATTTTGATCTGATGATTCTCTCACCTTCTGCTTTGTGATTTAGGCTGGCACAGGTTGATTTACTTCTTGGATAATTTGTGGCAGGTTTACAAGCCCCTTGAAAAACATTTACACTGCTGTTGCGTCACTTCTGTGACACAGCGGTGGTGTAATACAGGTGACACATTTCGACTTATTCACAACGTGATGCATCTATGGGGATGTGTCACGTTGTGAAGCCCTGCGCAACATTAAACCTGCGTCAGCTTTGATGTAGGCAGGGTGGGCGTTTCTTTGGGATATGCCTCGTAAAAGTGATGCAGTGTAATCGATGAGATTTCACGGAGTCACTTTTCATAGGCTGCTGCTACGCAACATTACGCCTGCTTGAAGCACACGTAATGAGTGGCACAGAACATTAGGTATGGGCGGTCCATGGACATTGTTGGAGTTGCGTCACACTTGCGACACTACTCCAGCAAAGCACCCCCCTAATGCCATCAGATGCAACACACATCTGTCTATCCCTGCGCCACAGTGCACCGCATTGTAAATGTGACGCATCCGTGGTTGCGCAAGAGTTGAATTGCATGTCGCATTGTTACTGGCGCATCCCTTCTAATATTTGTCAATTGCTACTTAGCAGGGTTGTGTATTACGGCAACAGTACAGTGCCCATGTTTTCAAAAGTGGGGGAGGGATTTGCCATTTCTAATGCAAAGGATTCTGGGACTTGTGGTGCTACATACAGAGGGTGACACATGAGTCTCTGACTGACTATATTTTTATATTCACTTTGGACAACTTCCTTACTCACAATGACAGTGCAACACAGACAATCTTTTCATGCACTTTTTCTTTTCATCCCATTTACCTGGTACCACGTAGTGGACGTCACTAACAGGCAGGCCATGGAACAAGTCGGGGTGTATTGTGGTAAGGATATCCTCCTCCAGTGGGGTGAGACGGATGCGGGGTCCAGAGTATGCAAGAGGGAGGATCCTGTTTAATTCGATCCTGGAGTACTTCTCCTTCACCCTCTGCCTTTCATCCTGCCACTTCTTCTTGATGTCCTGGACTGTGCGCCTCTCCTCCCCCAATGCTGTGACAGCAGTGGCTAATTGCTGCCATAGGGCTGCCTTCCGTGTGCCACTGGTGCAGTAGGGTGGGAGTCCATATAGGCGTTTGTGGTGCCTCACTATATACTTCACAAGCATGGTGGTCTCCTCTGCATTGAAGTTCATCTTCCTCCTATATAGTTCCATTTTTCTCTGGCGATGTCAGCGTTGTGAACACAAACTCTCTGTGGCCAAACCTGTTCCTTCAATGTGTGCTACTTTTATATGTTTTTTGGCGCTGGTCAATTAGTGTTAATTGGCTTCAGCTGGAGCATAGTGGGGGATGGTAGGCACTTGCAACATCATGGCAAACTGGAGCTGTTTGATGGGATTGGCTGTAGTGTGTCATCTGATGTATGGTGGGGGATGGTAGGCACTTGGACAGGTGTTTACCCTTGGCTAAAATGATCAATGGCCACTGTTCGTGTATTCCGGTCCAAAATCGGAGATTCCGGCCCGGGAGCGGAGATTCCGGCCCGGGAGCGGAGGTTCCGGCCCGGAAGCTGAGGTTCCGGCCCAAGAGCGGAATTCCGCTCCGGGTGCAGAATTCCTGCTTCGGGGGCAGATATTCCTGCCCGAGTGTGGACATAAAGTTAGTAGTCGTAAGTCCATTCTGTGAATAGCAAAAGTAGTAAGTTCATTCTGTGAATGCCAAAAGTAGTAAGTGCATTTTGTGGACACCAAAATGGTAGTAAGTTTAGGATTTTGTCTTAAGTTAGTTCTGTGAATCGGGGCCTTGTTTTTCATGTTTCCAATCATTTTGTGTATCTTTACATTACCACTCTTGCACTTGGGAAGCAGGGTACCTCATTACTTCTTTTTATCTGCTCATTTTCTCTTCTGCATCCTTCCTGTTGAGCAAACTTACCAAGGTGTTCAGAGTATAGTTGTTTTTTTTCTTCCGTTTGCTGTAGAATTTGAAGATATTCTGCATTTAATGATGTATTGTTGTGCACAAGTAATTATGCGCTTTTGCAACTTCGACATTATTTTTCATTTCAATTATTTATTGGACATTACAAAAAAGGGTTGTAATAAATACATTGTTGGGCCAACCACAAATAATCTAAGCATATTTGAAAATGTATCAGTGTCATAATTCCAACAAGACTATATATTTCTCCAAATAATTTTTCTTGATAATTCCCCTTCAATTCGAATTACAAGTTTTACTAAAATCTAGCAAAAAAATTAATATTGGAAAGTAACATGAGGAGGGGGTATGAATATCAAAGATTATGTTTCATACGGTAATGCAAAAAAGACAGTGTGAAGCAGGACCTACAGATTCTAAAGCATTTGTATATTATCTACTTAGATGGTGTTTACATTTATTTGTTGATAGCTTTTGCTAACCATAATATCGTAGTTCAATATGATAATTGGTATATAACTTAATGAAAATATTATGTTAAGTCTAGTGTATTTATCCAGATTTCACTCTTCTATGTAGAATCAAACATTGTCATTTAGTTGTTCAGCCTATAAACAATTTGTGCATTCACCGTCTTGTTTGCCATTTTTCTAAATCAGTCTGAGTGTGTGGGTACTGTTGGAGATTTACACCTTCATGAAATACACAATTTTGCAAGGGAAAGAGTCATAGCAAGTCATCTCCTCATATGTATTGTTAACTTGGGGTGTGTTTGTCATATCATATAAACCGCCATTGATTTAGAGATATGGAATTCCTGGCCATAAACATTGTACATTGTGTCCCGTATTGGAGTCTGGTATTACTATGTAAAGTATATCGCAGTCTGAATGGCTGCCCCGCCAAAATGTTATGGGCACAATTGGATCATGTAGAGGCTTTTTGGAAATCAATGCCTTAATTTAAAATGTTGTAATAGCTAAACCTGAGCTTGTCACTCTAAGACTTTTGTCATGAAGGGTAAGAAAGTCTGTCCATTTTTTATCCTTAAACTGTATTCCCAATTTATCTTGCCATGTCTGTGTGGGGTTTGATGCTGTTGATGCACATAAAATACCATATAGCTATGTAAATGACAGTGATCACTCCTGAGACCTTCTGATAGGCAAAGGTTATAAAGAGTATGGGGGGCATCTTGAACCATAAATTGTGCATCAACTGTGCATATTTAAACTCTTGGAAGAAGTGTAGTCTAAAATTCTCTCTTAAGTCAGAGAAGGGTTTTAATCTCTAACTGTGCATTATATCTTCTAGTGCATTGATGCCAGCCTCTTCCCATTGTCTCCAGTCCTTCTATCAACAATCATGTGTTACCCCATATTAGTGCATTCAAAAGTGCGTGCTTAAGTTGTTAATGTACTTCCCACCAGCCTAAATCATGGCATGCATGATGGGTTTATCTGGTCTCCCTTTCCCAAGCACATCTGTTGCCAATTGACTAGTCATAAATTACATGTAGTAAGTTTTTCTCAATTCATGCCCCATAGGTTTAAATACACATGTAGGCAGCATATGTCGTAGTTATATAGGTTAAAAGATCCTTATAACCCTCGCGTAAGTTCAAGAGTTCACTGTCGCTATCTTGAATAAATAAATGTTTAGCAAACAACTTGGATTCTCTGAATGTGGCTAAGTTGTTCAAAATGAGGTAATTGGTTTCTACCAATTGAACAGACCAGTTGGCAGCATTGTCACGAGGTAAGAAATTAAAAATGTCACTTTGGTGGCATTGTTAGGAAAAGCCAAGGGACGAAAGAGAAATTGCAATTGCCCCAAATTCAAGAAAATAGTATATTTACCACTTTCACCCAAAAAATGTTCAGGTGCTGCCAACGGCACAGGAGCAGTAACTGTGAGGTTCATGGTCTGAGGGGGCAAGGGGGCTGGTGTTGAAAGGGCTAATTTATTAGGGACAATGACAAACTGTGGAGACTGAAGCAAATAGGAGTTTTGCCTCTAATACTGTCTGCCTTTCCATTATCCCAGGGATTTGCTCTAGGTTTATACCATTACAATTCACTGCACAACTCTCAAGGCCTGAACCTCTTGCTGCAAATTAGCTAAGGCCCTTAGCCAGATCAAACATTGAGGGAGATTCATCAGAGGAGGCCTGTGCTTACCGCTGAATACCTAATGGGTCAGAGTCCATGTCATCCAGCATAAGCAGAAGTTGAATGTTATGGGTTAGTTTTCGGTTATGAAACTCACAGAAAGTACACCTGGAAAAACAAAAGAAAAAGAGTGACTGTCCACAACGTTGTTGCAGTTTAGGTATTGAACAGAGTGTTTCATCTATTAAACAGGAGAGAACCTCTTTCAGGACAAGAAGGTGAAATACTTCTTTATTGGGTTCCCTCCTCACACCAAGGCAGCACGGCTCTGTATAGTCTGTGTACAGGATTTTGGTGTCCGGGCAACAATTTTCTTTAATTGCACCCTGCCCCTCGCTCCCTTCTCCTTCTCTTGTGAGTTTCTTTAAAACACCTAAGCCCCTCTTCATTCCTGAAGAGTTGAAGTCCACACCAATGACCCTGCAGCCCTGGTGTGATTCACAAGCCCCATGATACTCATGCACTTGTAAAATTGTGCAATGAGATGCGTAATCATAAAAATAAACATTTTAAAATGCCTATTGTCTGAGATTGTAAGAGATGCAGGACTGGGTGAAAAGTGCAAGCCAGTTTTCTCTCTGTTAATCAGCTATCTCAACTGCTAACTTCCGGAAATCAGGAGAGTTTTCACACCTTAAAACCAGAGAATCTACACTTTCATCCTAAAAGTAATTGTTTGATCTATGAAGACCTGAAGAAGAACATAAACAAAGACGTATAGTATGGAATGGATCTAGCAAAGGTAGATTTTGAAAAAGGTTGACTAAAGAGTCCTAAACGTATACCTTAGAGGAGACATCTACAAAAAAGACAAGAGAAGCTTCTTCACTCAAAGTCTAAGCATGTTGAAGAGAAATGAACGTATCTTTAAGCAATGTCATCAGAGGTAAAGAAAGTAAACATAAAAAAAAATCCTGGTTTACTCTACAAATTAATATAACCCTTACAGAAGTGGCTAAAATGTAACACATTTTTGCAGGTAAGATACATAAAAACTAAAAAACTACTTAGTATGAGAAGAAAGATAAATGAAAAATTCACAACAAAGATTACAGACAGAAAATATTTTTTGGGGAAGAAATATTAAGTTAAACATTACCTAGCAGGCAATTTGAAGTATGTTACCTCAAAAACTACATTGAAAAGGCTATTTAAATCGACCACAATGAGCACAGAAACAATGCACTCACCAAGATAACTGACTCTATCCCTCTAAACCAGTCAGCTGGGTAAAGAATATCTTAGATTCTGTGGTGAGCATACTTGGTGCTCTCCAGTGACCATTTTATATAACAGACTCTTGGTACACAAATAAAATTTAAAATAGCTAAAATTGCAAGTAAATATAATTGAATTTCAAAACACATAAATAAATGGACCATATTTATTATTTAATTATAAAATACGTTAACAATCTTTCTTAATTTAAAAATCTATGTAAGATTTCATTTTAATAAAATATAATTGAATTACTTTTAATTAATTCTATACATCAATTTATAATAATTATTGATGCATAATATTCGTTTTTTTTACTTTAGGAGGATTTTGTTCTTTTAAACTGGAGATTTTTTTTTTTATGTGATGTACATAATTAATTAAAAGTAATGTAATGATTTTCTAATACAAATGAGTGATACATACATTTTTACATATGAAAAACGTTGTTAAAGTATTTCATAATGAAATAATAAATATGTTTATTTGTATATTGTTTAACATTAAATTATATTATTTATATTTTCTATCTATTTAAAATAATTACATTTCATTTACCATTAATTCCTATGGGGTTTTATTTTAAGTCCCTACCTCCATTATTTTCTAAGGGTGGATGTTGTGACATCAGTGGTTGACCATGTGTGGTGCTAAATATACTATGGCTTTGTTTTGGTAATAGTAACTTACACTCATACATTTGGCTCCACCCCTTTATTCAGGGGGTGAAATTTGTAAATCTGTGCTTTTGAGTAATTTTACATTCAGATTTTGTGAATAGCCCAATGTAGTAAAGTTACTCAAAAGTGTAAGAGTAAACTTATATGTGTAACTTACTCACAAGTATAAGTTACCTATGGGCCCGATTCACAGAACTAACTTAAGACAAAATACTAAACTTACTACTTTTGGTATTCACAGAAGGCATTTAGTAGTACTAAAGTTAGGATTTTGTCTTAAGTCTGTCTTAAATCTGTCCTAAGTTTGTCTTAAGTCTGTCTTAAGTCTGTCTTAAGTCTGTCCTAAGTTTGTCTTAAGTTTGTGTTAAGACTGTCTTAAGACTGTCTTAAGTCTGTCTTAAGTCTGTCTTAAGTCAAACTTAAGACAAAATCCTAACTTTACTACTACTAAATGCCTTCTGTGAATACCAAAAGTAGTAGGACAGACTTAAGACAGACTTAAGACAAAATCCTAACTTTACTGCTACTAAATGCCTTCTGTGAATACCAAAAGTAGTAAGTTTAGGATTTTGTCTAAAGTTAGTTCTGTGAATCGGGCCCAATATGTTTATCCTAATATCTCCTAAGTGGTTTCATTCAATTGCTTTATACTTTACCTGATTTTCATCATCATTGTGTTGTTTTTCTAAAGAAAAATGTATCTTTCAAACTAGCTTCTTGTGAACATTCTACAGTTTTAGTTTTTTTCACTAACCAAGCCTGTGGAGCATTTGTCACACTTATAACTTACATATCTTGTCAGGAGATTTCCTTTGTTTAATAGGCTCTGATTACAAAGATGAAAATAATTTTTTTAAGTGAAACCTACTTGAAGATTCCTATGTCTGGGCAGCATGGAGCTCCACCACCTCTCACATAGAGACTGTGACTTTTTTTCCCCTTGAGGCCTGTGAAGGGAAATTTCTTGAAATTACTCAACATTCAGTTGGTATGTAATATACATTACCCTGGTGACTTGAAATTTTTCCTTGGCTCATGCCACAATGACAGTACTTGGGAAGCCTGTCTGACCTGCAGTCCGGGTTGCAGACTGATCTCATTTGAAAAAAAATAATATTTGGACTTCCTATGGGTAGTAAGAATCTCTAGATAAGTTTCTGTTTGGGCTTTTGTCTCAGTTCCTTTCTATAGTAGTTACATCTCCATGCATCACTGTGCACTGGCTTGGAAACTCTTCGTATTGTGAATTAAATTTATGGAAATCATGAAACACATTTAAATACATATATGGCAGGCAGTGATATTCTTCTCTTCCTCCTATGAATAACAGAAAATGTCTAAGCATTTTCTGATGCTCTAACACAGACCTGACACCAGTGGTGATCACAGCAGAAGTAATAGTAACCTGATATGTGCACTGTTAAAAGAACTATTGAGGTATTAAATCAATTGGTAATAGAGAAGCCAGGTGCAGCTACTTAAGCAACTGACCTGCTATAGATATGCCTCATTCTGTACAGTATGGATAACATATGCCTCGCAGTCCTGGATGACCACAGATTCAGTAAGCCAGAACCACTTACTTGCGCAAGAGGCAGGTAGGTGGCCACTGCAGGAATTCCAAGTTGGACATGGAGGCACTAGACCAGGGGCTGACTCTCTGAAAAGCATAGAGCTAAGGAGTACTCCTACAATAATTTTCAACAGCACAGGAAGTCATGGGAGCCCAAAGAAATCTTGAAGCTGCTGCTCACAGAAGGCCAATCATGCCAATGGCAATGACATTAAACATTTTCAGGGATCATAAGGTTCAATTGTACTTCACTAGAGATCATCTCAACATCTCTAGAGGCAGACAAAATAGGAGGGTCAAATAAGGTTCATGACAGAATACATGCAACTGCTGCACACAGCAAACATGTAGGAGATTCACAGAAGTGGGTAGTTCTGGAACTCTATAGTTATTGGTCAAAGAAGGAAGACTGGGCAATCACCTGCATTGGTTGACCACTAATTGGTGCTATTGGTTGGAATGATAGTCGTATTAGGAGACTCAGTGGCAGAAGATAAAGGTGAGACATTGAAGCAGAAAGGCATGATGACGTGCTGTCCCCATTGTGGTTGTTCTCTCATATTATTAAATACTTCTACACTGTGGTGTGGTTCTAATCTCAATGCTATGGTTTGTTCGATAAACAGAGAAATGATGAAGAACGTCCCGTCTGTGCTTTCCCTCTTGGGATCCTCAATGAGTCTGGAGGGCCTGGAGGGTCTGAAAACGACTCCAATGGAATAGGTAAGGCTCCCTCTGTTGCCTAGTCCCAATGAGTGAGCAGAAACATGTCCTGTCTTTGTTCTCCCTGACTGTCTGATGTTCTGTGCCAGTCATTCCTGGCATTACGTGAGGAGGCCATTCCTGTCTTCCCATCTCATTGTTTGCACTGCCCTAGTTTTCTTGTCTGTGCCTTGGCCGTCATGCCCGGCTGATACTCTCACATTGCCCCTCCACCTCTGCCAAGCTCTCTCTCTCTGTATGAAGCACAGACTGTTCATACCCTCCCACAGCCCTCCCCAGTCTATCAGGCTGGAGTTCACACGCGTTTGAGGCACCAGCCAGCCTCAGTCAGAGATCACATTGGGGACAACAGAGAAAAGGTCCCCTTCAGCCTGTTGTCATTTATTTTCGAGCTCCAAACAAACTGTGATACGTAATAGCTGACTTTCTATTTCATGATGAAAACATAGGGATGCTATGTAATTCATCTCAACAAATGCAAATACAGGCTTGTTATTTAATGCTTTAGCTAGAATTAGCTTATTGTTTAGAAATAGCTCAAGAGAGTTAGAATGATAAAAACTCAATAACGTTTTTGCTGATTTACTTACCATAATATACTTATTTGCATTCCTTTTTGCATTCTGTGTAGTTACCAGTCAAATTGTACATACTAGATTTGGATTTAAAATAAACATTTTAAAACATATGTAGTGCTATTTTGAGTGTGTTCATTATTTACGAAAGAGGGTAAAAGGGTTTGAAGTTCCACTGTGTCCCTGAACTCATCCTGTGGGACTGATCATTACCAGAAAGCACTTCCTGTTCAGTATTGCCCGATGGGTTGCATATGGGTTGGAGTCCAATTGGATTTCTAATTTGTATTGGTGCAACTTGCGCCAGAGGGTTACAAATCTGACTCCTGTGGCTCTTGGGGTGAGAAGCACCCAGATCATATCAGGAGGGCTGGGGTACTAGAATACTATTTAATGAATCACCTGTAGTAGTTCTTGAATACAAAATATCACTGCAAATCTTTAACATATCTGGGAAAGGTCTTCAATAATCACAGATACTTTTATGATTACTGAATTAAACACTGTGAATGGAGACAGGGCATATTACAAAAAGGTGACACATGACCAATGGAATACATACTTGGACAGTTTAGCTTATAATAAATGTTAATGTATTCACAACACTTCCTTGAAATGCTGAAAATGAGAGTAGACCAAGGGTAAAAAAATCATGTTGTCTTAAGAAGATAACAAACTGGTCCAGGGTATCCTGTAAATGGTAATTGACAAAGTGTTGGAAGGACGCTGGTGTGCTACACAGCTAAACATCAACACAAGATACAGTGCCCATCCCTAGTTCGGAATTCTGGTTTAATTCACGTTCTGGGACCAATCTCTCTGCACCTGCTACACTACATTGACAGTGTCCATAAATTACATGTGACTTCACAATCCAATCACATTAGTAGTTGATCTGCTCTGTACATATTAACCTTTGGAGTGTTTGGGTCACTATTCTTTGATGTGGTGCTGAGTGAGAACTGCAAGCCCTTCAGTGCCCTTATATTGCTGATGATTTGTCATGATCCCTGACTGGGGTCATTTTTTGGAACAACAACAGCATATTGAGTAATCTAATACCTCACACTATAGCACAAGTTGTTCGAGTGACATCTATCCTGTTATTTGCATGACAGAGGTCAACATAGCATATAGAATTGTCTAGGCTCCTAGAGGATGATGGAGCTAATGTCCCTTGGTGGTTTGAATTTGAGCCAGCAGTATCTAGGCTCTAGACTGCACTTTCTCTCTTTCGATCCCTCTATCTCTGTTCTATTATTACTATTATCCAGCGTTTACTCTAAATCTATTTCTGACTGGAGTTAATTTAGGGGTGATCATATTTAGCATTATAACTGCAACCCCATGCTTTTAAGTGAAAATGTTTAACTTTGTGGATTTCTTATTTATTATTTTAACTCCAGCCCACAGACTCCTGGGGGAAAGTATTTTATTTTGGATACTTCAGATTTGCTATTCTAACTCCAACCTCTCACTCATTATGGAAAATGTTTGATCTGTCTTACTGTATTTCCCCAACCCATTACTCTTTGGGAAAGGGTTTCATTTTGGGGGATGTAATAGTTATTGTTATAACTACAAACTCACACTCATTGGGGAAAGTGTTTTATTTTGAGGAGTTCAGACTGACTATTCTTCCCTCAAACCCCACACCCATTTGGGGATAGTGTTTCAATTAGGGGTATTCTCATTTAATATTCTAACTCCAAACACACACTCATACAGGAAAGCATTTAATTTTCGGGACTTCCTATTTACTAACACCAACACCACACCCAGTGTGGAAAATGTTAAATCTGGGGGACTGTGAAATTACTATTGTAGCTCCAACTCCCACATGCATTAGGAAAGAGTTTCATTTTTGGATCTTCTTATTTACTTTTCTAACTTCAACCCCACAACCATTCCTGAAAATAATACATTTTTGGGGACTTCTGATTGACTATTCTATCTCCAGTCCCACAGCCATTTGGGAAAGTGTTTAATTTTGGAGACTTCAGAATTACTATACTTACCCCACAATCATTGAGGAAAGTGTTTAATCAGGGAGACCTCTTATTTACTATTTTATGTCCAACCCCACACCCTCTGGGAAAATATTTACCTTATGGACTTTCAAATTGTTATTCTAACTCTAACCCCACACTCACTAGGACTTTAACTTTGAGGACTTCAGATTTGCTATTTTAACTCTTGTTTTTACTAGGCATAGGTGAAATATTTTACAGTGGTGTAATCCCTTGTAATTTCTTTCATGTTTTAGTACACTTGTTAAGCAAAATGCCCAAGATTACTCTATTCAGCCAAATTACATAATTGAGATGTTGGTCAGGTACAAATCCTATAGTGGGACCATGGGAACAACATGAATGAACAGAACGTGTTTGGCTGTTAACATCATATGCAATTTTGCCCTATTTATTTATAGGAATGTGTCCTTGCAACCATAAATCATATGAAAGTGCATTTCACATTAAAAAATTGTCCAAAATACATGATTGCCCTTTTTCATTTGGTGGCCAAATCGTACATCATTTTTGGGGAATATCGAACAATTCCAATAAAGGGAATGAATCAACTTCCACACAGGCCTATTTTTTACTATTCTAACTCCAACCACACACTGATTGGAGAAAATGTTTAATTTGTGGGACTTCAGAACTATTATTCTAACTTCAACCCCACGCCCAATGTTGGAAATGTTTAGTTTGGGTGATTTAATATTTTCTATTCTAAATTCACCCCAACACTCACTATGGAGATTTTTTGGAAACTTCTGATTTACTATATTAACTCCAGCACCCACGTTCTTTGGGGAAAGTGTTTAATTTTGGAGACTTTTGATGTACTATCCTAACTCCAGGCCTATAGTCATTGGGGAAAGTGTTCTGCTTTGAGCAGTTCAGATTTAATACTCTTACTAAAATCGCACACCCGTTGAGGAAAGTGTTTAATTTTGGTAAGTTCAGATTTACCATTCTAACTCCAACCCTAAACTCGTAGAGGAAGATATTTAGGCCCTGATTATGATGTTGGTCAGAGTTGCCTTGCACCGTCATCCTCGAGGATTCGGGACCAACCAACTTTGGTCGGCGGTCCCAACCGCAGTATTATAATGGGAGCTTGTGCTGCAGCCATAAACCGGCCAGAGCACAAGCACCTATAGAGAAATTGGATATTCTGTTAATCCCTGCACCGCATGGCAGGCACCTCAAGGTGCCTGCCACCTGGTGCAGAGATTAACAGGGGGCACCGTAGGTGCCGTCTCAGCCCCAAACCGGAGGCCCCAGGAAGCAGGGGCCCCCCAAAGTCACTTCTGACAGGCTTCCCATATCGGAAAGCCCTACATGGAAAGCCTGTCAGAAATGCCATCATAAAGGGATAATCTGCCGGTTCCGACTGCCCGACAGGCTCCTTGAGCCCGTCGGAAGCCAGCCGTCATGACAGGCCGGTTTCAATTCCGACCATCTATATTGAAATTAGGCGGTCGGACTTGAAACCTGTTTCCGACCGACATCAAAATCAGCCCCTTAATGTGGTAGACTTCAAAAGTCGTATTCTAATTCAAGTCCTATATTCATTAGGGAAGATGTTTAATTTGGGGGACTTCTGATTTACTATTCTAAATCATACTAATGAACCCAGGTTGCAAGTCAACAAAAAGCAACATTAAAGTACATTGTCATAAAGCTGTAATATCGCCTTGCCTTCTATGGTTTTGCTTAGAAAATGTAGGTTAAAAATTGGGCAGCAGTTCATCAAATATTTTGCTTTTGCTGAGATTGTTTTCATTTGTGTGATTTTTATGGCTTATTTCTGGATGTTGTATATGCAGTCATATTAACCCCTTGTGTGCCACGCCCTTTCCCCGCCCTCTGCCGGCCGTTACATTAGCGGGCGGGGTTCATGACGAGCTGGACTCGTCATGGGCACAGCGCAACCGCGGCCCATGACGAGTCCAGCTCGTCATGGGCACACAAGGGGTTAAAGAAAGGCTTCCTCCTATCAATGATGTCTGTTGAGATTGCATTCATGTGTTGCTACAACAACATTAGAGTACAAGGTTCAATATACAAACTGAATGCTTTTGTAGTTTTTGTAATATGAATGACTTTGCAGAGTGTTATTAGCTTGGAGCATGACAGTGAGCATTTAATATGTGGCAAGGAGATGGGGTTGAAATGTGATTCTTGGCGTATACATGATGGAGTAAATATGTTTCCATTTTGCTTCATAGAAGTTGTGAAAGCCCTCGATATGCTGAGAAATGCTCAACAGAGGGGCATATTTACAGGCGCCTATCGCTGCCACAACGTCACTTTTAAAGATGTTGTGGTGGTGATACGGGTTTCACCTTATTTACAAGGCAGCGTTAAGCCACTTAACGTGGCTTAACGCTGTCTTGTAAAGTAGGCACCCTTTCACGCTACACTTAGCATGAAAGGGGAGGGCAATGGGTGTGGCTGTGGGCGTTCCACCGCAACACCCATTGATTTTGACGCTACCCCATATTTACGAGGGAGGCGTAAATATGGGGCAGCGCCAAAATTAAGACCAGGGAAAACCTGGTCTTACCCTGGCATAACGAGCAGAAATTTTTATTTTCTCCGCGTTTTTGCTGTTTCCTTGTGTGCTGCATTGTGCAGCACACATGGAAACAGCAAAACACCTTTGATTGTTTATCTGCAGGAAGGTGCTCCTTCCTGCACATAAACACAAAAAAAAAAAGAAAAATTACGTTTTGCAAATTTCTATGTGTGCTGCACATCGCCATTTCAGATTGTTTATGTGCAGGAAGGGAGTCCTTCCTGCACATAAACAATCACTCCCCTCAACGCAGGCACCCTTGCACTATGGTGCAAGGGTGTCTGCGCTGGCACTAGGCAGCTACATTTAGCGCCAGCGCTGGGGGGAATGCAAGGCTGAACCATATTATTATAAATATGGTGCAGCCCTGCGTTTCTAAAGTGACGGAGCGTGTCGTTAGCCTTCTTGGCTTAACAACACGCTTCGCCACTTTTTAATTGTAAATATGCCTCAGAGTGTTTTGGTGTAAATCAGCACAGAAATAAATTACACAATGATGAGAAAGGAAGAATCTGAAATATGGTAATATGTAAGCTTTTACTGAGAGTCTTGTGGAAACATACCTGAGAAATTAGATGAAACAGAGCGACACCAGATGCCAATAAACTTTGTAGGCTACTTTAATATATAGATTCCCCAGGTAATGAAGTGATGTAAAAATATTCAACTTTTTTGGCTGAACAAGATACTCATTTTTGGTGTTGTTATATGAAGTGATGTAAAAATATTCAATCTTTTTGGCTGAACAAGATACTAATTTTTGGTGTTTTTGTATTTGGGATAAAGTAGCCCCTGTCATATACACGATAAGGCTAGTGCAAGCGAACAAGGAATGCCATGACCAAATGGAAGAATGAGGCCAAATGTCAGTCTCATTTACAGGGTCATGACTTCTGAAATGATTAACAATAGTCTTTTAACATAGAATGAGGGTATATTATTGCTTATATTACGTGGTTGCACCAATACCCTTCCCTTATGGTATTTCTTTGACTCCCATTCCTCCCTATGGACAATTATAGCTGCAAATATATAGAATAAAAGTGGTGAGAAACACACCAAATTCACACCTAAAAATTTGTAGCAAATACATATTATATGCAGTCTAAGGTGAGTCACTTCCAAAAACAGCTCTAGTTTAGAATGTGTGGTATCATGCAGATAGATTCAAGCATTCCAGTATTGAGCAATAGCTGTGCAAAAATTAAACATGCAGCTCACACATGGCTCCATTCTGCTAATAACAATTTTAGAAAAAGGATTTGCAAGAGCCTGTTATTTTTTGTGTTTCCATCTCTCTAATTCTGCTCTTTGACCAGCCATTCAACTGTCTCCTGGCATGAGTACAGTGACGTCATCACTTAACTGTGGTAGCTTATTACAGTTCATAAGTTACCTCATTTTCTTATTACATGTAGCTGGTGGTGTCAAAACTAGGGGGCTGATTACGATGCAGTCGGAAAAGACTCTGACCATCGGTCTGAGCTCTTCCAACTGCATCGTAATATGCCAGTCGGATTCCTTTCCAACCACCTCATTACGATGGACGTGGTCGGAAAGAATACGAACAGTCAATCCGACTGGCTTCCGACGAACTCAGAGAGCCCGTCCGCAAGTCGGAATGCGGCCAGTAATAATGATGTCGGGTTTTGACAGCCTTTCCGTGCCAGCGTTTTCTTTCACAGAAAGGCTGTCGGAACTCGACTTTGGGGTACCTCAGCAGGACCCCCTTGGGTGCACAGCCTCCTATTGTACCCCACCGTTGATCCCTGCACCCCGTGTCAGGCATCTTGAGGTACCTGGCATGGGGTGCAGGGATAAACTGCACCTCCTATTTTACAATGGATGCATGCATTCTGGCCGGTTTCCGGCCAAAATACATGCTTCCATTTTAAAGTATAGGCATGCGACCGAACATTGTTCGTCGGTTGGGACCACCAACCTGGTGTCGGTCGGTTCCATGACCGAGACGATGTCCTAGACTGTTAAACAGAAAAGTGGATACAGGTTTTATCCAATTGTAGTCTACCATGTGTTTATATAAAAGAAGCATAGCTAGACAGGTCAAATTATGGTCAGAGCATAAGGTAGTCATTGTTATTGTTTTTATATAGCACTGTATTTTCATCCAAGCTTAGACAAGTCAATTTATGGCCAAATTGTACAATAGGCATTGATTTAAGCACTTCAAAGTTTGCAGATATTAGTGTAATGCGGCTATTAAACCAATAGTAATAACATTTCCAGCAGAATACACTGTTCTGAAAGTGATGGTTTAAGGGCTTTTGGATGAATATTACATTTAGAAGAAATTATTGCTGCTGCAGAAGAATTTCAACTTTTACATAATGTGTCTGAGCAAAAAGAATGAAGCATGAAAATTATGCCTGAGGGAAAATATTTCTAATCTACTCTATGTATCTATGCCATGCGTTAGATATTTGTGGTATATGGACACAGGGTTGGTTCTAAGAGCTTTGTATAAGGTGCAAAGTAAGAAATTACAGTCGCACATACAGCATTAAAAGTAAACGCAGAAGTGAGAAAGATGGTGTTGTGCATGTCCAGTGTACAAAAAATATAATGATATGGTCTATGCTGGTCTACTAATCCAATATGAGTGGAGTGACGTGCTGCAACATTAATGCTCTGTAAAGATGTTCTTATTATTCAAAGAGAAGAGGGTTGATCAGAAATTCTCTGAATTGATAGAGAATGCTATTGAAGTGGGAGATACAAGCCATTTTTAGGCCACAGCCTTCCAGACAGCACTGGACAGCATTCAGAAAGTTGACCTAAGAATGCATTCTCACATTTTCTTGCTTTGCATTTGCTGGCTTTATTTGTTTTAGGCTTTTCAGGTTGAGTTCGTACCTTCCCATACCTAAACCTTGTTTACAGTATCCTTCAAAGTCCTCCCTTTCAGTAAACAGGCCTGTAAATCCTGTTCTTGTCTAGTCACTTTTTCTGTGCATTCAAAGACTCAGGTTAAATGTCAGGTGCTGTCGTCTGAGGGGGCTTGTATACTTTTGTTTCTCTGACTTCAAAGGGAGCAGATTCATGTGAAAATCTTGCTGGATATCTTGCTGGATACCGAGGGTAGGAAAGAGTTTTTTCTAGCACACGACAACATTTAAATAAATTGTGTAAGTATTTCAGAATATATCAGTATTAGGAACACAAAGGAAGCACATGGTTTTTATTTCTGAAGTGTGTTGGAAATAAATTCTTTAATATGATCAAAACAAATCATTACACTAGGTAATTCAATGTCCACATATTTTCGTCTGTGCACTGTAAAAGTAAAACTGTATCTCTGATACAAATGTAATGGTCATTTTAATAAAAAAATGTATTGTCTGTAATGGCAGTGTTCTACCACACCATAAAAACTGCACTCTGTGCCACTCCACTCTACCCTATATCACTCCTCTCTACACCACTCCACACCACTGCACTCTCCACAACTACACTCTATGCCATTGCACTCTACACCACTCCAGTCTTGGCCACACCAATCTACTTGCACAACTCCACTCTATTCCACTTTGCAACACTGTACTCTATGCCACTGCACTCTACGCCAATATACTCTATGCCAATACACTTTACTCTGTAGCATTCAGCTCTATGCCCCTGGACTCTACGCCAATCCATTGTACCCAACTCTAATCTGCTCTGCACCCCTGCACTCAATGCCACTGCACTCTACACCTCTTTACACTACGCCATTACACTCTAATCCACTTGGCATAACTGCACACGACCCTGCACCACTTCGCTCTACACAACTTCAATATACTCTGAAACAATCTACTCTATGCCACTCTGTCCCACTCCACTATATGCCACTGCACTGTATTTCACTGCACTTTACTTTGTATCACTGTACTCTACACCACTGCTCTCTGCGCCACTCTACACCACTGCACTCTGAGACTCTACTCTGCAACACTGCACTCTATGCCACTGCAATATACGGCACTATACTCTACTCTGCGCCACTCTATGCGACCCTGTTCTGCACCACTCAATGCCACTTGACACTCCTCTGCACTCTACACCACTGCACTCTAAGCCACTTGACTCTACTCTGCTTCACTTCCCTTTGTATCACTCAAGTCTATGTCACTCCACTCTGCACCACTCTATGCCACTCTATGCCATGCTACTCTACTCCACTCTGTGTCACTCCATTCTGCACCACTCCACTCTATGCCACTCCACTCTGTGCCACTCACCTCTGCACCACTGCACTCTGCACCACTTCTCTCTGCACCACTTCTCTCTACTATGCACCACTCTAATCTACACCACTGCATTCTACGACGCTGCATTGTACGCCACAGAATTCAATGCCACCACATTTAATGCCACTGCACTCTATGCCACTAAACTCTGCAACACTCTACGCTAATGCACTCTACACCAACCCACTCTACTACATGCCACTCTACTGCACGCCACTCTATGCGACTCCACAATCTGCCACTTCAATACACAACACTCTCTACCACTCCACCCTACAACACTCTACTCCGCTCTTCACCATTCCACTCTACGACACTCCACACCACTCTCCTCTACGTCACTAACTTTTAGCCATGCTGAAGAGCAGCCATACTGGTATACAACACGGCAAAAACACATTGGCAAAGCCAATAGCTCTTGCATATGTGAGACCCATTGGCTTTTCCAATGCTTGTTTGTATGTAGTTGCATGCTTTGAAGTGCAAGGTGAAGAAGTGATGGGGAATTCAGTGAGGAAATCAGTGGTGTAACAAAACATGATGAATGTCCCCCCCACCAGAATGTGCTGAGGGGCCCCCGAGATTTCCATATCGCACAGAAGTTCAGAGGCCTTAGGCTGAATAGGCGATCCCTGAAGAGTGTCCCCCACACCTGCACCGCTGGGGACTGCAGGAGCCTGTGCTATATCCCTGGAGGGAATGTCATACAAAATTATTGAATATGGTTTAATTTGTACCGCTCTTTCTCACTACTTAGTTCTCTGGTACTAAAGACCCAAAGCGGGATCTGTAGCACAACTTAAGTTTGCAGTTAACACACTGTGTTAAGTCGTTGGAAGGGAGATCATTACAAAGCATTTAAAAACACAGAATAGCTTATGAGCCTGGCTACAACCACTCCTGGAGGTAGCAGGTAACATGTAACAAGTACTAGCAAGCAATTACATAGAGCACCTAGGTCATCATTTGTAATTCTGCTAAAGCCTGATTGATAAGTTCCAGACATGCACCTTGTGGCTCACATGTGCAACCAAAAAATGACAGCTCTCCTGTGGTGGTGCATCCCTTAGGGCATTGGGGCATTGCCCCACTTATTTTTTGGCCCCATGGCCCCCACAAATAAAGATGAGTACCATTTCAAAAACATTAAGGACCTAATTTCGCCCGTCAGCATCTCGGTCCTGGGACCGAAGGACGTCTGGTCGACGGTCCTGACTGCCTAATTAGGATGCAACCGAGCACTGTTCAGTCTCATTTCTTCATTTCCCTATGGGAGCGTGCATCACAGCCATATATTGACAGTAATACATGCTCCCATAGGGAAATGGGAGGTGGTGTTCATCCCTGCACCCAGTGGCAGGCACCTCAAAGTGCAGGGAACGGTGCTCCCTCGGGCATCAACCGGAGGCCGCACACACAAGGGGGCCCTGATGGGGCCCCCAAACACCCTTTGGGATTGTGAGCTGGTTCGGACTGGCCAACAGGTTCCTTGAGCCCATGAGAAGCCAGCCGGAATGACTGGCCGGTTTAGTTTTCAACCTGCTGCATGGTAACGTGGCAGTCAGAAAGTAAACCAAGGGACCGCAGTAAAGACTGCGGAACGGCGTCTACGGCAGGTCCTTGATAAAACCAGTACAGCCGGACCTGAGGGGGTGGTGCTTATATTGACACAGACTAGACAGACTGTATTAGTGAATTACAGCGGCAATGTGCTGCGTGCACCTGGCCCCAAGTGCGCATGTCAGGTTGGACAGCCTCCTTTCTCCGGCCAACTCAATATGCACACTAGTCACCTATGCATTAGTGAGCTGGGGGTGACTCAAAGTCACATCCCCTGGTCTCAGTTATGAGCAGTGAGGCCACCAGCCCTAGCCAATTCTTGTGCTGCTGTAACAGCAGGAACAGCACCCGGATTGGCTCAGCAAGAGAGATGTGGTGGTTTGATTAGGTGCCTCCTGGCAGTGTGTTCTCATCAGCGTCCTGTGGGGCAGCACAGGGTGGGAGGAGAGGCTCTCTCTCTCTCTCTCTCTCTCTCTCTCTCTCTCTCGCTCACTCTCTTGTCTCTCTCCCATTTTGGTGTGGTTCAATTAGGAATGAGCTGAGTCAGCTGAGCTACCTTAAGTTCTACAGGACAGGGGTAAGTAAATATAAGTTTAATTACTAATTAGTGATTTCCTCGTTGGTGACCGTGGATTCATGGGGCTATAAGTTTGTTTTTCTTACTGCACTACTGTTGGAGTGAGTCAGTGTGGCAGGCTGTCTTCCACAGTATGGAGTTTCCATAAATGATGTGTACACAATGAATATGTTGCTTGAGAAGAGTTGCGAGGACTTGACAAATAAGTGGCAATTAAAACATTGCAGTACCAGAGTCTACTCGGAATGCCTTTTGCTGCCGTCTTTGTACCCATAGCGATAGGGACTGAAGAGAGATAGAGTTCAAGCCTAACGCCCCCTCCGCCCCTTCCCCCAACACGCACACATGCACACACACATGCATGCACAGAAGCAGGTGCATACACACACACACATTTCTCACAGTGTGAGGGAGGAGGAGGGCCTATGAGGGTGCATAGCCAGGAGATCGCCAGTTATGCATGACTTTCTGATGTCACAGCCTGATGTAACTTTGTGGGACATTGGAGGGGCGGACTTTCAGTCATCATGAAGAGCATGGGAACTTAAGAAGCGTGGCTACTTCTACCCAGGCCAAAAAACACAACAAATACCCCCTAAAACCACCTTCCTCAGATGGCCTGGTGAGGTTGTGAAACCTGTAATGAATTTTGATCATGCCAATAGTGCTGAGCCTTCGCACATGTGCCGGAAATGTCCACTTCATATGCTACCGATATTGGCTCGTCACGGGTTGACAGTGTAAAATATATTGATTTCATGTGACACAGCATATCTGCAGCTTATCTAAAGCAACGTCAGCATTGGAGGAGTAAATGGAAACTTGACTGTGCAACTGTAGGAGTAGAGGACAGTAATGACCACAAGTTGGAGCACACATGAACAATTATAGAAACTGACAAAGGACAGCCATACTATCTAGTTAAAGAACACTTCTACCTTAAGGCAACCAGATATCCACGTAGTAATTACAGTGTTTCCTTCTCAAAATAAAATTAATTTAGATTAGGATTTGTTTCACTATTTACAGATTTTTCATGAAATCAATAATAAATAAGCAGCCATAGTCACTGACATGGACAGTCGTGTGCTTTCAATAACTCATGAGAAGACCAGCAGCATGATGGCCGCCATGTTTTCAGTTATCCTGCTACCCATGAAATATTGTTAATTTCAGAAATTCTTAGTTTTTGAACAAAGTAGAAAAGTAATTCAATACATTGTATGATGATGTCTACATTGGAAGGTTTGAGGTGGGATTGGACCATGGTCTTTGGAATAACCAGTTCAGTTCACCTATTTATGTTACCTCTTAAGCTGGCCAGCTGTCTTGAGATCTAGTGGAAGAAGAGTTTTTGGTACAAGTGCTGGCTATATGACTTTTATTGCACTTCTAAGGGAAGTCTTAGGAGGAGAGGAGTTGGCCTAACGGCTAGGGTGGTCGACCTCGTATCTGTGGAACCGAGTTCAAGACTCAGCAATGGAGCCGAACATCCTGTGATTCTGGGCAAATCACTTAATCTCCCTCTGCCTAACAAAAATGAATGTGTCCTCATGTAATGCAACTGGTGCTATGTAAAGCGCTCTGATATCTGTACCGGGTCAAGTTCGCGCTATATAAAACTCCATTACAAAAAAAAAAAGACGCCACTATAAAGTGCTACACCCAGTTCTAAGTCTGCTCTTCACACTCTCCCACAAGATAACTGGCATAATGAAGCCCCACAAAGCAAATCTGCCATTAAGGAAAGTCTATCTTGTACAGTATGTTCATGCAGTGTTACCATGACAGCAGCAGAATTACCATTTCTCCTTGTATGTGGTAAGTGGCAAAATTCACTAATTAACTGTGTGCTTACAGGTTCAAAATGAGCTGCTTTATTATGTCGAATGCATTTTACTTTTGTCCTCCAATATCTGCGTACTAATTGGTGCTATTAATCACCTCCCTGTTGATTGCTTTGTGGTGTAATATTTAATATTGTTCCCCCACTAGGGCAGTTCAACACAATGAACCATATCACCAGCTTTGGAAGTATATCGAGCCAAAGCACTGGGTGCTGCCCTTTTAGGTGCCGAGGTCTGGGGGTATGCGGATACTCAGATGTTAACAACAGAGGAGAATACATTTATCAGATCACTTATCTGTGTTAGTTCAAGAATTCCCCTTATTCCACTTTTCTTGGATTTTGGCAGCAAACAGTGCAAATATGACACACCTAAGACCTTGAAAGTTTTGGGTCCGTATCTGGTCTACCCAGAACTAATAGAGGGGCGCATTTAGGGATTTAAATTTAATGAAGATCAATGGTGCCCTCAAGCTCCCTTGGTTACAATACATTTCAACATGGTGTAGGAGAACGGGACTCAGCAGACTCTGGGATAGTCCTGAGAAAATCAGAAAGTCTGAGGTTGCTGTACTCAAAACCAGGTTTTGGGCCTTCCTGCATGATCAACAACTAGCAATGGCTTCTTTAGGTCGCCTGACTGATCAGTTCCTTGAATTCAAGCCTAGCCCAAATTTTGAAGTTTTCCTTCATATAACTTCTCCCCCCTGGCCAAAAGTCTGAATGTGAGATTTCTGTTGGGTAGTCTGCCACTAAAAACCTGTAAAGGGAAAGTGGGCAAGGGTGCAAAATTCTGACAAATGCCCTGCCAGTGGGAAAGTACATGTTTTGTTTTTCTGCCCAGAATATCGTGGCCCCTGCAGGAAATGGATACTCCTTGACTGATTAAATCTGAAGGTTAATTCTTATAAAATTGCATATAGAATTTTAAAAACTGACAGTCAATGTTTGGCACAAACACTGTAAGGTTGTACTCTAGTGAGAGTAAGAGTACATTACTCCCTTTTTAGAATTGAATTCTGATAGCTGGGGTTCGTGCAACACTCTAATTAGTTTATGGTACTGTACGCCCACTAACCTAAGTAAGAATACAAATCACTGACAGAATATCGAAGGTCAGAATATTGAGCTATAGAAATATTGATGCAAGAATATCGAAGTCAAGAATATCAACATCCTATCTACATTATGCTAAGAGCAAAAATATCGAGAAAAAAAATATCGATGTCAAAAATATCATTTTTTATTTAAGTTAAAAAAGTAATGTAAAATAAAGTATGTAATACATATAATTAAAATAAACATAGTTACAAATATTTGTAAATGTTTAAAAATTATAAGTAATATATATAAAGTAAAAATAAATTAAACATATACATATAATATAAAGCGCGGAGGCTTTTTGGGAACATAATATAAAATATATATACTTTCTAATAATATTTAATAATTAATTTTATAACATAAAAAAAATAAAAATATCACATAAATTATAAATACATCTATACACATAAAACAATAATATAAATAAAAATTAGCAGAGGTAATACAATTACTATTCCAACTCCAAACAGTGCAACAGTAGGAAAAATGTTGGATAGCGTAGGGGTAAAAATTACTATTCCCACCTCAGTGATTGCAACAGTAGGGAAAGTGTTGGATAGCGTAGGGGTAAAAATTACTATTCCCACTCAAGTGAGTGCAACAGTAGGAAAAATGTTGGATAGCGTAGGGGTAAAAATTACTATTCCCACCTCAGTGATTGCAACAGTAGGGAAAGTGTTGGATAGCGTAGGGGTAAAAATTACTATTCCCACTCCAGTGAGTGCAACAGTAGGGAAAATGTTGGATAGTGTAGGGGTTAAAATTACTATTTCCACTCCAGTGAGTGCAACAGTAGGGAAAGTGTTGGATAGCGTAGGAGTTAAAATTACTATTCCCACTCCAGGGAGTGCAACAGTAGCAAAAATTGTTGGATAGCGTAGGGGTAAAAATTACTATTGCCACTCCAGTGAGTGCAACAGTAGGGAAAGTGTTGGATAGCGTAGGGGTTAAAATTACGATTCCAACTCCAGTGAATGTAACAGCGTTGAACATGTAAGATAGCGTAGGGGTTAAATTAACCTACTTATTACTTAAATTATTTTTATAAAATAAATAACATACTAAGAATTAATTAACTAAAAAATTAATAATAAATACCTATAAAATTAAATTAATATTTACTTAAATAACATTAAATTACTTCCCACCCTATTCCCCCATAAACACACAACCCGCTACACATAAAAAATAACACAATTAATGTAATTGTCAATCAATTAATAAAAATTAATTACCAATTAATAATAAATTAACAATAAATTAATTAACAATAAAACAAATAAATAATAATTATAACTTAATTATAATTAATATCATTATAAATTAATCAATTAATAAAAATTAATTCCCAATGTATTTGTACGCTTTGATGGTCCGTGGCAGACTGAATAAAGGTTATTTGATGATGAACACAATGAAATAATGCACTCATGACACTTGGTAGAGCATGCATGCACTCCTCTAGTGCTCTGTACTCAGGACCAGAGAAAAACATGTTCCCATCAGTCAACCGTGATTGTACACTCTTCCATCACTCGGTAACCCACTAACCCAGTAGCACCAAGGCCAGACTGGTCGCCTGGCATCGGACATTTCCCCAGGAGGCTGGAAGGGTGGGGGGGTACTTTTGTTACAGGGGGTGCTTTTGTAGCAGTACAGCCTGTTTTAAAAGCACTGCTTGTATATCCAACAGTTTTCAGGCAACAGTAACAGTGCAATGATAACTCTGGTGATTAATGTACCTGCTGTAGAGAGATCGAAGTTTTGTCCAGTGGCAGTTTTGACTCATCTAAGATAGTGCAGAGGGTAAATATTCCTGCTACAAAGAACGTGTATTATGTAGATGACAGAACTGTATTTTATGTGCATAGCTCTGTAGGATACTGCTTTTGCCACTGAGATCCTTTTGTTACTGTGCAGTTCATAAGTTACAATCATAATCTAGCACAGTGAGCTATGAACTGCCATCAAAGAGCTGCATGCAAATCTCTTTATTGATGCCATAACTACATTTTCACAATTGCTTTATTCACCTTCTTGCTTTCTCAGATTTGATTAAAAATGCACCATTTGCCCACTCTTTTTTCAAAATGTTCTCACACAACTGAATCTACTGTGTATCAAGCCAGTTATGATGGTACTACTAATAATTATGCAGATGACAAAAGTTAAAACCGAGCAACACTCACATTTAAAGTGTGGGGTTGTTTTCCCACTGTTGATTACACCGGCCAATGATTTCTACAGAGATTTCACCTTTTTTAGAAATGCTTAACCTTTGACATTCTCTTGATGAGGAAAGCTGGGATTTCGCCCAAAGGCAAGTTCCATAAAACTAAGACTGCACAAATGAAACTGTTAGCATCCAGCTTTAGTATGCCAAAAAGAGGCACCAGAAGCACTCAGCATTTCCTGCCCATCTGGTCCCAAGACTATCTGGCAAGTACAAAAGACTCTATAACTCCAAGTAACGCACAATCAAAAAGTCATATCAGAGAGCTATTAAGTGGGGTTCTATAGTGAAATTTCCCAAGCATGACCATCCACATGGATTCAAGTGCTAAATAATTGAAGGTTACATGGGCCAGTATGTGATGCTAGCCTATGCTCCACTGCATTTTGCAAGATGGTCACATAATTCTCCAACAACAATACCATATTACTGTTGACAGAAAATAAAGATGCACAGCTATAGCACTTGTCATGTCATTTGTGATCACACACTTTGAATGAGGTGGTGTTTTTTACAATGTCAAAGGCTCATAATAATACTATAGCAACCTCACATTTATTTCTATTTTCTTATGTTATAAAGATTTATGTAGTACACATTCTGCCATTAATATCACCTTGCGGCGATCCCAGATATGCAGAGTATTCAGAATGTCCTTGATTCTTTTCCTAGCACTGAAACATTAATGCTTTTTATATGGTATAATTTTATTGGCATTTCTCAACAAATCTTACAAACAAAAGACAATCTCCTGAGTCGACTTCCCATCTCCCATCACAAAAGAAGAGCTGTTGCATCAAGTGTACATCAGCCATGCACCCTTTGATCCCCATAAGATGTGTGTAATGTTCAATCAGGAAGGTCCCAGAAGTCCAGACCTCCCACCACCTCTGACAACAGTCCCACCATAATCCTGCTATCACACCCAAATCTTGGCGTGCATTTTTTGGGCAACCCCTAGATTCAGAAGTGGCAAGCTCCAATTCATAAAGTGATCTAACCCCTTGGCCCACCTTTCCAGGGACAGGATAAAGGTATTTCCAGAATCTCTTGTGGTCTCCCTCTTTGCCAATAATAAACTTATATGAAGGAAAGCCTCATTATATCTAAAGGAATCAATGTCTTCAGCATTGTGGAGTAGTGCAGGTTTAGGTTCTGTGCCAAGGACCAATCCAGAACCACACTCAATGTCCTTAGCACAATTGTCCGGAAGTTCCGTAGCACAAGACGTGACCAAATAGTGTGAAAGAAGTCATCCTTTTGGCCTCCATATCTAAGACATTAAGGCGATGAACCCTCCCAAAATACCATAGTTTAGATCGAGTAATGAAGTTTCTATGCAGAATACACACTGTGTTATACTGAATGGCAGTGTACACGCTTGTATAATTCTGAATTGCATGGCAACGGTATCCACCCGTGTGTCTATACTGTTGCCCTGCCAGTCCTCATCCTATCCAATAGATCCCGGAGATCCCTTCCCCAGGTCAACCACACAGACTCAAAAGTGTCAGGTGCATTGGCGACAATAGTGCGATTAATCAAAGATATATGTTTGGACCCAACTTTGCCTCTTAGTAATCTGTCTTCTAAGGGGTTGAACTGAGGTAGCTCATCAAGATGAGCAATATGTGAATGCAGGATATGATGGAGTTGAAGGTAGCGAAAAATTGCTGTTTATATGTATGTGGGAGGAAGTCTGCAGCTGGTCAAATGGGACCATGCAGGACCCAATAATCACATCCTCCGACATAGAGATACCTATTAGATGCCAGCCCCAAAACCCCTTGAGATCTGTGACATCTTTGAGCATGGCACCTACCCAAAGGGGAGTCCACTTACTTTTTCATTTGTGACATTCTGCGTCTCTAAGGGTCGTTCACAAGAATTTCTCATTGCCGGGGGAAGCGAAGGCAGTATACGGCCCCCATATAGACTATGAAAGAAGTGCCCTGTGCCCATAGCCCATCTCTAGGGTACAAATGCGGGGTCCAGCTGTGGGGGGTGAAGCCAGAACTCAATCACTGCTTTTCCACCCTAAAAAAAAACCTTTGAGCAATGATGAAATATGCATAAAAAGGCCTGAAGAATCTTATAGGGATAGCGTTGTAGCTGATAAGGAAGGCACACTGAAGACACCATTTTAAAGATACCAGCTCCACACAGAGAGAGGCAAAGGAGATCAAAAAGAGATATCAGCCTGGAGTCTGTAAACTTGAGTTAAAATATTACTTTCACATGCTCTACTTTAATCAGAGATTCTATAAACTCCTAGATATTTAAAGCCACCCTGCGAAAGCGTCAGTGCCGAGGTCCAACTACATTTTTCCAAGACAGCTTATTTTGGATACACCACCAATTTAGATAAGTTCCCTATGAGCCTGGAAGGTTTGCTAAAAATTAGTAGTATCTGAAGGGCTCTTCTGTATCCGGCTTCACAAGGGTCTCATAGAAAAATCATGCATGAAGCGAGAACCTATCTGAGATTTCCCTCAGTCAATTTAACCCCTGTATCAAGGCATCCACTCGAAGCCAGGCCACAGGGGGCTAAGAGCCAGATGCATGACCCGCCAATTAGCGAGTCATAAATTGTGTCGCATTTGCGACTCACAATTTGGACTTGCTAATTGGGATGCACAACAGGGTTTGAGACACTGTTTGCGATTCCCAATCGGGTCGCAAATTGCATGCCTTATGCATATTAATGAGGCTGTTGCAATTTGCAACCCCATTGGAAATGGCTGACACTCCCAGGGACAGTGGCCTGCTGGGGTCAGCAGACCTCCATGTCTGGGACTGCTTTTAAATGAAGCAGTTTTTTTTTTAATGCAGTCTGTTTTCCTTAAAGGAAAACAGGATGCCTTTAAAAAATAAAAATGAAACTTTTAAGTTTCATTTTTTAAGGGCAGCCAGTAGTCCCTGGGACCACTGACTGCCCTTAAACAATATTTGTGCATGCATTCACAAATAGGTTATTTGCGAGTGCTTTACCACCCTTCTGAGAAGGGTGGAAAACTGCTGTTGTTTTGCGACTGCAATTGTGGTCGCAAAACATTCTTACATAGCTTAAGGATTCGCTATTAGGAAGGGATGCTCTTCGAATGCCCCTTCCTAATAGCGACTCGCTAATCCTATTTTGCGACTCGCAAATTGATTTGCGACTCATAAAATAGGATTAGTACATGGGCCACAGGTCTTTTGCAGGCGCAAACGGGTCTAAAGCCCATTTGCACATGCAAAAAACCTTTGTTTGTCTGGCCCCTAAACAATAAGGGGGTGCCTCTGCCTCTTACCACTCTTGACAGGGGACTCTGCAGAGAGCTTGGAGCCTAGCTGAACTCCCGCCCCAAGCCCACGTAAAGAAGAGTGACATAGCAAACAAAGGTGTCCCAAAGGTAGTCTTCTGAAGAATTTCAAATAAATAATCCCAGGACACTGAATCAAAGGCTTTTTCAAAGTTGATCATAAGTAGCTCTTAGGGACATTGTAACCTCTTCACCATGGCCAGTGGTTGGGAAGTCTACAGACATTAAGGCTAGTAGATTGCCCCACCATAAACCTGCACTGGTCTCAATGAATCAAGGAGCTGATCATTTCCAAGACAGGCGTCACCAGAACGTTGGCCAACAGCTTTACCTCTATGTTAATGATTGAAATTGGCCAGTATGAGCCACATCAATCTGGTGGGGCTTCTAGTTTTGGAATGAACACCATGTCAGCTATTTGAAGATTATTTGGTAGCATACCAAGCGCTGACAACTTGTTAATTAACGCCCTGATTGCAGGAACTGAGTGCGAATCCATGAGTGTAAAGAACTTGACATTGTGATAGAGCCTACTATGCCCTCTGGTCAAGCCTGCTGATCATCCAAAAGGGATGTAAATGTCAGGTCTCTGACAAAGTCTGTTAACATCTCAGAGTCCCAGGATTCACATTTAGCCTCAAGAGAAGATTAATGTATGGCAAATTTGGCTATTACCTGCTGACCCACAATCAGTTGGCCATCAGCACACCGAATAGTGGATATATACTTAGGTGAATCCCTGTGTCTACATAACCAGTGCAACAGCTTAGACACTTTATTACCCCATTGGTAACCTCAGTTTTGAGTGGTCTACCACACTGACTGTGTCTACCCCAGTAGTAATTGCCAATTGTTTATTCTAAGATGGGGAACATTACAAGGTAGGGTTAGAGCTGGGGCCAGGTGACATTACCTGGCTAGTACTCCTATAGCATTAATGTGCCTTAGAGACCACCCACAGAACCACCTGGGATCTCACTGAGCCAGTATTCTGTGAAAAGTAGCTCTTGGTTTCAGTAGTTATATATGCTTTGAACCAGGAAAACCTAAGGATCACTGGAGACTGGGGTAATAACTATAACAAACAACACACTGATCCCTAGTAATAATACTTTAGGTGCAAAGAACCAAGTGGCAAATAAAATGTATTCAATGGAGTTTATGAAAAACAATTAAAAGACACATAGCAGAGCAGTAAATATTGGTGAAAGATAAACATGCTCAATGCTCTCTTTAGAAGTGATGCACTCAAGTGATAAATGGTGATCAGCAAGTGTATCAGCAGCAAACACATGAAGAGCACAGCTCATTGTAGCAAGGTCTCTTTTCTTTTTTTTTCTTTTTTTTTGGTAAGGATAAACACTATCATCTGAAAATGACAATACAATACCTGAAATTGAATACATGCAAATACCATAAATACAACAAAAAAAATATACAGTCAAAGCAAATCTCATATACGTCAATGGCAGACAAAAAAAGAGAAAAAATTTAAACCATTATTTTTTTCCCGGTTCCTAATTGAATCGTGCAGCATATAATCAACCCAGATTACTCTTAGATCCATTCGGTTATGGGAGACCAAATCTTGGCTCCCATTGCTCTCTTCCTTATACCTTTAGTTTTATAAATTGAAAATTCCAAGTTATACATCGCTAATAGCCTTGAGCGCCAGGTCACAAAAGTCGGGGGGTCAGGGCTAATCCAATCCTTAGTTATACTAGCACGTAACACTGCCATACAGATAAACAGAAAGGATTTAGTAGCTTGTGATCTTAAATGTGCTACAGTATCAGTTCCGACCCCGATCAACACCAATTCCCCCGTTACACAGGCTCCCATGATTATACCAAGAAACTGCTCAATTTCCCCAATAAATACCCTTAACTTAGGGCATGAAAAAACATATGAACCGAGTCAGCTACAAAAAGGCTGCATCGTTTACAGTTAACACCCGCAGATGTCCCCCATTTAGAGATCTTGCTAGGGGTATAATACAGATCAAATAGGGCCATATAATGCTGCACGCGCATTCTACCGGTCATCAAGACTTGATTAGCAAGTCCTAAAGATTCCCTGATATTAATCTCCTCCACCCCCAATTTCCTTTCCCACTTCCCCTGACATAGATCTACATCATCTGGGAATTTCTCTAATATGTGAGCATAAAATTGGCCGATGGGTGTTTTTCTCTTCATTTTTTCAATAAGCCCAATCTGAGCACGCTGGTGTTCGAATTCATGCCCTTGTTTAGTTAGAAAACTTCGAATTTGGAGAAATTTAAAAAAATCTTGTTTAGCTAGGCCATATTTCAGTTGTAGGTCTGCAAATGACATAAATTGACCTTATTCGCATAAATCCCCCAACCGGTAGATTCCTTTTAATCCCCATTTATAAGCCACCTGATCGCTGAATATAAGTGGGAGAAGCATAGAAGCTGAAAATGGGGTGTAGGCATTAAGCTTAGCAATACCTAATTTGAGCTTGACATGTCTCCAAACAGAATAGGCAGCACTAAGAACTTTAAATTTGGTTTTCTTGAAATAGCTTGGTTCTAAGATTTTTACTAAACAATCATTAGTCTCCTCCCCCAGCCCAAATTCATATATTGATGGACTATGGCAGGGTAAAGTTACTGCCCGAATACCAATTACCAAAGGGCTCATGTTCTGCAACATTGCTGCCCAATAATACAATATAAAGTGTGGGATACCCCAGCCACCACGATCTTTTGGAAGTACCATTTTCTTATAAGCCCTTCTCTGCCGGCTGTAACCCCATAGGAATCTAAAACAAATCCTCTCTAGCTGCTTAAAGCAAGATGTAGGGAATTCTATAGGGATCGTTCTAGACATATATAGAAACTTTGGCAATACCAGCATTTTTAATACATTAGATCTCTCATAAAGAGATAAGTGTAGATGATCCAACCGCTCCAATGTTGTATTTTCTTTAGCCAGCACTGGATTCATGTTTAATTCTGGAATATTCCCAACTGGCGTTGATATTTTGATGCCTAAATATGTAACTTCTGGCACGATGGACACTTCAGCCGGAGGATCACCACCCACATAAAGAACCTGGGTTTTAGAAATGTTTATTTTGTAGCCAGAAAAGCTCCAGAACTGACTTGCCAATGAATTAATTGCAGGTATTGCCGACACTACATCTTTTGTTATAACAACAATATAATCGGCATATGTAGTTGAACTGGTTCTATATCTGTATGTTGATTCAATTTATTCAGAAAAAAATCAATATATAAAGCAAATAAAAGAGGAGAAGAAGGGCAGCCCTGCCTTGTACCTCTACCTATCTTAAATGAACCAGATTCCTGACCAGAAATTTTAATACTTGCTTCCGGATTGATGTATAATGCCCTAATTGCTTGCCGAAACTGAGGACCAAAACCCTTTAAACTTAGAACTTCCCACATATGAGGCCAGGAAAACCTGTTGAATGCCTTCTCGGCATCCAGCAGGATTACCCCTAATGTGGTCTCAGTTGCTTGTGCCCAATCCAATAAAGAAATCACACGTCTCACGTGGTCTGTAGTATCTCTACCAGGGATAAACCCATGTTGGAAGTTAGAAACCAGCCCCGAAATAACACCAGCTAATCGAGTAGCTATGATCTTAGAATAGACTTTGCTATCGGAATTAATTAATGATATAGGTCTATATGAAGTAGGCAACATTTCGGGTTTGTCCTTCTTCAAAAAAACAATAATAGTGGTTTTACACCAGGACGTCGGCACCTTTCCTCTTTGAACAGATAAACATAATGCCAAAAATTCGGATTTTAAAACTTGGCGAACGGTCTGATAAAATTCAAGGGGGATACCGTCGGGTCCCACGGCTTTACCTACTGCCAGTGATATTATTGCCGCTTCCACTTCATCCCAAGTGATATCCTCATCTAATGCTTCCATCTGATCATGTGTCAGTTTTTTAATATCCAAATCAAAACAAAACTCCTTGAGTTTCTCTTCTACTCCTATAGTGACATCCGGTGTATATAATTCATAATAAAATTGCCTGAACACATTAAGCACTTCAGCTGGGGTATCCAGTACTTGACCAAGGGGATCCTGTATCCTATTAATCCTATTAGCAACTTCTTTCTGATGTAGTTTTTTTGCAAGTATTCGACCCGAGTTCTCGCCAACCTCATACAATTCAGACTTCTCGATAGCAATTTTAGAAGCTAATTTCTCAGCAAAATTCTGATAGATCTTTATTTTTTGAGAGGCAATATCACTTACAGTTTGTGTCGTGTTTTGACCTCTGATTACCTGCCCCATAAGTTCAATTTCTAATTCCCTTAGCTTGCTCATTCCCAACTGAATTTCCTCACGAACCTTCCGCTGTTTATTGATATCCACGAACTCCAGCCTTAAATGCATCCCAGACAATAGAGTCTGAAGTGGACCCACGATTAATTTAAAAAAATTCAGTAATCCGTTTACTCATTTGTTCGCAGTATACAGAATCTAACAGCAGTTTCCGATCAAAAGTCCAAACTCTTGGTAAACCACGACTGCTACTGCAATCCAGATCTAACACAATAGGATTGTGATCTGGTATAATTTTAGGCAGAATATGAAAGCTAGCATTTTTAACTTGCTCAATTGTTAAGAAGAAATAATCTAAGTGCAAATGTTTCCTATGGGGTGCAGAATAAATGGTTGCTCCCATATCTCCTTTCCCCATGACATGCCATGCATCGACTAACCCAAATTCCTCAGCGATCCCTCTAGTAGTTTTAAACACTTTAATCTTCTTCCCAGCATATGATTGATCACTAGTAATATCAAAGTTACCTTCCAAATGTAGCGGCGATGGCCATGTCACTAGCTCAATACTAAGAAAATGCAACATGTCTGGATCATCCAAATTCGGACCATATAGTGAACATATCGTCATTGGGACACCCCCTACCCAGAGTTCAATGATAACCCACCTTCCCAAAGCATCTTCTTTAACACGCTTACAAACCCCCAACCAAACTTTTGCAGAACCGCTACCCCTCTAGTAGTTGAGCTCTGTCGAGTACAACCCAGTACTTGCATACCTAGATCATTTAAATATTTCCGGTTGTTCCAAGCAATGTGGGTCTCCTGTATGCAAAGCAAATCCACCCGCATTTTAGTTAAGATTTGCGCCATAACCCCCCTTTTTTTCGGTCATTGAGGCCACAGACATTCCATGAACATATTGAAAATGTACCCATCATAATAGTACTGTAGACAGAGTGGACAGGTCATCTTTAGCTTGCTCTCTACCCACCGCTTAAAACACGATTTAGCAATTGACACAGCACACATCACAAATGTTACCATAACAATAATACCGGACACATAGCCTACCAATAATGTACTTATCCTTACCCTACCACCCCACCCCCCCAACCACCCCAAAAACCAACCCACCCAACCCCCCACCCAAAAGAGGCACAAGGACTGAATAGTCCCTTTGATGATGGAAAGAGAGGGTTGTTACCACTCGCCCAGCCCCCCCACACCCTCCTGAGAAAAAAAGAAACAGTGAGTTTAGGAATCAAATCACCTTCTGACCACCTTCTAAGCAACAAGAGCATCGCTACCATAGGCTCATCTAAATAGAGGTTAAAAACTCTTTCGCAGCATTTTCAGAGACAAAAAAAAGCGTTTTGTCTTTGTAGATGATTTTAAGTTTAGACGGGTTGAGGAGGAAGGCCTGTGCACCTTTAGCTTGAAAAAGTGGGATCAATTGGCGTAAGTGCCATCTTTGTTGTACCGTAGCCTGACAGAAATCAGGGCGGACGAAGAATTCACAGCCCTTCCCACTTCTTTTGCGATCGGGCCTTGCTAGGTCATATAATGCCTCCCTAAGCAGAAAATTGTTCAAACAAATCAAAATAGCCCTAGGCTTTGTATCAGGACCCGCCCTACCGCCCTGCATATGAAAAGGAAATCTATGGGCACGCTGCAGTTCCAGGTCCCACTTCCATTGACTCAAATCGGTAAAGGCCTCTGTAAATAGATCAATGACAAACTGCCATATGTCTTTGCCCTCCTTTCCTTCTGGAACACCTAATATGCGTAGATTGTTCCTTCTTGCGCGATTCTCTAAGTTAGTAAGTTTCCAATTGATATCGTCCTTTACAGTTTGTAGTGAAGTTATACTTGATTTCTGCTGTACTATCTCATCCTCAATTATTGATATTCTTGTCTCTGCTTCCCCTATCCGTGCAGACATTTCTGTACAGGACTTTATTACCCGCCGCACAGTATTTTGAAGTTAACGGACCGTGCCCTGTGTGCGCAGACTTTCTGCTTTGGTCTCTTCTCGGTGAGTCATAATAGCTTGGTATATTGTGCTCAAAGTAATTTCATTTTCAACCGGCACATCGGGACCAATTATTTCTCGAGATGTAGTGATGCTACTGCCACCCAAGCCACACAGACCTCCATTTGTCTCCCCAAGTTGCGGTGAAAATGAATAATCCCAGACTAATGACCCAGTCTTAGTGCACACTTCCTTTGATTTGGAGGCTAAATTAGAAAGATCTCTTGCTTTCCGTACCGTTCCAGCGTCAGAGACATCTAAATTTTCTTCGTCTTCTTCATCTTGTAAACCAGTACTAGCCTCACTTCTCTCGTCAGGCCAGTCATCTTCAATACTCTCATTCTCCGAAGAATTAGACGGCTCCGACAATTAATAAAATTTGCCACCAGAGTCTCCAAAGTCCATATCCTTTGCAAGCGCTTTACCCCCATTCTCCCCACTGGGACCAGGATCTAATGATGTTACTTGAAAATCCTTACAAGCCAGGTCAGTAGGTGGTAGTAAGGCTGTAGTATGTTGAAGTTGTGCAGATTTACACCCGCTAGGGGGTATAATATCTTGAAGTATATCCACTTCCATACATATGCTGTTATGCACTGAACCCAGTAAACAGGAGGTTCCCCCATTAACTGTTACTGCCGCCTCCCCCTGTTGTGTTGAAGATATTGGGGATTTTTCCTTCACAGTGGACGCAACAGTAGAAATTGCTGGCTTTTCGTTCTTTTTACCTAACTGAGTTTTAATTAAGGTCCCCTTTTGGAATATTCCTGTGACTTTAACGGGCCGTCCAGCAGTAATGTCTTTACACTGCGAGCCCCCGGGAGAAGGGTCAGATTTCCCATGTTCCTGACGACCACCGAGGATAGCACCACGTCCATTAGCTGAAGGGGAGATCAAAACTGCAGAAGCTGCAGAAGCTGCCGCCCGTGTCTTGGAGCCTTTCGCTGCGTTCTTGGGAGGCATTGCTCTGTCTATGCAAACGCTCTGGTCCTGGATTCCCAGCGGACCCTCAGTCTGCTCCGTTTGAGCCCGAACCAAACCCACACACCGCCCAATGCTGGCCAATCCCGCACTTGCTCCTAAGCTCCACCGGCATTCGAGCAGTCCAAACAGTCCCCGGCGCTCATGGGAGATAGCACACCGGGACACAGAAAACCCTTGTGGAAGCAGGCGAGGGAGCAGCCACAGCATGCCCAGAGAGCTCCGTACTTTGATTCAGTTCAATTCACTCTGTTTTCATCGCCGTAAGTAGAAAGAGCAGGGGGGTAGCGCCGAGGAGTGTAGAGCCCGCTCACACGATCGCAGCCGCGATCGCCATCTTGCCTCCTCTCATTGTAGCAAGTTCTCAACGATCATATAGGGTATATATTTTAACGTCTATCGTGTTTAGATCCCAATAACAATGGTGGGATCATCATCAGGATCAAGGAGCCTGAGAGAGAGATTATGAAAGGTAATGCAGTTGCTAAATGAGGGGATACCTCGTGGCAAGCCTCAGGAAAAGGGTGATGGCAATGGTATGAGCTGGAAATATGCTGGATGCCCATAGGGGGCTCCAATCAGCCCGCAGTGGGAGGCACACACGTGGTCTGGGTGTCAAGGTTGAGTGCCAGATTCCTTAACTGGAACTGGGCTCGAATTATACCCAAAAACTTGAGATGCGCTGGTAGCGCTGACTAATAGCATGGAGTCCATTTGGGATAGTGAGTTCTCAATGGAATGTGGGGGTCAGCCACCAGCCCCAAAGGCACCAGCCACCCAGTCTGTTGTGTTGCTAGTTTAATCAACGAATGGTCTGAAACGCATCTAGCCAAAGATGGATAACCCAAAACAAATATTATTACTGTTTCAGGGACTAGAATATAATCCTGTCTAGAATAGGAACTATGCAAATCCAAGTAAAAGGTAAAGCCACTATGGCAAGGATGGAACCTATGCCAGTTTCACAGAGGCCCATTGAATCCATAAAACATGTTAAGGGGTGGTGCATTGCTGAACACCTCCACGTATCCAAGATCTATCCACTACCCAATCCACAATCCAATTAAAGTCTCCACCAATGAACAATCATCCTTCGGGGAGTTGCGAGAGCAGACAACTGAGGTGCTCAAGCAGAGAGGATGTTAGTGAGGAGGCAAATATACATTTACCACAGAGTTCAATGAACCCTGCCAACAAGCTGCCCATGGCCACGTAGCACCCCTGAGTGTCATAACAAGTCTGTGTGGGACTGAAAGGGAATCTATTCTTGAACAAACCAGCAACACCACATGACACCCTAATGAGGCATGCATTATAGACCCTATCTAATCCATAGCTATACAGGGAAGGGAAGTTGTTGCCCGTGAGATGTGTCTCCTGTAAGAGAAAAACATCTGCATTGTATCATTTGGCTGACTTAAGTACAGCACTTCGTTTGAGCTTATCTAGAAGGCCATTAACGTTCTAACAGACAATGCGAAAGTGGGTGGGGGCAGGAATTCTAGTGTGATCAACGATCAATTGTGAGGTATATATGGGGTGCAATCCATGTATGTTGTGCAATGAGGATTGGAACTATTTAGTAGGAATACACAAAAAAGCAGTAAAGCACCCAAATATCAACAAGAAACAGTCTAACTCCCCCTCCCGATACCGCAGAAAAAATGAGAAGCATCTGTTAAGCAGTCTACATGAAAAAATTGCCAAAGGGGACCATCCTATTCATGGTCTTGTGTGACAGCAGCCCCAAAAGACATCCCTTACTAAAAGTCAATACTGTGTCCAAATAAAAGTATACATTGGATGGGGCATGTTGCCACTGCTCTGTACTCGGAACAGCAGATCAGCAAATCCATCAGGGCCCCTAAGAGACACCCTCCCATGTCAATACCATTCCAGTCTGATGACATCTCCAATGATGTCCAGCATATAATGTAAGATAAATAACCCTGGGCAAGATCCCAAGAGCAGTAGAAGAGCATTAGATATAGATGAGTCCTTGGTGAGATTTTGCCTGGGGTTTTTAGACAATATCCAGTTATTTTCTGCTGGCCATCAGGGTGTCCACTACGGGGCAGATGCCCTATCTGGACAAAGGTCTCCACCTTCCCTTGTTTCATCCACCCTGGAGTATCCAAGATGCCACCTCAGCTGGCCCTCGGGAATCAACTGTGAAGAATCCCCAGCAGCGGGCCACTATTGGTCCAGAGAGCAGGGCTAAGGCATCGCCTTTTCTTCAGTGGCCCAATCCCAAACAGGTTCCAGTGTCTTGAAAAAACCCCAGTTTAGAATACCATATTATTTTCAATATGGCAGGATAAAGCAAACGGTGTTCCAACTGTACTGCATGCAGATTTTGCTGGACTCCCTCAAAAGATTTGCACCATCACTGACTCATTCTTGTGCAATTAGGGGAGATCATGATGTTGCTAGAGTCATGCAGGAGATTTCCCTTCTTCCATGTGGCCTGAAGGATAATGTCTCCCTCTTTATGATTAAGAATCCTGGCAATAATTACTCTAGGAAGGGCTTAGTGTGTGGGCACCCAGCCAGAGCTCTGTGAGCCTGTTCCATGTTGAAGCATGGTGATAGCACCTTGGCTCAAAGCCCCAGCACTGCAGCCACTGATGGATAAACTGTTCAACACAAGGGCCCTCAATGCCTTCTTGGAAGCACACCAGGTGAATGTGGTTGCAACAGATCCTGTTCTCCACATCCTCAACTCTGTCAAGCAAAGCATAGTTGGAGACAAAGAGCCACCTGACTTAAACTATCAAGTTCCTCACTGAATCCTCAAGTTTTCTGATCCTGCCTTACGTCTCAGTGGTCCTATCAACAGCATTCCTCACATCTTGCTGGAAAAGTAAACACATCTGAACCAACTTCACAAATGCAGGTCTCAATATTGTGGTAGATGTAATGTCATCAGCATAAAGCACTTACTGACTTACTGTTCATTAGTCTGACTGGTATGTAGGGGCGCAACAAAGAACCTCCACTTCTGTATTTCTTGGGCAAGTTTCTGTATGGTGCCCCAGCTGTGGTTCATGGTCTTCATTTCTTTCTCTTAAATTCACCTCCATGCATTCTTTGGCCTGCATCCCTTCTGTTTGCCTTCTGGGGTCCAGTTTAGTGTTGTTCTTGTGATGGAGTCCTGTTCTCTTCTGATGGTGTGTCCTATCCATCTCCATTGTTTTCTCATTCTGATGGTGTCTATGCTTTTTTGCATCTGGTGAGCAGGCCCTGGCTGGAGATGATTCACGGCTACGAAATGTGCAAGATTCTCAAGCTACTGGTGTGGAAGGTGTCACTTTTTGCCATGCGTCACCATTCTGAACCATACAAGAAAGTGGACAGAACACAGCTCTGTTAATAGCCTCAGCTTGGTGTTGGTAATGACCTCTATGCATTGTTCAGCATCCTGGTGGCATTCTTTGGGATTTTTAGTTGCATTGCTGCTGATTTCTTTATGGTGATCTTCTGGCCCATTTGCTGTGCATAGATGTTGAGGCTTCCCTAGTATCATTTCAATCTCTAATAAAGCTGTGCTTATTATACTCATTCCCATACAGTGTGGCAATCTTCACATATTCTCTTCTGTTGTCCAACCACCTTCTGTGTGCCAGGCACCACCACAAACTGTACTCTGTGCACTAGACTTTCAGAAGGTAACTTTATCAATGTGTGATTAACCTGGTCTCCGTATTCGGCCTGCACTCCATTACGGTGGGCCTGAACTTGTGACCTTCCATCTGTCTAGCACGACCAGATGACCGTGAGTGGCGCTTTGTGCTTTTAGACAATGTTCTACTTAAATCTTTGAAATTGCATGTCTCCCATTCTACTGATTTGATTTTTGTTGTTTTGGTGTCAAATAATCAATTAACATTTACTCAATTTTTCTGAATTGCTGTGGGAGTTTTCTTTACTTCTGTTTTTTACTTTATTCTGTTTTGTGTGGTACACAAATACTTTACTCATTACCTCTAATTAAGTCTGACTTCTTTTGTGCTAAACTACCAGAAGGTGAAGCAGCCCTTAAATTAAAGACTGTTGTTGATCACTCAGACAAGGATTTTGGCTCTTGATGAGAAGCACTCACACCCCACTCAACTAACAACTCTATTTCTTGCAAGAACTCTGTGCATTTTCCACTGTTAACCAGTAGTAAAGTATCTGTGCCCTCCATTCAATATGATGAAATTGATATACACCTAATTGGCATGGTTAACTTACTTTTAAGTTATGAATATAATGTACAAAGTGTACCCATGACCAATAATTTCAATGTCACTAGTGGATTGCAGCTATCGTGGTGCCATCCACTTCAGTGACAGTGTAAAATATGGCTTCAAGCCTACCACTGCAGCCTAACTAAATCCACGTTTAACATGCAATTTGACTTTTCAATATAAATCCTTTTGACAGGACAATATAAGTCCCTTTTTGTGCATGGGTGAGGGTGCATGGTATTTTAAAGTAAGACATGTAGAAATCAAATGATACCTGTTAGACCTTTCAGACCTCAAATGTTGTGTCTGCTTACCTCTTCTTGTTGCTGAATATTTGTGTTGGCCTTAGGACTTTGAGCACTTTACCACTGCTGACCAGTTCTAAAGTGCATGTGCTTCTCTCCTAAAACATGGTAGTATTGGTGTATACAAAAGGGACACATTTAGTTTACTTATAAGTCACTTGTAAAGTGGTATACCACATACCTAGGGCCACACAAGTAGCCTTTCAAACCTGTCTCAGGCCTGCCACCACAGAGCCTGTGTGTGCAGTTTTAGTACACTTCAACTTTGACGTGGCATTTAAACACTTGCCAAACCTTAAAATCCCCTTTTATTACACATAGGTCTCCCCTAAGGTAGACCCTAGGTAGCCCAAAGACAAGGGTGCTGTGTAAGTAAAAGGTAGGATATGTACTTTTAATGTTTGCACATCCTGGTAGTGAAAAACCCCAAAATTCATTTTTCACTACTGTGAGGCCTACTTCTCTCATAGGTTAACATTGGGAATTCCTTACTACACTTTTAATCTGTAATTCCATATTAGAAAGGCGTGATCGTGTTTTATAGCTTTAGAATGGTAATGGCATATTATTTTTATTGGTTAAGTTGAATTTGACATTACTATTTTATAAAGGTGACTTTTAGAAAGTAAACATATCTCTGCGCTTGCCGCTCTGTGTGTCTGCAGCCTCTCTCTAATACACATCTGGGGTGGGTGACAGCTACATTTTGTGCATTCCCTCTAGACAGCCACAAATACAGGGAGGTTAGATGTGTCATCTGCATTCTGATGGCTCTTCCTGGGCAGGAAAGGAGGGAGGAGCTGACACTTAAACCTGAACAGGTAGTGTCCTGTCCCTTCTCAAAGGGCTGAGTATCCCCACAGCTAGTCTGGAGCTGGACTAGGAAGAAAGGGCGCCTGTACATTTAAAGACGCTTCTTTGAAGTCACCTCCACTTCAAAGGCACAACTAGGTAAAAGTACTGGAGCCCTGACCCCAGCAAATCATACACTTCTGGACATATGGCTGAACTCTGTCAGAAGAACTGCTGTGCTGCATCAAGGACTGACACTCTGCTGGACTGCTGATCTGGAAGACCTGCTTTTCTGCTGTGCTCCCCTGCTGCTGCCTGACACTGCTGAGGGAAAGCTGGGCATGGCCTTGCAACCAAAGTGATCTCCAACGGCTTGTTGGCTTGCCTCCTGTTGTTTGAGACTCAGGGCTATCAAAGTCTCTACACTTGATCCTGTGCCTGGTTCACTGGAAGTGGAAAGCAAATGCAAGGTGATGATAGACAAAGCACTGAAGCTTTTCAGACACTCACCCCCAGTCACAGATCTGGGTTTAATCCATCATTGTTCTTTAGCTCACTTCGCCATCCCAGAACAGACTCAGCTATATGCAAATCAATCTTGACCCTGCTCCTCACGGGAACAGTCCAGCCTGAACTGCCAAACCAGGTCTTCCCTGGACTGGAAACAAGCATCCTGGGACCGGTTTCGGGGTAACACTCCTCATCAGCCAGGCTAGCTTGAATCCAGTGGCAAAGTGAGCAAGGGACCCACGTCTGGGCATATCCTGCCAACTAAGGGTGAACAAAGCAAACAGAAGGAGATGATGGATTCAACCCATATCTGTGACTGGGGCAGTGTCTTAAAAGTTTCAGCGCTCCATCCATCATCACCTTGTGTTTGCTTTGTTCGACCTAAGTTGGCAGGGTATGCTTAGATGTGGGTCCCTTGCTCACATGCAGAACCGGTGCATCAACCTGTTGCGGGAGTAGGCTTGGTGCATGGATCTCTAAACCAACATACTATCTTAAATGCCTGATGCATTCAAACTGCGCATTGCTGCTGCTGCAGTGTGGGTATATTGATGCATTCCCTCGACTGCGTGGAGAAACCCAGCACATCGCTTTTGGTACCAACGGAACTTGCCTCAACGCTTAGTCTATGAAACCAATGTATGGAGAAAATAAATGCATCAGCTTGACTGCGGGCTCGATATTAACGCATTGCTCATCTGCACCCCGTATCTTGCTGTTGCGACCAGGATGAAGGTACTCTGTTGACCTGTCCAGCGTGGCTCCTGTCCTCAGCCTGCACTCCATCGTGTTTGGCATGAACTGCTGACTTTGCCCCAGTCCAGCATGACCAGATAACCCCTATTGGTGCTTATTGCTTCTAAGCGCTAGAACTCTTTCTATTCTTTAAAAATTAATATCTCGAACTCTACTTATTGGATTTTTGTTATTTTGGCCTTGATTTATTTATAAAATTATTGTATATTTTTCTAAACCAGTGTGGAGTATTTTTGTGTTGATTTACTTGTGTTATTGTGTGTTCGTGTTGCACAAATACTCTACACTTGACTGCTCTGTGCCAAGCTCCCAGAGGGTGAGCACAGGTTGTCTTTTAGTGTGTATCTGACTTATCTTGACTATGAGTGTGGTTCATGCTTGGACATTATGGTTCATGCTTGGAATACCTCTGCTAACCAGACACACAATTTCTAACAGAACCAAAACAAGGACCACATCTATGTGTGGAGGAGAGAGAGAAAATATTTTGTGATTGGGACTGTAGCATGCTGTCTCCCTTACAAATCACTTTTACAAAAGGTATCCTACCATCCTCTGCTCAAGTTGTCTAAAAAATTATGAACTTGTCAAGTTCCTCTAGTGGAAACATTAAATAGTTAATGTTTCCACTGGTGGAATGGGACAAGTTCATAATTTTTTAGAGAAATTGAGCAGAGGGTTACCTTTTGTAAATTAAATTTAAGGTTACACGTGCCCTTACACAGCCCTAAGAGCTATTTTCATTGTAGCAACTTCCATATGAAAGCATTGGAAAGCAATATTAAATCTGATAATGTAATCTCTGGCTAGGAAAAAGATAGAAATCTCATTCTAGGACTCTTCGTAAAATTTCCCTTCCAAAGGGCCCTGGAGGACAATTTGTATTAGCCTCTAGCTGTAGCCCTCTATATGTTGAACCCTGAAGGAGGTGTAAAAACTGCTCCCAGAGCAGGAGACAAAGGTTTGGTTGTGGGGAAACATTGTCTAGAGAAACACAGCAATGGCTGAACCAACAATGGTGAACACTAAAGACTTTCAACTGAAGTGAGTGTTATCATGCACTGCATTTTCCACAATGCATTTGGGCTAATTGTGTTCTGGTATGCCAGTAAATGTGTTCCCTCCTCCTCTTGTGATTGGCTCCTTACTGAGTTATTGGGCTAATGCGTTCTGGGATGCATCTGGGCTCTGGGAGTGGTACTAAATGTAGAAGACTTTGAGCAACATTGCCAGCACCCCCAAATTGTACTTGTTACTCTCTACTGCTAAAAGGACAACAATCCTAAAACATGTGTCTAGAGTTACACAGCACTGGCTGCGCCAACAATGGTGAACACTAAAGACTTTCAACTGAAGTGAGTGCTACCATGCACTCCATTTACCACAATGCATCTTGGCTAATTGTGTGCTGGTATGCCAGGCAGTGTGCTCCCTACTCCTTTTGTGATTGGCTCCTTGCTGAGTTATTGGGATGATGAGCACTGGGATGCACCTGTGCTCTGGGAGTGGTACTAAACCTAAGAAGACTGTGAGTAGCATTGTCAACACTCCCACATTTCACTTGTTACTCTCTACTGAAGAAGGACAACAATCCTGAAACATCTAGAGATACACAGCACTGGCTGTACCAGCAATGTTGAAAGCTAAAGACTTTCAACCAAAGTGAGTGTTATCATGCACTGCATTTATCACAATGCATCTGGGCTAATAGTGTGCTGGTATGACAGGGAGTGTGCTCCCTCTTCCATTTGTGATTGATTGTGGGGAGGTGTTTCTGTTCCTCTTGTAGGATGACCATTTGGGATGTGCCCAGGAACCTGATCAACTTCAAAGAAGGCCTAGCTAGTCACAGGCAAATGTTAGCTGACACCCGGGCAGGGCCATTCTTTGTACCCCCAGCAAGACAGACTCCAATCACAGAGGGAGGGTGGCTGCCTGTAGAACTGGTTTAAAGTGACCACAGGGAAGGGGCTGCTCATTTCCCTGGCTACAACTTTGAGGTGGAACACAAGCTTTGCACAGAAAGATTTTCAATCTTGAATTTAGTCAGAGATGAGCACTGTGGCATAGTTTGCTGAAAGATTAGTGGAGTATCCCTGAGAACGTTTGGTTTAATGGTTAGGAAGGGGCAGGAGTTGCCTACAAGCTGGCACCAGGCATAAATGTGGCATCCACAGGATCCTCCTCAGAACAATCCTGGAACAATAGAAGATTAAAAGACATGATCCTCTTGTCTGTGACTTGGAAGGACATGAAAAACTGAACTGCTCTTCCTCTTGCACCCAAGACAAACAAGTGGACTCCAATGGTCATAAGGCTGACCTGCTGCTTAAGCTTCTGGGCACACAAGCTAAAAGGCTCCTTTCCTGCAACTGCCCAGCTGATCAGTTCCAACTGGACCTGCCCAGGACCCTGCTGGTGGCTTCTGCTGGAGTGAGTCTTGATCTCCAAATGTTGTTTCTGAGGTCCTGGAGCCTTGCACTATGTCAAAGTGTTCTCCTCTTAACATACTGAGATTTAGTGAGGAACATCACAAGCTTTTTTCCACATGTGTAAGGCTTGGAGATTTTGGGTCTCACAACTCAGGTTGCTCAGGAACAATGCACTGATTGAAGGCAAGAAACAATGCTTCAGGGACTTTGTCAATGGAAAGGACCACATTATTTACTTCTGAAATGTATATACCATTCCCACTTATTGTGTCACGTAAGATTAGAAATTCACAAATAATACTTCTGTGCTGGTATCAAGTAATAGGAATTGTGCTCACTAGAACTTACAGTATAGGAGAAATACTTTGTCTTCTCAATGTAAAGCTCTTCAAAAACATAACATGCTAACAGTAGGCTCGATACAGCATGACCTTTGTTGGTGGCTGAGTAGATGTCAAGCTTTCACAGAATTCTCAATGAAATGTAATCGTCCTTGAAATCTGTGACAGCGCCATATGTCTAGGCATTTGTGCCTCCTGAAGTTTTCAGGTAGTTTTTTTATAATAACTTTATTTTTAACTTTTTGCCTATCTTGTACTCTCTTTTTTCCTTCCTAACTATATTCCCAATTTTCTCTAATGTTTTCTCTTCTCTTCTCTTCTCTTCTCCCACTCTCACTTCCTTTCATATTCAGTCACTACTCACTCTTCTCTGATCCATCATCCTATACACTCCCGCTTCATCCTTAATTTCTCTCACTCACATTCTCTCTCTCTACATTTATACTTCTTCTCTCACTTCAACTATTCCTCCAACTCCTGTTGTTTTTCTCTTTGCCCTTCACTCTGTCTTTCTCTGTTTCCATCTTTCTCTCTTTTCCTCCCTCTTGGCCCGATTTGTCAAAAGTCACAAATGTGCACACGCAGGTTTTCGACCGAACAGCGGTTCATATTTTGACTGTTGGTATTTCACAAACCTTTTCCATGGTATTTATGAATATCTGCGTCAATTGAAACTTTCAGGTATAATCCTGAAAAAACGTCAATTTCTTTTTGCAGGGAAACATACAGACGTGTGTATTGTTACATGTGAAAAAACGGCAGAAAGTGCAAAGAGAGGAATCTATAGAAATGTGCTGGATGTGAAGGGGTTGAAAAAGAAGAGTTTGTGGATACCTATAAACATGTAAGTTAGCAGGTGAAAACCCACATCCGTTTAAGTTTGTGGGTGTTTCCAAACATTCAGGTATTTATCGCCCTAGAACACTCACTCTACAGAGAGATTTACTCTCACAGAAACATCCTTGTGATTTAATCCTTTCATGAGTGAAAATGACTTCTGCGAATTAGAATTGTAATTCTCACTCGTAAAACAGCTATTTATATGTGAGCGCCAGATTTACATGTGCAAACAGTTTTGTAAACGAGACCATCTGCCAATCGTTCTGTTTCTCCCTCTGAGTTTTTCTATCACTCTTTTTGATTCTCTTTCTGTTTCACTCACACTTTCTGTATCTCCATTTCTATACCTCACCTTTGTTTCTCCTACTCTTTTTATTGAATTCAGTATTGCGTTGATGCTTTGTGGGCATGATGTACTAGTTTCCAAAGGATGGTAAAACTCTCCAGAGCCATGGGTGTTGTTTCCACCACCTTACATATGGGAATGTGTGCATCCGCTGGTGTTCACAAGCTGAAAACTATTCTGATGCCGTTTCTGCTAACTCTGGCTCCTCTTCCACAAAAGTACACGTTTGTGTTCAGCGTCATGCCTTGTGAAGACAGCAATACTGCAAGAGGATTCCCTACATTTGTGGGTTCTTATGAGACGAAGGGCAGAGTATTGAAAGATCTGGACTGTCTCTGCATTTTGCGTTTATTGTAAAAATCTCTTTCAAACTCCAGTCTGTGATAACTGTCTCAGAAATGGGATATTTAGATGCCTCTGCTTGAAATCCGTCATCACGAATAACTATTCTTTTAAGGTGCAGTTTCTAACAACTGTGTTGCAGGTTTTCATAATGCTTTGCGGGTGTATTTGTGCTACTAGTTGCCCGGTGTGACTTTCTTTATCTTTTTTGTTGCCTAATGTATGCAGCGTTTTTCTGTGTTTTTTTGGATTCTGTAGGAAAGTTGCTTCGGGGCCTCTAGTAGTTGGAGACCTTCAGTAAGTAAGAGACTGTCATTTCATTTTGATGTGTTTATAGAACTTTAAATAACACTGATTCGCGTTTAGTTTTCTGGAGATGTATTAGACATTGTGGGCCTTTTAACGATGTTGGACGGAAAACATTCTGACCGACTCCTTGTCGGAATCCTTTCAGACTGAATCGGGTTCGGGGAGTCAGAGCGACAGATTACGATGTTTCCCATCACCGTTCGGTTGAACTCCCATTGACTTCAATGGGAGCTTGTGTTCTGACTGACAACACAGGCTCCCATTGAAGAAAGGGGTGGTGGTGGAAAACCTTACACCCTGAGTCTTTTCGACTCGGTTCCGATCGGCATTCAGAGAAACCGAGTCAAAACAACAAACCCCAGCACACGCTAACAGTAAATAGAGTGTAACACTAACAGTGTAACAAAATGTTTGATTCTTTTCTGAAACAATCACTTCAATTTATTCTTGAAAGCCTTAGCCAACATGTGTTTCATTGCGCTTTACGCATGTCTCCTAGGAGATTCAGAATCTCCTAGGAGACAAACAGGCTCAATCCACACTTTGGACTTCTGCAGGGAATCGTACTCTGATATTACACCAAGGATACATATACACGGAATAGGAGTTATTATTTTCTAAAACACAGGATAACATACAGATTTTACTGTGTGTCAAAGATTGAACCTCTTTAATCCCTTTAGGGACAGAAATACAACCGAAATTAAGTATCTGCATGAGAAGATTATAGCCCTGAAGAAGTCGCTGCACACAACCATAAAGTGCGACGAAACACGTGTTGGCTAAGACTTTCGAGAAGAAATTGAAGTGATTGTTCCAGTAAAAAATCAAGAATTTTGTCACATTGTTATTGTTACACTCTATTTACTGTTAGCGTGTGCAGGGGATTGTTGTTTTGACTCTGTTTCTCTTAATGCTGATCGGAACCAAGTCAAAAAGACCGAATGGTTAAATTGCATCCCAATCTGTCGGTCGGAAATGTTTTGGAGTCATTACGAGAGGCCCATTAAATTCATTTGGCCCGGTAAGCAGAGTTTTTATGAATTATGGATTAGCCAGGAACACTGCTGTTCAGTAATATTCCACCCAGGAATTTAACGTCCTTCAAGCAGGCCCAATATTCTGATGGAATGCAGGGTGGAAACATGTGGAATCTGACATAGTAAGTCTACTTTCTAAATTTTATTTGCTAAAACCTCATAAATTCCTGTTATACACCTCTCGAAATTACTGTACTCCCAGTAATGTTAAATACGACTTAAATGCATAACCATACTATGGAGTCAATATTGTGCCATACCCCATTGTTTCCTTATTCTAAAGGAAAAAAACTACAAGAAATAGACTACAAATTGCGTACTCACTGATAATGGAACCCTGTTGCATTGACAATTAGTGACTAATTAGGCCTTTAGTGTGGGAATGACCAGCATACGTTACTGCCTTTGAGGAGCAAAGGTTTGGTATCGCCCTCAAATACCCTGGGACTCTTATGTCACACTTTCTCTTTGTCTCCACACCTCTTCACTCTCCTTTTGATGTGTTTCCGTTTCCGTCTCTCTCTTGGTCCTTTTTTTCTCACTCTCACTGCTTCTCTCATTCTCTTTCCATCCCTCTGCCTCAGCCCGGGGCATCGACCGGATATCAGCACCTCAGTAGGACAGCCCTGTAGCTGTGTGCCCCTGTGTGCAGTCTGCACAATCTCTTCCTCCAAGCCACGGCGCTCATTCGTAAATCAGTTGCCTCTAGACTGCTGCTGTTCTGCGTGCAGTCTGGATTATTGTATTTCTTTTTTTAGCACATGACAAATGCTAGCAAAACTTAACTAATCACGAAAGCTTGACACTCTTACCAATTTAACAGTTGGCACGCTGGAGGTGCCAACATGCTGTTATGCATATTCACGGACACCTTGTTAACAGTAGCAGAATAGTTGCTGTTTGTCATCACTTTCCCACCTCATCAGCTAGAAGCCCGAAATTGTTATGACTGAACCGCTACAGTGTGCATCACGGTGGAAATCCACTCAACAGATAACCGCGCCTGCAAAGGGCCCTGGGACGTGCTTGACTGGAGCCTATTTCACAATCTGGAACTCGCTATTGTGTTTTTGTAAATGAATGGGCATTTGTATACTTTATAGGACAATGTTTGTACGTTACTTACACTTCCTTGTGGGGTGCTGCACAACATGGAAGCCTCAAATCAAGAGATATATCCGGTAAGTTTGCGCAGTGGCTATTCATATCATGACAAAAATGAACAACATACCCTTTCACCTGCACAGGTGCAAAGAAAGAAGAAAGACTCACATAGTCAAGAAGCTAACTGTGGACAGACAATTCACTCTTACGTGGAAAGATGTCCAACCAATGCTGTAATTAGAGGGTGCTGATGATAACCTATGCTGGTAGGTATGCGTAAGTAGTGTAGGTGGCATTTGAAGCATCTAGTCGGTTTCCTGTAGGATATTGACAGGCTGTTATGCTGAAATGAAGATTAGGAACGTACAGAAATATACGAGTATGGCTTGAATAGCAGTGTGACTGAAAATCTCTTTTGGGTGGGGGAGGTGGCAATTGCAATTTGCTTTAAAAATCTGGATTTTGACAAATAAATGGCTAGTCAGAAGTGAAGAGGCAGCACTGCTCGGACTAGGGCAACCACCCTATGCTAAATATTTAACAAATAATTTGAATTCTGAGGAGTTGGAAAAGCTGAAATCAGAATACATTTGAGCAATAAATGCGCTTTGTACATTTTTTAAGGCTGCATTGCAAGTAGGAGATGGACTTCCCATTCACGTACTTTTTTCAGTGTGTAATGACGCAGAGGTGCATGCACTTTAGTTTAATGTTCATTAACTTCTGTAAGCAATTTTGGGGAAGGGAAAATACCATGTGTATGTCAGCAGGCCACCAGCACTCTGCCCACAATGTTCAAGAAGTGCATTTGACTTGAATGTCCATGAAGGACCAATCGTGGGAAACATAAAACATTTAGGGCTAGATGTACGACCATTCCATTTTGCCGGCCGCAAATTGCGATTTATTGCAGCTTGCAAAACGGGATTTACTAATGTGCCTTACACACTGTTAACGATTCCAAATGGGGTGGCATATGACCTGCCGCTTCAATATTCATTAAGCAGGTTGCAATTTGCGACCCATTAGGAATGGGCAAGAACACAGGGATGGGGCCTGCTGGGGACAGCAAGACAAAACGTCTGTGTTTGATTTTTAAATAAAGCACATTTTTTTCCAAATGCATCCCATTTTCCTTAAAGGAAAATGGGATGCGTTTAAAAGAGAAAAAAAAATCTTTTCATCTGTTAAGGGCAGGCAGTGGCCCATAGGACCACTACCTACTCTTAAAAAATATTTTCGCATAAATTCACTGAGGGGGACGGACCCCTTCCCATTTGCAACTGGGTCACAGCCTACTTGAAGTGGGTGGTAACTGTGATTGTTTTGCGAAGGCATTTGCGGTTGCAAAAAAATCCTCCATACCAGTGCGACTCGCTGTTAGGTAGGAGCGCCCTTGGGAAGCCCCTTTCTAATAGTGACTCACAAAATAGGGTTTGTACGTACCACAACCCTTTTTACAAGTCACAAACGGCCCGATCTTCCATTTGCGACCACTACAATGGGTCATGGTACATCTAGCCCATTATTACTAGTCCTAATGTAGGAAAGGAGTGAAGTCGTCTACAGGAAAGCAAATGTCATAAATAATCATAGGTATGTCAGGCAGACACTATGCAAGTAAGAGCACACACTTGTTCCTTCTCTACAAATGGCTTCTCTTATGTCATGTTATGCATCAATGATGGCAAAGCTCCTTCCCCAGGAAAAATATAGTATGCCACTTTCCTCTGGCAATGAGGAAAGTGAAAGATACACCCTTCTCGCCACAGCTACAGCCCCTAGACAGGTCCACGAAGCACAAACATTCTACTTGCCACGCCTGCACATTAATTTGTGTACATGGTGTCAAAGATACACTAATTATGGGCTTGTTTATAATGCACGTCCTTTCAAGTCTGCATGCACGCATGATAAAAAAACCAAAAAAAACCACGAATCCAGCCTTTGCCTAGGAGTGGAAACATTTTAGACTAGCGGGCATCATGGACCCAGCAGCCACCGGCGAGCAAGTGGTGTAGATGCCTCTGTCAAGCCACAGATAAGATAACGCAATGTTTTGTCTTCAAATAAGAGCTGTGCGATACGCTTGGCAGGCACCGATTTGTGTCGAGGATCTGAATTTGTTTTTGCGGGGACCTGTCAGAGGACTCCTGGGCTGGCTTTCCTTGAAGTGAAACAGAGCCAGCAGGGGTGAGAACAGGAGGATAGGGTACCACAAGTGCTGAAAGGGGAACTGGCTGGAGACGGCCAGATCCACTGTGGTAACATTGACTTTTGTACTTTAAATGAACAAAACGGGCCCTTGGAATATATGTCATACATTGAATAAAGAAACACTGAGCATATGTTTCACCTACATTATAGCCAGGGCTCTCGCTTTTCCGTTTTTGTAGATTTTTACAGATAAATACACTGATTTTCCTGTCTGTATTTATTTTTAAATGTGGATAAAAACGGATATTTGGTGGCTATTTTGAGTTATTCTAAATAACACCAGTCATGACTGCCAGGCCAATAGCTGTGCGGGTTGACAGTTAAGGGGATTAAAAACAGGGAAGTTTAGTTAAGAAGCATAAGTAGCACTAGTTATGCACAATATTAATACTAAAATGTATATTTCTTCACATAAGTGCATTAATGTATCATATACAGGTGTTCACATCATTGAAACCTGTCAAGCATTCATTCACGAGTGCACATTAATCGAGTCAATTAATGTGAAAATATACTAGTTTCATCTTCATTTTTTCATGCAACGCAAAACAAATATGGATAAATACAGATACAATTAGCAAACAATAATTATGGGGGAATACAGACTGAAATGTCAAAAAAACGAAATACCATAATTCCAGAGTCCTAATTATAATGTATGGGCTACTGACAGGATTGTTTTTATTTTTACAAATATGTTTCTAACAGCGATAACAATATGATCATATATCGATAAGGGTTATCAAGGATATAGTGCATTTAACTAACCTGTGTGTTAAAAGTTTAATACTGTAATGGTAATATTATGTGCTGCAAAAATTGATTCAGTTTGAATTGCGTTATAATAATGCACAGTATTATCAACATGAATGTAAATCACCAACATCATTCACGCAGAGTCACTGGAATGACAACTAATAAAGCGCAAGGAAAGATAGTAATGGCTAAAAAAAGCCCTTCCTGTTGACCAACATTCCTTCAGCTTGTTTCACAAGTAATACATAGTCACCACCTGCTTGCATCAGAATCGCAATATCGGGTGCAGAACTTCTAATGTTAACTCCAGCAGGGAGACATTTTTGTAAATTATATTTAGGACAGAATAATTCTGTGAGGCGACATTTTGGTGACAATAATCGGATACTGTACATTGTCACGTATAACCTATAAACATGCAGGTACTGGCTCTGTATTTTTTCTTCACTTAAGAAATTGAGAATGGTTTTGTTGCTTTTTTCTCCAAGACAAAAAATATAGGGGGATATTCACAAGGATCTATCGCCAAGTTAACGGCACTTTAGCGCAGCCTAAGTTGCAATAAACCTATCGCCCCAATCACAAGCTGGTGTTAACATCCCACAGCACCAGTTTACCCGCGATAGCAGCCGCAAAAAACATCGCCACAGATGACCCCCGCAACTATTGCTAATGAGATGCAGAGTGGGCGTTCCCGTGCCAAAAGCCGCGATAACACCACTCCACAACATCCACAACGACCAGCCAGAACTGCGATAAGAACACAAAACAGGCGTTAAGGCGTGTTAGCAGCAGGAAAATAACACCTGCTCTGACCTGGTACAAAGTCGGACCACAGCCTGCACCACAAAAGGGAGCACAGCCCAGAGCCACACCTAAAGAACAACAGATGCCCCCGGGCAACAGAACATGCAGCCCGGAAGGCTGAAAGGGCAACAACACCCGCTGCCACCAACCCTAGGACCCCCCCTTCCCGGCACCCCGACCAAACACATGCCACATCAGCTACACCTAAACATGTACAAAATAATCCGCATGATGTCGCACATTCACAACTGGTGACATGCATGTGTCGTCACAAAAATGAGCATCACACATTCACTTTCGAAGCAACAAATGAAACTTTATTAAAATGAACACTGAGATTAAATGAAGACACACGGCGGCTCCCCTCGGGACAATCCGTAGGTCCAAACCTGCAAGACAAAAATCATGATGAGAAGATATGTCCTGCGCACATCAAAGGACAGAGAGCGACGGAGAGAGAGAGGAAGAGAGGGAGAGACAGAGATAAGAAGAGAGGGGGAGGGAGAGAGATAAGAAGAGAGGGGGAGAGAGAGAGAGAGAGAGAAGAAAGTGGGGGAGAGAGAGACTAGTAGAGAGGGGGAGAGAGAGAGAGAGAGATAAGAAGAGAGGGGGAGAGAGAGAGAGTGCCGCCCCTGCGCACCCAGGCCACACTGCTCACCTGCTACCACCGGTGTGTCTCCAACCACTTGCCGGTATGTATAGCAGTTCACCAGGTCCCACATCTGAGACAGACCCGTCATCTGAAACAGAGTCCAGATACATGAATGGCACAGTACACACAATTGCACAAGACAACATCGCCTGCCAGCCCATGCACACCCAGGCAGAGGCGCTCCAGCCCCTCCCACCACCCATCGGAGCATGCCTGCCCATGCACAGCCCGGCCTCAATGCTCGCCTTCCGCCACCGGCGTGCAGACAGGAGGTTCCACCACGTGCCGCTGCAAGCCACAAGCCCGGGGCCCGCAGAAATGGCACCCTCCACACCATGCAGCCCCGCTCCGCAGGCCACCAGGTCTCATGTTTGGTGCTGGGTCCTGATTACTCCATGGCAGAGGACATACCAGTGCACCTGACCTCATCGCAGGCTGCACACCCGCTCAGCCCAGTAGGTGCCACTAAATCTGGGATCCCGGAAGCGACGCCACGTGGCAGTAGGCCCACGCTGCCCGCTGGCCCTGGCCTACACTGCGGTCCAGCAGGGCACACAAAACCTGAGCTGTCCTGACCACCGGGACGGGGCATCATTGCAGGCTGCACACCCGCTCAGCAGCTTAAGGTGCCCCTACCTCAGTGCACCCAAAGTCACCGTCCCGTGGCGGGGTGCCTGTGCCGGCCGCAATGCTCTGGTGCCACTAACCCTGTGCAACCCCAGTCAGCGCCACATGGTAGTAGGCCCATGACGGCCACAAGGCCTCGGGTGCCACTAACCCGGTGCGCAACAACTCATGGGACCTTTATGATTGAGAACCGTGGAGCGTCCGTCATCCAGTCACCACCGGCAGAGGGTAATGTGATGTTGTCGGCCCCTTAAGTTGGCGGAGTCACATGGTCTGTGACACCTGTGCCGGATGGGTGTGGTGTGCATGCAAACCTACCCTAAGGGAATGGCTGTGACATGATGACAACAAGACCAGTGACCTGTACACAACCAGCGAGTACGCTTGCGATGGGTAGCAATGAAGGTCCCCCCTCGAAGCATAAGTGAAGTGGTCTGGCCTGCCGTACGCCGGACCAGCACAGGGCTTGCAACAATGACTCATGGGCTCTGGGCATGGTTCAGCCCATGTTCGTACATGGAAGTGACTGATGCATGTGTCCCTGTTGTAGTGTCCACGGCACCCGGTACACAATATGCAATGTAGCACCCTCTGACTGGCATCCCACAGGATGAGCATCATTGACGCAAGGGAAATCACTGTCCCTACGTTCATCCACACATTCATACATGAATGATGAAAGACATAACACAGCAGTGTGTCACTGGATGTTTATTGCACATCCAGTGCAGTTCTGCAGCTGGAGCGGTACAGGGCAATGCCGAGCACACTACACAATATGGGCCAGCCAGAGTCCATCCGGGGATGACAAGTACTACGGAAGGGGAAGGGTTCAGTCCGCAGTCTGCTCGCCATGTCATTGGTCATCAAACAGGATATGGCAGTCCATGTCGCTGTCCAAGGTGAGTGCATCAGAGTGTATCGGGGGTCAGTGGAAGGTCATGGGGCGATGTGCAGCAGCAAGCAGAAATAGGCCAGGTGGTGGAAATGAATACTAGTGCCTCCTGATCACAAACCCATCCACGTCCTCATCCCCGGATGTGTGCTCTGCCCCACCTGTGGGTGTTTGAGTACTGGCTGAGGCACTGTGTGCCACTGACACATCAGGTGCCGGAGTGGATACGTCTTCCGCACTGTGAGGCAATGGCACACCAGGTGGCGGAGATGTGGATGGTGTGGGGCCAGCAGCATTCATCATCGCCACCCCTTGTGGCAGCAATGCCATGATGATGATCTGCAGGGCATGGTAGATCACAGCTACATTTAGTTGATGTGCAGCGGTGGCTGCCATCCTTTCCACCTCCATCCGCACCATTTCCTCCATGAGCCTCCGCATGTGTGCCAGCTAACGGCTGGTATGACTGAAGCCCCTCTGAGTGGACAGGTGTTCTCTCTTCGAGTCATGACTCCAGCGATGTCAGTCAGGGCTTGTGGGAGACCATGGAGAGGGCCTAGACACCCATGGATGGCGTCCAGTTTGATAGCCATGAGGTCGAACCCCACCCACACCTGCTCAGCTGTCACCCTCTGGCCCTCCAGCACACGGCGTTGGAAGGCCGTGTGTTGTTCCTGGGGGTCTTGGGAGACTGTCGGGGCCGTGGGTGTCTCCTGCTGTGAGGTTTGGGTGGTGACTCCTCAATGCAGCTGGGCAGCCCTGATCCTGGAGGTGAGTCGCGGATGATGTCAATGATGTCTAAGAGGGCTTGTGCGTCGATGCTGGGGTTGTCCTCCTCATCATCAGTGAAGAGTGGCTGGGACTGCTCTGCAGGGGGTGTTGACGGTGGCCCTGAAATGTGAAGGGGAGATGGTGTATTGCAATGTGTCCACATGTATGTAGCCGCATGGTATATGTTGGCATTCAGACAGCATGGAATTGTACATTGTGACAGTCTATAGATGTGGGCGATGACCCAGAGTCATTGAGGGTGTGCACTGTGCTCTGCTTGATTGGGCATGTGTGCCATCGTGGCCATCTCCACCCGTCCCCCCAGTACCTGGTGGTCACTCACCCTGTTGCGGTTGTGTTGTGTCCTGTCGAGCAGTGTCCGGTCCCCCAATTCCGGCCATAGTATCCACACTGATGACTGTCGACACCAGCTCCTCCATGTCATCCAGCACGAGCTGTGGCGCTGGGCCCCCACCTGCATTGCTGCCTTCTGGTTGGCTGCGAGTTTCTCCTTGGTCTTTCGCTTGATGAATTCCATCGCCTCTTGACCTTGTCCATTGTCCTCTTGTGCTCGCCGACGGCATTCACCTTGTCTACGATGTCCCGCCATATTCCATTGTTGGTGCCCAATGACAGGTTGGAGGTGACGAACAGTTGTTGATGTTGTTCCATCACCTCCGTGACTATGATCCTGTTCCCTGCGGACTGAACTTCGTCTTCCTCTTCTTCTTGTCCTTGCCCTTCCCTGTCCCCGAGGTCCCGGCCTGGTCGTCCGGGGTGCTTGTGGGGTTGCGCTCGTCCTCTGCGCCTGCTCTGGCTGCCTCCATGGTGCATTTTTTCTACTTTTATGGTGATTTTTCCCACCTGCCAGGTGTGTGTTGCAGGCCTGGTGCTGCTTATCGCTGATTTCCTCATCGTGCTTTGGCCAATCGCTGTTTTTTTCGCGTTGGGGTTTGTGGTTTTATCTCCGTCGAGCTGGCTGTACGCGTGCATTGGCCGCGGTTTCGGCAAACTATTGTATGGGGCTGCCTTGTTGTGAACTCCACATTGACACAGGGTTATTTTCCCGCTATAGGCTGCGATGTGTAAAGTTGCATTAACATTTTTTGGTGATGTTTAGCACACGTTCTTGTGAATATACCCCATAGAACTTTTATTTTTACAATTTTTGTTAGCTAACCTTTTTACAGATACTCTGAATGTTTCCTCTGGCTCTGCCATCTCTTCATGTGTAGCACTATCTTGACCTTCTGATATTTCCAGGGCTGTACTGGGAAACCAAAAGCAACCCTGGCTAAAATGCTCAAATGACCCCCGCTCTCTTCATCTCCTCGCGCTGTCTTTTTCCATCTACTCATTCTCTCTTTCTTCTTCTCTCCTCTCTATCCTCTCGCTCTGTGATCACTTGTTCTTTACCTTCTTCCTCCCAGCCTTTCATTCTCTCTCTCTCTCTTGAATCATCCCCTTGCCAACTGCAATTAAGTTCGGGAAACTTGGGATAATGACTGAGACATCAGGAGTGGCTGTGGGTGTTCAAAACTGGCATCCCAGGGCTCCAGACCTCCATGGAAATGCCTGTGGAAAAAAAGGTTTTTAAGTCCTGGGTATTTTATGTCCTCTGCACGATCTAGGCTTGACTGATTCTGGGGACTGGCGTCAGAGCTGATGAATGGGCTTCGGAATCAGCTTACCCTACCCTGCCTATACTGCCTGATCCCCTGTGGGGTTTTGTCTTCTCCCATATGCTTTTCACCAATGTTCCTGTGCGTATCTCCCTTATGATGCTTCAGCAATCAATGCCAAAGCAATAACCTTTAAATATAGCATCGGCATGCCAGATGCCCAGGTCCCACTTATGTAGACGAGCTTTGTTTTCCACTGTGAAGTTGAATTAATTGGGTCAGTTTAGCACATTTGCAGTGGCATTCGTGTGGGGGAAATGTTCTTCCGTCCCTGTATTTATCAGTGTGCCCAGAAACATATAGAGGTCTTTTAATTCTAGTTCCATGTGTCAGAGGGATCATAGAAGCTTACCCAATGTAATGGTCCCCATTGGGGCCTTAATAAGGTTTCCCTTGCAAAACATTGTAGAACTGGGAAACATGTTTGACTCGTGTACACATTTCCCTAAAAAAATCAGCCAGAAAACGTACATTTCCTAAAAATGGGTGCAAAATTATTGGGAGCCATATTTCTTGACACTACAGCAACTCCAAATACATAGTATCAAAATAAGGTGCTTTGTGTCATGAGGCATTCATATAAAACAGGAGCATGCCAAACTGTCCCAAACTGAACCTATCACAAGATCCAAAGCTGGCTCTTAGTGCCATGGAGTTTAAGCTACATTATGCCCACATATTCAGCTTTTATTGCCACCACTATTGTTTTCATTTGCCATTCGTATAATGATTTTTATTAGCAGTGCTGTGAAACAAGTGCTATTTAAACCAGACATACATTTCAAAGAGATGCTGAAGGCTTTAGGGGGCTGTGCAGATAGAAGGAGTGTACACCATAAATGGCAAAACCACAAGAAGATATTAGTTTGATTTTTCTCTTAATTCCCATTTCTACTTCCAAGCATACAAGTCCTCGGTGACTACAAGAGTTACCCACGACTGGGAAGGCCACCATACAAATATATTGCTCCCGTTATACAAAAAAATGAATTCAAGAACCATGTTTGAGATGGGAGGAGGTGCTTGACACTGTCACAAATTATCAGAGATGCTAACCCTTGTAGGTTTGTGAGAGTTGTGGGCACGACTGGATTCATGAAGGAATAGCAATGTTTCACTCAACTGCAAATGTATTGACAGTATCGGTTTTATGCATAAATGTACATTTAACTAGTGGATTTCCATAGGGATCTACGACTTCAAAGAAGTCATGTCATCCCTTTGATCCTCACATTGATGCCCTCATCTTCTTTTAATTTGCTTATTTACTTTTTTGATATATGTATGGGCCATAGAAAATAATAAAGAGAAACTGTTGACATCATCTCCCTCACATCCACCTTTCACTAGTATGCCAGCTTTAAAGACAAACTCATCTGCTATGATTAACCTTACATTAAGTTGCTTTGAGTTTGCCCATTCCCTATGTTTCTACCTAACTAATCCCACGATTGCTTCTAGCTCAAACATTTGTCGTTGACAAGAAAAACAGTACTTGACAATGCACTGTCATTTGTACACCAGGGCTCCTTGGACACAATTGTTGCTTTCTAAAGTGCTCTTACATCCTGTGTGTAGAGAAGTGCCATGTAAGAACTGTAAATATAATAAATAAAAATGTGTGAGATTGCATCATGTTAGTAGATCACAAGGATATTGTCACGTTTCTTTAGATCACAAAGCTTCTACTTGGTGAATGGCCAGCTCTATAGTGACCATCAGGGTCTGTGTTCAGGAAATAAACTGGTCATCAAACATTAATGTATTTGAAAAGCTAGTCTCTGTATTCATCTGTGATTTGCTCCATTGTTAAAGTTGTTCGTACATCAGATCACAAATCCTGGAGCAGGGGCCAAGCTTATTTCTCCCAATAATGAGTTATTGGTCCATAAGCAGCTACTAGAAAATGTGCAAAAAACGTGCCCATATCAGTCTGCAGTGAATAAGTCTTATTTTCATCTGTTACCCATGATAACAACAACACTGGAACCACAGAACAAGCAAGGCCTTTGATATATTTCACATTTACTACTATTGCTGTCCAGAAAAGTTTAAGTCTGAGATAAAACCAACATATATGTGCAAAAAGCAGCTATGGCCCTGCACTCCTACTGCTGCAAAATGGCACCCCTCAAACCTCAGGGTCCCATCTAATATGATATTTTATATTTATTGTCACCAGAATAATAACAAAAGGACATTTATTATGCGATGTCCAACGATTTTTTTCAATTTCGTAAGGTACATCTTTGTTTTTAATTGTCTCCGCAATCTGATCAAATAAAGGAATTGTTTTACATCATGTTCTTGACCACAATGCTGTGGTTGAAAGAGGTGGTCTCCTAGTAGGAGAAAAAACTGGTTATGGAACGTTGTATGTGTCTTATAACTAAGCCCTAATATTCTGTGGTGATGTCTCGCTGTCAGATCCTTCTTCATTGTTCATAATTAGGCCTGTCTACTCTGTGACAGATTTTGAAGGGCTTAAGCTCTTTCAGTTGATTGAGTCAATGTTCATATTTTAGGATAATTTCATTCCTATACACCTGACTTGGCTCTGAACTTACCTCTAAATCACCACAGATATTAGTCTTGGGAGTTTATCTCACACATTCATTCTTCATGCAGTTCTCTCTCTATATACTACTTTCATAACTTTACCTCTCAGACTGTGCCCCAGAAATACTACAACAGCATTGCGAAACTGTATAGACATTCTGTCTGGCCAATATCAATCATCAATAATATTTGAGTCCGATCATAAGTTTTAAGTACCAGGGTAGGCCAGGCCCTTTTCAGTGTGGCAGAGTAGCCAGAATGTTGTGCATGATGTGCAGAGAGTTTTAACAGTTGCAAATACTCAGATTCAGTAAATCTCACTAGTCAGAAACTCAAAGTACTTACCGTACCTTGCTTGCATATAAGACAACACTGGTCCTCTGCTACTAGATCAGCTGCATGGCATATTTGGCTGTATTTGAGTCCATTGACTTTGTACACATATTCTTGAGGACTATTGTATGCCTGTAATTTTATATATGAATACTTTTTACAAATAATTTTATTTTATGTGAAATACTGTTGAAATATTATTGTTGTGTGCTTTAGACAAATTTGGAGTTTCATCTTTGGGATTGCTTAAGCAAATACCCTATATACCCTTTTGGAAAGCAGAAGTATGGTCTGTTGTAGCACCAGTCCAAATTTGGCTGCATTCAATATTGACCACATTATTTGGGCACTGTGTGAAGATCTTCTTTCCTTTCATAACAAGAATAAAGCAAAATGAGTAAAATTACACTAATTATGCTGGCACAATGCAAATTTCACCTGGGCCTTGCTAAAACCACTACATTTACTGCTTGTCACCATTTCAGTGATGCAGTGCAAAATCATGAGTAATGATGTGGCATTTACACAGCAACATTCTGATGTAACGTTTGTTATTAAATAGCAAAAGCATGGAATAATGATGTTAACATGTGTTATTCCTTGCTTACGCTAACACGACTCAAAATTGGAATGTAAGGCACAGGAGCAACAATAAAATGGTGCAAAACTCAGAAAGAAAGGTTGCACAGGGTGTAGATGAACGTGTATGAGGAATTCACAGACATTCACCGACATTTCCAGTAGTTTCCCTGAAAAGCTGAGCCAGTGGTAGCTTTCCAGACACACTATTGTAAGGTCACGTGACATTGCCGGACACTGATATTCCCGCAATGTGAATTGTATGCAAAAACCCCGTTCCCATTTTCCTTTCCACCTTGGAGAGAGATTTACACCAGCCCTTAGCAAGAGAACAAGCTTTGAACATTTCCATGGCAGAAAAAGGTCAAATAGCCATTTGTGATGCTCACAAACTGACTTGTTCAAGAAAATTAACAAATGACGGGGCATATTATCAAGCACAGCCGTTTTAATTATCGCCGCTTTAGCGGCAGAAAACTGCAGCTAAAGCGGCGATAATGGGCTTGTTAATATGCCGCAGAGAATTCCAACAGAAGCCCATGCTGACACCAGAACATGAGCTTCTATTGGAATTCTCAAGGGCATATTATCATACCCATTATCACCGCTTTAGCGGCAGTTTTCTGCCGCTAAAGCGGCGATAATTTAAACGCCTGTTTCTTGATAATATGCCCCGAAATAAGGGGCATATTTGCAAGGTGGCGATAGAAAATTATCGCCGCTTTTGTGGTGATAATTTTATCGCCTAATTAGCAAGGTCACGCTAACGCGTGAAACCTTGCATCAGCGCATGAAATCTTAACGCTCAGCTTTGCATCTCTAATGAGATGCAAAGTGGGCGTTCCTGACCTGACATGACAGGCGAAATGTCGCTAAGCGAGATTTCTCCTATCATCAAGCCCCACGCTATGCAGCACAGCGGCAAGAAAAGTAGCGATAACCCCTGTTACCGCTACTTTCCTTACGCCTGCTTCAGGACTGACTTAGCCATGATATCCTATGGAAGGTGGATATCATGGCTAAGTTTGTGGGGCCCTATCAACAAGCTAACGCCACACTTCGTGAGATTATCGCTGGGTTTCCAGCGATAATCTCACGTTAGGTTTTTAGCGCTAGGATTTTTATCGCTTTTGAGATAAGAGATGCTAATAGCACGCTATTTCAGCGATAAAATTCCACGCTAGCCGGCGATAATTATCCTAGCGCTAAGTGCGCTTAGCGATAATTATCGCCGGTTGTTGCTGATATGCCCCTAAGCTAGCTACATCCACTCCCTACTCCTTGCATGTGAGTTACTCATGTGTAACTGTACACAGTTGTGATTTAAAATAACAGAGAAGTCAAACGAATTACACCTGATGAAAATCCGGCAATTTTTTGTCCATAAAGGTACACCTGTAGACATAAATTACTTTGCGAATGGTACCGCCCTAATTTGCATTATTACATTAATGAGCAACTGCGACCCTGATTGGGAGTGCCCCAGAAAGAACTGGAGTGTTTACTGGGTGCTGTACTTGCTGGATGGGATAAACTCAGCAGACCTCAAGATGTACTGGACAATTTTGCCTTGCTAAATCTTCACAGGTTTGATTTGCTGAAAATATGAGTGTACAGTATTTCTCATCCTGATACATGTGGTAATAGAAGTTATTGCATGTGACGGAATTAAACAAGGCACTTGTCATCGGGGCTTACAAGCACCATTTCCTCCAAGTGACTTCCTATCCCAATGTGTACCTTCTACAATTAGAAATATGCACATGGGCTCTCATATGTGGGATAGCTTCTCTTATAAATACAAGAAAAAAATGTCCAGTGGCATCACATGTGTTAATAAGGCATTGGTTTATGTGTTCATGAGATAAGGCTTCCCAATACTCACAACTATCACTTGCACATAAAAATGAGTTTCCGCGTGATATGATTGAAACTGATATTTAACCGATGTTAAAATATAACAATCCATAAAGTAAAACGTCCCTGTTTTTTCTCACTGCCATTCCTTTTAGTTGCAAGCTTTCTTTTTTCTGTTCTTTGTTATATTTTCTTCCCCTTCACTGATATCCTTCATGCACGATTCACAAAAGTAGGAAAGGCATGGGTAACAGTTTCCCCACCTCCACCCACATGTTCTGTCCCTATATTTTGAAATCAACCAACGATACGCCTGGAAGACTGCTTCACACGCTGGTATCTGTGTGCACTGCTGCGAAGATTATACAAGATCCGCAGGACAACCCATTCACTGCAATGCAGAGTCCTCCATAGAAGAGAATTCTGCAAAAAGGAAATACGACCCCCTGTGCAATGCACACTTTTTTTCTTTTCCACTGTGAAAATATCTTTTGCCACGAAAAAAGACCTTCCTCTACACCCCCAACAAATCTCTGGAGGATCTTTTCCACTTCCCGTAATGAAGGGATTGAGGCCACCCTTTCAGTGGAGAAACATCTGACACTGTTTCATGGTGGAAATAGGACGGAGAGGTTTTTTGTCAACGCCAAGAAATGTCTAGTATTGACAAACACAAAATGTGGGTGGGCATTCACAAACTTCTAAAGCTAGACATATTTTAGAATGCCCTCTTTTTTCACCCTATTGATTGGAATTTTGAAGTGGACAGAACTCCGTCCTTGTAGCAAAGATAGGGGCATATTATCAAGACAGGCGATACATACTGCCGCTAAAACGGCAATAATGGGCTTGATAATATGCTCTATGGAATTCCAATTGAAGCCCATGTTAGATGTCCTTCACGTCTAACATGGGCTTCAATTGGAATTCCATAGAGCATATTATCAAGCCCATTATCGCTGTTTTAGAGGCAGTTTTCTGGCAATAATTTTATCGCCTGTCTTGATAATATGCCCCATAGATCTCTGTAAATGCCCATTGTTTACACCTGGCAGAAATCCCTTCGTGAATTCATGGAAGACGTAAATTAGGTACATTCGGTCCTAAACGTCCGCGTGTAACTTTGTGGAAAGGCCCTAATATATTATTCTAATAAATTAACACAGAACACTTCACATTCCTGTATGTTTCATAGCGCCAAATTACATCTTCTATTGATTTCTAAAAATGAGACGTAATCCTTAAAATTCAATCACATAATCTCACAATTATTTGATTCGATAAACATGATGTGACGTACTTTGTCAAATTAAAGCTGTCCACCATGTATGTCAACGGGTCCCTTCTAGGCCCAGCTCCATCTCTTCCTCCTCCCATTTCTACTTCCTTCTATTCAATTCTCTCCATGCACTTAAAATAATTATCTAATCTCATATGCGAACATCTCTGCGTTTTGTTCCATTCAGTAAACTAATATATCTTTTACTTCCCTTTCAGCTTGACAGCTATACCACCGTACTTGTTGACTCGTCTCATTCCCACAGGTCAATAAAATCCACCAGTGATGTATCAATTTTCTTGCAAAACACTTTCACTACACTCACTGTGTAATCAATACGCTACAACCGCAACCCCACAAAACATAAAAAAGTTAAATTTGATGTTTGATTCTTGTTACGTGTTATTTTTTAATAGTTTGCACTTTGCCTGTATTGTTAGTTTTCAGCAAGCTTTCTCGGTACCGTTTGTTCTTATTACTTTCTACCGCCATGCTCATGAAACTGCACTCAAACTAATCATTTTGAAAAACTCCTGAACGTGTAGACAGCATGGTGGCCCACTTTCTAGTGCATCTTGCAATATTACATCACAATAGCCAAACCCACATGTCAAACCATCACAAGTCAAGGCTCAGAGCAGTAAGAGTAACTGACCGCCATATGTTGTAATAGACAATTTACTTAAAATCCTCACACACCTAAGCACTCTTCCAGCAGAGAAAGAAGTCACTCAGGGAATGTTCACTCCAATGTCCTACACACAAATACAATCACACCTCTGAAAATATCAAAGTGTGATAGGAAGATAACAGCACAAGAGACAATACATTGCTACCCTGCCATGTCCCGTCACCAATCAGCTCAATATCAAAGGCACCAGTACATACATGATCCTCTAATTATGTAAATATTGACACACAAGAATCACACCACACCAAAACGCCAACACATTACAGCGCACAACACTACACCTATTTGACTGTCTGCCTTTTAACACCAACCATCACATAACACCACTCACTCCCACTTAAATACCCTCCAAGCGCTGCTGTTATAATTAACATGTCTCTTCTTTTCTAGCTAGCCCCCTTTTTAAGTTACATCTGTTAGTCTTTACGTATAAATGACGAATATAGCATAATGTCACTTGTCCTTGCAATGTGATCATTAATTCTGCTGGAATATAGTCCATTATTTAATCTGAGCTCTATTCTCTGTTCTAAAATATTTATTGCTGAGTTGTGACCAAGGTATCATGAGAACTAATAATTTCATTTTTTCTTTTATTGTTATTGCCCAAAGAGCACATGTTCACAGAATGAAAATAAGTGAAAGCGCATTGGACCATATTCTGATAATGGTTTCTTTTAAAAGATCGAACAGTATCTGGATAACATTATGGAAGTTAAGAACAAGGCGTGAAGAGGTAGAGAGAACCTTCATGCCAGGTGACAGAGTTGGGACAGGCCATGCAGAATCCTTTCATCTACTTAAGCGGACGGCTAAAGAGAGGCGTGTTCAGCCTGTACTTGCTGAAGGCTTATTAGCCTTCCTACAAACACAGACGAGAATGGCAGACCATTCTATTATACTAAACAAAAACTTCATTATTCAAAGCACCTATGAGAGTATGAACCATCTTTGAAGCGCACATTTACCTTTTTCTTTGCTGCTGAGTTTAGCTTGATAAACCAAAGATATGACTGTGGTTGATCTAAAGTCATAAAGCTAAACAACTAGTGGATTAGAGTATTTTTTCTGCTGTTCACTGTTCCCATTGCTCGTAAACATTGCTGCTACTGTTCTGTTTGCTTTAATTATAGTTATAAGTCATATTGTGTGCACTAGGATAGGATTCTAATTTTAAAATAAATTTTAAAAATGTATCCTTTGCTTCCTAGTGTTCTTGAATGTTTCATTATATTGTGAAAGAGAGTTTGGGTTCCACTAACCATCCCTGTGATCATTATCTGAAACACATCTTAATCAAGTATTGGTCAGTGGGTTGCAGGGTGTTTGCTCTATGACTGGCTTTCTGTTTGGAACTGACACATTGACAACAGGAGGTCTAGAAAGCTTAATTCCGGGTTGTTTTCTAGAGCCTCTAGAAAATGTATTAAACACACCTCACAAACTCTATCAGATAAAACTCACAATCCTCATAATTGATAGATGAAAATCCAGGTTCAGAGGAATGATATGCGGACCAGTCTTTCCTTTGGAATTCTCCAACATAACTTCCAATAACACACACTCTGAATATGACATACCATAGTCAAAAACAGTAAAACCAGCTTAATGACTCTCCAATCTGTGTTAGCTCGGTACTGCATTCTTGTTTCCCTCACCTTTGTTTTTTCTCCTTTTCCAAATTACCTTAGGTTAGTGATATTGGGCATGTTCTATTTTCATTGTATGTTGTTTGTGCAATACCTCCTCCTGAAGTCTGAGCTCTCCTGGGCTTCCAGGAGCTTTATGTCTGTATCCAGGTTGGAGTGGGGTTCAAAAAAGCACAGCCCGCCAAGAAGTTTGATAAGAAGTGAGAATTATTGTCTATCTGGTTAGATACTTCCTGCAATATGCATTACTAGCTGTTGTGTGTTCTTTACCCATCAAGACTCTATTACATGTTGAGCCTGTTTACCCTTACAACAATCTGAAAGAGCAGATGAGTTATGTTATGTTATTGTCATTTATATAGGACCAAATCACCAACGGTCTCTTAGCGCTTGTGAGAAACTTAAAACCCTACCAGAGCTACACGGCCCGAATCTAAGTCTAATTAGGCTTAACCAAAAGCCTGAATAAACAAAAGAGTCTTTAGTTTCCTCCTGAAGGGGAGAAGGGAAACTTCCCTGCGCAAGGTTTCCGGTAGCTTGTTCCCAAGCTGAGGTATCATCATGGAAAAAGCTCGACCCCCAAGGTGGCTTTGATGAATGGAGGCATTGCCCTGGTACATAGCTCTTCAGCTGTTCCTTGATGTAGTCAGGTACCATTCCGTGCAGGGCTTTATGTGCAATACACAGGCCCTTGAACTTAGCTCTCTGCTTGATTGGAAGCCAGTGAAGTTGTTGCAGCAGTGGTGTAACATGTGCTCTCCTAGGGAGTTCAAAGATTAAACTTGCTGCATCGTTCATGTTGGACTAGGCCCTTTTTGCAGGGTCATCCCTGAAATTTTTGTATTCCTCCTATATTTGTACTGACCTGTTGTTGGCTGTTTTATGACTCTGGGCACTTTACCACTGCTGATCAGTGCTAAAGTGCATATGCTCTCCCTATTGTAAATTATTGTATGAATTTGTGATTCCATGATTGGTTGGCTTGGTGTACCTGTCAGACCCTAGTACAGTGCACCAGGAGTGCCCAGGCAGTAAATCCAAATGCTGCTGGTGGGCTTGCAGCACTGGTTGTGCCACCCACAGAAGCAGCCTGTGAAAGTGTGTCTAAGGTCTGCCATTGTAGAGCCTGCGTGCAGTCTGGTACTGCCATGCTGACTGGGCAAATGCACCCACTTGCCAGTCCCTAAACCTTCCCTTTTCTTCATATCAGGCACCCCTATGGTAGGCCCAAGGGCAGGGTGCATTGTAAGGATAAGGTAGGACATCTGATGTTTCTGCCCTGCACTGTGAAAGGAAAGAAGGTGTCATGTAAACAGAGTTCTCCAGAACTGGTTTGGACTGGGCAAAGGCCCCTCTGCCCTCAGAGGGCAAAGGATTTTGGGATATAAATATTGGGACCCTGATCCCAAGAAATTAGATCACTTTGGGAAACAAGAAGAAAACTCTGCTGAGGAGAGGAACCAAGAAGAAGCTGAGGAGAAACTATCCCTGAAACTGGGGGATTGGCCTGCAGTGGTTGCCTACTGCCAAAGGGAGGAAAAAGGAACTGTGTGTGTACTTTTGCTCAACTTGTGAAGGATCTTCAAGGGCTTGGAAAAGAGCTTGCCTCCTGCTGAAGTCTCAGGAACAACAGACTTCAACCCCCAGCTCCCCAGAGTTCTTTGGATGTGCCTGCTGCTGTTTTGGGCCTTCTGAGGGACTGCGCGTCGCAAGGAGCTGGAAGCGCGACTCAAGAAGGAGAACCGTGCCGCCGTCGGAGCTGTTGTCGTCGCATCGCGTAAAGTGCGTTGCCGCTGTAGCTGCCGCATAGAGCAGAAGCGTCTCGCATCATCGAAGAAGTGTCTCACAACGCCGAAGAAGCGTGTCGCCATCGCAGCCATCGTAGCTGACGCATTGCACCGCATCAAGAAAAGAGTCTCGCATCGAGGAAGAAGCGTGTCGCCATCGCAGCCATCGTAGCTGTCGCATTGCACCGCATCAAGGAAAGTGCCTCGCATCCACGGAGAAGCGTGCCGCCATCGGAGCTGTTGTCGTCGCATCGCGTAAAGTGTGTCGCCGCTGCAAGCTGTCGCATGGAGCAGAACCATCTCGCAACGTCGGAGAAGAGTGTCACCGCCAAGGCTGCTGCCGTCGCATCGCGTAAAGAGTGTCGCCGCTGCAGCTGACGCATCGATTCGAGTCTTCTCGCAACATCAGAGAAGCGTGCCGCATCTGGAAGAACTTCACGTCTTTATTTCTTTGCACCAAAAACTTCATCGCATCATCATCGTTGCAACACTTTCGTTGCCCTGCGTGTCGCATCCAAAAGGTACATTGACTTGAAGTGTCGCATTTAAGAACTTAAGAGAACTAAGCAAAATTCTACCATCTGAAGTAACAGTATTGTGTGTTTTTGTCGTTTAATGGTCTTGTGGTAAATCTATATAAAGAATACTTTTTTTTATATAAAACTTGTGTGATGTCCATCTGTAGTGTTGTCACTTGATTACTGTATGTGTTCACAAATGCTTTACACACTGTCTCTGAGATAAGCCTGTCTGCTCGTGCCAAGCTACCAAAGGGGTGAGCAGGGGTTATTTTAGGAGTGTACCCATTTACCCTGACTAGAGGAGGAGGTCCCTATTTGTCACAAGTGCATTCCTGTGCCAACTAGAGACCCCCAAGTCTAACAGTTCATAACCACCTGAAACTTCCCTGAGAGTTTATCAGATAGACCATGTGTATCTCACCATTGACAAATAGTGAGTCACAGTTTAGGATTCTCAGTGGCATTGCAGGCCTTTGATCCAAGCTTGAGACCTTCTCTTTGCGAAGTGTCTTGCACACAGGTTTAGCTCAATGTCAGAAGATTCACTCCTCCCTTTGAAACTGCACACATACACACAGTTTCACTAACATTTTCCCAAACTATTGACTGCACAACTATTAATGCATTCTGACCCTGGTTCAAAGCTATTGGTACCAAATGCAGATGATAATTGCAATTGACATAACACTTTCAATTAGATGATAAGTAGTTGGGAAGTATTGAGATATGCAAAAAAAACTTAAAACAACATAATAAAAAGCAATAACATATAACACAAAAGACCCTGAAGAATCTCTACTAGCATGTTAAGCACCGTGGCATATATGAAAACGTTCAGACAAATCACACTAACACATTGAAGTAAACAGTTCACTTGACAAGGAAACATTCAAGAGCAAATCTATTGCAAGCCAAAATCAAGTGAAAGTTATGCGTCGCATGCCAAGGAGGTTTACATAACTATTTCACAGTGAAAAGCACAACTGAAAGTTCTTTTCTTACTTTGATTAAGCTGCTACACGTTGGTCATGTGTTATCATATGCAATATGAAGATGCCTGCAATGACACTGCTTCTCAGACATGTCATTGCAGTGGCAAAGGCAATGGCAGACAGGTACACAGGAGGGTTGGTCCACTAATACTCGTCTAGAGTCAGTAATAATAATGTGTACTAATTCTTTACTAAGGTTTCCCTATGTTATCATATGAGATAGCGAAATGAACTCAACAACGCTATGACATTGAAATCTGGCTAATGTGAAAGGCATACAAACATGACTGTGAATGGCCTATTCGGGGCACTAAGCTGTACATAGGAAATGCATAGGTGGAGCATTTCGTCCAGATCATTATGTCACAGTGTGGCCGAATGGCAACATTATATAAAATAATACAGACATCATAAAAGTATATCATTCAAAGGGCTAGATTTACATGCCTTTTGCACTGGGTTCAAGAAGGTGTGACAAGCTCTGTGCGAGTCACCTAGAGTTGCAGAGCCTTATACACGTTTGTGATCCATGTTATCCACGTACTCAGAAGTATTCAAATTAGTTCATTCCGTTTATGTAAATTCATTTGTCAACGTTTGTCCGTCACTTTAAAGGTACAAGATTCCACAATTTCATGCTTTTTATTTGCTCGGGAATTGCCCATCCGGGCCTAATCGCAGGCATGTTAGGAAACTTGAATCCTCCATTTACAATCACCCAATGCCTTTCGGTCGTTTCGACCTTCCTCAGGGGTATCTACAATAGTAAAATACATGTCTGTCAGACAAACATAAATGATTCTTATTACAGCAACTTGAAATTAGATAGTAGGTTCGGTTAGCTGTAAATCGGGGAGGATTCGTGTAGGTGACATCATGGGCTCATGTTCAATTGAATTAGTGGAATCATAGTTAGTAAGGCATGACCATTATGTTTATACTCGGGGTGAAGGAGTGCAGTTTGATGGGTGGCAGTTATAGGGGGTGATTGATACTGAATATGTAAGTAGATGAAGGGATTTCACATTTTGTTTCAATTACACTGAATTATTCACGTAAGAGTTACGGCTTGAAAAAAGAAAGATTTGCTTAATTTGTTTAATTTCAAGTTGCTGTAATAAGAATCATTTATGTTTGTCTGACAGACATGTATTTTACTATTGTAGATACCCCTGAGGAAGGTCGAAATGACCGAAATGCATTGGGTGATTGTAAATGGAGGATTCAAGTTTCCTAACATGCCTGCGATTAGGCCCGGATGGGCAATTCCTGAGCAAATAAAAAGCATGAAATTGTGGAATCTTGTACCTTTGATGTGACGGACAAACGTTGACAAATGAATTTAAATAAACGGAATGAACTAATTTGAATACTTCTGAGTACGTGGATAACATGGATCACAAACGTGTATAAGGCTGCAACTCTAGGTGACTCGCACAGAGCGCGTCACACCTTCTTGAACATATATATACTCGTGCACTTGGCACGGGGCACAGAATTTAAGTATGCACGCCAAACTTGAGAAATTAATGGAGACTAAAAAGCATGATAATGAAAATAGGGTGTGCTTCAAGTCATTTTTCAGTGACGTTTGCACTGGGTTTGCATCACAAAAATGGCACAACCTGCACAAAATGTTTTTGTTGGATTTTCTTTGGTTTATTGTAGTTTTACTTTCTTCTTGGGAAATCCTCCAATCAAGTATTCTAGAACTTCTGCAGTTTCTGTGAAGTGGACATCAAAGGGTGGCTTACAGACATTCCTCAATGCATTTTGAGATGATCACTCTTTCGTAGGGGAAAATATAAAACAATTAAAATAAGACTAGAATAATCATAACAAAAATACTTTTGTCTTTAGCAAAATGTAATCATAATACACACTCAAGTAAAGAACAATCAAGTAAATATTTATTAAAATAATAATCATAAAAGAACGACAGTCAAAATGCATACATAACATGATACAATAAAAGTAAATAAATAGATTTAAAAAAGTTTGTTAAAAAAGCATTGGCTTAAACAATCTGCAGATTTTAAAAACATCCCACAGAATTAGAGACTTCTACATTATTTAACATTTGAAGGAAACAAACTGCTGGTCTGCATTTGTCAAAGCTGTAAATCTTTAAAGTAGAAATTAGAAAGTGAAGAGCAAGGGATTGACACATTTTACAAAAAAAACATAAAGTGCAGCAGGTTCTGCGGAGAGGATTTATCACAAGGACAAAGAACAACTGAATTCAACTCGCACTGGCCCAGTGGAAAATTGAGAAGACAACGTATGTGTTCCAGTCTGAATCTAGTCAACAGAGATCTTGCTCAAGGGTGTGTAAAAGTGATTAAAAAAGGATATGGCCCATGGAAGTTTCCAGGACTTCATATCAGTATAATGATGGCGTTTCATTCTCTCGCAGGCTCTCTGGTTGAATTTCTGTGTGGTCTGTATTTATTTAGAAATGTACCATCCCCACAAATGAACATCTGTGAGGTCTCATTAAGTTTTGGCTTGCCTAAATCCATAGCTACCTGTTTGATATAGTGGAGCTATGGAATTTATAGCTAAATCACAGCCTAGAAAGTCCTCAATGATCAGCCTGTTTAAGCTGGCAAGATTGTTAGATCAGACTGACAGCCAAAAGAGTAGTGGAGCTAATTTAATAGTATCCTCCGTTTAGCCTAGACCAGTCCTTCATGCGCAAAATGGTGCAGAGAACTGGGTGGTATGTCAACTAAATGCCTGCAGAAGCGTTTTTCTTCTGCCTGGAGAGTATTGGCTCTATGCATGCCTCAAAGGCTAGTCCTATAGGTTAACATTGGCAGGTATTTAAATTCATATATTTTCAGCAGAGGCAGGACCAGTTTGCTGCCCACACTCTGGAGGAAGTTAAACAGGAAGCCAACCGACTGACAAAATTTTAGGGTTCTGACAGACAAGCAATGAGACCAAAAGCTAACTGAGTCAAAAGTCACACCTGAATAAGTAAAATGATTAACTTTTCTGTTGCTCATCCCTTTGCCCTTGATGGGTCTAGGTTTTTTCATTCTTAGGGCCACAAATCAGATGAAAAGTTTTTGAGGGGTTAGTCTCAAGCTCAAGATTGTCCATAAAAAAGATACTTGTGTCAATTAGGGGTTTAATGCTTTAGAGCAGCAGCATCTGCATACAGGAGACAACGTATAGGATTTGATCCCACCTTTGGCATGTCCTGACCATGGGTAATCCAAAAAGAATTATTGGTATATCATGAAAACAAAATAGGTGTAAGGGCAGATCCCTGCAGGACTCCTCTGTCAAGTGACGAAAAATCAGCACACTCCATTCTCACACCATATCTGACTGAGGGTGAACCTCCCATATGTAATGCAATCAGAAAAACGACCATGGTTCCATCCTGACCAAGCTCGTCAAAGAGCCCCAAAGCTTTGACCATTTAAGGCACTGCTTAAAGGCTAAGTATAGAGGACCCCCTCTTCAGTACAGTGTATTTTCTCATGATCAGGTGGAGATTTAAACATGGTTTCAAGATCCTAGTGGCTAAAGGATAAGTGTGTGAAAATCTATGTTTTGGTTATCTGAGTTTGCTAAATAATTGTGATTGATTAGCTGTTATGTGCATGCAAAATCTCTCAGACCTGGAGTTTTTATACTTGTCATATTTGACTATTCTCCAAAATTGTTTAGTGACTTCAGAGTTACAGGAACCTATAAGATTTTACCAGGTTTCTTCCCTGATTTGTTGTTTGCTTTTTTTAGGACGAGTTTGTAGTCAGTTCTGCATCTGGTGATGTCCTCCTTGTCTCTAGTTCTCCTTCAAAGGACACCCCTGAGTCTTCTATTGGCTCACACAATTACACATAATTACGAGTTATTGCAAAACGAAATATTACACAATAAAACTACATAATCATCATTATGTCCATTTTTGTGGCAGATTTGGGGCCTCATTAACAAAGTTAAACTTTAATGTTTGCGGAAGTTTATGATTGTTTGCTATTAACAAAGGATTTTAAGAGTAGTATCTGTATTAGTGCAGGGTCTCTGCACATAAAAAGTTAGTCCAGTCCCATATTTTTATGTGTAGAGACTCCGCACTCATAAAGATACTACTCATAAATCTCTCGGTGAATAGCAAACAATCATAAACTTACACAAGAGTGTACCTTTGCGAATTAGGCACTTAGTGTTCGGAATAAAACCTCATTGATGAGCATAGGATCACTGACAGAATAACAAAATCAACAATATTGTGTAGCACAAATATTGTTTCAAACATATAATTTCCAAAAGTATTGTGTCCCTATCCTTATAATGGGGCCAACCCCCCATAGGCCCCCAACCACGCGCCATGAACACCCTACGGCAATGCACGGCAGGGGTTGACTACAAGGCCGGGCCTGCGACCAGGCCCTGAGGCCAATTCCTCATAGGCACCCAACCCAATACCATACACAGCCTTCGACTGTGCAGGGCCAGGGTTGACCTTCAGATGCGTGCAGCGGGGGTTGGCAGCAGGGCCTGGTCTGTGGCCAGGCCCTACAGCCAATTCCCTGCAGGCACTCATCCCCACACAAGAGGCGAGGGTTGGCAGTAGGGCCTGGCTGCTCATATACAGGCAACTGGGGAGGGGGAAATGCAACCCCTCTCCCCGGGCCGATTACAGTTCCAGGGACCACATTCCTGGGGCCAAGCCAATTATTAAAAGGGCAGGGGGCCGCAGAGTCCCTCTCCCTGGGCTTATTCTGTCCCCAGGGATCCCATACCCCTGGGCCCAGCCAATTACTACAAGGGGAGGGTCCATGTGGCACCCCTTCCTGGCCAAATTTCGGCCTGGGTACCCCACCCCCAAGGCCCAGCCAGCTAGCGCAAGGGGAGAGGGGCCATGTGGCCCTCCCTCCCCAGGCCCATGTCGGCCCCAGGGACCTCACCCCTCGGGAAACGACCAATTAGTAAAAGGGGAGGTGGTGATGTAGCCCCCCTCCCTGGACCAATTTTGGCCTTCGAGGATCAATCCTCCGGTACCTGACCAATTAGTTCAGGAGCAGTGGGGCCACATGGCCACCCTCCCAGAGCTGATTTGGCCTCATCCCCCGGAGCCCTGCCACTTCAAGGTGGATGCCCTGGTCCCATCTAGGGCACCCATTGTGTGCTGTTGGAGGCCATGGGGGGAGTCTGAATACCCCAGCAGTACCTGCCAGCTGGGGCCAGCAATCCAGCCCGCTTGACAGTGGGTCAGGAAAACAGATTAAAAGTCCACTCCCTGTGGGCATGAGCAATTTCCTTCTCCGTCCGGCTGTGAAGAGACTTAATGTTTACTCTCCCTTGGTAGAAGCTGTCAAAGTTCCCTCCAAGTGAAAGCACACAACTATGTCCCAAGGGTGGGCACCACGGGACATAGGGAGCTGGCCTTGGGGATAGTGGCAGTCCCCAGGGCCAATAATGCAAGGGTTCGGGCATCAGGTGACATTTGGACGCCGATGCGGCGTGCCAAAGGCGTACCTGCTGCACGCGTCCGTGCTCACATCATGAATAAATAGTCCGTCGATATCTAAATAACCGGGAGAAGGCTAGACTGCTAACCACCCTAAGATGGTGGTTGAGGCAGTCTAAGCAGGAAGTAGGGAGTTGTCTCAAACTCAATCCACACAATCGATATCAACTGTTTTGGATCTGAGAGCAAGGCATAGTTCATTAGGGATCACCAGCAGTTAGAGTCTTAGTGATGAGTGATGCCTCCTTCCCCCAATAAAGGCTGAAAAGCTAAGTTGTGGAACTAAGCAGAGATTCACACAAGTGCAAAGCGCAATTCAACAGTACCAAAGGTGCAGTTATTCCTGAAAGCAAATGCAAGTAAAAGAAACTAAATATTCGGGAAGCATAATTAATCACATAATGTTGTTGTCCTTTCTAAAACATCTAAAATAAAGTGGAGCTTGCAATGTGCAACGTGGGCATGGCTTGTGCTCCCCTTGTCACTTTTATGTTTAAGTCTTTCTGCCACCAAGTGGCACATGGGGGTATTTACCCCCAATTTGCACCCACCCCAGGAGGCAGAAAGTCCACTAGACACCATGGCTTTTACATTTTACAGGAATATAGGGGTGGGGCCGCCTAGCATGGGCATAGCTATGCCCCAATCCCAAGTAAATAGGTAAACAGTATTTCTGCCCCCACACTCCCGGGGAGAACTTCATTCTGCCCCCACAGGAGCCAGAAAACCTAATAGAAGCCAGGGAATGGTTTAAAAAGAAATATAGGGATGGGAGCAGCCCTGCATAGGCATAGCTACGCCCCCACACCAAAAGAATAGAGAACCAGCCCCACCTGAATTAAATGAGACAAGTGTCTTTCTGCCCCCCCAGGGGGCAGATGAGGTTATCACCCCCAATATGCCCCCAGGGGAGCAGAAAGCCCACTAGACACCAGTCTTGTTTTTAAAATATAGGGGAGGGTGCTGGCCAGCATGAGCCTGGCCATGCCCCATGCCCCCATCCCAACTAAAAGGGGCAAAAGTTTTTGCCCCTGGGAGGCAGATGGGGTAATTACCCCGATCTGCCTCCCAGGGAGGGCAGAAGGCCCACTAGATGCTAGGCAAACAGTATATCTGCCCCCTGGGGAGCAGGTTGGGGTAATTACCCCCAATCTGCCCCACAGGGGGTAGAAAGCCCACTAGATGACAGGGGATGTTCTTTTTTAAATATGGGGGTTGGGGCTCCTCATCTTTGGCACGGCCACGCCCCCCCCCAAGTAAATGGTACAACAGTCTTTAATTACTCCGATTTGCCCCTGGGGGAAGAAAGGCCACTACATGGCAGCAATATATCTTTTTAATAAAATAATAGGGTGGGTCTTTCCCAGATTTAACATCAGACGGCACCTCACCTCTGCTACCTCAACAGTCTTTGTGCTCCCCTGCGGACTAAAACATCTTATACCAATGGCAAGCCAGAGGGCTTTTGATCCTTTTGATTGTTGTTTTATATATGGACTGGAAGAGTGTGGCTACATCCTACTATTGTCCCACTTGCAATGGTGAACGGCTGCACATTTTGGGCATGGATAAGCTGCCACCTGGCAGACCCAGACAGGTC